>NW_021703778.1:151839520-152553793 GCF_005190385.1 Monodon monoceros | reverse complement strand
CCCTCTATGTGGTCACAAAGCACCCAGCTGATCTCCCTGTGCTATGCGGCTGCTTCCCACTAGCTATCTATTTTACATTTAGTAGTGTATATATGTCCATGCCACTCTCTCACTTCGTCCCAGCTTACCATTCCCCCTCCCCATATCCTCAAGTCCATTATCTACGTCTGTGTCTTTATTCCTGTCCTGCCCCTAGGTTCATCAAAACCATTTTATTTTAGATTCCATATATGTATTGGCATACGATTTTGTTTTTCTCTTTCTGACTTACTTCACTCTGTATGACAGACTCTAGGTCCATCCACCTCACTACAAATAACTCAATTTCGTTTCTTTTTATGGCTAAATAATATTCCATTGTATATATGAGCCACATCTTCTTTATCCATTCATCTGTCAATGGACACAGGTTGCTTCCATGTCCTGGCTATTGTAAATAGAGCTGCAATGAACATTGTGGTACATGACTCTTTTTGAATTATGGTTTTCTCAGGGTATATGCCCAGTAGTGGGATTACTGCGTCTTATGGTAGTTCTATTTTTAGTTTTTTAAGGGACCTCCATACTGTTCTCCATAGTGGCTGTATCAATTTACATTCCCACTAACAGTGCAAGAGAATTCCCTTTTCTCCACACCCTCTCCAGCATTTATTGTTTTTGATGACAGCCATTCCGACTGGTATGAGGTGATACCTCATTGTAGTTTAGATTTGCATTTCTCTAATGATTAGTGATGTCGAGCATCCTTTCATGTGTTTGTTGGCAATCTGTATACCTTCTTTGGAGAAATGTCTATTTAGGTCTTCTGCACATTTTTGGATTGGGTGGTTTGTTTTTTGGATATTGAGCTGCATGAGCTGCTTGTATATTTTGGAGATTAATCCTTTGTCAGTTGCTTCGCTTGCAAATATTTTCTCCCATTCTGAGGGTTGTCTTTGGTCTTGTTTATGGTTTCTTTTGCTGTGCAAAATCTTTTAAGTTTCATTAGGTCCCATTTGTTTATTTTTGGTTTTATTTCCATTTCTCTAGGAGGTGGGTCAAAAAGGACCTTGCTGTGATGTATGTCATAGAGTGTTCTGCCTATGTTTTCCTCTGAGAGTTTTATAGTGTCTGCCTTACATTTAGGTCTTTAATGCATTTTGAGTTTATTTTTCTGTGTGGTGTTAGGGAGTGTTCTAATTTCATTCTTTTACATGTAGCTGTCCAGTTTTCCCAACACCACTTATTGAAGAGGGTGTCTTTTCTCCATTGTATATTCTTGCCTCCTTTATCGAAAAATAAGGTGACCATATGTGCGTGGGTTTATCTCTGGGCTTTCTATCCTGTTCCATTAATCTATATTTCTGTTTGTGTGCCAGCACCATACTGTCTTGATTACTGCAGCTTTGTAGTATAGTCTGAAGTCCAGGAGCCTGATTCCTCCAGCTCCCTTTTGCTTTCTCAAGATTGCTTTGGCTATTCGGGGTCTTTTCTGTTTCCATACAAATTGTGAAATTTTTTATTCTAGTTCTGTGAAGAATGCCATTGGTAGTTTGATAGGGATTGCTCTGAATCTGTAGATTGCTTTGGGTAGTAGAGTCATTTTCACAATGTTGATTCTTGCAATCCAAGAATATGGTATATCTCTCCATCTGTTTGTATCATCTTTAATTTCTTTCATCAGTATCTTATAGTTTTCTGCATATGGGTCTTTTGTCTCCTTAGTTAGGTGTATTCCTAGGTATTTTATTCTTTTTGTTGCAGTGGTAAATGGGAGTGTTTCCTTAATTTCACTTTCAGATTTTTCATCAATAGTGTATAGGAATGCAAGGGATTTCTGTGCATTAATTTTGTATCCTGGTACTTTACCAAATTCATTGATTAGCTCTAGTAGTTTTCTGGTAGCATCTTTAGGATTCTCTATGTATAGTATCATGTCATCTGCAAACAGTGACGGCTTTACTTCTTCTTTTCTGATTTGGTTTACTTTTATTTCCTTTTATTCTCTGATTGCTGTGGCTGAAACTTCCAAAACTATGTTGAATAGTAGTGGTGAGAGTGTATAACCTTGGCTTATTCCTGATCTTAGAGAAAATGGTTTCAGTTTTTCATCATTGAGAACGATGTTGGCTGTGGGTTTGTCATATATGTCCTTTATTATGTTGAGGAAAGTTCCCTCCATGCTTCCTCTCTGGATGGTTTTTATCATAAATGGGTGTTGAATTTTGTCAAAAGCTTTTTCTGCATCTATTGAGATGATCATATGGTTTTTCTCCTTCAGTTTGTTAATATGGTTTATCACATTGATTGATTTGCATATATTGAAGAATCCCTGCATTCCTGGGATAAACCCCACTTGATCATGGTGTATGATCCTTTTGATGTGCTGTTGGATTCTGTTTGCTAGTATTTTGTTGAGGATTTTTGCATCTGTGTTCATCAGTGATATTGGCCTGTAGTTTTCTTTCTTTTTGACATCTTTGTCTGGTTTTGATATCAGGGTGACGGTAGCCTCGTAGAATGAGTTGGGTAGTGTTCCTCCCTCTGCTATATTTTGGAAGAGTTTGAGAAGGATAGGTTTTAGCTCTCCTTTAAATGTTTGATAGAATTCCCCTGTGAAGCCATCTGGTCCTGGGCTTTTGTTTTTGGAAGATTTTTAATCACAGTCTTAATTTCAGTGCTTGTGATTGGTCTGTTCATATTTTCTGTTTCTTCCTGGTGCAGTCTTGGAAGGTTGTGCTTTTCTAAGAATTTGTCCATTTCTTCCAGGTTGTCCATTTTACTGGCATAGAGTTTCTTGTATTACTCTCTCATGATCCTTTGTATTTCTGCAGTGTCAGTTGTTACTTCTCCTTTTTCATTTCTAATTCTGTTGATTTGAGTCTTCTCCCTTTTTTTCTTGATGAGTCTGGCTAATGGTTTATCAATTTTGTTTATCTTCTCAAATAACCAGCTTTTCATTTTATTGCTATCATTTCCTTCATTTCCTTTTGATTTATTTCTGATCTGATCTTTATCATTTATTACCTTCTGCTAACTTTTGGGTTATTTTTGTTCTTATTTTTCTAATTGCTTTAGGTATAAGGTTAGGTTGTTTATTTGAGTTGTTTCTGGAGGTAGGATTGTATTGCTATAAACTTCCCTCTTAGAACTGCTTTTGCTGCATCCCATAGGTTTTGGGTCCTTGTGTTTTCAGTGTCATTTGTTTCTAAGTATCTTTTGATTTCCTCTTTGATTTCTTCAGTGATCTCTTGGTTATTTAGCAGTGTATTGTTTAGTCTCCATGTGTTTGTATTTTTTACAGATTTTTTCCTGTAATTGATGTCTAGTCTCATAGCATTGTGGTCAGAAAAGATACTTGATACGATTTCAATTTTCTTAAATTTACCAATGCTTGATTTGTGACCCAGGATATGATCTATCCTGGAGAATGTTCCATGAGCACTTGAGAAGAAAGTGTATTCCATTGTTTTTGGATGGAATGTCCTGTAAATATCCATTAAGTCCATCTTGTTTACTGTATCATTTATATCTTGTGTTTTCTTTTTAATTTTCATTTTGGATGATCTGTCCATGGGTGAAAGTGGGGTGTTAAAGTCTCCTAGTATGATTGTGTTACTGTCGATTTCCCCTTTTATGGCTGTTAGTATTTGCCTTATGTATTGAGGTGCTCCTATGTTGGGTGCATAAATATTTACAACTGTTATATCTTCTTCTTGGATTGATCCCTTGATCATTATGTAGTGTCCTTCTTTGTCTCTTATAATAGTCTTTATTTTAAAGTCCATTTTGTCTCATATAAGAATTGCTGCTCCAGTTTTCCTTTTTTTTTTTTTTCTGGCGGTACATGGGCCTCTCACCACTGAGTCCTCTCCCTTTGTGGAGCACAGGCTCCGGACGCACAGGCCCAGTGGCCATGGCCCACAGGCCCATCTGTTCTTCAGCATATGGGATCCTCCCGGACCAGGGCACAAACCCGCGTCCCCTGCATCGGCACCACCACTGCACCACCAGGGAAGCCCCTCCAGCTTTCTTTTGATTTCCCTTTGCATGGAATATCTTCTTCATCCCCTCACTTTCAGTCTGTATGTGTCCCTAGGTCTGAAGAGGGTGTCTTGTAGGCAGCATGTATATGGGTCTTGTTTTTGTATCCATTCAGCCAGTCTCTGTCTTTTGGTTGGAGCATTTAATCCATTTACATTTAAGGTAGTTATTGATATGTATGTTCCTGTACCATTTTCTTAATTGTTTTGGGTTTTTTATTGTAGGTCTTTTTCTTCTCTTGTGTTCCCTGCCTAGAGAAGTTCCATTAGCATTTGTTGTAAAGCTTGTTTGGTGGTGCTGAATTCTCTTAGCTTTTGCTTGTCTGTAAAGGTTTTAATTTCTCCATCGAATCTGAATGAGATCCTTGCCTGGTAGAGTAATCTTGGTTGTAGGTTTTTCCATTTCATTACTTTAAATATGTCCTGCCACTCCCTTCTGGCTTGCAGAGTTTCTGCCGAAAGATCAGCTGTTAACCTTATGGGGATTCCCTTGTATGCTTTTAATAGTTTTTCTTTGTATTTAATTTTGATACTTTGATTAATATGTGTCTTGGCATGTTTCTCCTTGGATTTATCCTGTATGGGACTCTCTGCACTTACTGGACTTGGCTGACTATTTCCTTTCCCATATTAGGGAAGTTTTCAACTATAATCTCTCCAAATATTTCCTCAGTCCCTTTCTTTTCCTCTTCTTCTTCTGGGACCCCTATAATTTGAATGTTGACACGTTTAATGTTGTCCCAGAGGTCTCTAAGACTGTCCTCAATTCTTTTCATTCTTCTTTCTTTATTCTGCTCTGCAGTAGTTATTTCCACTATTTTATCTTCCAGGTCACTTATCTGTTCTTCTGGCTCAGTTATTCTGCTATTGATTCCTTACAGAGAATTTTAAATTTCATTTATTGTGTTGTTCATCATTGTTTGTTTGCTCTTTAGTTCTTCTCGGTCCTTTTTAAATGTTTCTTGTATTTTCTCCTTTCTGTTTCCAAGATTTTGGATCATCTTTACTATCATTACTCTGAATTCTTTTTCAGGTAGATGGCTTATTTCCTCTTCATTCATTTGGCCTGGTGAGTTTTTACCTCGCTCCTCCATCTGCTGTATATTTATTTTTTCTCATTTTGCTTAACTTACTGTGTTTGGGGTCTCCTTTTCACAGCCTGCAGGTTCGTAGTTCCCATTGTTTTTGGTGTCTGCCCCCAGTGGCTAAGGTTGGTTCAGTGGGTTGTGTAGGCTTCCTGGTGGAGGGGACTGGTGCCTGTGTTCTGGTGGATGAGGCTGGATCTTGCCTTTCTGGTGGGCAGCACTGCGTCTGGTGGTGTGTTTTTGGGTGTCTGTGACCTTATTATGATTTTAGGCAGCCTCTCTGCTAATGGGTTGTGTTGTGTTTCTGTCTTGCTAGTTGTTTGGCATAGGGTGTCCAGCACTGTAGCTTGCTGGTTGTTGAGTCGAGCTGGGTCTTAGTGTTGAGATGGAGATCTCTGGGAGACCTTTCACCGTTTGATATTACGTGGAGCTTGGAGGCCTCTGGTGCACCAATGTCCTGAACTCAGCTCTCCCACCTCAGAGGCACAGGCCTGACACCCGGCTGGAGCACCAAGACCCTGTCAGCCACATGGCTTTTGGGAAGTCTGAGGTCTTCTGCCAGTGTTCAGTAGGTGTTCTGTAGGAGTTTTTCCACATGTAGTTGTATTTCTGATGTATTTGTGGGGAGGAAGGTAATCTCCACGTCTTACTCCTCTGCCATCTTGAAGGTCTCCTCTCTTTTTTATTAAAAAAAATTTTTATTGGGGTATAGTTGATTTACAATGTTGTGTAAGTTTCAGATGTACAGCAAGGTGAACCTGTTTTACATATACATATATCCACTCTTTTTTAGATTCTTTTCCCATATAGGCCATTACAGCGTCTTGAGTAGTGTTCCCTGTGCTCTACAGTAGGTTCTTAATAATTATCTATTTTATGTATAGTAGTGTATATGTGTCAATCCCAATCTTCCAATTTATCCCTCCCCACCCCTTATCCCCTGGTAACCACAAGTTTATTTTCTACATCTGAAACTGTATTTCTGTTTTGTAGATAAGTTCATTTGTAGCCTTTTTTTAGATTCCACATATAATTGATACCATATGATATTTGTCTTTCTCTGTCTAACTTCACTCAGTATGACAATCTCTAGGTCCATCCATGTTGCTGCAATTGGCATTACTTTGTTCTTTTTTATGGCTGAGTAATATTCCATTGTATATAGGTACCACATCTTCTTTATCCTAAATGAATTACTTTTAACAGAACATTTAGAACAGCTCTGAAACCTATAGTAAGAACCATAACAGGGTTACTATATACATATACACATATCTATGTGTGTGTTAGCTATTAATAAAGTGTTTTTTTAAATTAATTAATTTATTTTTGGCTGTGTTGGGCTTTGTTGCTGCACGTGGCCTTTCTTTTAGTTGTGCTGAGCGAGGTCTCCTCTTCATTGCGGTTCATGGGCTTCTCATCGTGGTGGTCTCTCTTGCTGTGGAGCATGGGCTCTAGGCATGCGGGCTTCAGTAGTTGTGGTACGTGGGCTCAGTAGTTGTGGCTTGTGGGCTCTAGAGCGCAGGCTCAGTAGTTGTGGCGCACGTGCTTAGTTGCTCTGAAGCATGTGGGATCTTCCCTGACCAGGGCTCAAACCCATGACCCCTGCATTAGCAGGCAGATTCTTAACCACTGTGCCACCAGGGAAGCCCCTAACAAAGTGTTTTTAAAGTTTAGGATTTAAGAACTCGTGTCTTCCCAAAAGAATTAGATGCTTCTGGACACTTCTTCTAACCATTGATTTTGTAGTGGTTATTATTAACTTATCAAAAAGTTAAAGAATCCTTCTGCAGAAATGGTAGGCATTACTAAGCAACTGCTGTAAGAGGCAACCATATAAATATGAAATTATCAGCCCCTGCATTTCCTTTTCAACTGAGGGAGATGATAAAAAGCACCAGCCACACATTTCTTTCTCATTATATGTAATTAATCCTGAACCATTCAACCACTGGTACTACTACACTCTGCACCTTCTCACTTTCTCCATCACCAGTCTATGATGATGATTCCTGAAAGGTTTCTGAATATATCCTAGATGCAGCATATAGGCCCCTTTCCCCATTTTAATAGTGGCATGAGGGCCAAAGAAATGGTACTTTTAGGACATGAAGAAGGATAGAAAAGAATGAATAGGTTTGACAGAGGGTATTGGGACTAGGATAGGATGGAAGGGTCAGTGTAGATTGAGGGTCTTCTAGATGGAAGACAGGGTGTGGCTGTAGGGTGAGTGGGTACCATGGGTGCCATTTAGGCTGGATGGTCAAACAGTTAAAGAAGCAGAAGAAAATGCTTTAATTTCCTCCAACTGTTGCTCCCACTAGTGGCTCAAGTGTATTAATGAAAATGAAATCAAGTAGCAACGTGGATACATCTCTGGGAAGGCCTGTGAGTGCCAGAGGTGTGTGCTCACTTTTTCCTTTTCTCCAGAGTTGGCCTACAGATGGTGAAAACAGGTGTGATGTCAGGCATCTCCTCTTTCATCTGGACCATGGCATCGACTGGTCACAGTATCTCATTTCTCCAACGTTTGCTGAAGCTATTAATACTTCCCATGGCTCCTCCTCTGTCAAAGTGCTTAAAGAACACTTAGAGAAATCAGAGAAATATCTGAGAGCAAACAGAGCAAAATGGTTCTAATTTGTTATTTAAAAAAAAAATCTTAGGAGTCCCATATTCCCACAGATCCACAAATCATCTGCCCATATCTCGTTTGACAATATCTAAATTTGTCTGCTATCATTCCAGAAGTCTTGTCCACATGGTGTCCGGGGAACTGATGTGGAATGTAATAAAATTTAGACCTGGGATTCGCTAAAAAGAAACAGGGATGAAACTAGTCTTGTTTTTCTCAAACTTTTACCTCATCTGTTTAATATGGCCCTTGCTGAGAAACTTGAAAAGCCTCCTAGAGAACTGAGGCTCTTTCAGACCGTTTTGCAACTGCCTTTGGGGTTAGTCCTTAAATTGCAGTGCCCGTGGTGAAAGAAACCTGAGTCACAGGAATGAGTTATAAATAGGCTTTTATCAAAACGCTTCCCATCCAATGGGCAGATCTATAGTGCTGTTTTTGATTGTAAATTTCTCAATGACTAGAATCCTTTGTTTGTATCCCATTATGGTGAATTATTAATACATCATTACAAGGTTTCCATATGCCTGAGCCATTTTTATAGTGCATTGTGACTCTAAACCCCCAAGATGGGCTATAAGGAACCATGTTATGTTTTTTAAGACTAGCAGGTACAGCGCTGAGATACAATTAAAGTTTTTATTGTGTGCTGTCCAATAGCAATTGTCCTTCACCTTCCTAATCCCTCTCCATCTAAAATACTTCAATAAATGAAACAGAATATTCCTAAATATTCCCAAAATAGATTCCAAAATTATGCTAAATGGGTGATGAAATTGAAGTTGTTTACACTATCTTAGTTTCCTCTCCTTATTCAGAGTTTTTCTTTTTACTTACTAAATTCGTATTTCATATAACAATTAGTTGCTTCATTCTCCCTATGCAACTTACAGCAATGCATTTAAGGGAAACAGAAATTCTGATTTAATGTGATTAGACTGTCTAATAGAATAAATTCTGAAGGGCTTTTACTTTCTTAGTGTTTAGTTTACTTGATATTGCTGCAAATTAGGCACTTTAAAACTCATGGCTTAGATTTGTCACATCCTAAAAATCTAAATTTCATAATGGTCAGATTACTGTTCAAGTGACCTTCAATGTGATATCTGCCTCCCTCTTATAGCTCTAAACATATAATAACTCAATTACCTGATAAACTTGACCATTCTGCACCTTTCTTTAAATGATGCATTTTAATTATTATCTTAAAGAATAATATTATTATAATAATTTCCATTCCAATGTCTTTAAAAAGTATGCATATGATAAAAAATTAGCAGTACAGAGGAGCACCAGTTGAAAAGTTTTCATCTATGTTAGTCACCTTGGGCTGCCATAACAAAATACCACACAGTGGGTGGCTTAAACAACAGAATTTTATTTTCTTACAGTTCTGGGGGCTAAAAGTCTAAGATTGAAGTGCTGTCAGATTCCGTTTCTGGTATGGGCTCTCTTCCTGGCTTGCAAATGGCCGTCTTCTCACTCTGTCCTCCCATGACCTTTTCTCTGTGTGCACAAGAATGAGAGCGAGCTGTGGTGTCTCTTCTTCTTCTTATAAGGACACAAGTCCAATGGGATTACGCCCTTACCCTTATGACTGCATTTAACATTAATTACCTCCAAAAAGGTCCTATTCCAAATACAGTTATCTTGGGGGTTAGGGCTGCAACATATGAATCTGGGAGGACTCAATTCAGCCCCTAACAGTACTCAATCCCTAGTCCCAATCCCTAGAAAACTACTTTTAGCCATTTTCTGATTTTAGTTCTTCTGGTGGTTGTTATCGTATTACTATTATATACTTAGGTACCTGTTACTTGAACTATAGATATTTAGACAATGTATCTTTTGTCTGCACATAAGGGAGATTAGGAAATTAGTTGATTTAGCATAATCTCCTAACTTTCAGCCTTAAAATTTGGAGGCTGGTATTAATTTTAAATTTTTCAGTTGGTCAACTTTATAACCTTAGAAAATAAACTTCTATTTCTTATTCTGTTAACTGTGGGCAGTCTTCCCTCCCTCCACACTGTGTAAGATAGGGAATTAGCTCCTTTATCATGTCCTGCTCCTCTCCCTTCCCCCTCCCCCTCCTGACTTTTGTCAGCAGTACCATTACTTTGACGTGTCAAGGCTTGTAATATTTATATTCTATTGGTAAATATAAGTGAGCCATATAATTTGATTCTAAAAATGTTTAGAGAATTATGACACACAAATATTATTAACTGTGAAACCAGGAGTGTGTTGCGATTCATTGAAAAGAAAATTACGTCATATCTGAAGTACAACTTCAAGTAATTTTTCAGATGGGATATATAAGTAGTGTTAGAAAATGACACTTCTGAAAATATAAAATAAACATTTTTTTCAAAGGTTTTACTCAACTTAAAAGTTGATGAAGGGCTTCCCTGGTGTCGCAGTGGTTAAGAATCCACCTTCCAATGCAGGGGACACGGGTTCGATTCCTGGCCCGGGAAGATCCCACATACTGCGGAGCACCTAGGCCCGCGCACCACAACTACCGAGCCTGTGCTCTGGAGCCTGCGAGCCACAACTACTGAAGCCCGCATGCCTACAGCCCGTGCTCTGCAACAAGATAAGCCATCGCAATGAGAAGCCTGCGCACCTCAAAGAAGATCCAGTGCAGCCAAAAGTAAAAAAATTAAAAAAAAAAAAGTTGATGAAGATATTAGCAAATTGTTAAAATTGGTCCAAATAAAAAGCACTTAAGAAGCTAAGTATCTATAAGCAATTTTAAGTGTTAGGATAAAACTGCTGGGTTAGATACAAAACTGGTTAATATCCAATGGGGCCACAAACCATGCAGAAGTTAGCTGAATCTCTATCAGATCAAAACCATTTGCACAAGTTAACCTCTGTCCTTACCAAGTTGTAAAATAGCCTGAACAATAGGAAGTCAAGCCCAATACTGCACTGAAAACACACCAAAAAAAGTTATCTTTTTGCTTATTTCCAAGTGTTGGATAATTTATCTGAAATAAGTAAACTTTCCAAGTACTTGTAATATGAACATGTTATTATTTTGCCCTTCCACTTGGATGCACATTTGGCTAGGTATAGTATCCTGGATTTAAATTTTTTTCCCACAGCATTGAAAGTGTTGTTCCATTGACCTCTAGTATACAATTTGTTAACTTGAATTAAAGGTGACTCTGCTTGTTAATTCTTTACAATACCTGACGTTTTTCTCTCTTTCTCTCTTGATTCGCTCTCAGACATTTTAGATCTCCCCTTTACTTTTGGTGTTCTGACATTTTATATGGACTGTTCTACACGTGAATCTTTTTCATTCACCCCCCGCCCCCTTAGTACTAAGGAGACACTATCAATCTTATTAGTTCAAGAAAGTTTCTTCCTTCTGTTGCTCTGGTATTATTACATTTTCTCTAAAACTCCTATTAGACATATGTTGGACTTTGAGACTAATCCTCTGTATCTTTCAACTTTTGTCAAATATTTCACACCTTTATTTATTTGTTCATTTTAGATTTCTTCTACTTTTAACTCCTAGTCCTTCTATTAAAGCTCTTGGCTTTGGCAATCCCATTTTAAATTTGCCAAAACTCCTCCTCATTTTTGATTATTACTTTTTAAAAAAATAGTAGCTTGCAATTGTTTTGGGGCCCATTATTTTCTCAAATTTCTCTGATGTTATCAGTTACAAATTTAAAAATAATACTGTGTTTCTGAACTGTCTTTTCTAGGAAAATGTTCTCTTTGTTCAATTTGGTCTTTTTTTGGGCTATTGATATGCAGTTCATCTTTCTCAAATGTCTGATAATTATTGTGGTTCATTTTTATTTTTGAATAAAGGATGAGAATGGTTAATGTCAGCTGATGGCGTAGATCTTTCTCCCCCAGGATGTCTTTCCCTGACTGGACGCTGATGTTGATGCGTCTGTGTCAATGACCAGGCTTCACTTTATGATGTGAGGGCAGGAAGTGGGCAAATGGGCTAGGTTCCCTGCTTCCTGCCCCCTGCCCCAGACCAGGGACTTAGCCCTATCTACACTGAACATTCACTTTCTTTAAGATAAGTTTCTTGATTTCAACCTGGGGCAAACACTGAATGTGTCAGTTGTTCTAACTAAATGGAGTGAGAGGGGATGGGAGGGGCCAGGTGAGATGGACTGGCAGTTAATTACATAGTTAGCCTCTCAGTCCTGTGACCTTCAGGCTTAGGGGTCTCTTAGGACTCTGCAAGGAAGAACATATCCTTCCACAGCTACAGCCTTATCCTGTATGTTCTAGGCTGTGGCCTTCTCCACTCTAAGTTATCCACCAACTCAAGGCCAGAAACTTTCCATCTTTCAGAAAGTCATCAAAGACTTGGGTGTGTTGTTGGTACCATTTCTCCTGTTTACAATACAGTTTTGGCTTGATTCCATTTTATATTTTCTCACTGCCATTTCAGTGGAATTTGAAAAAGGAAGATTGAGAGATGCCAGAACTCATCCATCACTTTGAGCTGGAACTCTATATCTTTTGAAGTAGAACGTATTGCTACCAAGTTTTTCTTGTCCCTTTAGGTATTCAGAATGAATGAGAATCACACCACTGTGTTATGATACAGTTTTTTCTCCAAAATCTTCAAGCAGTGAGGAGTATTTGTTCTCAAACTGTTATTGTTTTTAATTCTTATGATTCCAGTTTCATCTTCTTGCCCTCACTTTTACTTTATTGCCCCTCTCATGGTGCTGCCTTGTAATAGACTCTCCTTTTCTGATCAGGTGCTTCTGATATGCAGCAGATTATCCATAGAGCAAGAGTCAAACTTTGAGGGTTTCTTGAGAGACGCTCCTTTGAGCAACATGCTTAAATTTTAGGGCATGAATTTTTGTGACATCTATTGTGACTGACTTGAGGCTGTTTGTCCTCACTGATTTGGGTTTATCTTTAGATAGTTGAAATCTTTAGATAGTTGCCAGATAAAGTGAACTCTGACCAGGTCTTGTAGATTTTTTATCTTCATTAGAGCACTATATAAATTCCTAGTGTCAACACCAATCGTTGTTTTTCCCTTAGATGTCATTGCCTCTCAATGAATCATAATTCATTTCACCATGAGTAAATTTTTTCACATAAAGACCATTTTCAACCAAGATACAATATTATACTTATTAGTAGTCAATAATTTATTTATTAATATGGATTTATTAGCCAATGTGCCAGTTTTTTTCCTGTCTTTAGTTTTAACACATTTAATAACTCTAAAGAAGCTCACAAATTACAAAAAGCAATACTTTAGGACTCAGCATAGTCATTTCATAGGAAGAAAATTTACTTCATGTTGCAAATGCAAATTTTAGCAACAATTCTGTCGAAGTTACTTTTCTAGGACTGTTTCCAAAGCATTATTTCAACTACTCAAGATAAAACACATTATTTATCAGGATGTGGTATTTCAAAATGTTACAGATGAGAAATACATGTCAAAGGTAACACATTTGTTTAATTTCATTAGTTACAAGTGAACTGGTAGATTAGTCATGATTTTAGGTGTGTGTAATATTTCTACTAAGACATCTAATCCATGTCTCACTGATAATCAGGAATGGGTATGGCTATTGAGAGTTTCCAGGTAAGTCAGGGTCACCATCTCTGGGGACCCACTGGGCCCACTTGCCCCACTCCATAGACTTAACACAAGCTTTTAATTCATGCTGTGGTTTTAATGCACAGTGTGGTTCATGAGCACTGAGAAGCAAATGCCATCTCTCTTTGGGATGAAATTAAGGGACTGTCTTGACAGATAACCTGGAGAATACATCTATAGATAAAAATCCTGACCATATTAAGTAAGGGAGCACTGTTAGGGAATAAAGATTTTATGTCCAGTGGTCAACAAGGTTGGAAAGAGCTGGCAGTTTCAGAGAGAAGAAACCTCTCTTTAATACTGTATTGTGGGTCAGAAAAGGCTAAGTAAAGAAACCAATCCCTGAAGACAAGTTAAATGTTTGAAGTGAACCTGAACAGTGAAGTAGTAACTCTAAATAACAAGCATTTGCAAAACCACCCTAACCCTAATTCTATTGTGTGAATATCAATCTGGTTTTGGCCTGATAATTATAGCTGTGTAGATCTAATAATTAGATGAGTGGTTCAGAGCCAACCCAATATGGTCACTCAATAGAATTTCTGGTTCAGACATCATAACCAAAAATGAAACAAAGAAAAAATTTCCTGGGTCATATGTCTAGGCTCCAAAGAGAAGGAGATGGCACATTGTTTTTCCTACAAGATAGGAAAAACAGATTCTGCTTCCTTATTGTTTTTCTTTCTCTTTGTCATGGCAACCTATGTTTTGAGGGAAAGGGATATACATGGAGTTTCAAAACTGGAAGAGGCCATCAACCTCCTTCATTTCTACAGACTTTAGAAGCCCAGTAATTTGCCCAAGATCCAATAGTAAATTAGTGTCCAGCCTGCTTTATTAATCAGTGGGAGATCTAGTGTGCCCCGCTCATAATTCCCACTTGTCACTTTTATAAGTACTTTCTAGAGTTCACATCTTTAATGCCAGAAGACTGGCCAAGAAGAGTAATTCTTAGTCTGCTCAGCCACAACAGCTGAAATCTTGCCAGTTTTTCCAGGCAACAGTTGGGTCACATCAGGTAGATTCTTGTGCAGAGATGATTAAGTTTCAGAGTCTGAAAAAACAACTCAAATCTACACCTTCCCCCTCATTCATGTGTCAAAATAGCTGTTCCTTGCACGATGTTCTGCTTGACTTTTCAGTTTGTAGGGACTCAACATTCTCTTGGGTTGTATCAGGGAACATGAAGTGGAACTAAACCAACATGGGGCCAGTTTTATCTTGTGGTCACCAACCAAGTTAATAGCATTTGCCATTTGCTGAATCTTTAGTATGAAATGCCGTATGAAAGTGAGAAAACTCAATGTCAACATGGCTCAGGTGATATTTATTAAGCATTTTATACAATGTCATCACTGCACTTAGCATCCAGCAACTCTTCCAGAAAGTATACATTACTTTGATATCACCTGGGATTCAGACATGTCGGTAGCCTCTCTTCCTTCTTGGAGGCAATGATTAGGTTAATGCTAGTCCCTCTCCAGAGCTGAACACTACCTGCAGGTTAGGTCAACTGTGTGTTTTGTCAGTGGTTGGAATGCATGCTCAAGAAACCAGCCCAAGTCCCCCTACCACTTATAAAACTGTTTGCTTATACTCTTTTGAGATTTGGTCCTGCTTATTTGGGGTTAGATGGGAGTTTTCAAGCAGTTCATAGTTGTCCTGCATGTTGGGGAGACTTTGCCTCATGTCTTGGGTAACCTTTTGGACCTGAATACCGGTGCTGTTCTTTGCAGAAATTCTCTGACCCCGGTATGCCTGAGCCTGACGTTTACAGATACCAAATTTGCTGAGCAGGATAAACACATCCCTCTGGAAGGCTTTGGTGAAAATGGCATAGAGGAATGGATTGGCACAGGAGTTAAGTGGGTAGAAGAGAACCAGCAAGATTTTGGAGTTGGTAACGGTGATGAGAGGCTTGTTCATAAGTGCTGACAGAGCATAGAATGAGATTGGGGCCATGCACATGAAGTCAGTGAAGATCAACACAGCCATCCTTTTGGCAATTTTGGTGTCTTTGTCCCCCGGGTTGTACTGGGGATTCCGGACTGTGATGTAGATCTTCACGTAACAGGAGCAGACGATGATAAAGGCAACTATGTTGAGCAACAGAACAAGGATAATATATGCCAGGGCAAGAGGAGTCTCGGTGTCCATGGGCAGGCAGATACTGACCTTAGCATAGCTGCTTATTCCCACCAAAGGGAGCAGGGCGAGCAAGAAGCAGCAAACCCAGCCCCCAACCATGATGGCGTAGGCGTGCCTGAGGCGGATCTTGCGGTCCAGGCGCATGGCGAAGGTGATGGCGTGCCAGCGCTCCAGGGTGATGGCTGTCAGTGTGTACACTGACAATTCGCTGGCAAAGACGGTGAAGAAACCAGCTGTGTTGCACCCAGGGCCTGTCTGCCAGTCGATGGCGTGGTTGTAGTACTCAGACTGCGTGTAGAGGTCTACAGAGGCTATGAGGAGCAGGTACATCCCCATGCAGAAATCTGCGAAGGCCAAGTTGCACATGAGAAAGCGTGGGACAGTCAGTTTGTAGTGGCTCGTGAGGAGGATGACCAGGACAAAGACATTGCCCAGGAGAGCCAGCAGACTAACAAACCACACCACGATTCTCAGGAATTTGTAGCCCATTATGTCTTCACAGGGGTTGAACTCATCCGACCTGGGGGTACACACCATGTCTTCACTGCCCCCACACACGGTGTAGTCATAATGGCTGTCAAAGGCCTGTAGGGTCTCTTCCTGGGGGTTTTTGAGCTCTTGGCCAAAACCAATGATCTCATCCTCTTGTTCTTCTAAGAAGACGTAATAATGAGAGTTGCTGTGGGTATCCTGGAACTTGGAATTTTCCTTGTACCCAGCGCTGCCGTCACCCAGATCCTCTTCAAATTCTTGGTCGAAGGGACCATTTAAAGCTTTCACAGATTTTCTCTGACGCAGGCTCCGAATACTGCTCTCATTACACATTAAAGACTCAAGGATTCTGCAAGGCAGTAGATATAAGTCACCACTTGCTGAAAACCCTCTAATAGTCCCCACAACACTTAGCAAAATATGCACACTACTTCATATGATATACAGGATTCTGTGAGATTCTACATTATATGGTCAGGCCTATGTCATTTCCTATAACCCTCCCCTCTCCAAGTGTGATCCACTGACATTGGTCCTTATTTCTCGTCTGCAACCAGTTCAAGAACAGCAGTGACTTAAAAAAAAAAAGGATGGATGCTAGAGCCAGTCTGCCTAGGTTAGGATCTGAGTCTACTATTTACTGGCTGTTTCATCTTGGGTAGGTCTATGAACATTCGTTTATTCATTTGTAGAACGGGATAGGGAGAGTATTTCATTTTGGATTGTTAAAGGATTAGATGAGTTTATCATTTTGAAGTTCTTATGACAGCACCTGGAACATTGTTAGTGCCATGTGTATTTTGGTTACTATTATTATTTTTCCCCTTCAGAGCTTTAGAATTCCATGTTCCCTTTGCCTGAAAAACTCATGGCGGCCTCTACTCATTATTCAGTTTTAAACTCAGATTTTCTTTCCTCAGAAGAGGCTTCCTTCATCTTCCTTAATACATTGCCTGAGCCTTGTGTTTATCTTCTTCACAGCACTATCTAATATCTTCTTATTTGTTTGCCTGTTTCTTTTCTGACTTCCCATTCTAGAACGTAAACAAAATGCAAGAAGGCTCTTGCTGTGGATAGGACAGTGCCAGGCACATAACAGGTGCTCAAATAATATTTATTGAACAAATGGATAAATGGACACTATTGTGCAGACATGCTTATGGAAGTAAGATTTAGTGTTTCACTAGCTCTCCAGACTGATATCAAAAGGGATTCTTTTTTTTTTTGGCCATGCCACGCGGCATGCAGGATCTTAGTTCCTCGACCAGGGATCGAACCAGTGCCCACTGCAGTGGAAGCACAGAGTCTTAACCCCTGGACCACCAGGGAATTCCCCAAATGGGATTCTTTAACTGGCTTTAGTTGCTGAGCAGATTCATCTATTGAGCTCTGCTTAAAATGCCCGGTGGACTGCCTATTCCAACCTGTTTGGAGGTTGACGAGAAATCTGGATCCTGCCCTCGGGGTCCACTTTAGCCTCCCACCCGTCTCTGGTCCCTTTTCTGCTCAGGGCTGGCTGACACCATCCCCATATCCCACTCCTAGTTTTCTGCAGCTGTTATGCCCACAGTAGCTTTCTTTGCACAGCTGTTCAACTTTCCTGTTTGCTTCTGTCCCCACAGCTAGATCCCAACTTATTTACAACTGCTAGTCTGAGTGCAGGAAGTCAACCCGCAGATATTATATAGAAACCAAGAGGGAGTGAATAAGAGATAAATGAAGAACAGACACAAAAGGGGAAATGATGCAGAGTGAAACTGTAGGTGAAGACAAGATTCAGAGAGAGCATGGGAGAAAAAGAAGGCCATCCCTCTTTTGCAGCTTCACAAGCAGCCTGTTAATAAAATAATACATATTATGAGAACTTAAATTCCAGGTCATGGTGATAGGTGTTTTCTACTCAGTTTCTCATTTGCTCTTCTCAAAACCTCTGTAAATGGTAGCATTACGATCTCCCTTCACAAAGGCTCAGGAAGGTTAAGTGAGCAGAGTGGGATAACACAGCTAGGAAGTGGCAAAGCTGGGACACAAACCCAGGTGACTACAAAGCCCACACTGTAACCAGGGAGCTGTGACATTTGCAAGGCCTGAACTGGCCAGGTAATCCAATTGCTTGTGTTGTTCCTAAGTTTGTCCTCATAGTTGTGGCACCTAATATGGGTTGGGTCTGGAGCCCAGAAATCATGTCGTGTAACCTCTACAAGATTCTGCATGATCTGGTTATTCCTGCCTCTCCTACATCATCACCTAAAATCCTTCCCTCCCCTGCTGTGATCCAGCGACACAGGCCTTATTTCTTATCTGCAACCACTTTCGGTCTGCAGTCACTGTGTCCCATGAACTTCATGTCTCTGACAGATGTTTCCAAATTCTTCTCCACCTGGTTTTCAAACCACAGAGCTTCTTCCTCAAACCCAGAAATGAATTAAACTTCCACCAAAGCCTTTTGTCACTTATTCCAGACACTGCCACTTACCCTCTGATTTTCTTCTGATTCTTAAAAGCACAGCAGTGGCTCGGATAAGAAAGGTCAGCCCGTGTGAGATGAAGGAAACTCAAGGAAAGTGGAAGTTTCTTTAGAGTCCAAGTGTTTCTTGCTATCAATTCCTTCAGGTGTTCCAGGCCTTTGGGTGGCAGGGCAGTAACACTGGTATGAGAGACATCCCTGGGAGGGAGAGAACAGTGATACAGAGAGATGGTGAGCCGCCAGGGCCTTCCAGTTCTTGGCCAGAAAGACAGAGAGGCCTGAGATAAATGGGGAGATGACATGATGCTTTCTGCTGTAGAATATGTACTCTGAGTTATTCCACACAGCCACTGGTCTAAGGACGGATATTATGCTTCTCAGTTGGTATGTTGCAAGGGACTTCCATTTTTATTGTTTAGAACTCCAGGATCTATCAGTACAAATAATACATAGTTCAGCAGACATTTTGTTTTACCCATTACAATAGACACAAACTTTTGGAATCAGAGATGGATGTCAATTTTACTCTGGAAAACTACGTCATATAACTACTAAATGATCTCAAGAGGCAAGAGAAATAAATTTGAACAGGCTCAGAGGGGCCTAAATTGCTCCCAGTCTCTGTGGGGGCTAGGGTTTTGGGATTGATAAAGTGTTCATCGATATGGATCAATACCAGTATCATGAAAGTCTTCTCCTAATGACGCAGAACTTGGGAGTCATAACCAATTACATGCTGACTTCATGACTCAGAACAATCTCGCCACAGATTCTTTAGAAGGCTCTAAGTGTATTCCGGGAAAGAAAACTCCAGTATTTATATTAACAATTTGAAATGAGATTCAGATTGAGGTGGTGAGGCTGGGGACAGTGTAGACATTAGTGTCAGTTACTAAAGTAGAATTAATTCATGGCTTTTAGTGTGACATTTTCTGCTCTTTTCTCAGTCCCACAGAATCCAGGTTACATATCTTGCTCCATCATTTTTACTTGTGTTGAGTAACAGCCTGAATAAGACCATAAATATTTAAACTAACATCTCTCTTATTTTATATTTTATCAATTGAATTAAATTGACCTTCATTAAATATTCCTTTTTTTACAATAATATTTCATGTAATTAGTAATGACTGATTAGCAAATGAATTCCAATATTTTCAACTTCTACTCCACATTATTGTAATTGGACTTAGCTGGGATTTACATTCTCAGGGTTCAAGGCTGCTAGAACTTGCAACTTGCTTTTTATAAACAGGAAGCTTGAGTATTAACCCCATTCACTGCAGAACTGTGATTATTGGGGGGAGGGTGTCATATTCACTATTTTGTTTTATATTTAATTTAAAAATTCCATATTTCAGCATTTCCCAAACTTGCCTGGGGGTAATAATTACCCTTGGTGCTTGTTACTATATGATCCCCAGGTGATTTTTAACATTAAGCAGGTACATTTGGAAAACTGGCCTAAATGAATAACTTTGTGGTTAGTGAGAGAGTTGAGGAATTAAGCCCAGCTGTGAGGTAAATGAGGCTGGACTTTGCTCTCCTGCCTCATCTTCCTTTGGATGCATCTCTTTCTCTTTCAGCCGTGTGTCTTCACGGTGTGGCCATCTTTATGCCTCCGGTTTTCTGGAGGCCACTTACGTGCCTCTTTTCTGTCGGTGAAACAAGAAAGCATCTCTTGGCTCCTTTTTTCTGCTTTGCTGTCTGTTGGATACACTGATTGTGTGTATTCATCTGAAAGAGTTTATCCTTCCAAGTACTGCGTTTGCGTTTTAATATATATATATATATATATTACCCTTCCCCCTCCCCATATCCTCAAGTCCATTCTCTAGTAGGTCTGTGTCTTTAAATAGATATTTCTTGAGAAAACACTTTAGTAACCATTCCTGTTACTGCATGACAAAATACCCCCAAACTAAATGGCATCGAACAACAATCTTTTTATTACAAGCATAGCTTTTGTGGGCCAGGAATTTGAACAGGGCATGGAGGGGATGGTTTGTGTCTGCTCTGTGCTGTCTGGGACTCAGCCAGGAAGACTTGAAGGTTAGGACAGCTCAGTGGCTGGGGGCTGGGATTATCACCAGTCTCCTTCATATCTTCAGGTCTCTGGAGTCTTTGAACACAAATCCAGGTGCAGCAACCCCTCCAGGAACTCATTAGCAATCTGAGCGGGGGAGGAATTTACTCCCTGATTTGTCTGAGTGTCTGCAGTGAGTGTTTCCCAGGTAGCCTCTAGTTGGGTCCTGGTGGGGCTGAATTGGGAAGGCATTTTTGGAGAATGTGTATAAACTTTGTGATGGAAACATCTGTAACATAATTGGTACTTGGCATATAGTAGGTGTTCAATGTTAATGCCCTCCTTGCCACAATCTAGAGTTTAAGCTCAAGTCAGAAGCAAGGAACCAAGCAAATACAGCTCCAGCCCAGATCTTGGCTTATATAGTCAACTGCTTATTTGACATTTCCATATGGATTTTTCACAGGCATCTCCAACTTGACAGATCCATCCCAAATTTAGCTTCTAATCCCCCACCCTGACACCAGCCTGCTCCTCGTCCATTTAATCGAGCAAAATACAGGGATTTGAACTCCAGAAGAGCTCGTATTTGCATCTGTAATGGAAGCTCTCTGGTTCAAGCTAACAGCATCTATTGCTGTGGTAGTTTTCTTGTCAGCTCTTACTCCCTTCCAGTCCATTCTCCACACAGCAGTAGAGTAGTCGTAACATATGGGTGGAGCAAGGTCATTCTCCTGCTCAAAACCTTGCAGTGACTTCCTAATATACATGAATAACATCTACTCTTCATACCATGCTTGTCAAGGCCCTGCAGATCTGGCCCTTGCCTTCCTCTCCAACCTCATCTCAGGGCCATAGACTGCTTACAGCCCAAATTAGAATCTATCTGGAGCCATCTCACTCCCCACAGGCATGAGCCACTTGATGTAGCTCTAAGTATCCATTAAGCCTACTGCTCCTAAAGTACTCTGAGGTATGGCCCTCTCCTGATGTAGGCTGCTGCACTGGTGCTACTTCAGCCCTTACAGAGTCAAGCAAGGGGAACAACGGCTTCCCCTTCAACCCCCCCTTTTAAAAAAATTTAACCTCTGTTGCAGAGATCTACAGTTTCAATCAGACAGCTCTGAGTGTTGCAGAAAGGAAGGTAGGAGCTCCTATACTTCCCAGTGGAGGTAGCACTGCCTCTCTTTTCAAAATTACCCAATGGAATGATTCTTCCCTCTAAGCCTGCTGGTATTTCTTTATTTCCTGCCCACCAAGTGCCATCTTCCAGGGCTTATGTCCTTGTGGATTCTCTCTTGTCCTTGTTCAGTATTCATGCCATGAATGTTTACAGTAAAATGCGATTGAGCTAGACCCGCAATCAGATTTCAGCTCTGCTGTTTATGGGTCTACAGTGTCATGGTTCTCATAACTACCACCTCAGTTTAGGTCTGAATTACATTTCAACTGAGTTTTGCAAAAACTTCCTGACTCGTCTCCCAGAAAGTGTCTACTAATTCTGCCTTCAGACTTAGGACAGGATGTTCTTTCTAAAACTTGGAAAGAACAAGTTTTGTTGCTTTCCAGCTTGAAACCCATGGTTCCTCCAATGTCTACAGTTCACGCTTCTCTAAGTCTCTGCCCTCTCTCCAGCGCAAGTCTCTTCCTGAATTCTGTGTTGTCTTCTTTCTTGGTTTTCTCCCTCATTTCACTGGAGTACATTTTCTTCCTTCCTTCCACCCTCCCTCCCTCCCTCCCTCCCTCTCTCTCTCTCCCTCTCTCTCTCTCTTTCCTTCGTTCTTTCTTTTCTTCATTCCTTCCTTTCTTTCTTTCTTTTTCTTTTCCTGGCTTACAAGATCTTAGTTCCCTCACCAGGGATTGAACCCGTGCCCTCGGTGGTGAAAGTGCAGAGTCCAAACCACTGGACCACCAGGGAATTCCCTGGAGTACATTTCCAAGTAATTTTTTGGAGGTCATATATGCAAGATATTTTCAGAGTCCTTGTATGACTGAAAATGACTTTTTTCCCTACTCTTGTATTCAATTGACACTTTACCTGGCTATAAATTTTAGGTTGCAAATCACTTTTCTTCAGGATTCTAAAGGCTTTACTCTATTGAATTCTAGCACCCAGTGTTGCTTTTGGTAAGTACGGTGCCATTCAGGTTCTTATTCTTTGGTCATTTTTTTTTAAACATCTTTATTGGAGTATAATTGCTTTACAATGGTGTGTTAGTTTCTGCTGTATAACAAAGTGAATCGGCTATCAGTATACATATATCCCCATATCCCTCCCTCTTGCATCTCCCTCCCACCCTCCCTATCCCACCCCTTTAGGTGATCACAAAGCACCGAGCTGATCTCCCTGTGCTATGCAGCTGCTTCCCACTAGCTATCTATTTTACATTTGGTAGTGTATATATGTCCATGACACTTTCTCACTTTGTCCCAGCTTACCCTTCCCCCTCCTCGTGTCCTCAAGTCCATTCTCTACCTCTGTGTCTTTATTCCTGTCCTGCCCCTAGGTTCTTCAGAACCATTTTTCTTTTCTTTTTAAATTCCATATATTCTTTGGCCATTGATGTGATTTTACTCTCTGACAGCTTTTATAGCCTTCTCTCTCTCTCAGCTTTATTGAGATATAATTGACATATATTACGTTCAAGGTGTACAACATGATGATTTGAGATATGTATATATTGTGAAATAATTATATGGCCTTCTCTTCCCTGCTGTGAGATTTCATGAAAGT
Organism: Monodon monoceros; assembly: GCF_005190385.1. Classification (NCBI taxonomy): domain Eukaryota; kingdom Metazoa; phylum Chordata; class Mammalia; order Artiodactyla; family Monodontidae; genus Monodon; species Monodon monoceros. The sequence continues at coordinate 152,530,567 of NW_021703778.1, read as the reverse complement.
GTGCCTTGATATAGATATAGATCTTTTTTCATTTATTGTGCTGGACACTGGGATAGAGGGGTCCCTTCAATCTGGGGACCTGTGCTCTTCACCTGTAAGACAATTTTTGGTATTGTTTCCAGGATAACTTGTGCCTTGGAATAACACAATAACTTGAGTTTCTTCCCTGGAATTCCTGGTAAGTGGAAAAGGACCATCCTGGAACCATCAGACACATCTCCATCTTTTCTTATAATTTTCTGCTATTATTTTTATTGAATCTTCTGGTAAAATTCCTTGACTGTATCTTCCATCTCTTCTATTGAATTAAAAAAATTAATTAAAACAATGTCCAACTTTATTGAGGTATAATTGACAAATAAAAATTGTATATATTTATGGTGTACAAAGTGCTGTTCTGATACATGTATACACTGTGAAATGATTACCACAGTCAAGCTAATGAACATATCCATCACCTCACACAGATGTAATGTGGTGAGATGTAGTGTGGTGAGAACACTTAAGATTTACTCTCTTAGCAAATTTCAAGTATGCGATATAGTATTAACTATAGTCACCATGCTGTGTATTAGACAGTCAGAATTTAACACTGCATAACTGAAGCTTTGTACCTCTTGACCCACATTTTCCTATTTCCCTCATCCCCCATCCCCTGGCAACCACCATTCTACTGTTACTATGAATTCAACTTTTTTAGATTCCACAACTAAGAGGAATCATGCAGTATTTGTCTTTCTGTGCCTGGCTTTGAATTTTTTAATTTCAGCTTGATGAGAGCTGGGACTCTGCCTGTTCTGTTTATCGCTATATTTTTCGCACACAGACTGGTGCTTAGAAGACAGAAGGCTCTGAATATATACTTGTCAAATACATTTTTAAAGAGTGCTTTCCTGTTTTATCTTCCTTTTTTATAGCATGTTTGAGGACGCATACACACAGTTAGGAGCATGAGTTTTCAATTCACACTATCTGGATTTGTATTTTGGCTTCCCCACTTACTATCAGTTACTTAACATTTTGTGCCTCATCTTGTGAACAGTAACTGACAGTGTGTTGTCAATGAATATTAGCCGTTATTATCATTACTGTTATAGGGATAAAACATCTTCTCAGATTTATCTCAGGTCACTAATTGTTGCTTTGTAAAAAGTTCTTTTCTGTTCTCTTTAACGTCTTTGGTTCCTCCAGACTCACCCCCCTCCCCACCCCCACCCCCATTTGTTTTTCTTGGTTTTGATCTTTCATGTTAGAAGCATTCTTTGGCTTGTGTTCCTTGGTGTCACATTCATGCTGAAGAATGAGGCACTGAAAATCTGATGGGGAGCTTGTCTACCAGTAGACTGTGCTTTAGGGCAATTCTGTGGGGAGATGGCCATTATGCTGTTGAACCCTAAAATGCCAATGTGGAGGTCTTTTTTGTTTTAGAGTTTTTCAACTTTTTCAGAAAAAAAGACTTCAATCTCCAGCTTAGAGGGGAGGTACTTGGCTGTTGGTGTTTTGCATGAATGGGGTGGAGGGTTACCATTTCCAGACAGAGACCTTCAATTAATCCTTTTGTTTTTAGTCCCACGTTTCTTGCCACATGTCACATCCATCACTGCTAAATCTCATACCCTTCAGAGATTCTGCAAGGCAAGGAAGTTGCCTCTGAATATATGCTCCGTGTGGGTTTTGCCTCCTTCTCCTCTGCCTTTTTTCCCCCCAGAATTCTGTAGCTCTCCAGACCATCCATTTGCCCTCACCCGTCTTCTTTGTCCTTGTTGATTTATGTACATTAAAATTTTCTTTCCCATCTTTTAAGAGGGATCTCGGGAGGGAGAAGAAATAAAGACTTAAGTTCAATGCATCATCTTTGACTTTTAATCACTACTCCATTTAGCATGCAGAAGTGTGCAAGAGCTGAGAATGAATACTTGTTGAGTGCTGAGCCACACTGGACAATCTCCAAATCTGGAGTTGTTGGAGAAATAGCCTCAGTCTGAAGAAATCCTCAGACTTAACAAGGCAGGGATCATTTTAAGTTATTTGAAACTGTATCTTTTCACATTCATCTACATTTTTATTTGACCACTTTGAATCCAGAATTTCCTAATAGTGTATCTTTCCTAAAATAAATCCTTCAAAATATAGTTTAATTTTTAAATTTTGGTTTTGAAGTGATAACAATATGGAGAGTAGCTATCAGCTATTAAAGGACCTGAATTCCTTTGTGAATGCAGCCATATCGAATGAAGCCTACTAGCTGGAGGGCCTCCCTCTCTCTTACTGACTGGCACTTTCCACAAGGAGCTCATCAAGTGATGGGCACTGAACTTCAAGAGAATTTGTCTCTAGCAAGTATTTGCTCACAAAACAGAATGCAGCTGAGCTGAGCCTGGCAGACAGTTTGAAGTCTAATTGCCTAGGTCATGGGAACCATCTCAAGTTAAGTGTCTAATGAAAGTAACAGGACCTGAATTTGGAGAGAGTGAGGCCTGCAGGGTTATATACTGGGCAAGAATATCACCAAATTTTAAGGATGCCAGGAAAAAGAAAAGACCCAACTGATATCTGATGTCATAGGAAGAACAAATTGCTCCTCAGAAGCAATTAGGTGCTCTAGCATCCCCAAACATTGGAACAGTTTCTATTTTTTTGTGAGATATTTTGTCATTATCAAATACACGATTAACCTTTGATGAATTCAATTGCAAATTAAATAAGCACTAATCGGCTTGCCAATGTTTCAGCAGCAATTGCAAGTCTCTTTTATGTTTGCTTGTAATGAATGTGGGGTTTTCTAAAGGTCAGTATGTAGAAGCTGATCCATTATAAATGTGTAGTCACATCTGTAAATTGGTAGATGAAATGCATCTAAGAGCAGAAAGAAGATTAACTTACTGCTTAAAAAGCAGTTTAATTAATTTATTGATACTGAGTTAAAAATAACTAGGGCTTAAAAGCTATAAGTTCAAGACAGTGAGCTTGTTTAATTATTTGTTTAAAACTTTAAAACAGCATGTGCATTTATTCAATAAGTATTTATTGATTGCTTTCTATGTCTCAGGTACAGTTCTAGAATCTAGGGTTATAGCAGTTGACTAAACATGCAGAAATTCCTGCTCTTCTTATGCTTACATTCTAGAGAGAGGGATAATTTTTCCTAAAAAGTAACAGTATGTTAGATGATAACGATAAGTACCATGGGGAGAAGCAATACGGAGTAGGGGAAAGGAAGAGCCCAGAGGTAGGTCACAATTAGAGATGGGGAAGGGTGTCAGGGAAGACCTCACTGAGGAGTTGATTGAGCGAAGATCTGAAGGAGATGAGGGAGAGAGCCATAGTTATATCTGGGAAAGAGCCTTCCAGGCAGAGAGACTAGTCAGTGCAAAGTCCTTGGGATGAGAGTGTACCTGGTATGTTTAAACAAGCAGAGAGGCCAGTATGGCTGGAGCTGAGACAGTGGGGGGTTAGGAAATGTGGAAGAAGAAGTCAGAGAGGTAATGGGGAGCCAGATCATGTGTGCCTTGTAGGCCATCAAAAGGTCTTTGTCTTTTCATCACAGTGAGATCAAAAGCCTTCAGAGGAATGGTACAATCTGACTTATTTTAAAAGGATCAAACTACTACTTTGAGAATAAACCAAAGGGAGCAAAGGGTGGAAACAATGAGACCAACAATAGACAAGATGGTGCCTTGGACCAGAGTGGTAGCACTGGAGATGCTGAGAATTGTTGGAGTTTGTATAGATTTAAAAGGTAGAACCAATGGGATTTTCTGATGGATTTGGACATGGGGTCTGAGAGAAAGTGAGGTCAAGAATGACTCCATGACATATGGTCTGCAGCTGGAAGAATGGAGTTGCCATTTCCTGAGCTGGGGAAGGCTGAAGGTAGAGCAAATTTGGAGGAATGGTCAGAGGTCTAGTTTTGACAGGTCAAGTTTGAGATGCCTATGAGACATCCAGGTGGCAGTGTCAAGTAGGCAGTGTGTTATAAGTCTGGAATTTTGTAGAGTTGTCTGGATTGGAGACTTCTATTTAGATATCACAGGCATTATGCAAAGCCATATGAGTGGATGAGATCACCAAGGACACGAATAAAGAGAGATAAAAAGAAGGCCACAGGTGGAACGCTGGGGTACTCCAACAACAAGAGATCAGGAAGAAGAGGGAGAACCAGAGAGGGAGACTGGGAAGGAGCAATCAGAGGTGTGGAGAAAAACCAAGAGAGAGTGGTGTCTTGGAAGCCAGAAGAAGAAGGTATTGTAAGGAGGATGAAGTCATCAACCTAGTTAAATGCTTCTGAGACACGAACTAAGAATTGGCCATTTGATTTAGCAACTGTGGAAGTCACTGGTGACCTTGAAAAGAGCAGTTTTGGTGGCATGGTGAAAACGTGATTGGAGTGAGCTTAACAGGGATTGGGGGAGAGGATTTAGGATTCTAGCCAACTCTTTTGTGATGTCTTGCTACAAAAGGACACAGAGGTAGATATGGAGTTGAAGGGATATTTTAAAATTATAAGTAGTTCAGTATATAGTCCTGAAAGTTAAAGTATCTTCTAAAAATAAAAGAACACTTAAAAATAATAATAACTCTTTAAAGTCATCAAATATTCAATCAGTGTTCCAAGAGAGGCAAGGTAGTTGTCTCACTGGAGTCAGGAGCCAAGTTGACCTAAGTATTACAGCTGACTGATATGTCTCTTAGGTGTCTTTTAATCCATAGGCTCAAGAAATATTGTTTTAAGATGGGAGAAACAATAGCATGTTTAAATGTTCATGGGAGATAATCCAGTAAAGAGGAAAATATAGATGCTATGCGACAGAAGGGCAAGGATTGCTGAATCAATGCCCTTGAATTGCTGAGAGGGCATGGGACCCAAGACCTTGGTGAAGGGCCCAGCCTTAAAAAGTGACTTAAAATTCAGGAGAGGAGACAGAGGATGTAGACATAGATACAGGAAGGTGGGTAGATGTGGTGGTGGGAGCATGAGGAATTCTCTTCTGATTGATTTTATTCTAAATGAAATGGAAGTCAAGGTGATCAGCTGGGCATGAGAATGAGAGAGGACTAGAGAATTGAGGAGAGGGGAGGAGGTCTGACATGTTCATCTGGGAGAGTGCCTAGGGAAATGGGATGTTATGTACAGCACTTGGGGCCCACCTGGGGTGAATGATTTAAAATGAAACCACTTGCCAAGCCCACCTGCAAAAGTCCAGGCCCACAGTAGGTGGGAATTGGACTTAACCAAGGTAGGGTTTTTCTATGCAAGGATGATAGAGAGAGGGTCAAGGTAGTTAGTTGGCTGTGTGTACAAATCAGTGCTTATAATGATAGATATGGAATTTAAGCTTCATAAGGAAGAAATGAAGACTTGAGAGAGGTGAAAGGCAGTGAAATATTAGTAATAGACTGTAGCTCCTAGTAAGACCAAAGAATTAAAGGAATGACTGTATTAGAAGGAAACACGTGGAAAGACAGCAGAATGTTTGAGACTGAGATTATGAAGGGTTTGGAATCATTGGCCATGGACCTGAAGTCTAGAGGTAGAGTGGAGGACAAGGTTACTGGAGTGGAAGTCAGAGGCCAGGAGGACAAGGTTACTAGAGTGGAAGTCAGAGGCCAAGGTATAGGAAAGAAGATCCACATGGATACTGAAATCAACAAAAATTATGAAAGGAGTAGTGTTAGAGGAATCAGTAACAGTACATCAGGTGCTGAGAGCTTCAAGAAATGAGATAGAGTAACTTTGGAGTTCACAAATCACAACAAAAAAGATATTTGGGTGGTAAATCAACTATACTTGAATAAAAATTTTTTTTTAGAAAAAGAAAGAAAATAAAACAAAATTTAAAAAAAAATAAAGGTTTGTATAGAATTCACACCAAAAAAAGAGTGGTTAAAAAAAATAAAAGTGTATTTGGGTGGTAACGTGTGAGGGCACGAGAGTCAAAGGTGGGGAGAGGTTTTAAGGAGGAGGAGAGATAATGGTCCAAAAGCAACAATGAGGAGGCAGGAGGGCATCTGCCTCGACTTCATTTTATATAAACTGCTTATGTTTCTACAACATGAGCCAACCATTAGCATGTTTTAAAATCAGGTATTCTACTTTAAGATCCCTCCAAGCTGCCGGTGCCCACAGGTAAATGTCTTTAGCTTTTTCATATGAGGATTGACTTGCAACAAGAATTTGCAAGTTGTTCACATGGACTACTTCGCTACTGGGCTTGCTTATTTTCGGAGAACCCATAAGAAAAGAGGCGTTCTTAAGGAGTTTCTGCTCTGTGTGAGTCATTGTATCAGGCACTGGGGTTACAACCATGGGGAAAGAGAGAAAAAAAGTCTCTTCTCCCATTACATTTACATACTAATGGAGGGAGAAAGAGTAAACAAGTCAGTAGATGTCTAAAATGGCTAGAAGTTTGGATGGTGCTAAGTATCATGGAGAAAAAGAAAGCAGGGAAATGGGATGAAGGGTGATGGGCAGCTTCAAATTTAAACAGGGAATTCAGGGAAGACCTCAGTGAGAAGCTTACATTTAAGCAAAACCTCAAAGGAGTCAGAAGAGCAAGCCCCATGGATATCTGGGGAAGGAGCCTCCTGGGTAGAGAAAACAGCTGGTGCATAACCCCCAAGGTGAGAACGTGCCTGGGGGCACCAGTTCAGTGTGGCTGGAGTGGAGTGATGAGGAAAGATGCAGGAGATGGGATCAGAGATACTGGGTCATGGGCAGGGGGCGAACAGCATAGGTCTTTGTAGGCCTTGGTGAGGACTTTGGTTTTTTTCAGAGTCAGATGATTAAGAACTGGGGATGTTTAAGTAGAAATTTAAGAAAATGATCAAGCAACGTTGGAGGATTACAACAGGAGCAAGAATCATCTTATGTGAAAGGGGTTGACCTGATGTGCTGTAAATTGATGGTGTTTCTGGGTTAGGGCTGGGTTTGCATTCTAATATCACCACTTATGGCCAGGTGACCTTGGGGACTTACCTGATATCTCTGCACCTCAGTTTTCTCATTTGTTAAATAGGGATCATGGCACCTACTATTGAATAGTTAAAGAGACTCAAGGTGATCTGTAAAGAACCTAGCACGCAGCTGAAGCTCAAAAATGGCCCCTATTATTAACAAGAAAATGTTTGTCTAAAGATTTAGATGATCATAAATTACCAATCTTTTCTTGAAGTCTTTGCGTACAAACAAAATTGCTTTGTAACTCCGATAATCACTGTTATTTCTTTCTTTTCGCTCTTGAGTTTGCATAATTACACTTCATTTAAGACTGTAGCTTCCATGACCTATGAAATCTCATGGAGTTGACTGTCTCAGCATTATATATCCTGGAATGAAAAACTACCTGTATACTATAATTCAGTAAGGTTGGAGCTCCTCCACACAGTAACAAGAGGAAATGATGGCAAGGTATTACCGATAGTCAAATGCTGAAACACAAACATGTCCTCCTCCGTGTTAAGTCCTTTCCCCTGTCCTCCCTGACGCACAACACACATACATAATGACCATCATTATCAGTCTGTGAGAAATGAAAAGTCCACTTTCTTTCGAGTGTTTGTTTCTTTTAGACTCAGAAGCAGAACATAATTAACAAAATGGATTTCAGAGACTTGACAGAGATAGCATGTCAGAATGAAAACCCTTAACTACCTTATTTCCTTCCACCTGTTCCAAGAGTAAAAATCACAGAAGAGTCAAAGATTTAGTACTCATCCATATTTACTTGGGAAGAATTGAGTGCCTCATTTGTATACACTGTAAACTGCTTCTTTATTTATATTTGTGGGTTATTTATTTAAAAATTTAATCCCAGGTTGATTCACCCCTCCTATCAGCCTGTTATCAGCATCTTTTAGTGAATTATAAAATCATGAGTAAAACTTGCTACAGAACAGAGTACGCATGATTTTTGCCTCATCTATTTGGCCCTATGCAATCTCATTTCTCTTCTTTCATCATACAACTGAGACTTGATATGGGTAAAATTACCAGAAATTACGAGTGGAGTAGTGTGGAGAGGTTAGAAACCTTTGGGATTGATAGTATAAAATAAAATAATTTATTTTAAAATGTTTAGCACTGAGACTAGTAGGCACTCACTAAAAAGTAGATTTATGTACATGTAAAGTTGCAGAGAAAAAAATATGTGTTCCTACTTGCTTTTTATTCTGAAGATTCACTGTTTATTCTTTTTTTTGTTTTTTTTTTTTTGCGGTACGCGGGCCTCTCACTGTTGTGGCCTCTCCTGTTGCGGAGCACAGGCTCCGGACACGCAGGCTCAGTGGCCATGGCTCACGGGCCCAGCCGCTCTGCGGCATGTGGGATCCTCCCGGACCGGGGCATGAAGCCTTGTCTCCTGCATCCGCAAGCGGACTCTCAACCACTGCGCCACCAGGAAGCCCTCACTGTTTATTCTGAAGATTCACTGTTGAGGGCTCTTGGCTAAACAGCACTGATTAGTTAATAAAACTGGTTTAGAAAATTAATATGGCTTAGAAATTTTTTTCTAATTTTTTTCCCTGAAACTACAACCGTTGTTTACCTAGAATTCAGACTCAGTAAAGATTCTTTCATGTTCTATCAGTTTTGATCAAAGTAAAAATCCTTTAAATAATTGACTTTAGCAAAACTGAGTTAAAAGAAACAGTTAATGGATTTGTGAATTATTCTTTTTTAGAGATGCAGTCATCCTAGTTTACTTTTTGGCGTGGCATAGATACAAAAACCTTTACTCAGACTGAATCCCCTGATGTAAAATGCATGATCATTTGAGGCCATTGCTCTAGGACAGTGGCTCTCAGTGCTTTGGAGAACTTTATTTAAAGTAAAAATCTTTTGAGGATAATAGTAGCTGGGCTTTTAGTCAATTGAAGAAGCTGAAAGGTTTGTACGGCTTTGAGGATCTTTGCAATAACTCCATCATCCTTCTCCTACCAGAGTCACCCCCTAGTTGGGAAATGCTCTGAAAATTTCTCAATAATTGTAAAAAGTAACCTTATCATTATAGATTTCCGTGACTTAAAGTATTAATCCTTTCTTCTCATATCAATGGCTATGGTAGTAAGAGATGCTACTGATCAATAAATCTGGATTTGGGGGGAATCAAGTATCCTGAGTTATTGACATAACTCCTTTGGTCCAAAGATTCCTAGGGCTGAAGCAGACCATCCTTTTATTTTTAGCAAGAAGCCAGTATGCACACAATTCTGGAAAGGTAATTGTCTTCTCTTTCTCTTCAAGTTCTTCTGTGACCTTCCTTGCAGCTCTCATAGACTCTACAAAATGGTCACAGGCCCTCTCCTTTGCTGTGCCTCTGGAGAAAAAGGTGTATGACTTAGGAGGATAAGTTGCTTATCCTGCTTTGGTTGCTTCCCTGACAACCTGGCTTCCTTGGCATGAGTCTGGCTTGGTGCCCAAGTCAGGCACTGCAAGAGGTCTGTTTGTCTTTGTAACTCATTTCACAGCCCAGAGTAGAGCAGCCTAGTAGACAAACCCCTCTGGTTTTCCACCCTTGGGAAGCTCCCTTCCTCTCCAAGAGAGCTACTCCAGAGGCTCTGCTGGCAGGCACAGAAAGGAAGACATGGAACACTAGACTGATTAGGTCTTTGGGCTCGATTTCCCTCCCTCTGATGGAGGGCCAGTGCCTGCCAAACAGCCAAGATGTAGAGATGAGCGGTCCCAGTGCCATGGCTGGGACAGAGCTACCCAGGGTTAATATAGTCAGGGTCAAGGGTGGGCAGAGGCCAAGGAAAGGAAGCATGGGGTGAGTTGAAGAGGGCCACAAACTGTAATGGATTATGCAGCTATTACTAATCTTTCCATGGTAACCTTCAGTCAGGTCATGTTCCCATAACGTGATTTCAACACAACGCACTTTTCAGACACTATCCTTTGGCCCAAATTATGTTTTTTTGGTTGTTGTTGCTCTTAGAATATATCCTGTTTTCCTGTAGGTTTGCCTTTGTTCTTCCTCTTATAGTTTCTGTCTCTGTCTATTGTCATTCTACCCCTCACCTGAAGCCCATCTCAAATACCACCTCTTTTAAAAAGGCCTTTGCTGGTCACCCTAACCAGAAATGCTATCTTGAGTCTTTAAATACTTCTTATGGCTCTTTTTACATTAAACTTATAGTGCCTTATTCACATTTATCCTGAATTTGATTGTAACCTCTTTCAGGGCAGAGGTTGTATCTTATTCTTATAATTTTCATGGAGTTCAGTAGGTGCTCAGTAAAATATCTTCAGAATGAGTTAATGAACACCTTGTGTGAGTTTGTTTCAGATTAGCTATTTCTCCTTAGAAAGAAAAGAGAAACAGAAAGAGAGAATAAACTAGGGATGACAGAGGACTGGTAGTTAGAACTAAAACTGATTTCATTACTCAGGACCACACCTCAATAACAACAAAATGGCATGCAACCCAACTTTAAGAATGGATAAAATATTTGAACAGACCCTCATAAAAAAAATATACAAATGGCTAACAAGTACATGAAAAGGTGCTCGACATCATTAATAGTCAGGGAAACACAAAGTAAAACCACCATGAGATATCTCTTTACACCCACTAGCATGGCTAGAAAAAAAAAGATTGATAATACAATGGATTGGCAAGTATGAAACTCACTTCACTGCTGGGACTAGAAAATGGGATAGTCATTTTGGGAAACAGTTTGACAGTATATCCTATAAAGTTAAATATACATCTATCCTATGACCTGATAATTTCACTCCTATTTTTACACTAGAAGAATAAAAAGATATGTGGCTGTCTATGGGACATTGGGGCATGAGAGAAGTTTCTGGGCCATGAAAATGTTCTAAGCCTTCACTGAGGTAACATAGTTTTGCCAAAACTCATCAAACTGTACACTTTAAAAATGTGCATGTTATTGTATGTAAATTATACCTCAATAAAAAAATAATTTTGCCCAGAATCAACCGAGAAAATCATGTATTCAACACGCCTGTGGACTTCAGCCATGCTAGAAAGAACCCTGCCACAATTTTTCAGCCATCTAATAGTATGACCTTGTGGAGAGCATTACGAGTCAAAAGAAATACATGAAAGACTTATTTTTCTCTAAACCAAGATGGCAGTGCCATGACTCTTAGATTTTCAAATGATTAATTTGATCAGCTAATAGCAGCAATAGTTTATTTTGAAGTTTGTTTTTGTTGATAACATGTAGTGCAAGCTCAAGTATATTATCACAGAGATTTCATCTTCTTAGGAGTTACTTATAATAGTAAGTGGGACAATTATAATATAGTCATTATCAACAGTAGGTTAAATGCTTATTAGAGTGAGTTACATAATTTAGATCTTGGAGGACTCTGGTTATTATGGAAGGCATTACATTTCAGTGTGTTCTTTCCTTTGGGGTTATAAACACCAAGAGCTTCTCTTTCAAAATAAGATGAAAAGAAAACACGATAATCAAAAATGGACAGTATAAAAATGGAAAATGAGATTGCATATCTTGATTAAAAAATCAATAAGGAAAAAGTGTTATGAAACTAAATTTAAAAGGCTTTTAAAAAATTAGCAAAGATTGGAGATGAGATCGCACTTTAGATGTTGCAGCTGTTTTAAATTAGATTCTTTTTAAAGAAATGACCTTGAAAACAGGTGGTAAACTAAATGGGCAAATTTGACTGTTTTAGTCAACAGAGATGAATACAGTCATTCACAAATACCTTTATGAGGTATACATATATTCCAATTATCTTCTCTTTAGATGGAGTTTAAGATTTTCTGAGTTTGGCTTTTACTCCAAATCATAGCCAAATCATGGCTCTTTGATATTAAGTTATACTTTATCAAGATTTATTGAGTACTTGCTGTCTTCTTTTTTGAAGTGGGGGTATTACAAAAAGTATAAGACACAGTCCATTTCCTCTAGGATCTTAAATTCTAGTTATGGGGAGAAGATATGGGGGAAATAAAGTAATGAAGATTTTGACAAAAGTTCAAGACAAGAATTAAAGTGATGTTGCAAGGCCATACATGGTTAGTTAACAGATGCATTTTAAGACAGATGCTTGGAAGTGGAGAAATGAGACTGGACTCTTATTCATTTCTTGTTTTCCTCCTACAGGCCTCTCAAATGCTACAATCTCCATTGTCCTTTCTTCCTATGCTTTGTGGTGTTCTTTGAAAATTTAATTTAGAATTTTATTAAAATAATGCATGAACTTATTTTTATAAAGCAAATTATACTGGAAACTTAACACACACAGCAGATTCCTGTGCAGCTCTTCCCTGCCTTCTGCTCTCTGATGCCCCTGAAGCAACCGCTTTCAACTTCCAGTATTCTTTCCATAATTGAAAATACTTCTTGATTTATTGGTTTTTCATTCACCCACTGCCTCCTTACTTTGGAAGATGAGGATTTAGCTCTCTTCCATCACCCTGCACATACATCCTTCTCACACCCCCTTAAGTTTCCTGAAATAGTTTTAGGATGTATTTGGTTAAACCTATATTTAGTATTTTGGTTATTACAAGCCTGCATATTGTGATTTCATTTTATTTCTTGTGTAACATTTTTAGTTTCTTCATGAGATGTCTATTTCTCTTTTATTTACATATCTTGGTTTGAATGGACCTCTTGCTGAGTCTTGTTATATGTTCCAAAGTTCTTAAAATATCTCTCAACTCAGTTTTTCATAAAGTCAGTCCTATCATATAATCTATCAATCCCTTTTTATTTGTAGAACTTTCTCTTGGAGCCCTCCTTCAGCCCTGATGTAGATGTCCTGGTTTCAAGATTCCCAGGACCTCCCTTTTTGGTCATCCTGGGAATTCCGTTTGCCTCTGTCCAATGTTGATCATTAAAATTCTCATTTTTCTCTTTATTTGTTTATGCTTCAAGAAAAGGTGAAGGGAAATCAAGTTTTTGAGGTTTTGCACATCTGAAAATGTCTTTATTTTACCTTCATCTTTGATAGATAGTTTGGAAAACACTTTTGTATTTCTGTGGTTGTTATAACTTTTCTTCTTTTATTTCTGATTTAATTGATTTGGGCCTTCTCTTCTTTTTTCTTGGAAGTCTGACTAAAAGTCTATCCATTTTGTTTATCTTTTCGAGAACCAGCTCTTAATTTTGTTGATCTTTTCTACTGTTTCTTTAGTCTCTATTTCATTTATTTCTGCTCTGATCTTTATGATTTCCTTCCTTCTACTAACTTTGGGTTTTGTTTATTCTTCTTTTCTAGTTCTTTTAGGTATAATGTTAGATTGTTTATTTGAGAGTTTTCTTGTTTCCTAAGGTAGGCCTACATCGCTATAAACTTCCCTCTTAAAAATGCTTTTGCTGTGTCCCATAGATTTGGGGACACTGTGCTTCCATTTTTATTTGTCTCACGGTATCTTTTGACTTCCTCTGATTTCTTCAGCGACCCATTTTTTGTTTAGTAGCATATTGTTTAGCCTCCACGTGTTTGTGATTTTTCCGTTTTTTTCTTGTAGTTGATTTCTAGTCTCATCCCACTGTGGTTGGAAAAGATGCTTGATGTGATTTCAATCTTAAATGTATTGAGACTTCTTTTTTGGCCTAGGATGTGATCTATTCTGGAGAATGTTCCACGTGCACTTGAAAAGAATGTGTTCTGCTGTTTTGGGATGAAATGTATACGTCTGTTAGTTCACTCTGCTTGAGCTATAACAGCCTCCTTGCTACTCTTCAAACACGCCAGGTATGTTTTCACCTGGGGGTCTTTGCACTTGCCTAGAATGATCTTCCCTCATATAGTCACATGACTTGCTCCCTTATGACTTTCCAATCTTTTCCCAGTTGTAACCTTCTTGATGAGGCTTTCCCTGACCATCCTTCAAAGTGGTGACCCTCCCCTATTGAAAGCTCATAATGAAGAGTCCTGGGCTTACCAAGTGCTCAGTAAATGTTGACTGTACATTTTCAGAGGTTGGTCAGGAAAAGTTTCATCAAACTGATGGGAATGGGTAGGAATGAGAGGGAGAGGAGGGAGGAATTCCAGGCAGGTGAGATGACTAAATAAGAGCTATGGTCGGAAACCTTAAATTTAGAAATTATTCATATTCTCATAATATTAGAGAGCAAATGATTTAACCAAAGGAGAAAATATAGAGGAGAAAGATCCAGGACTGAGCCACACTGAAATTCTGGGTCAGTGAGCTCTAGTGAGAGAAATCGGGAGGGAGTGATCAGAGAGGTTACAAAAGATAAGAATAGTGATGCTGTCAAGAGTCAGGAAGAAGTGAAGGTAATGATAATGTTGACCATTTATTAAGCATATATGAAATACTTCAGATTTATTTTCTTACTTAAGTTTCACTACTTTTAGCTACCCTGTTTTGACAAATAAGAAAACTGAGACTTGGGTCTCACAATTAGTGATGGAGCCAAGAATCAACTCCAGGTCTAGCTCCTAATCTAGTTCACTTTTTGTAACCTGGCATGCCTCTAGGAAGCAGAACTGGCATCGTCAAGCTGTTGCACATCTGCTCTTAACTTGGTTAGAGAGTCTTGTAAAAAAGAGACTTACCAAAACTATCAAAACAACTTTTAAGCAGCACAAACAAATAGGTAATTTAATTTACCGCTTCCAAAGAAGTAGAAATGGACACTCTCCCATAAGGACAATGTACTAAAATATCTTTAAAATGTGACTACTACTTAAATGCCATAGCATTTATGAAAGTGTGATTCAAATATTTATAGTATACTGTATTAATTTCACAAACATTTTTAAGCAAATACTGTGTTTCAGGCACTGTAATATGAACTAGAACTGTAGAAATGAAACAGACATAGCCCCTGCCGTCTAGGAGCTCCTGGAGAGATAGATAGAAACATGTCACTGGTGCCATGAGATGCATAAATAGAGGCGGGGAGTATAAAGGAAGAAATGGTCATCCTTCCCTAAGGAGAGGAGGGCCAAGAATGACTTCAGAGAGATCTTTACTCAAATGTCAAAATGGTAGTAGGTGCTTATCAGACAGATAAGGTTGTGCTAGGGTTTTCAAAGCAGTAGGAAGAGCAAGAGTTTAGCCATATAAGTAGGTTGGAATATTAGGGGAGCTGAAAGTTTCAATATGGATGGATGATTGGTCAGGAGTGTATAGAGGCGTGAGAGTTAAAGCTGAAGATTATAGCAGGGCTTTGCATGCCACACCAAGGTCTTTATCCTGAGGGGAATGGGAGACCAGCATTGGTTTTTAAGATCCTATTTGCATTTGAACACAAGGAGTTTGGGGTAGGGTAAAATTGAGAAGGTCAAAGATAGAAGGCCAGGTGAAATTTGGATTCTCTTGTCGTTTAGACTAGTGCTACTCAAAGTGTGGTGACCATTGGCTGTTTCTTATGAGTCCCTGATAAAGTAAGAAGCTTGTACTGGAATGTAAGCAACTACTTCACTAAGCACACTGCTTAGTTTGGGCAACTTTGCTCTCATAGGAAGCCTTTATCCACGAAGGATGCAGTGTTTTGAAGTACATTCTGGAGCCAACCTTGTAGTGGACCCACACTTTGAATGTTTCTGGTCTACACTATTGGTCTTCAAATTCTTTCAATGTCATGTATTTATAAGTAAAAAATGTCTGAATATGTACTTTAACATGTGTATATTTATGAGCTCTATACACATATTGCTGTAATACCATGTTATATATTATACATTACAAAACACACTAACCATACATTTAAAAGGATAGAATAAAAACAAGTAATATTAAAAAAAATTTCACCAAAGTGAAATCAATGGTATTAAATAATACTTTACTAATTATAAAAATTGTCATTTAACACTTTCTAATACAGCTATTCAGAGGTCTGCTTCTGGGTCAGTTTATTTTGGTTTTGGTTTAAGTGGTTGTCAATTGAAAAAGTTACCTCACAAAGATAGATGGTTCCAAATGGAATAGGGCAGGCTTGGCTGTACTTACTAAATTAAGATTCTCATCTCTCAATCCAATTCAGTAATTAAATACATGTTTTTATTGAAATTCATACTCTCAGCTGTCAATAAGTAGTTTTTGCAAACTAGTCTAAAAATGTTTCATTTTCATATTTTATATACATGGATTTTAAACCCACTGCAACTCTTAATTTGAAAGGTTTTAAAACATGTTAAAATTCAGTTTCTGATCTTAAAAACACAAAACATTTATAAGTGACATTCACTATTTTCATCAGGAAAATTACATAATATGGAAAAGTTTCCAAATACCTGTTTCTAAAGACTTTCCAAAGCACACATTTCTTTAGAAGAGCAACAACCTTCCTCATTCATTGGTGAAATATCACCTTTATCTTGAAGGGGCAGTTAAAGATGTCTTTAAAAAATGTCTTCCAGGTTAAAAAAAAAATCACAGAAAAGATCAATACATTTTTTTTCACTTGTCTTTTTATAAAAAGAAAAATGCATAATACTTTTGAGGACTTTGCCATGAGTTAACAATGACCCCCCGTATGGTACAATAGATTTTCAGGGTCACTCTGCCCTCTTATATGGAGCCTGTGTGATAAGAAAATAAGGCTATAAACCCACTTAACTGGGTGTATTCAATCTAAAAGTGAAGTGAAATTGTTAAAAGTGAAAGAGTGAGAATGTAAGTCTTTGAGACTGTGGATCACCAGCTGTTCCCTTGGGATGCAATCATTACCTACCTGACACCTTAGGGACAGTGATCATCTATATGTAAAATATTAGTAGAACTTAATTTGTTCTTTTTTAAATTTTTTTGGCCATGCCACGTGGCTTGCAATGTCTTAGTTCCCCAACCAGGGATCAAACCCGTGCCCTCAGCAGTGAGAGCACAGAGTCCTAACCACTGGACCACCAGGGAATTCCCAATTTGTTCTTATTTTTAAATGGAACCTCTTATGTATGGATGGAACCTTCGTGCCTCTGATGGATTGTCTTGTGCTTCTCCTGGGGGGCTCTTTTCCACTTTGGCAAGGACTGTACTAGATGCTCAAGAATGAAGTTCTAAACTAAGGCAAAACCAAGGGGATGGAGAAGATGGCACTAGAAGAGACTTGCGGGAGACAGAATCGACAGAACTTCATCATGATTACATGTGGAGGTATAAATCAGAGGAAATGCACAAATAACTTTTTTTCCATGCTGTTTTAAAAACTGTTTACATCCCATCTTTTCCAGTGATTGTAAGTTTTCCCAGATACGAATCAAACTTTTTATACTCTTCCTTCTTTGTGCTATGAACCCCCATATGGTACAGTACCATAATGTATTGCATTATGCAATACACATTCATTTCTCAGCAAAGACTAGAGTGCCTTCCACCTATTTGTAGACCTCATATCTCAGAATTTTGCAAACACCAGCTGCTCAAAAATGTCTTTTTTTCCAAAAGAGGGCCTTCACGAATGTCCACACCAAGGTGGCATCAGGCATCAGGATGGCACAGTGGAGTCTGGGGCCTTCTGAGTCTCAAAGAACAAGGACTTTCTTCCAAGCAGTAACCTATACAGCTGGGCAGAAAAGTACTAGCAGAAGCCTTTATCCAAGACAACAACATTCCCTCCCCACAGACATCATCAGCTACTCTTCTTAACGGCCCCTCCCTTCCCTTAAACAAAAAAAAGGCAAATATTCTTTTGTATGTCTTACTCACAGCAAGGTTGGTCCACTGTAAACTCCTCCAAATGTATCTTTGTCAATAGCTGTCAGGTATTTATTCTTGTTCAGGTAACTAGAGAAAGTGAGAGAGAGGATGGATTAGGTGAGGTTAAGCAAATTAACATAAACACCAAAATAAAATGAGAGCATGGTCTCCTTAGCTATTACCTGTTTCTTAGGAATTTGGAAAACACCTTACCTTCTTCCAGGTTAAGCACTCAAAATATTCTAGGTTTCAATTGTGCAAGGTTTACACACATTAATTATGGCAGAAGTCTTTGAAAGAGAACTTGTTTATGATCTAGTTTGCATATCTAGATTATATAAAAGTTGCCCAATTCCCTATTTACCTGGCCAATGGCGACTGTATTTTTCAATCTTCTTCAATACCAACTAAATTAAATTTTTTTTCTCAACATTGATCAATATTTACATTTACTTTTGATGACTGGGCTTAAATCAGGTATTCAGTGAAGGTGGCGAGGGGTAATGGGAACTGTCAGAGATTCACATCTTTTATTTGGGGCAGGATTGCCAGATTTAGCAAGTAAAAATACAGGATGCCAAGATAAACAATGAATAATTTTTTAGTATAAGTATTTCCCATGTAATTTTTGAAACATTCATATACTAAAAGGTTATTTGGTGTTTATCTGAAATTCAAATTTAATTGGGTGGCCAGCATTTTCTGTGGCAATCCTATATGGGGAATGGGGGGCAGGTTATACAGATAAGATTACAGAGTATACCTTTCCTGAAGGGCCTTGATGGGCACATTGATCTTTCCATTTTGAAAACATATTGGGCAGTTGAGGGTAAAATATTTTTGAGCAATTTAAGTCACAAAGTGATTCTGAAACATAAAATTACCTCCAAATGGAGAAAAGCTTCCAAGCATTTTGAAACTGGCTTTTTCCCCCCTAGCTTTTTTAGAGAACAATGTTGTCTAAAAAGAAACGAAGCATTATATATGTGTATATATATATAGCCATCATATGTGTGTGTGTGTATAAAATCTCCTTGTTATAAATGATCTCAATTTACACATGTTTAGAATAACTCACCCCTGCATAGACTAGTCAATTTAAGAGTCAGTGAGTGGTCACCTGTTGATGCAAAATGAATGCAGTGGAGACTCAGGAGATCTGCTTAGATACTGATAATGCTTCCATTATTCTGTTTATGGTGTTTGCTCTTCATGATGCAAAATCCTCAAGGGCGATGGTTAATAAGAATAGTGTGACACTAGGTAAACAACAAGGACCTACTGTATAGCACATGGAACTATTAATATATTCAGTATCTTGTAATAACCTATAATGGAAAAGAATCTGAAAAACTATATCTGTATCTATATATGCGTATAACTGAATCACAGTGCTGCACACCTGAAACTAACACAACATTGCAAATCAACTATACTTCAATTAAAAAAAAAAAGAATAGTGTGACATGAGGACTTTGTGTCAGAAGGATTCTTTCCCCAGAGCCCTCACAGAAGAACTTCTCCTTGGTTAATAGTCTCTCTCTCTCTTTCTCTGCATCTCTTGGTGAGATTGAGGAGAGGGAGGGTGGCTTTATTTGTGGCTGAGCCATATGAGGTAGCCTCTGTTGCTGTTCAGAAGGCGAAAGCACAAACAGCACTTCCGTGAGGTCTGCCCTCAACCTCTCCTGGTCCAGCAGCTCTGCTCCTCTCTAGTCCTTTGTAGAGGATGGAACTTAGAATAAGAGAGGGCAGCCCCAGAGCCATAGATGGGTGTTCACTGGAGCAATCGGAGGAAGAGTTTTACCAAACACCAAGAAGTCTCCCTCTCCTGGGCAGGATGAGGGATTAACCAAATGACAAGTACTACGACTTCACACAATGACATCTCATAAATTGGTATACATTTTGTGATCCTTTACATTTTTTCTCAAATCGAGCTTGAGAACTAACTTAAAGTAGCCACCATCAGTTTTCCTCATTGCAATCTTTGTCTCCTTCATGGCATTATCACAGTCTGTGATTATCTTGTGTATTTGTTTACTTTTTCATCGTCTGTCTCCCAAATCAGAGTTTAAGCTCTCTGTCTTACTCATTGTTGTATCACCAGTGCCAAATTCAGTGCCTCTATAACTATTTACTGAAGGAGGGTGTAAATGATTGAATAAAAAATCAGTGCACTTTTCCTCCAAGATAGTGAGGTGAGCTATGCTAAACTTTAAGGAAGAAGTAATGGGGAATGAAAGCTAGAAGACTCATCATATGGTGTGGTGGCCGATTGACTTTTTTGATGGCAGTGACAGGCAACTTGTTTACAAATGCCACAAGGGTATGGTCCAGACATGGCCTCTTCAGGCAATGTCTGGTTGGATACCAAGCTTCCAGGGTGCTGTTAAGTCAAAAATGGAGCGGGGGTATCAATTAACACTCACATATGTACAAAGATGCAACTGAGATGTTACAGCAGCAAGTCTGTGCCTTCTGGATGAATGGCTATCATGTAAGTCTCTCACTCATAGGCTTCATTCGATCGTTGTTTGAGTCTCCTTCAACCCACTGTGTCCACAGAGTTCATGATCAGTGATAGCCAGAGCAGACAAGAGCCGCCTTGGAGACAAAACACCTGGAGAGAAGATCTTGAGCAGCATGGTTTTGTAAAAAGACAACTAACTCAACTCAAGTGCCACACTGGCTTGTGTCTCTTTTTATATTCTCTGGACCATGCAACTTGCAGATCACATTCTTTTCCCAGACTGCTGAAAATCAAGTAAGGACTGGTGAGCTCATCTCAGTTTTTCCTCTTCATCTCTGACTGCCGCAAGTGAAAATCAGCTTGCTCTAATCATTAGAAATGACTGTAAAACTAAATAATTGCTTGTCCAATTCTGCAGTGTTCTCATCTGATATTCAATACGCCCCCAAGGATAAGGAGTCTGGTTGATAAGCGTTAGAGTTTACCAGAAATGCTGCAGAAGATTTTAAACTGGGAAAGCCAGCCAGAGTCCAGAAGGGGAGAAGGAGGATGGAGAGAGGGTGCAGCCAACTTGAACGGAGATGAACTGGAGTCTTGAGGGAGGCTGCATTCTTCAAAACCAAGAGGGTTGTTTGGGCACTTCATCTCTTAGAAATAATTAGGTGCTTAAAAATGAAACCATCATTCCGCTGTTTAGTGGTTTGGAGGGCTGTCTTATTATCACAAATTATGATAATGCCATGAAGCTTTAACCTTGGGTTCAGATTGCTGATCCTACCTTCTCCTGGAGTGGAGGGGATGGGGATGGGGAAATATATCTGCAGAAGCCTTAATATCCAAGAAGATTGTGCTTCCATCAGCCTCATTTATCGTATAATGTTTACTGGGAATGTCAGGTTAAATTGATTCCTTGACCTGGACTTATCCTGATTCCTCTGGAATCCACATTCTGTAAGCCAACTTGGGTAAATCAATCACAAATCTTGGTAGACTACATGGGTAACCTACTCCAGACAATGATTATTTTATTGGGAGAGTATGTGTGTGTGATCATCTAAACTGTCTCTTCCAAGGACAAGATGAATGTAAACAAAAGAAGAGTAGAAAGTCTCAGAGTCTGCGGTGAAAGGAAAGACTTCTTGAAAGTCTTTCTAAGTACAAATAGTGGGAAGGGCTTATGAGCAAAGGACAGGTATCTCCTTTAAAAATAGGATAGACACTGCTACATGTAAGTATTCAATGCCTTTTCACTCTTTGGAGTATGTATGCCTCTTTGAGAACCTCTTGGAAGAAATGAAGTTCTTCCGAGAAAAGTTATGTCAGATTTTTCATGTGGTGGGTGGGGGGCTGTAGGGAGAGGGGAGTTAAGAAGTCCTGCCCTGATTTAAGTGCCGTGTATCTCACAGTTAAGGAAGAACAGTGTGGTCAGAAAAATGAAGATGGTCAGGAATGAGCTGGGGAAGAATATCCAGTTGATGAACTCAGTATGATAGACATAGCTGACATCCTTCCCCATTGGACTCACACTTGGCACACAACAGCCATTCAGTGAAAACATGCTGGATGACTAAATGAAAGTCCAGTTGCTGGGTAACTCCTAGCTCAAGGCACCCTCTGTATTATGTTTAAATGAGGACGTGTCAGAGGGAGGAGTATGACACTGTGGTAAGGAGAGTTGTGGTTGCTGCTGAGCTTTGCTCTCTCGGGAGTTTTAGGATACGTTTCAGCTCCAAGGTAGAATTTGAGCCTGCATTTCCACAATCCCCTTAGGGTAAGTGGGCGGGCACCTGTTTATACTGTGAGACTCTCATGGGAATACTTCTGTGGGAACTTTATTTTGCTCTCATAGCATCAGTTATTTGGAAAATTAAAGAGAATCACTGCCCAGCCCTCACTGTTCCATAAAAATCCTTTTAGTAGCTGAAATCAGGATACCTGCCTGTAAACAGTAAAAGGTGAGAAAATGCTCAAGGCTTCAACAGGCAGAGGTAAAAGCCAGCCTTGGAGCATATCCTACAAGCTGTTCAAATACTTACTCCATTAGAAAGAATAGCCTGCTTAATCCTATAATCTTCTCTATCGTCATCTTTTCCCAGTGCTCCAAGCTGCAGTGTTTTGCTTGTAATAAGCTAATGTGTGATGCTAATTAGTACATGAATTGTGTTGACTTCTCTGTTCATAACTATTAGTGTTTCAGTATGCTCTTAGCACATCAAAATGGTATTTTTTTCTGCCCAAATGTTTACTGTCAGATGGTAGCTTGTTGCTAGAATTTGACAATACAAAATACAATACAGAGAATTAAATTTTCTGAGATAAGCGATATATCTCCATGCCAGATTGTGTGGAGAGGGTGGAAAAGAGGTTCCAAAGAATGAATGTGTGACTTAACTTGTGACTGAGAGCAGTTCAACTTCTGTTGAGCAAGGGATGCTTGTATTATTATTAATTCCACATCTGAGTGATGACAGTGTGCTTGGTTCCATATGAAATCACAGGACCGTGTACTTTCGAGCATCTGCCATAATTTTCATGAACTTTTAATTACCCAACTGCTGCTGAGGTATCAGCGCTTGTTCTCAATGTGGAATTTGTCCAACTTGGCTGCAACCGTGTTCTTCAGTTACACTAAAAAAATAGGTCTAAGTGAGGTCAAATCTGCTAATTTCAGTAAATTGACATGAGGCAGATGATGGGGAACAATCACGCTTTTGGATGAGCAATTGTTTAAATTAGAAGTTAAAATATTTGAACATACTTCTGGAGGATTCAACAAATTGCTAACATGCCATGTACAGTATTTGAACAATATTAGGGTAATTACAGAATACTGTTGTGTTTACATTAGTTTTAAATCACAGTTAGTATTGAGGATAGAGGCAACAGCTCCATGTTAAAAATCACAAAGTGAATACTATTTTGTTATCACTATGGAAACCTGACCTCTGTTTTCTCCATCTACAGCTCAACCCTTATTTATCTTCCTCTAGTTCCAGGCATCTTTATCATGATTATCATCTTGATTTTACCTTGGATTTATAGGATACCTTTTAATGGAGTGCATAAAGCTAAGAAAAATTTAGTTTCCATCAACCAGGAATCACAAACTTAGGGTAGAACGAATAGATGGAATGTTGTTTTATAACAGGAGCAGAGATTTAAGTTCAGATTTAAAATACTGATTGGATAAAAAGATCTTTATTTTATTTTATGATTGGATCTTAACTTTCAAACCCTAAAATATTTTTGTCCAGATACTTCTTATCTTTATCCCATGTTTGCCATTTAACCTTTACAAGGAATTGGGAGAAATAAGCTACATATTTCATCACACAATGGTCATCCTCACTGAATACCTACATCTAGACCAGATGTCCACAAACTATGACCATGTGGTCACATTCTGCCTGTCACCAATTTTTGTAAATAAAATTTTATTGAAATACGGCCATGCTCATTTGTTTATGAATTGTCTGTGGCTGCTTTCACACTACAATGGTAGAGTTGAGAAGCTGTGACTGAGATCTTATGTCCCACAAAGCCCAAAATATTTGTTATCCGGCCCTTTCCAGAAAAAGTTTGCTGATCTCAGATCTAGACTTCTAAAAATCGAGAAACAAATGATTCTCAGTTAAGAAATATTGCCCACATTTGTTAAACCCTTCCAAATTTTACATAAAAATGTCAAGAAAGTATGTGAAAATGGTGCGTTGATTTCTTTCCTGTGTTTCAAGGGATAGTTGTAGTGACTAGAACAGACTGTATGTAATTCAGAGAATCAGTGAATTAAAATCCATTGTTTTCATGAGAATAACTCTCTCCCATCAACCAAGCCTCTCACAGAGCCCATGATATGGTCTAAGGAGAAAGCTGGTAGGAAGGTAGAGACCGTTTTCCTACATAATCTTTTCATAGGTTTAACTTCAGAAGACCACAGGATGATCTGAAAATTTACTGGCTCTTAAGATTCTCCATAGCCTGCCTCTTGAATAAACCTTGTTAAATTTACCTGCCTCCGAACAAGGCAGTATATCAAAAGATTCTTCTTAAGTAGCTTTCCCCAAAAAGTGTTCTGTGGAACACCAGTCCAGAGAGGTGCTCCTGGAACCAAGAAATCCCTGAGAAGCTCTGCATACTGTATCCCCCTGCTGGATATTAGTAATTCAGATTATTCTATCAAAAGATGCAAGAAGTCCACCTGTATACTTTGTTTAACTTTACAAGGTCATGAATAGCTTTTTAAAAAGTAACACCGGTTAATTGACCATGGCAAGAGAGCTTAAGGAACATAGCTTAGGAAATGCCCTCCCCTCCCCTCCCCCAAATTATTCTCTTACCACAAAAGCTAGGGAGAAGTCGGGATAGAAATTCTTGTTCCATTGTTATTTTTTTCATTTTTTCAATAAAAATGTCTCTAACTCCTTTGATATCCTGCAGCTGACTTTATGACCAAAACTGTAACATAACAGGCTACTAGATTTACACTGCGATCCACTTAGCAGAACAGACTGCTGATTACAGAAGATTCGCTTTAGGGAAATCTCTTGAAGTGTCTGTGGAGTTCCCTAAACACGACCAAATGGCCCATTATGAGCAGGCATGAGAAGTTTTGAAGCAAAATGATGAACACACATAAGCTGACTTTAACCCCAAATCTTTGAATTTAATAACATTTGATCATGCCAGCCTTTTCATCAAGGTGTCCCTCACTCAGACCTCATTTGGAAGCTGGTTGATTTGTTGACCTTGCTGCATTGGTTAAAGTCAGGTTCTCCCTGACAAATGACACCGTTGCTTGGTGTGACTGTTCTCTGAAACTTCTGGTCGTGCCTTGAGTCTTGAGTGACCTCCTTTCTCTCACATGAGTCCACTCTTCCCAGATACAAGATCTTTTAGCTTCTGTATTTCATGACTTTAAAAGACTAAGAAGTGTAAATATTCTCCTGGGCTAAGAAAACAAGTAGCAGTGGCGAGAGGAGTTGGGTTTCCAAGCCTTAGTGGTGGCTGGTAAGTCAGCGGTTATGAATCCCAGCAGGGCACAGGGAAGTCTTGAGTCAGGAGATCCAGTTTCTGGCTTTGGCTTGGCCATGTGATAGCTCTATCAAATGTAAAAAGCCATACTTAAAAAAAAGCCATATGTTCACTTTGGGCTTCATTCCTTTTATGTGTAAATTGTGACTATTGGACAAGAAGAGTGATAACATACACCATAGCTGTGGTTCTTGACCTTTGCTTTACATTGGACTCACTGGGGAGATTTTAAAATTCCCATGCCTTGGCTACCCTCAGACCAATTAATCCAGAATTTCTGGTGGTAAAGCCTAGGCATCAGGGCTTCCAAATCTCTTCAGGTGATTCAAATTTGCAGCCAATACCAAGAACCACGCTCTGCAGACCTTAAAGTCTGAATTTTATACTCAAATCTCTGTCAGATAACTGAGAGGGATTGAGGGTGATATCATCCAATGACTAAATATGGCAGGACAAAGAAGCAAATGATTGAAAGCACAGATCCTCATATTGAGCATTAAAATCATTTGCTTGTGGAAAAAGAAAAGTTTTAGAAATGAATTACTCTATATTTGAGGTTGGTTTGGGGTCCTTCTCATCCAGAATTCTGCAAAAGTAATTTGAGTTCAGGCGAATTTGGGTTCAGGTGGACACATTGAATTCAGAAGTCATATTATCAGCTCTGGTCTCCCTGGTTGAAAGTTTCTTCACTGTTCCTACCCCAGCCCTTGCTAATGTGGTTCTCTGTTGCCTTAATGCTAACATCTTGATGACACTGATGTCTAGAACAGAGTGACAATCTTCTGACATCTTTATACCTTAAGTATTTACAAACTGTCTAACTTATTGTGAAAAGTCCCAATTCCACACTTCATTCATAGAAAATTTGAATTGAGAAGATCATTTCCCTAAGGGTCATAGCTTTCTAGGAATAAAGAGGAAAACATTTTGTTAAACTCATGTAATATTAAAATTGAATGCTAATAGTTTTTTAATGTGATAAATCTAGGGAAAATCATGCTTATGTCACCAAGCAAGGATACTTAGCGTTCAGTTATTTTCAATCTGAAATGCATATTTTGATTTGGGTGCATTTCTTCCTAATGTACTTTGACCCTTGATATTGCTGCCTGCAAGTTGACCCCACTAGAATGTGTGTTAAGTGTGAGCAGGGAGCACATTGGTCTTGTGCATCTTTGTATTGCCAGTGAAAAGCACAGTAACCAGGATCATTGAAGGTGTTCAATAAATATGTTGAAAAGTAGAGGACATGCATGGAAGGGGAAAGGTAGCACGTCCAAAGGAGGGCCTCTGGAGTGTGGAGTTCTGGAGTTTGGAGAAAGAGATGGCCACCAGAATCCTGGAAGAATGCCAAAAGAACTCTCTACAAATATATATAAAAAAGTTGAAGAGACCTCCCAGCTCCACGTAATATCAAACGGCGAAAATCTCCCAGAGATCTCTATCTCAACACCAAGACCCAGCTCCAATCAACAACCAGCAAGCTACAGTGCTAGACACCCTATGCTAAACAACTAGCAAGACAGGAACACAATCCCACCCATTAGCAGAGAGGCTGCCTAAAATCATAATAAGGTCACAGACACCTCAAAACACACCACCAGATGTGGAACTGCCCACCAGAAAGACAAGATCCAGCCTCATCCACCAGAACACAGGCACTAGTCCCCTATACCAGGAAGCCTACACAACCCACTGAACCAACCTTAGCCACTGGGGGCAGACACCAAAAACAATGGGAACTACGAACCTGCAGCCTGCGAAAAGGAGACCCCCAACACAGTAAGTTAAGCAAAATGAGCAAAGAAAAACACAGCAGATGAAGGAGCAAGATAAAAACCCACCAGACCTAACAAATGAAGAGGAAATAGGCAGTCTACCTAAAAAAGAATTCAGAATAATGATAATAAAGATGATCCAAAATCTTGGAAATAGAATGGAGAAAATATAAGAACCGTTTAACAAGGGCATAGACGAACTAAAGAGCAAACAAACAATCATGAACAACACAATAAATGAAAGTAAAAATTCTCTAAAAAGGATCAATAGCAGAATAACCGAGGCACAAGAATGGATAAGTGACCTGGAAGATAAAATAGTGGAAATAGCTACTGCAGAGCAGAATAAAGAAAAAAGAATGAAAAGAATTGAGGACAGTCTCAGAGACTTCTGGGAAAACATTAAACACACCAACGTTCGAATTATAGGGGTCCCAGAAGAAGAAGAGTAAAAGAAAGGGACTGAGAAAATATTTGAAGAGATTATAGTTGAAAACTTCCCTAATATGGGTAAGGAAATAGTTAATCAAGTCCAGGAAGCACAGAGAGTCCCATACAGGATAAATCCAAGGAGAAACATGCCAAGAAACATATTAATCAAACTATCAAAAATTAAATACAGGGCTTCCCTGCTGGCGCAGTGGTTGAGAGTCCGCCTGCTGATGCAGGGGACACGGGTTTGTGCCCTGGTCCAGGAAGATCCCACATGCCGCGGAGTGACTGGGCCCGTGAACCATGGCTGCTGAGCCTACGCGTCCGGAGCCTGTGCTCTGCAACGGGAGAGGCCACAACAGTGAGAGGCCCATGTACCACAAAAAAAAAAAAAATTAAATACAAAGAAGAAATATTAAAAGCAGCAAGGGAAAAACAACAAATAACACACAAGGGAATCCCCATAAGGTTAACAGCTGATCTTTCAGCATAAACTCTGCAAGCCAGAGGGAGTGGCAGGACATGTTTAAAGTGATGAAAAGGAAAAAAGTACAACCAAGATTACTGTACCCAGCAAGGATCTCATTCAGATTTGATGGAGAAATTAAAACCTTTACAGACAAGTAAAAGCTAAGAGAATTCAGCACCACAAAACCAGCTTTACAACAAATGTTAATGGAAATTTTCTAGGCAGGAAACACTAGAGAAGGAAAAGACCTACAATAACAAACCAGAAACAATTAAGAAAATGGGAATAGGAACATACATATCAATAATTACCTTAAATGTAAATGGATTAAATGCTCCAACCAAAAGACATAGACTGGCTGAATGGATATAAAAACAGGACCCATATATATGCTGTCTACAAGATACCCACTTCAGACCTAGGGACACAGACAAACTGAAAGTGAGGGGATGGAAAAAGATATTCCATGCAAATGGAAATCAAAAGAAAGCTGGAGTAGCAAATCTCATATCAGACAAAATAGACTTTAAAACAAAGACTATTACAAGAGACGGAGAAGGACACTACATAATGATCGAGGGATCAATCCAAGAAGAAGATATAACAATTGTAAATATTTATGCACCCACATAAGAGCACCTCAATACATAAGGCAAATACTAACAGAGATAAAAGGGGATATCGACAGTAACACAATCATAGTAGGGGACTTTAACACCCCACTTTCACCAATGGACAGATCATCCAAAAGGAAAATAAATAAGGAAACACAAGATATAAATGATACATTAAACAAGATGGACTTAATGGATATTTACAGGACATTCCATCCAAAAACAACGGAATACACTTTCTTCTCAAGTGCTCATGGAATATTCTCCAGGACAGATCATATCTTGGGTCAGAAGTCAAGCCTTGGTAAATTTAAGAAAACTGAAATCGTATCAAGTATCTTTTCTGACACAATGCTATGAATAGATATCAATTACAGGAAAAAATCTGTAAAAAATACAATCACATGGAGGCTAAACAATACACTACTTAATAACCAAAGGATCACTGAAGAAATCAAAGAGGAAATCAAAAAATACCTAGAATCTGATGAAAATGAAAACACAATGACTCAAAACCTATGGGATACAGCAAAATCAGTTCTAAGAGGGAAGTTTATAGCAATGCAATCCTACCTTAAGAAACAAGAAACATCTAAAATAAACAACCTAACCTTACACCTAAAGCAATTAGAGAAAGAAGAACAAAAAACCCTCAAAGTTAGCAGAAGGAAAGAAATCATAATGATCAGATCAGAAATAAATGAAAAAGAAATGAAGGAAACAATAGCAAAGATCAATAAAACTAAAAGCTGGTTCTTTGAGAAGATAAACAAAATTGACAAACCATTAGCCAGACTCATCAAGAGAAAGAGGGAGAAGAGTCAAATCAATAGAATTATAAATGAAAAAGGGGAAGTAACAACTGACACTGCAGAAATACAAAGGATCATGAGAGATTACTAAAAGAAACAATATGCCAATAATATGGACAACCTGGAAGAAATGGACAAATTCTTACAAATTCACAACCTTCCAAGACTGACCCAGGAAGAAATAGAAAATATGAACAGACCAATCACAAGCACTGAAATTGAAACTCTGATTAAAAATCTTCCAACAAACAAAAGCCCAGGACCAGATGGCTTCACAGGTGAATTCTATCAAACATTTAAAGAAGAGCTAACACCTATCCTTCTCAAACTCTTCGAAAATATTGCAGAGGGAGGAACACTTCCAAACTCATTCTATGAGGCCAGCATCACCCTGATACCAAAACCAGACAAAGATGTCACAAGGAAAGAAAACTATAGGCCAATATCACTGATGAACATAGATGCAAAAATCCTCAATAAAATACTAGCAAACAGAATCCAACAGCACATTAAAAGGATCATACACCATGATCAAGTGGGGTTTATTCCAGGAATGCAAGGATTCTTCAATATACGCAAATCAATCAATGTGAAACACCATATTAACAAATTGAAGGAGAAAAACCATATGATCATCTCAACAGATGCAGAGAAAGCTTTTGACAAAATTCAACACTCATTTATGTTAAAACCCTCCAGAAAGTAGGCATAGAGGGAACTTTCCTCAACATAATAAAGGCCATATATGACAAACCCATAGCCAACATCGTCCTCAATGGTGAAAAACTGAAAGCATTTCCACTAAGATCAGGAACAAGACAAGGTTGCCCACTCTCACCATTATTATTCAACATAGTTTTGGAAGTTGTAGCCAAGCAATCAGAGAAGAAAAGGAAATAAAAGGAATCCAAATCAGAAAAGAAGAAGTAAAGCTGTCACTGTTTGCGGATGACATGATACTCTCCACAGAGAATCCTAAAGATGCTACCAGAAAACTACTAGAGCTAATCAATGAATTTGGAAAAGTAGCAGGATACAAAATTAATGCACAGAAATCTCTTGCATTCCTATACACTAATCATGAAAAATCTGAAAGTGAAATTAAGAAAACACTCCTATTAATCACTGCAACAAAAAGAATAAAATACCTAGGAATAAACCTACCTAAGGGGACCAAAGACCTATATGCAGAAAATTATAAGACACTGATGAAAGAAATTAAAGATGATACAAACAGATGGAGAGATATACCATGTTCTTGGATTGGAAGAATCAACATTGTGAAAATGACTCTACTACCCAAAACAATCTACAGATTCAATGCAATCCTTATCAAACTACCAATGGCATTCTTTACAGAACTAGAACAAAAAATTTCACAATTTGTATGGAAACACAAAAGACCCCGAATACCCAAAGCAATCTTTAGAAAGAAAAACGGAGTTGGAGGAATCAGGCTCCCTGGCTTCAGACTATATTACAAAGCTATAGTAATCAAGACAGTATGGTACTGGCACAAAAACAGAAATATAGATCAATGGAACAGGATAGAAAGCCCAAAGATAAACTCACGCACATATGGTCACCTTATCTTTGATAAAGGAGGCAAGAATATAAGTGGAGAAAAGACAGCCTCTTCTATAAGTGGTGCTGGAAAAACTAGATAGCTACATGTAAAAGTATGAAATTAGAACACTCCCTAACACCATACACAAAAATAAACTCAAATGGCTTAAAGACCTAAATGTAAGACCAGACACCATCAAACTCTTAGAGGAAAACATAGGCAGAACACTCTGTGACATAAATCACAGCAAGATCCTTTTTGACCCACCTCCTAAAGAAATGGAAATAAAAACAAAAATAAACAAATGGGACCTAATGAAACTTTAAAGCTTTTGCACAGCAAAAGAAACCATAAACAAGACCAAAAGACAACCCTCAGAATGGGAGAAAGTATTTGCAAATGAAGCAACTGACAAAGGAGTAATCTCCAAAATTTACAAACAGCTCATGCAGCTCAATATCCAAAAAACAAACAACCCAATCCAAAAATGGGCAGAAGACCTAAATAGACATTTTTCCAAAGAAGATATACAGATTGCCCACAGACACATGTAAGAATGCTCAACATCATTAATCATTAGAGAAATACAAATCAAAACTACAATGCGATATCATCTCACACCAGTCAGAATGGCCATCATCAAAAAATCTACAAACAATAAATGCTGGAGAGGGTGTGGAGAAAAGGGAACCCTCATACACTGCTGGTGGGAATGTAAATTGATACAGCCACTATGAAGAACAGTATGGAGGTTCCTTAAAAAACTACAAATAGAATTACCATATGACCCAGCAATCCCACTACTGTGCGTATACCCTGAGAAAACCATAATTCAAAAAGAGTCATGTACCACAATGTTCACTGCAGCTCTATTTACAATAACCAGGAGATGGAAGCAACCTAAGTGTTCATTGACAGATGAATGGATAAAGAAGATGTGGCACATATATACAATGGAATATTACTCAGCCATAAAAAGAAATGAAATTGAGTTATTTCTAGTGAGGTGGATGGACTTAGAGCCTGTCATACAGAGTGAAGTAAGTCAGAAAGAGAAAAACAAATACCGTATGCTAACACATATATATGCAATCTAAAAAAAAAAAATGGTCATGAAGAACCTAGGGGTAAGACAGGAATAAAGACACAGACCTACTAGAGAATGGACTTGAGGACACGGGGAGGGGGAAGGGTAAGCTGGGACAAAGTGAAAGTGGTAGTGTATATATGGACATATGTACACTACCAGGTGTGACGTGGGTGGCTGGTGGGAAGCAGCCGCATAGCACAGGGAGATCAGCTCGGTGCTTTGTGACCAGCTGGAGGGGTGGGATAGGGAGTGTGGGAGGGAGGGAGACGCAAGAGGGAGGAGATATGGGGTTATATGTGTATGTATGACTGATTCCCTTTGTTATAAGGCAGAAGCTAACACACCATTTAAAGCAATTATACTCCAATGAAAAGGTTAATAAATACATAAATAAGTTGAATCCAAGAGGTTCAAGTTATGACAGTGATGGGCATGGAGCTCATACACCTGGGTCCTCCATCTAGGAAGGAATTGTCTATCCAGCTGCTGGGCCTACTGTCAGGAGAAAAGCTTTAGCTATCAGTCCCTGGGATTGCCTCAGCTGCAGAAAATGGTCTCACCTAAGGACACCTATGTTAGGGTAGCTTAAATCTAACGACCAAAGAAGATGGGAGTATAGCTGTCTGGCCATTTTAGCGAAACAGGAAAACTCTAGGCCATATTTAGCTCCAGAGTTCTCTGTCAGGTCAGCCAACTTTTCCTGCTACCCCATCTTGCTTTGCTTTCATACCCTCCCTTCCATATCGGTAGATTCCAGGAGCTCTCCTCAATAAACATCCTGCACACTAAAAAAAGCAAAGAAAATTAAATGTAGGATTGTGTGAGATTTGAACAATAAAGTTAAGATGGAAGTAGGGGTCTCTCCAATACTGTAAATAAATTTGATGTATAAGTATTCATGTTACTCTCTTGAGTCTTTTCAGACTTCCCCTATAATTATGTATTTAAACAAATGACTAATATCAACCCAGATGAGCCTACACCTAGGCAATCTAGATATAGGTACTCTGATCTTCACTTAACAAAGACTACTAAGAAACCCAAAAGCCTGGTAAAGAGTGAGACCCCACCTCAAACAGAACTTAGGAAGCCACGTCAAGGTATAATGACTTTGAACTTATTAACCTGTGTTGTGCAGGTAATTTAACTCACCCTGCTCAAGTTGCTCAATGGACCAGCAGCCTCAGTATCACCTGGGAGCTTGTTAGAAATGCAGAATCCTGGGGCTCACCCCAGATCTACTTAATCAGATTCTGCATTTTAACAAGACCCCCCAGATCGTTTATATGCTCAATAAAGTTTGAGAAGCACCGTAGAGCACAACAGATTTAGAACCACAGGCCTTAAGATTGTGCAATGATCGTTTCCAGAATATAAAACAACTATGTATGAAATGTCTAAAGGGAAAAAAAAAGATGGAATTACAAAAATGAGCAGGCAGACTTTTAAAGAAGCAAATAGAACTTCTGGAATGGAAAAAATACAATTGTTTATAAATAATAAACTGTCATAAAACAAATTAAACACAAGAATCTATCATTTGTTGCTTCAGCTGACTCTTACACATGGTAGTTTTTTCGTTTCCTATGTGTGATTTTTGACTGTAAGCACCTATTTGATTGATTTTAAAAATCTGGGCCTGCACTGGGGTTCTTTCCTCTGCAGAGGTTTGCATTTATTTCTGCCAGGAGTCCAGAGGTTCTACTAGTGTGGTCCCACTCCAGCTCTCATCCAGGTTCCCAGGCTTAATCCAGCAGTCTCAGGTTTACATCACTTCTCCACCTTCTCACTGACTTCTCACTGAGTCTAGTCTCCTGGCACCACTGATGTTGGCAGCTGCCCCCAAGGGAACTGCACCCTCTGTAAGCACCCACCATTTTGGTTTCAGCTACTGGTTTGTTAGTTGTTTCATTTTCCTCTCTTGGGGATATGACATAAAATATGTTTTTTCAAAATATATCATTTAGTTCTTTCATAGTAGAAACAAATTATCTAGTTCACCATACTGTGGAAAGCAGACTCTACTAAAGCTCTTTGTCATTTATTAGCTATTAGGTTAAATCACACACCAGTATGGCTGAACCAGTCTAGCAGCTCTTAGACACAAAGTATGCTCTGGCATGGACACTGGGGACCACAGAGATCTGATAGAAAAGTACTACAAAGACAGAGACCCATGTTAATCACTATCTTTTTGCCAATATCCTGTTCTAGGTATTATTTATTTGCAGAGAAGGCAAAATCTGGATATGGCTTTTCAGCTATTTCTAACTGAATCAAATATAAACTGACACCTTTCCTGAAAATATGTCAGATAAAATGAAAAGAAAAGGCTTACCTTCTGAATAGCTTTGGACTTAATTAAAGACACCCCTTTACTTCATGTACATGGTAGATGAACATTCATACACACACACACACACACACACACTCCTACAAGATAATAGAAGGTGACACCATCGTTCTCCATTTTATTAAAGATAAAAGATTTGGGATTTAGAATTGGAGTTAATATAAGTCCACTAAAGCTGGCTCTTGTCAAGTTCCTTAACATTATCCCCAAGTCTTGGTCATGCTAACTCTGGGGTTGAGGAATGCTCTGGTGGAACCTATCTCTAGCAGAATTCTGACCCACTGAATGGTCCTTCTTGGGGGAGGGAGTGTAGGGCAGGATAGTGGTTTCCATGGCAACCCTTGACTTACACAGCATCCAGCTTTGTCCCATTGAAAGCATGTCCTTGGACTGAAGTAAAGCCATTGTTGTATAGTTTCCTATAATCAACAGAGAGAGGAGAAATCAGTGACCTATAAGAGGTAGTGCTGGCCCTTCTCTGAGGGTTGCACTTCATTTCTTCAGTGCCAGAGATGTGCATGAAGGTTCTTAGGCCCTACAAGAAAACTTTACAATACGTCTTATTTGGGACATGGAATAGTGTTTTCCAGTTTGAATACGCATTCTCCAGACTTAGCTCCTAGAGCTTTAAGCTGTTTTCCAGAAGCATATTCACTTTAATGAACAAAGATTTGCAATCATTAAGGATTTTTAAAAAAATGTTTTACATATACTCAAAAAACTGGGGTTTCAGGAAATAGTTAACCCAATGTCAATAATAGAGGAATAAGTGCAGTTTCTCAAGATGAGCACTTTAAAAGACATCATTCATCTGAATGCATAGGTTTTATATTTTTCTCTTTAAAGTGTTGTTTCACATTTATAGTCATATTTTTAATCCTCAGGGTGTATCATACATTAAATGCTTAATTAAATGGTTGAGGACTGAATCAAATTGAACTTCAAAAACAAATCTAAGAAAATAGATAGACCATGGCCTTTTGGGGGGCCTTTTAATGTTTTAACTTGTTGCTATGTTTCTGCAACTAATTAATTCATACAGTGATTCCAAGGGCTGGACTGAAGCATTATCTCCTCTATTTCCTAGTCAGGTTATTGAGATATGGAGGCGACTTGCCAAAGCCGCACTGATGCACAGCTGTCGGGAATCAGGATTTCCGAACTCAAAAGCAATTCTTCCCACCCACCAAAAGGACACATCCTTTCTGCTGGAAAAGGAGCTCCAGCCATGGGAACTCTGGTCTACACAGGGGTGCATGGGGGTTCCTGGGGGCTACTGGCATAGGATAAGAGAAGGCTTCCATGTCCACAATCAGGCACAGTGAGTGGCGATTGTAGGGGAACTCCGAAAACTACTGCAGTGCCTCCTGTGAACTCTGGTAACACAGTAAGAAGCACACAGGAGACTCCAAACTTGGAATTAGACCTGGCTCTGTCACTTCATAGTAGGTGACCCTGAGAACTTCTCAACCTCAATTATCCACAGTTTTCCTTGTCTGTAAAAATATGATAAAATAATACCTAATCAAAAGGTTACTGGGAGGATAAAACAGCTATACATTTAACAAGTAAGGTGTGGACACTTATGAGACGACCATGTTAAAATGAATACCTTGCAAACTTGGATTTATCTTATGTAGTTGTGAAGAACAAAGAGGCAATCCTTGTTTGTGTTTTGTTTTGTTTAAAATAATTACACAATGAGTTTATTTCCTGCTACTAAGGTGTCCTGGGGGAGGACTGCAATGCACCGGGACACTAAACACAGAGGCTGAGAAAGCTCTACAGGTAAGTTAATTTTTTCTGAACTAGAGTTCATTAATGAAGATGTGAGAATTGTACATTTGTCATTTCTATTTTCCCAAACTTTGCTGAGAGGCCTGGACAATAAAAATGTTCTTTGTTGGAATTACATTTCAAAGATTAAATAAAACTCTTATTGGACAAGTAGGTCTCAAAAAGGGAAAATAGTGAAGAAAGAAAAACATAGTAAGGAAAGAAAGAACAAAGGGTTGCAAACTTTGATTGAAACTCTATCCTACCAGGAATATAGGAACAAAGATTGCTGTTGGACACATACCCTTTCACGTTTATAGTTTTTTGAGCATGAGCTTTAAAGAAGCCAGGACTTTTGCAGGTATGTAGAAATAATCATCTGAAAAGATAATGGACAAGCTATGCCATCCCCACCTCTAGATTTCAGGAAAGTTAAGGTTCCCTCATTCAGAGGTTTATCAAATGCCTACTGGGCCCCATGCTGGGTGTGAAACAGCAGCTTTCACTTGAGAGGGCTGCTTGGGATATGGGTCCTTAGAAAAAGATGTCAAAATGTGGAGGTAACATTCTGCAAAGAAATTGAGACTGGTGTTTATATACAATGAGTGGGCACAATGGAAGGCTTTACAGAAGAGGTAAATGGCCTTGAGGTTTGGGGACTGAGCAGGCTAAACCCCAGTCTTTGCTGTGCTGTCAAATGAAATGGTGGCTGAGGAGTCTCTTGTCTTATCAAGAGAGCTCTCCCCATTTTTCGAGAAGGATGAATTGAAATGCTCCACTGTGGATAGAGTCCCAGAGGTTGAGATACCTTCACAGGGTCAAGACTGCTTGACTTGGAATGCTTGGAAACTGCCTCTTCAAAGAGTCATGTGGAGGCCTGGATCAATTTTGCTGGGGCATAATTCATTCAGGTTTGCACACGATGAAGAACCCTTGGACTGTAGTGTGACTGGAGAAAGGGAGCTGGGTGACAATCTGGGCAAAACCCCCACCAGGCCTGAACCTGGGCAGTGGTACTGAAACTAGAGAGATGGGATCCTTTGGACGTAGTCCCAACTTTACTTTGTAGCTAATTTGATGAGAGAGGGGAATTTTTACCGGCTTGGAGAATTCACTTATCTTTTGTACCTCTATTAGATCTCCTTCATTAGAACAGTTTGTGAATTTCCCTGATCTAGCATTTCTTTTGAACAACTAAAGAGCAGAACGCATTCAAACTCTGGAAAAATGATGATGTAGAGCAGAACTATGTTTTCTATTCAATATCCCTTCATAGGAACTTAATAATAGTTTGTGACGACACAGTTGAAGTATGAGTGCAGAGTATGAAAAGCCCTTAGCATCACCATTTTCTAGCTCAGTGACCTTGGGAAAGTCACTTAAATTTGCTTTAACCCCAGGTTCTTCCTCTGTTCAATGGGGATACTAGAACCCAGACTATTGTAAGGCCTGCAGTCCAAATCTGGCCCACTGGCTGTTTTTGTAAATAAAATTTTGTTGGAACATAGCTATGCTCATTAGTTTATATATTGTGGATGGCTGCTTTTGCCCTGAAATAGCAGATCTGAACAGTTGCCACAAAGGCCATGTGGTCCGTAAAATCTGAATAAAGTGCGCTGACCACTTCTGTAAGGGAATACGCTCGTCTTGTTACCTAAACCACTTCGTCACCTGTAGAGCACCACACCATGAGTCACTACTCTTATTTAACTATGTGAAACCCTCGGTAGACCACAGAGCACATACTATATGGTAGTACGGTTCTTGGATGGCCTGTGGAAATAGTACAGCGGCCCAAATAAATATTTCATTGTTGGCAGGAGTGGAACTGGCAATACTCACAGTGTCAAGGTTTCATTGCACAGGCCCTGAAAAGCATTCGCAGGGATCGAAGTCATGTAGGGGTTGTCTGTAATTTCACTGCAGGAGAGGAACAAAAACACCTGGTGAAAAAAATGCTTTCTGGGCTTCCCTGGTGTCTCAGTGGTTAAGAATCCGCCTGCCGTTGCAGGGGACACGGGTTCAAGCCCTGGTCCGGGAAGATCCCATATGCCGCGGAGCAGCTAAGCTCGTGCACCACAACTGCTGAGCCTGCGCTCTAGAGCCCGCGAGCCACAACTGCTGAAGCCCACATGCCTAGAGCCCATGCTCCGCAACAAGAGAAGCCACCGCACTGAGAAGCCCGCGCACCGCAATGAAGAGTAGCCCCCGCTCGCCGCAACTAGAGAGCCTGTGTGCAGCAACAAAGACCCAATGCAGCCAAAAATAAATTTTTAAAAAAATGCTTTCCTTCTGGAACTGGGCTCTTGCTGCACGTATGCCCTTAAATAAATAACCTGACACAATTCAGTTTTATCTTATTTCTTTTTAGGTGTCATTGACACTTCTTAGCTGTTGGTGGCTCAGAGGTCCGGTGAGGTGGTGAGAGATGTCCTAGGTGGACGTATACTCAGAGCCCCACATATGCAGTGAGCAAGTGAGCTTTGGGTGTGGGCTGAGGTTCCTGACAATCCTCATGTGCAAGGGGAGCAGGTGGGTCTCAGAGATTTCTCATGAATCTCTGACTAATACTTTGTCCAGAGCAACTCGTTTTCTCAGCGTGTGGAACCCCTAAAAAGGGTTGCTAGAATGGGATCAATTGATTTCATTTCATGAGTATTACTGAAGTGCCCTCCACTTGCAAGACATATACTCCTAGAGAACATTTCTATGCCAGTCTAGTTGCTGGAAGACGGCCTGTATTTTGAGCTGAGCTCTTCTGCAGCAAAGAAGCATGGGCATTTTTTCTAACAAAATCCCGAGTTTGGATCCTATCATTCTACATTTTGCTGATTCTGTAGTTCAAACTCAGTCTGTAATTCTCTCTGCATATGTCCTTTCACTTCTAAACAACTAGTAAGATACTTAACTGTGTCATAGGTTTTGGAAAAGAGCACTATGGCCCCAATCAGAAGTCACAGGAAATAGTTTGAGCACCACTCACAACTGCTCCTTGGGACTCTCCTCAGACAAAATCCCTTAGGTTTTCTATTCCTCCATTTCCTCATTTGTTTAGTGGAAAAATTGTAACTTCCTCTTATGTCTCATAAGGTGGTTGAGAGGAGCAAATATGATAACACATGGAAGAGTGAAAAGCTATGAAAAACTATGTGAAAAATAAAGTATCATCATTATCATCAAATTCCTTCTATTCAAACAATCCCAGCAGCAAAAATATGCCATAGTGTCTCCCACTAAAAACAAAAAAAACCAGAAAACCCTTTTCTCCGTATTCAATATGCTCCAACTACTGAGGCATTTTCTGCTTCTTTTTTGAAGTAAAACTTCCCTAAAGAGTTTGTTATGGTCACTCTCTCTAATTCCCCCTTCTGGTTCTTTCTTGAGCCCACTCCAACCAGACTTCTCCACCCCCATAACCCCACTGGAAGCATTCTCTTCAGAATCACCGATGCCCCGTGTTACTAAACCCAATGGCCATTTCTCAGTCCTTGCCTTACTTCATCCATCAGTGCATTTGTCACAGCTGATCACTGCTTCCCCCTTGAAACAACTGCTTCACTTGGTTTCAACCAACCCCTCTGGCTGCAGCCCAGTTCTTGTCAGTGGCAAGTAAAATATTGCCAAATATTGCATATGTGCACACTTACAGTATGAAGAATACATCAGTGGAATAAACTTTGGTCAGGTCTGGGAATACTCTAAGTCCAGTGTTGAAAATGCCACTAAAGTACATGAAAAAGAAGAACAAAAGAACAGAAATAAGGTAAGAAAATCAACACATAAGAAGTAGAATAATGTAATAGCTAAAAGTATGTGCTCTGAAGTCAGACTAGGATCAAATCCTAAGTCCTTCATTAATTATCTGAGAGACCATGGCAAGTTCTAATCCTTGGATGAAATGGTGCTCCCTGAAGGTACAAGAATCTAACCCAGTCCCCCAGTGTCAATACATCTTTTCTGTTTAGAAGAATCTGGGGATTGTTTGAACCAAGTGGGATTCCTAGAAATAGGAATTCAGGTTTCTTTTCTCGTGTGTGTGTGTGTGTGTGTGTGTGTGTGTGTGTGTGTGATTTCCTTGTTTTAACTGGAGGACATTAAGCGTGTGTTGGGGGGAAGAGAGGGTAGAATAAGGAGAGGATGGGACAGGAAGACAATATAATCACCCAACTCCAAGCCAGGCGTCTTCTTTCAAACTCTACGTTATATTGTGTTCATTATTTTACCAAGAATGGTATTCCCATGGTAGTCACTTGAGAATACCATGGCAGCAGTACCATAAAACTATGTCCAGATAAGGGAGGAAATCAGTCAAAGACAATATCTTCACTCTCCAAAGCTGTGTCATCAGGGCAAAATGCCAAGATTAAAACGTGCATTGACAGCATGAATACAAAAACTCTCAAACTCTGGATGCCTCTCAGACTTAGTTGGTTTAACATTTCTTGCAGCTACTAGAACATAGGTAGTGGATTTAGTGATTTTTTTTGAGAGCTTCGGTATGACGTGGTGAGAACTTGTAACTACCAGTAAATCTTTAAAGAAAGTCTTCCAGTAGAGAAAATTCTAGTCCCATTGCTCTACCATCTAAGGCAAATTCTGACCTGACTCCTTCTAGAGAGGAAGACATATGATTTGAAGAGGAAGCAGAGCCTGAGGTCTCAAGAAAGCAAATGGGACATTCTAAATAACAAAGGAGAGATGTAAGATTCCATGAGGTATATTTGAAGAACAGTAAAAAAACTAGTTCAATTGCAACAGCTGTTCATGTGGAAGAGTGGGGTGGGGAGACCCAGAGTTAAGTGGGGACCATATCAAAAAGGGCTGGAAATGCCATATTAGGGACTTGGACCAAGACCTGTCTATTTTTCAAAACCCCGAACAAGTCCATCTCCTTCTGGATGTCTCCTCTAATTACCTGCACCCCCAGATAATGTATGTACCTCTTATTTGTCACTTACCATTGTTCTCCTAGGGGAGGAACTTTTCAATCCCATATATAATATCTTCTTTAACTAGATTGTAAGTTTCTTGAAGGCAAGGACAATGTTTTTTTATCCTACATGTTCCCCACTGAGCCCTGCACATAGCAGGGGACCATCATATCACAGAGTTACTGATGGATTGGAACTCAAAGTCCACACAGGAGCAATTGCCTTGTGCTATAAGTTTTATTACTCCCCAGATACCCTTTCAGCCACATTTCTCATCCATATCCTCTTCTGTTCTCCTGGCATCTCCCACCCCTACCTCTTCAATACTGAACTATTTTTCATTCCCCAAACAAGGCATGTGGTTCCACACCTTTTTATCTTTATCATGCTATCCCATCCACTTGTATTTCTCTTCTACCCCTCCCCCTCCTTTTCCTGGATAAACTCTATTCATCCTTAAAGACTAATTTCATACAATACATTTGGATATATACTTTTATTTAAAATCCCTAGATAGAAATGAACTAATATGTTAATAGTGATTATTTCTGAGTATTGGGATTAAGGTTGGCTTTTTTTTCTTCATAAAGTTTTTGTGTTCTAATTTTTTACAACGCATGTGAGCAAGAAAGAAGGGAAGAAAGGAAGGTACCCAGAAGACCTGAGGCCATACACACACATCCACTGAACACACTTCCTTGAGTACCTAGGCAGTAGGCGCTAAGCAGTAAAGATACAACAAAGAACAAAAATGTTGCGGTCCCTGCTCTCATTGAGGTTACAGTTAGCTCACAAGGTGTCACCAAAGCAAAGCAGTAAGTGCTGTCCCTTCCATTTTTGTCCCCCTAGCTCTAAGAGATTAGGTTTTACCCTTTTTTGTTTTCTGTTTGTTTTTGTGTAACAGTCACTCTAATATTGTGGTACCCATTTCCTAACAAAATTGACCAGTGGGCTTTCAGAGGTTTTTGTTTTGTTTTGTTATATTCATTTAAAGACCATATATACATGATGGCATTTTCTCCCTCATGTCTCTTGGGGCAGGTCTCTCGTCCCAGCATTATGTGTTGACTTTTGAATAGGTTTTTAAAATGTGGATCATTTCACCTGTTACCTTGCCTCATGGGAAAAGGTGGGGAGTAAGTCACAGGATGTGATTTGCTCCAGGCCACACACCACTAAAATGGCTCACATCATCCTAGGGATATTCCTACATTATAATTCTCTTAAAAAAAAAACGGTAGGAAGGGACAGGAGTTAATACTTACAGGAACTTTAGAAGGGGGAGCTCTTGCAGGGCGCCGCGGTCTATGTAAGTTAAGCTTCTGGTATTCCGAATCTCTCTGTAAAAGTACAGGAAACATATTCACTGTAATATATCCCTTTCTGTTCTTATGAAAGATAAAACAACATAAATCAGGTTTAACAAATGTTCCTGAGATGAATACACATTTACATGGTGCCCCAGGGACTTCTCCCAGGAGCCAGTCCCATCCACAACAAGCTACTTTTTGGCTCCTTTCAGGGACACGATGGCTGTTCAGCTCTCATCACTGGCTTAGTTTCAATCCATTTAAATTTTGGGGTGACCTTTCTCTTACCTACAGTCTCAGAGTCTTTTTACCTTTTAGATTTGAATAGAAAAGAAAAATCTCTCCAATGGTTTGTTGAGGGAAGACAACTTTATTAACAACAGCAAGTAACCTGGCCCTGGAGTGGGAGTCTGAGTGGATTATATAATGGATTACAGCAAGAAAATAAGGTCAGTGAGGCTCCTCTGTCAATTGCTATTTCAGAGGCAGTAGAGGTAGTGAGTATTAAGAGTTCACTTGGGTTTATTTTTCTATATCAGTAATTGAAAACTCTTGAGCACATGTGACATCATATATGTCTATAACTTATCTACTTAGGTTTATATACATGCTAATCAAAATGCACAGTTAGCATTAATGAAATTAGTGCCTGTTTAGAAATAGGCTCTCATTGGTAGAATTAAATGTATTCAACATGTGTAGATTGGTTAAAAGAGTTTAAAGGCCCTCCCTAGGCTTATGTGAAGAGGGTAGGAAAACTTAGTAAGACTTACAGTCTATCCCCTTCTGAATGGCACGTAAGGCTTGATTCCTAAAGGAACCTGCACCTAGTGTTGCTGGTAACAACTAGAAGGCTTAGAATCTGGCCTCTGGGATTTTTTGAACAGTTTTACTGAATGAGAATTTCCATTAACTTCATGCGTTGTGATTAGATACAATTAGATGATGTTTAGTAAACTTACAGAATTGTAAAATCAATTATCATCACAATCCAGTTTTAGAATATTTCTATCAATGACAAAAAATAATCATATGCACATTTGCAATTAATTCCCACGCCCTGCCTGTTGCCTAGGAACCACTGATCTCCTTTCTACCTCTAAATTTGCCTTATGTGGACAGTTCATATAAATGGAATCATAAATATGTAGTCTTGTGCGTCTTTCACTTAACAGAGTGTTTGTGAGGTTCATCCACGTGTAGCATATATCAGTAATTTGCTCCCTTTTATTACTGAAGAGTTGGATGGACCTGAGATCAAATCTTGGCTCTGCCACTTCTGGCTACATGACCTTGGACAAGTTACCTGACCTCTTTGAGCCATAGTTTCCTCATCTGTAAAATAGGGACAATAATAGTGCCTCTTTCATAAGACTCTCATGAGGGTCAAATAATGTCTATAAGGGGTTTGACATGTGTCTTAGCTTATGGTGAAGGCTCTATAGGTGATAGTTTTATTATTGTTATTCTCCTGAGTGGAATGAAAGCTGGAGCAGACATTGGAGACTTGGGGTTGGAGGTAATGCAATGTTTGCAAAAATTTA
Source organism: Monodon monoceros (assembly GCF_005190385.1). Classification (NCBI taxonomy): domain Eukaryota; kingdom Metazoa; phylum Chordata; class Mammalia; order Artiodactyla; family Monodontidae; genus Monodon; species Monodon monoceros. The sequence continues at coordinate 152,486,775 of NW_021703778.1, read as the reverse complement.
AAAACATAAACCAAACGAACAAAAAACCCCCACTAGGTTTTGCATTTGACAAGGACAGTGGATATGAAACAGACCTTGGAAAAGAGAGAGTGGCATTAACTCTGAGAACAGAAACCATCTCCCACTTCCCCCACCTCAGCTTACTGTCTATTATTAGCATAACCTTCCTGGGCCCTTGTCTTCATTAGCATAACTTTTGCCCAGGAAAATAACTTTATTATTAATTTTGGGAACTTCTTGAAAGACCCATCAATGCTTCAACAGTTTATATCCCCAAACTCTTAGAAACCCTCACTTCAAAATCTTTGCCTTGTTGTGTCCACTAATCCTAAACTATCATATCACGATCTTTATCCAACCAAGACCCTGCATAGAAAGACCCACTTTAAACTAGATGGTTTAAATTTTGCTCTGGCTTGAAACTAAAAGCCCTGCATCCCTGAAACTCCCTCTATCCTGGGTAAACTAGGACCATTGGCTACCCCACTGCACACTCTCATAGCAATCCCACCTTGCCCCTCTAAGACTATCAGAGTCTGTTGAGATGCTCTGTGTGGTGAGCAGTAAACTCCTTGCCAGAGCTTTCCATTTGGAGAGGACGGTTCAAACGTCTGTCAATCAAACGTAAACTAGTTAGAAGAGTTTGACAACTGAGTGTGGTTTGCAGTCTGGAAAATTGCTCCATGAGTGACTATTGTTGAACAAGTGAACTTGAGCGAGCAGCCCAAGACAATGTCACAATAAAAGAGTGTAGCCTGGCTGAATCAACTTTAGGGATAGAGAATGAAAGGGAAATGAACCACAGCTGTTGGTTACAGCTGATGAAATGAGGCTGGCAACCAACATGGTGGCTGTAAGAGAAGAAAGAGGTGAGAGAGGCTACAGGCAGAGAGAGGGAGACACAAAAGAGGAGATGGATTTTTCAGGGAAAATGTATGAGTGAAAGAAAGGGGAAAGATGGACAAGAGATACCACAAGAAAACACCAGGCAAAAGAAGCCACCTTCTGAGGTAAGTGGTTAACACTTGTTTGCAAATGACTTTTAAACTATCTCTGCTGAGAGAAAGATAAATACTGTATGAAATCATTTATACGTGGAATCTAAAAGTGCCAAACTCAGAGAAACAGAGAGTAGAGTGGTGGTTACGAGGGACTGGGGTGGGAGTGTGGACAGGGGACTGGGGAGATATTGGTTAAAGTGTACAAGCTTCCAGTTATAAGATTAGCAAATTCTGAGAATCTAATGTACAGCATGGTGATTATAGCTAATAATACTGTATTATATCACTGAAAGTTGCTACAAGAGATCTTATATGTTCTCACCACAAAAAAGAAATGGTAATTATGTAACAGGACAGAGGTGTTAGCTCATGCAATGGTGGGAATCATCTTGCAGTATATGAGTATACTAAATCAACACATTGTATACCTTAAACTTACACAATGTTGTATGTCAATTACATCTCAATAAATCTAGAAAAGTAAAATCTCTGCTGAAACAAAGAAGGGGAGTGGGGCATGGACTGCCAGTAGTTTAGCTGAATGGAGACCGATGTCAGAAGTGAATGCAGCTGGTATAGCTGTTGCAAAAAAAGCAATGGAGGTGTAGAGGTAAGTACCAGAAACCTCTGATAAGAAGGAGGAAATAGGAGTCCAAACTGGAATGAGTTCCAAGAATGCCTGGGAGGGTGAATTTGAATCACACAATTCTGAGTAAAGCAATTATGGCTCAAGTGTGCAGGAGGCCAGATACGCTGCCGGGAAGCTGGGGACACCGAGAGAAAGAAAACCTATATGCAACTGCAGCACAGTGGGTTGGAATAGGGATGTCCCGCAGGGTGAGTTTGAACAAGAGCTGAATATTCCAGTGCCTCTGGATCAGGAGCCTGGGTCCCCGAGTGACTGCATGGAGGAAGGCTACCCTGCCCACCTGCTCATCTAGCCAGTACTGTCTCATAAAGAAGAAATAAACTTGTTACCTTAGGGTTTACACATTTTTATTTTTGTCTATTTCTTACAGTAATTAGCCTACCCAAACTCATACAATAAGCATCAATAAATTCTTAAAATACAGAGCACACTGTTAATAGTGGTCATCTCTGGGAGAAAGGTTTGGAGGCTAGGAATGTGTGAATTTCACTTTTTATTTTATCTTGTTCAAATGAGGAAAAAAATAAAAGCCATGCGAAAGAAAACCCCAAATTAAAAAAAATAGCGATACATATCCTATATAAAAAATTTTAATATGCAGTGCCAAAGGGTCTGCTTAAATCTTCAAGTATGCTCTTCCACGGAGTGGGGCGATTTAGCTGTGTCAGGGAAATACTTGAGGGTCTTGAAGCTTACTGAATAGAAAAAAGCCCAGCCTTGGAAAATTATAAGGTGAAAAGGGATTGGGTATATTTATTACTCAGAACAGTTCTACCAGTGAGGGAATAGAACTGATTTTAGAGAAACAGGTAACATCATCCTTATTTTAGAGACAAAACAATGCAGACGCTTAGAAAGGTTAAGTGACTGATCTGTTACACAGTTAGAGGCAACTCTGGGCCTTAAATTAGGAATTCTAACTCCAAATACAGTTTTTTTTTTAATGATGTTTAAAGGAGATCATCGACCAGAGCTTAAATATAAATACTCATTATTGCTTAATTTCCCTTCATTGGATTTCAAATAAAATGGACATTTAGATGAAAAGTCTAACGATGCCCAGTGTGCAGTGTTTTCACAAGACAGCAGATTAATAATTTAGCATACATTAGGTTCATTTAATCATACATCTAGATTCTGGATTTTTTTCTTCTGAGAAATATTTGTTAATAAGAGCCAAAAATAGAGAAATTGGTTTATTTAAAACAACTGGCATTGTGGCAGGTAGTTAGTACCCAGTCTAAACCGAAAGAACAGGGAAATCAGCAAGGTGAGAGAAGGGAGTTCTCAGGTTGGGGAGGGAGCAGACAAAAAAAGGGGGAAATGAAGGCTTAAACCCTCCTATGAAGGAACTTTCCAACTACTGATTTTCTTCCATTGTCCTGTCCCCCCTCCCACCTCAATTATTCAATAGGCATTAGTCCTGGCATTTGACTGTGATCCTCAGCCTTAGAGATATTTGCCTATATACCCTAAACATCTCCAGTCCATGAATGAAAAGCACGCCAAACTGGGAAAGAATTGAGGGCGGTAATAAAGTCGAGTTGGCATTTCACCTGCAAAGTTAGATGGGGCCAAGGGCGATGGGAAAGCTTCAGATTCCCACCGGGCTCGGAGACTGAATTAAAATAACTGAAGAGAAGAGAAGCTGCCCCAGTCAGCATAGCTGGACTCTTAAGAAATACAAATGCAATAATGCGTAAGACTGTGTTGTTTAAAACAAGAAACTGAGCAAGACTATTAACCAAAAACCTAGCTCTCAGCCAGTCCCAGATCCTTCGCAACTCTTATTTCAATTTGATTTTCAGGGTTTTGTTCTAGTCTGCTTTTAAGTGGCAATGGTTCAAAAAAATGGGAGGCAGGCCACTTTGACTTTGACTAGATCTGCTTACTCTAGTGAGTGGTGTGTGGAGAGATTCGTTAAACACATAATTAGTGGACATCTATCATGTGCAACTTTACTGCATGCTCCAGGAGGTGTAGGGAAGTAGCAACTAATTATTTAGCTACTTTAAAAACAAGATGTGGGGCTTCCCTGGTGGCGCAGTGGTTGAGAGTCCGCCTGCTGATGCAGGGGACATGGGTTCGTGCCCCGCTCCGGGAAGATCTCACATGCCGCGGAGCGGCTGGGCCCGTGATCCATGGCCGCTCGGCCTGCGCGTCCGGAGCCTGTGCTCCGCAACGGGAGAGGCCACAACAGTGAGAGGCCCGCGTACCGCAAAAAAACCCCAAAAAACAAAAAAAACAAGATGTGACTATGTTGGCAAAGCCAGAATTTTCTTACTTTAAATACTTTAAATGCTGTACTATACCGATGTGAAAACTGGGACTAAGAATTAAGTAAATTAATGTTGAAGTAACATTTTGTGATAGGCTTTTATCACATAATAAATCACCCACGTATTTTTTTTTTTTAGTTCACCCATGCTGAAAAATGTTTTTCACCTTATAAAATCCGTCTGATTTGAAGTAAATGGATAGTTTTCTGCACTAATAGCATGAAACGTTATGAGAGTCAGTTTATGGCAGTCACAAGTTTAGTAATTACTGAAGTAAAAGGGCTAGAAGAGGAATTAATATGAGATTAATTGAGCTTTATGGGGAACAGAGAAAATTGTGCAATACAGGCTTGAGATTCCCTTTTCCAAATGTGAAACCATAAAATGTTGATCTCATGCAACCATCACGTTAGTAACATAAGGCAAGTGGAGACGGTGGGAAGAAGAGACTGACATTTAAAGAATGCCTAGGGACAAAAACTGGACTGAGGAGCTTCAAGATGGCGGAAGAGTAAGACGCCGAGATCACCTTCCTCTCCACAAATACATCAGAAATACATCCACATGTGGAACAGCTCCTACAGAACACCTACTGAACGCTGGCAGAAGACCTCAGACCTCCCAAAAGGCAAGAAACTCCCCACGTACCTGGGTAGGGGAAAAGAAAAAAGAAAAAACAGAGACAAAAGAATAGGGACGGGACCTGCACCAGTGGGAGTGAGCTGAATCACCCATGTATTTTAACATCAAGTATTAATTTCAAAATTAATGCATATTGAAGGACTCCTTAATTTTTAAAAAGTTTATTTCATCTGACTACAAAGATAATATATATATATATATATATATATATATATATATATATATATACATTGTAAAACTTGTAAACACTTTCACATCAAAAAGATGTGGAATCTCCCATCATTCCATGATGCAAAGAAAATCAGTTTTTTTCTCTCCGTAGATATATCTGGTTGTTGTTGTTGTTTTAACAGCATTGTGTCAAAAGCAGTTCCTCTGAGATTAGTCTATGACAAAAGATGTCTAATGGTTGCTCAATAGTTCATACTAAACCATTCTTCTACCTAATTAATCATTTGAGTAGTTTCCAAATTTTTGCTATTATAAGTTAATTCTGAGACAAATGGCTTATTTTTTTTTTTTGGCGGTACGCGGGCCTCTCACTGTTGTGGCCTCTCCCGTTGCGGAGCACAGGCTCCGGACGCACAGGCTCAGCGGCCATGGCTCACGGGCCCAGCTGCTCCACGGCATGTGGGACCTTCCCGGACCGGGGCACGAACCCTTGTCCCCTGCATCGGCAGGCGGACTCTCAACGACTGCACCACCAGGGAAGCCCCAAATGGCTTTTTATGTGAACTTTTTTCTCACTCCTATGTTTATTTTCTTAGGGAAAATGTACTGAAATGGAATTACTGGGTTAAAAAGTACAAGGCTGTCAAAGCTCTTGTATATATTTGATCCTGAGCTTCTAAAGTCCTGATTTTTGGACTAACACTCACTTTTCAGAAATAGTCTATAAGTTCACAGAATAAGTTATTTCCTACATTTTCTTTTTTTAAATTTAAGATAAGAGTAAGTTTAATGACTCAAAATTATTGAACAACTTTATCCTAAAATGCTTATTAATGGATCAATTTTAGTTTGGGGGGACTTCTTCAACACCAGATTACAGGATTAAAAAATACTTGTTGTAGTCACATTTTTCTAAAATGTAACCCAGATATGGACTGTCCCATCATTCTTCTGTTCCATCATACTTGCCTGTTGATAATAAGGAATCCACTCACAACAGAAAATGAGCAATGTAGATTTTACTGAAGATTCATAAGTCAGGGGAGAGGTTTTACACTGTATACTCCAAAGTTAACAGCTTACTCCTCCCATCAGACTTTTCTGAGTTTTATTGTCTCTGCTAGTGTGTATCAAGGCTTTTCAGTGAGAGATATCCTAATTATTCTACTATGATAATTATCGATAAAGTATTTTACCACTAACATTCCATTACATAACTGGGGAAAAATAATCTATAATGGAAGGTGATATTCATGATTTTGATGCATTTTTAATTTATTGAGTAATTTAAAAAATAGATGCAAATTCAAAGCGAGTTTATAAATGTTCAGTTTTGAAGCAGATTGAGGAAAATGTAAGTTTATCAGCAGATTTTCCACTAGAAATAGAACATTATAAAAATGATTTTTCTTTTTTTCAATTTCTTTTTTTCTTTATCGGGATATAGTTGCTTTACTGTGTTGTGCTAGTTTCTGCTGTACAACAAAGTGAATCATCTATATGTATACATATATCCCCTCCCTCTTGGACCTCCCTCACCCCTCCACCCCCCACCCCACCCATCTAGGTCACCACAGAGCACTGAGCTGAGCTCCCTGCGCTATAAGGCGGTTCCCACTAGCTATCTGTTTTACACATGGTAGTGTATATATGCCTGGAGGATGTATACAGCTGCTTTCATGATTATTTAATGATCAGGACTAAGACTGGCTCTCTCAAAACCTCCAATAAATCCACTTGATTCAATTCAGTGAATCAGCAAAATTAAGTCTTATCTCACAATCTGCTGTAAATCACACATTTTACCTACCCAGTTGTAGAATTTTTGTTTACTTGTGATTTTCAAAAAAATCCACAAAACAAAAACAAAACCCCCAAAAATCCACAAAACAGTAAAAACATTTTTCTGAGGGCAGCACTTTATTTAGTTATTTCTTCTTTTAATTAAAGAAATATTTTGAGTTTGCATTGGTTCTGGAGGCAGACACTCTTGGTTTCAAATTCTGACTCTGAAATTTCTTAGCTGAGTAAACTTGGGTAAGAGCGCTGCGAGATACTTATTACCATCTTCATTTTACATAGTGGAAACTGAGGCTTAGTCTGATTAAGTGGGACAGTACATGTGAAGCCCTTTTAGCAGAGTGCGTGCCCATAGAAGGCATCCAGTAATTGGTAGCTACTATTAATAGGAGTAACAACAGCAACCGTCTACTATATGCTATTGGCTTCTTTATAAAGGAAACGAAATAGAAGATGGATGTGGCTAGTGTTTCATCAATTTACAGTTATAAATCTTTATCGTATGTACACTTTTGGGTCCAACCAGTATCCTAGCTGAAATTTAGAACTGAGGAGAACTGATTGGTAACCACTTAGGACCCTCAATAATTTGCAAAGGAACCTGCCATTCTTGTCGTTTTCTATTACAAATTCTCAGTGTCCCACCTCTTCTGGCCATCTATTGCTGCATAACAAATTACCCCAAACTAAATGGCTAAAATAACAACCATTTTATTATAGGTCACAATTTTGTGGCTTAGGATCTCAGGCAGTGCTAAACTGGGCAATTTTTCTGCCCCATGTGGCATCCCCTAGGATCGTTGGTTGGTATATAGCTGGTGTCTGGATCAATCTGGAGGGTCCAGGATGGTTGTGCTTCTATGCCTGGCTCTGATGTGGGTTGTTAGAAGGCTAGGTTCAGCTGGCTGCTTCTCCATCTCCATGTAATCTCAGGGCCTCCCCATATGGTCTTCCCATCAGTGTAGCTGGACTTCATACATAGTGGTTCAAGCCTCCAAGAGTCTAAATTAAAAGCTGCCAGTTCTCTTAAAGACTGGGCCTGAAAATGCATGATGTCACTTCCACCATAGTCTGTTGAAATATTGGGCAAAAGTTTCAAAATTTGAACAAGACCAGAAATCCATAGATCCAGGAAGTTCAGCAAACCCCAAGCAGGTTAAAGACAAAGAAAATATGACCTAGGTACATAATTTTGAAAACCAAAGATAGAGAGAAATCCTGAAAAGCAGCCAGAGATAAACGGACATGTTACCCATAGGAGAACAATGATGAGAATATAAGTGAACAACGGAGGCCAGAAGACATGGAAAGATACCTTCAAAAGGCCGAAACAAAAAACTGTCTTGCTAGAATTCTATACCCAGCAAAACTAATTTTTAAATATTAAGGTAAAATAAAGTTATCTTCAGATAAATGAAAGCTGAGAAAATTTGTTGCCAACAGAACCACAGTAACATGCTAAAAGAAGTTCTTCAGGCTAAAGGGAATGATTGGATCTACAGGGAGGAATTAACACTGGAAATATTAAATATGGGAATATATATAAAAGACTAGTTTTTCTTTACTCAAATTCTTTAAAGGTTAATTAACTCTTCAAAAAATAGCAATGTGGTGGGATTTATAACATATATAGAAATAAAATATATGACAAAACGGAACAAAAAATGGGAGACAGCAAATGCAATTATAATTTCAAAAGTTTCTTACATGATATGGGGATTGGTATAATCGTTCTTGGTAGACTATTATAAGTGAAGGATGCATATTATAATCCCTTGAGTAACCACAAGAAAATATTACAAAGGGCTAAACAGCTAATAGGGGAGATAGAACAGAATACTAGAAAACAAAAACAAAAGCAAAAACAACCTGATTAATCCAAGAGAAAACAAAGGAGGAACAAAGAACAGAGAAGAAAAATTGAAAACAAATTGGAAAATGGCAGGTTTAAATCATATCAATAATTACAGTAAATGTAATGGACTAAAAAAAAAGGGTAGGGATTATTAGACAGAAAAGCAAGGTCCAGTTATGTGACGTTTACATAAAATGCACTTTATATATAAATATATATAGTTATTGAACACCATTTTTTTCTGTAAAATATAGTAGCTACTTCAGAGGATTGTCGCAAAGATTAAGTGAGTAAATATGTGTGTTAAGCATTCAGCATAGTGCTTGGGACATGGTAAATTCTCCATTAAGGACAGCTAAACATATATGCATCTGTGTATGTTCACACATAATACTAAATGTTCTATCAATTGTAATTTTCATTAATTCAGACTTCTTCAGTCTTCTACTTCAATTCCTGATTTTAAAAGTGCATGTTTAGAATATATCTAATTGTTCCCCGTTTTTTGGTTTTGGTTTGATGGTGTGAGTGATTGGCACATAAAACACACTGCCTTGTGGAAACATTTATTATTGTCTTCACACATTTGCATTGTTCTCACAAATTTTAATAAGTTCTATAAAGCAAAAATAAAGGGTTCAATCATAGATTCAAGTGAAGGATTCATTTAGGTGGGATCAAGGGTATGTGTAAGTAATATTTAGGCTGAAAAAATAATCGGTAGTGTTAACCAGGTAAAGAGAGAGAGAAAGAACTTTCTGGACAGAGGCAAAAGGATGTGAAGGTCCCAAGGTGGAGAAGATCTTGGACTGTTCAAGGAACTAAAGAACACAGGTGTGCAGGAATGGAGCAAGATGAGGAGACAGAGGTGGGCAGGGCCAGCTGAAGTCCTGGGCCTGGAAGTTTATGTTGAAGACTCTGGATTTATCCTAAGAGAAAAATCACTCTGGCTGTTGTGCAGAAATGAAATAGAGGAAGCCAAAACTGGAAAAAACAAGTTCGGCTATGAAGTTATTGTAGTCCAAGCAAGAGATGATGGTGGCTTGGACAAGGGTGGTGGCAGCGGAGAGGAAGAGGATGAATTTTTTATGTATTAGCGTAGTAGAATGGACAGGACATGGTGAAGGATTAGAAGTGGGTGATGAGGAAAGAAGGTATAGTGATCCCTTCAGGTGTCTGGGATTTGCAGTAAGGTGAATGGAGGTGCCATATACAGGCTCAGCAAGTATCAGAGGAGTTACAGATTTCAGGAGGAGAGGTAGATTTCAGTTTGGGGTATTTAAGTAGTGAGAGAGATGTAACACAACTGAGGAGATGTCAAGTAGACCAATAGGTTAATGGTCCAATACTTAAAAAGTGAGGCCTGGACTAGATGTGTAAGTTTGAGACTTGTTGGATAAGATCACATGGGGGAGAGTGTGGAGTGAGAAGAGGACACAGGACTGGGCCATATGGAACCCCAACATTTTGAAGTGGGGAAGGAGGAGACACTAGCAAAGGAGAATGAGAAAGACTGACCAGCATGGTTGGAGGACAGCCGGGAGTGTGGTATCACAGAGCCCAGGGGAAGAGGGTTTGGATAAAAATAGAATAATCCACTATTTTGAATAGTGGATTATTGTGTATGCTTAGCTATAAGATGCAATTACCACAGCTTTAGCACAGTGTTAAACATACCGTATTTATTGAATGAATGGGTAGCTTTGTATCTTTGGAAACCTAGCTCATGGTCACTAACAGAAGCAATGTTTATGTTCTACCACCCCAATTCATATCAGGGAATAAAATCTAAACATGAATTAAGCTGTCTCAGAGGACAAATATTGAGCTTGGGCAGGAAAAGTTTGAAAAGGCATTGGAGAGATGACTAGAAGTGGGGGTGATGAAGTGTGAGTTCTCCGTAGCCCTAGATCAGTCTATTCAACAAATCACATGGTCAGAAAGGGGTAGAGAGAGGGCAGCTGAGGAAGGAAATATATTCACAAAACAGAATAACATTATGCGCTTTAACTGCTGATGTGCTCACTGAGGCATTTCAATAAGCACTGGCAACATGCACTGACATTTGAAATCAGTACTCCTTAGTTTAGTACCTACCCTTGCAGCAAATCCAACATGGTGAAGAGCTATTTCCTAAATAAATCAGAGGGCTTTAATTCTGTGCTCAGGAATCCCAGGAAATTTTGGTTGACAGTACCATGCGGTCTGTGGATTAAACAAATTATTGATGTTTGGCACCCAAAGTCTTTATTTATCCTTCATGTTGACTAGAACCATTTGCAGATAATAATGTTGGATATATAGTAGGAAAATTTGAAGAATGCAAGATGCATTATTCTCTTACTTTCTAAGATATTAGGCTCTCAATACCTCATATATATAAGGAAAGTATATTTTTAAAAACGCATTTTCAAATTCATCCTTGTTGTAGTCATTGTATTTAATAGTTTCCTTTGCTTTTGGAAGTTAACACTTTTGCTCAGAGAGGGAAAATGGATATTTATAAGAGAAATATTAACAACTAGAACCTTTATGAGAAAAAGGCTGTAATAAAACAAAACAGTTGCTTTTAAGAGATGCAGGATTTATATAGAGCTTTATTACAAATCAGTTGCCTTGATTTTTTGGTGAGTGGGGCAGAGAAGCAAAATGGTGTGATAAATGAACATTATATTTGGAGTCTGGAGATCTGGTTTTGAATTTTAACTGTTTTTCTTAATGACCTGAATTCTCAGTTTTCTTGGGTATTGTTCTACTTCCTTTGGTTTTAATTCACTGTTCCTTTATAAATTTATTGTGAAAGATATATAAATGAATTATTTTCAGCCTTTTTTCTAACATATACATTTTCTTCTGGGTATAACTTAAATTGCATCCTACAGGTTTTGATTTGTCATATTTTTATTGACAATTAGTTAAAATTGTTTTCTAGTACCTGTTGGGATTTCTTCTTTAATCCATGATTATTTAGAAGTGTACTACCTACTAGTCAGAGAATATGGTTGATTTTAATTTTTTGTAAGCTACTGAGATATTAATTTCTTATGAGTATGATTATTTACTTTTTTGGTATATATGTTCTATCAGATAAAGCTATATTAAACTCCCACTATGATTGTGGATTTATCTATTTTATTTTTTTAGTTCTGTTACTTTCTGCTTTATATGGTTTGAAGCTATGCTCTTATAGACATTCAAGGTTAGAATCATTATATCTTTTTGGTACAGTGTATAGTAATCCTTTTATATCGTAGTAAAATTTCTTTTTATATATAGCAAGGCTTCATGCTTTATATATATTGGTATATTTATATCAATTTTCTCTTGGTTACTGTTTGCATGTTAATATTTTCATGATTACATTTTCTATCTTTCTATATCTTTACATTTAAAGTATGTCTCTTATAAGCAGCATTTTTAATTAACCTATTTGGCAATCTTTGTATTTTAATTGGAGTGTTTAGTCCTTTTATGCACTTAATGTAAATATTGGTTATTTGGAGTTAAATCTACTATTTGTTCCAGAAGTTCTTTATTTCTTCTAATTTCTTGCCCTTTTTGTATTAATTTTTATTATTCCATTCCTCACTATTATTAGCTTGTTATTTATCCATTCTTTTACAGTTATTTTAGTTTTTGCCCTATGGATTAGAATATTTATTCGTTATTTGTAAAAGTCTAATATAAGTTAGTGCTTTTACCATTTCCCAGACAATTCAAAGAACTTAGAATGCATTAACACTATTTAAAACCCTCCCATCACTTTGTTTGCTATTGTGTATTTGAATTCCGTGTATACAGGCAGTCCTTGCTTTGCATGGTTCCCATACACATGAGGTTCAGTTACCATTATTTAGTTAAATTTAAATAATAACTGGTTCCAACCACATGGTTCAAGTTTTTTGCCACAATATATTAACTATGAGTAATTGCATAAAGTACGAACTTTGCTGCCAGATCTTCAGTCCACGCATCACTATGTAAGTAACAGATGCACATCATGATAGGTGATCAATTACACTGCTCCTTTCAAAGTCATTGGTGATAGGTCACCTAGCATCTATTATTCAGTTCATACACAAACAATAAGGTGTGCAGTTGTGTTGCCTTCATGACTCTCAGTGATAAACCCACACATTTTATAAAAGAGGATAATTGAAAGAGGTAATTGACCAACAAAGATGGAAGAAGCAAAGAAACAAAATGTGATAGTGCTGGAAGTGAAATTTGAATAAATGTAAATAGAATCATAGAAACTGCTAACCATGGGAACGTCCATACTGCTACCATTTGAGAGACTCTAGACATTTAATAAGAGGAACTTAAGTGAAGGTGCATTATTGACATAAATAAGAAAAGTGGTTGTGAATAAAAGAATGAAGATGTCCCCAAAGAAATGATGCTGGTAAAAAAAAGAACTTACATTAAAGGGACTCTCAGAAATATTTTGACATTGAAAGAACAGAGGATAGATACTGGAAGCTGATCCAGACCTAGAAAGGAGTATGACAATTTGCCAAGACAGTGACGTGATACTCTCTTGTAAGTTATACATACAACAGAGAAAAATGTGTGTGCTATTCAAACTACTCTTGATAAGCTTTTTAGAAAGAAATAAAACATTTTACTTCTAAATGCTTCTAACGTTTAAAATTACAATGTGCTAAAAATATTAGTTTTACTATTTTTACTTTCCCCATGCATTTATAACCCAATAGTAAGAGAGATTTTAATGTTTTGACAAGAATTTTTGTCACAAAAAGTAATCTTTTTTTCATTGATTAAGATCGCTTTGCACAGTTTCAGCATGCACAGTTTTATGATCCAACACTATCATGCAGAGCAAAGACTGCCTGTTTTTTAAACCCCGTAAGACGTTTTGTTTTGTTTTGTACAGTCGAGGTTAATTTATATTTAGCTCTTTTTGTTCGTTTGTTTTTGTTTTTTGCTTTTCATTTCCTCCTGTACCTCTGTGCTATCAGGTAGGATTATTTTCCTTTTGCCTTAATAATTCCCTTTAGCAGTTTCTTTAATATGAGCCTAATGGTGATGAATCCTCTCAGCTTTTGTTTGCTTGAAATGTCTTTCTTTTGTCTTCAATTTCAGAGAATCTTTTTGTTAGGTTGGCTGATATTTGCTGTTGTTATTTTTGTGGTTCGCCTTTTTGCAGATATCTCACTTTTTGCTTTGTGGATTCCATCATTTCTGTTGAAAAGTCAGCTTTCAGTCATGTTGTTACTTCTTTGAAAGTATTATGTATTTTTTTCCTCTGGCTGCTTTTTATGATTTTCTCTTTCTTTGATTTTTTAGCACTTTTACTATGATGTGCCTTGATGTGGTTTTCTTTGTATTTATCCTTTAGGGGCTTGCAGTACTGCTTACATTTGTGACTTGATGTCTCATGAATTTTGGAAATTTTCTTTCAAATATTGCTTCTTTCATTCTTTCTCTTCTTTTTCTTGGGATCCAGTAATAGGTATGCTAGACATTTTAGTGTGTCACATATTTCTTTTTCTCTCCATGCTTCAGGTTGGATAAATTCTTCTGACCTAACTTCTAGGTTACTTACTCTCTTTTGATCTATGTATATCTGTTGTTAAACTCATGTATTTAGGTGTTATTTTAGTTATTGAATTTTTAAATTCTAGAGTTTCCATTTGATCCTTTCAAAAATATTTTCCAGTTCTATTCTAAAATTCTCTATCTTGGCAATTAAATTTTTGAATGTCTTGATCATAGTTATTTTAAAGTCTATCTGATAACTCCAATATTTGAATCTCTTGTGGATCATTTTCTATTGTCTGTTTTCTTCTCTTGATTTTTGCCATAAATTCTTTATTTTTAATTTTTTTTGTATGCTTGGTTATTTTTTATTGAAAGCTGAGCTTTAGTCTTTGTGAGGACTGATCTATTTCCCATTATACCATACTTCTGGGATGAAGCTCTTTTTGGCATCCCAGCTAAAATCCTTGGGTGTTTACTAGGAACCATCTCTTTAGTAAGCCTTGAACTCCAGTTTTTATTTCCCTAGCTCTATGAGACTGCCTAAACCTCTGGGCAGCCTCTCAGCTGTTGTTTACAGTTTAGAAAATACTTCAAGAGGAAAGTAATCAAATGTTGTTTTGGGGATTTGCTTCTCTCCCTTTAAGTTCTTGCTGCCTTCATAACACTCAAATACCTTTAAACAGATTTTTTTCCAGCTCCTCTAGTTGTTTTCAAACCAATGGTTGATATAATAATGTCCGCTAGCCTACCATAGCTGGAGACAACTTTCTGGGCCTCAGTATTCTTAACACATTATTGTCCGGGGGATTTTTGCAGAAACTAATACCTGTGGCCGTAACACGTCTCTGGTCAAAAATGTGTTAAAGGCAGCGTACGGTATTACATACGGGAAAGAAGATTTGAGTAACATATTTATGATGTAAAACCTCTGACCCTATCCGGTAGTAACTCTGTGACCTAGGATAATGTATTTAGTCTCTCTACATTTATGCTTTTTTTAAATAAATAATACAAATGATAATCTCTACTTCACAGGGTTGTTTTTTGAAGGTTAAATAAATAAAGTACTTAAATGTTCAGCATAATGTTTAGAACATACTAAGTATTCATAGATGATAAGTATTTTTGTTCTTCATCAAGACAAGAGAGTTAATATTTCATAATACATGGCTGCTTAAAAGAATGTAATGTGATTATTTGTGTAAAACTTTTTATAGATTGCAAGGTACTACAGAAATAAAAACAGAATAATTATTTATGAAGTGTATTGATTGGTTTTATGTGGGAGGCACTGTGCTAAATGCTTACATGCATTATGTCATTCAATATTTATAATAAGTATATTAAGTTGGAACTCTTATTACCATTATTTTACAAATGAGGAAACTGAGGTTAGGAAGGATTACATGACATGTCCAAGGTTAGATAATGAGATTGCTGTGACCTAACCACTAGACCACCAGGGAACATCGAGGTTAGACAATGACAGGCAAAGAAACCAGGGTTTTAACCCAACTCTGACCAACTCCAAAGCCAGAGCTCTTAACTCCACTCCTGTTCTAATCTCACAAGGCTACATTTCTCTTTCCTAAATGAGGGAAAAAAGTTAGTTTTTGCAGAAACTTGCACAGGCCCTGGAATCCAGTAGGTGGTCAGTAAATATTTATTGACTTACTGATATCCATGTCAATAAAATCTGTTGACACAGTAGTAATAGAAAGAAATGACAATTCAAAAAGAGGACTTCTAATTTTGTCTTTAACTTCCAGCCATGCAAGTTAGAATTAGGATGAATTAACATAAACTGAGAGGGAGAACAAGTTAAGAATTGAATATAAATGGAAATTCTGACCCATGTTCTAGTTGCTATTGCCATCTGGAGCCCCCAAATTATCAATTAAGAGTGGCTGTGGCTTGGATTTATGCTTCACTTTTCATTGTACTTACATGTGAGTCATTTTACTCAAATTGTAGAAGGAATGTGATTCCAGCCGCTGCAGAGTTGCATCTATTGACAAGTAGCTGAACATCACAAAAATATAAAACAAAGTAGAAAGTTAGTAGGGTTGTGAACTGCAAACATACTATTAATTTTGATGTAACTTCTTTGTCAGGGGCTTCCCAGGTCACGCAACATGCACAACCCTCATGGTTTCTCCCTAATTATGTTAAAATTAGTTATTACTTTTTTTAGATCCTGTTTTATCTGAAAGTTTCCCAATTCATTGGACCTATTCATTCTTCTGGTTTCATTCAACAGATACTTCCTTTAGAAGCTGTCCCCAAATTTCCTGATTAGGTCAAATTTTGCATAGTATATCCTCATGGCACCATGAACTTCTCCTTCCACTAATTATCACAGTGAAACTTTGCAAGTGTTTGGATGATATGTGATTGATGTCTCATTAGAGTGCCAGTTCTCTGAAATGGGGAACTGTCTGTTTCTGATGGACACTGAATTTTGAGTACCTTTCATATTGCTTGTCATGTAGTAGACTTCCAATAAATATGGATTAAGTGAATGACTGAGTGAATGAATGAACAGGTGAGTTACTCAAAATAGCAGAAAATGAAAGATGTTAGAAAAGAATTCACCAATAAATAAGAGGCATTTTTAATGGAGTAGCTAATTGCATGAGGTCAGAGATGTAGTTACAAAGGAGATGAAGAAAAAGCCACATTTCTCTAGTGGAACATTCCATAGGGTGGTGACTATATATTCTCTCAAGACTTCTCTTCTTGATTTTGAGAGGCTGAAAACTCAATATTTATTTTGAACTTTGTAATTGAAAGGCAACACAAATAAAAGTTTTAAGTACTAAAAAGGAGAAAAGAGAAACTTCTAAATACAACTTGTCAAGAATACATAAGGGATGATGTTTCAAAAAGTCTCCTAAATTCTGTCTTGTAATAAGAATGACTAATGCAGCCAAATTCAATGACTGCTTTTTATTGAGAGGCATTTCTATGACATTTGGGAAAATTAATGATTAACAGATGGTGTCCACCTGTGGCCGTAGCAGAGCTTCTCAACCCTGGCCATACAACTGAACTATTTGGGAGGCTTTTAAAACATAAGATGTCCAAGACTTGGTCCAGGATAATTAATTCAGAGTATTTAAGGGATGGGGCAAACATTTTTATTTTTACAAAGCTTCCCAGATGATTCTAATGCGCAGGCAGGGTTAAGAACCACCGGCCTATAGTTTGAATTGAATCTGCCAGTAAAATATTTTCATTAATACAATTTTTATAAGAGGAGTGCTGACTGTTCCATTTGAGTGTTTTTCTCATGGGTATTGTGTGTATTCTAAAGGTCCTGTGCTTTCTGTTTTGAATTATCTATTCTCTAAACAATTATCCTTTGATTTATCAGGTCTCCCAAGTCATTGCCACTTGTGGATAACATTACATAAATTATTTTGATCCAAATATCATATCTCTAACATAGAGGAAACCACTGAAGATGTTGAAAAGAATTAATTTATTGTGTAGAGATTGTGGGGATTTATAATGGATGAAGCTGAGCCATCTGAAGGACAAGATTAATTTTGAAGGCTGCAAACTTGTTTTCCTAACTTTGCATCGTATCCATTGCTCCAAATTTTCTCCTGAATTTCTTAGTTTAGGAGGTGCAAAGCTTTCTTAAGGTTTTAGTCATTCAGCACATGTCATGATCACTGAAGTTCCAATTTCTCCAACTGAATGATACCTCCTTAGAGGACTCTTGTAGCTTGGTTGTGAAGACAACATATAGGAACCATTTATTCAGTGGGATAAGAGCAGTGATTCCCTACTTGCTTATCCCATTTTTATAATCAGGAAAAATCAGATCCTACCTCTTCCTCATATTTCTTCTAAGCATGCAAGTCTCATGTAATAACTAGAGTAACCATATCATTAATCATCCAAAATAGGATATTTTTGTGAGTTAATGCAGGGTGCTATTAATAATTATGCCAGAATAATAGGTGGGAATTTGTAGTGTTCCAGGCAAGGCTACCTGGTGATCTCTTGCCCTATAGATGTGACAGCTCCCTAACTATTATTTAGGTATGTGTGTATGCTTTCATTCAACAAATATCTATTAAACATTCACTATATGCCAGTAAATGAGCATTGACCACTCAGACCTGTTCCCTAGCTTCAGGGAACTCACAGTAGTGGGAGATACAGACAGGTAAATGGGATTAACATGTAGAGTGACAAATTCTTTGATGGGGTTCAGGGCACACTTAACCCAGACTGGAGAATCTAAACATAGTCTCCCTGGAAGAGTCCTCATCAGGACCTTCAAATCTGCCTGGATGTCCTGAATATCCCAGTCAAACTTCCTTCTTTTATTGCCCATCATTTTATTTCAAACCTTCTCAAATTTCTAACTCTGCCCTTTCTACCCAAATATTAATAGATAATCTTTTTAATAATTTGTAGAAAATATTGAAACCTTGAGATGAGAATTCCTGGAATCCCCCTCTAATAAGCCTATTAATTTACCTGCACCTGCCCCATCTCTAACTACTATTTCTCGTTATAGTACAAAAGGTGTCCATCTTCCTGTAAAAGGTCAATCCCTCTATTTGGACCCCATTCCCTCCTGCCTTCTTAGGGACCTCATGTTCTTAAAATTGTTCTTTCTTCAGTTTTTTTTTTAAGCCTCTCCTTCTCTTTGATGCCTTTCCCTGGTCCCAGTTACTTCTACCTGTTTATGACTCTCAAGTCTTAATCTCTACCAAAATCTCTCCTGAGTGCCCCTACATACCCAGAATTTCCAGTTCTCCTTAGTCTACTTTGATTTTTTTTTTCCTTTTTGCCATATCCATATTCCCTTCTGTATTAATATATTTATTTATTATGTTTTTGGTTCCTTGCCTATTTCTTTTCGTTCGAATGTGAACTCCACAGGGGCATGGCCCTTTGTGCATCTGTTCCCTGATGTATCCCTATCTCTTGGAAAAATGATTGATATATACCAGGGACTGAATAAATATTTCTTGAATGAATTAATAAAAGAATTTTATCCTGATATCTATTAGACATAGCTGCTGGATGCCTCAAAGGCACCTCAAATGCCACAGGCCCCAAATTGAATTCCTAACTTACCCCCTGTCCCTCCACAGCAAATGCACAGAAAACTTCTCTACCTTGGCAAATGTGCTCATCAACCACACAGGTGTCCTAGTCAGAAATGTCGTTGAAATTCTCCATCTGTTTCCCCCTTCAAAATCAATCAACTTTTAAGTTTGTCCGTTCTCCCTTATTTCTCAAACCTGGCCACTTTTTCTTTCTTCTCACTCAGCCTTCACCATTCAACCTGCCGTCCCCTCTCCTCAGGCACTGCATCGACCTCCTCACTAACTTCCTGTCTCCCGCCTTGCTCCACTTCCACCCCTTTTCCACAGCCCAGCCAGGGAATATTTCTAAAACGTCTGATCTCTCACTTCCCTGCTTACAATCGTTCTGTGGCTTGGTCCTTAGGGAAGATTTCAAACTCCTTCAAATGATTCACAAGGCCCTGTACTCGCTTCCCTCCCAATTTTATTTTTCTCTACTGTCCCCACTCCCAGCCTAAGCTCCAGCCTCAACAAACTTATTTTTAACCTCACTGACATCCCTTTTCTCTTCTGCTTGGAACTATCTTTCTATCTTTTGTTTTTTGGCCAGATAATACACATTGCAAATTAGGCACCATTTCCTCCAGGAAGCCTTCCCTGACCCCACCCCATATCCAGGTAACAGACCTCTCATATGAGTTCCCAGGTCACCCTAGAACTGACCCCATCATGGCACTTATCACTCTCTTAGGAAGGAAACTGGAGGCTCCATAAGTGTTGTCTACTGTTGTACGTGACACATCTAGCAAAGCTCCGGGCACAAAGTAGGGCTCAATAAATATTCATTGAATGAATGAATGAATGAATGAATATAGCCAAGTAGAGCCACCAAATAGGCAATTGTATAGGGGAGATCAGGGAAAAGGAAGAGCTAAAGGGGAATTTGAGGCTTTTAGCTTTCAGACCACTAAATGGTGCTGCTGTTACAAGAAGGAGTAGAGAGGGAACAGTTTAGAGGAAGATGATGAGTTTATTTTGGACATGTTGTTTGAAGTGTCTGTGGGACATCAAGGTGACACTATTTGGAAGGAAGTTTGTAATACAGGCCTGAACTGCAGGAACAACTCAGGGCTAGAGATACTCATTTAGGAATTAGTTGTATTAGGTAATAGTGAAGCCAAAGGAATGGGAGTTTTCATTCAAGGTGCGGAGGGTATAAAGGAATTAGGACAAAATAAACAAAGAACTGGTATGTAAGTAACTGAATGAAATGAAATGAAATGAAATAGGAATCCAGGAGAGGAAATTGAGGAAGAGTAGCCAGGGTAAGATGTTAAAAAGAGGGAGAGAACAACAGCAGGGAAACCAAAGGAGGCAAGAATTTGAAAAAGGAAGGGCTGGTAGAAAAAGAAAAAACTGCAGAGATGTTCAGCTGGGATGGTTTCTCAGTCTCAGCACTACTGACATTGTAGACTAGATAATGCTTTGTTGGAGGTGGGGGGCATTCTATGCCTTGTAGGATGTTGAGTAGATCCTTTACCTCTACCCCTTAGATGACAGTAGCACCCTTCTCTCCAGTTGTGACAACCAAAAACATCAAATGCTCCTGACATGATGCAATGGACACTCAATAAATGGTAATGAAATGAATAAATTTAGCCAGAGACCACACGGGCTGGTGGTAATGTCATTGGTAGGCCTGGATTATCTGCATTGCTTGTCAGAATCAACTAAATGAAATAAAGACCTGGCTCATTTCAGACACATACACTCTTTGTCAATGCAACATGGAACCCCTTTTTCTCCTCACTCTTGAGTGTATAGCAATTCAGTTTTCTACGATTTCAAATTTTCAAATTAATTTTAGTTATTTTTTAAAGTGAGAAGTCTGAAATCACTGGCTACATTTATGACAAAATGTAAACGTTTGTACTAGTGGTGAAAAAAAATCAAGAATTGGTAACTGGGATAGATAGATTAGAGATAGGTATATAGATCTGTTTATGGGAGAGATTCCTGGCTAAGGTTTTGCCACATCTCAAAATATATTGAAATACATCAAGAATTATTAAATTCTTAAGGCCAAAGGAATTTAAATTTACTTTAGGTTTAAAAAATCATTTAGGAATTAGGGAATAAATATGTAGCCAAATCAAATAAACATCTTGTACATAAACTTCATATATATTGGAAATGTAGAATGTTATTGACTTATGCAAGTGCGATATATAACAAGTATTTTTCTTGATAGAACACATTTAGAAAATAACACGTCACAATTGCAAGCTTCTCTTTATATTAAAAAAAATTGACTTACATCCTGGAAATATTGGGCAGATTTGAAAATGCATGACTGGGAATGGTTTTCAGATGAGTCTCTATAAACTTCCTATGAAAATAACAGTTACACAATTAGAGTTTAAATCATTAGACTTTTCTAGTAACCCACCTTAATTATACAGAACACGTTATTAGAAGCATGACAATCCTTACAATGTATATTTTATCATACATAAGCAAGAAAACAATTTTTCCCCCAACAAAACAAGAATTGAGAGTGAGAATCAAATGCAGACAATAAATCTTCAAACTTTGCCTTTGAATTATCAGTGAACTAGTATGCCTTGTATAACATCATATTTAATTTGTTAATGGAAGGGCAACATAACATATTCATAAGTTTATTAGGACTACTGAATTCACGGTCAATGGAAATATCTTGAAATGCCACCAGAGTATGTATTAAGAGGATTAAATGCATTTGATATATCTTAAAGATTAAATATAGTGGTATGATTATAATCTTTTTGCCCAAGCAAAGGTCTCTTCAACCATTACCTTGATCTTATCGTCAACTTGCTGCAATTTGGAAATAAATGACTGACAAGGAGCTAATTCCTCTCAGGATCATGATGTCTTTGTTGCATATGCAACCAAAAGTTTGTGCCTTTTCTTCCAGTTTGCTTTTTTGTTACTTTTCAGAAGGCGGAGAGTGGTTTCCTTACTCAATGAGACCTCTTTATGCATTCCAGTATGTCTCCACCTTGATCCTCCATTTTTTATTGTCTTTCTTTGTTATAGCAACTGCTTGAATAGAATTCTGTATGGAGAAAGGTGTACTTACTGTTCTAAGCTGGCTTTGCAAAAAGCCAATGCCTCACCATGCTTATCCTCTTCTCCGTGGGTCTGTTTTTGCCATTTAAATGTTGGTAATTACACTTTGTTCATTTGCTACCTTTTTAAAAGACATCATACTGAGATTGTGTATTTTTCCTTCTAGGCTGCAGGGTTTTTTCTCAGTAATCTATTTCCTTGATCTATGTACTCTTTGAACTACTAATTTTTGCAGTGATTGAAATATATTTAGAATTTCTCGTTTCTGGTTCTGCATGACTGGAGCCTGGAAGTCACCCCTCCCTCCTAACAGTAAGCAAAAAGTTGAACAGACTGAAAAATCAACAGCTCTTCTTGGATCTGTGGGACAGGGGAAGACATAGGGCAAACCACTGTCCCCAGGACTGGAGAGACAGGTAAATACAAGGAGTCCCTACTTCCCAGAGCAGAGACTCATGAGCAAAAACTATAAGGGGGAATCAGTGCCAGGGTAGGGTAGGAAAACCTGAGCTGTGATTGACCAATTGCCAGAGGTGCAGTGCAGACAACTCTGAGAGTTGGAAATTCTAGGAGAACCTAGTCACAGGCAGACCTCCACAATTTTGTGAGATTTACCTCCAGGAGTTCCACAAGGTTCTAAGAGTAAACACTAGGGAAAAATCCCTTTGTGCTTCTGTCACAGGGAGGGGAAAAGGAACCATCTGGAAATACAGTTGACCCTTTAACAATGGAGGGGTTAGTTAGGGGCACCAATGCCCACACAGTCAGAAATCCACGTATAACTTTATAGTTGGCCTTCAGTATCTGCAGTTCTGCATCTGCAGATTCAACCAACCACTGCTGGATCAAGTAGTGTTGTAGATTTACTACTGAAGAAAATCCACGAATGAGTGGACCCATGCAGTTCAAAGCCATGTTGTTCAAGGGCCAACTGTACATCAGAGCACTCTGTTCTTTTTAACAAGGCCTACCCTCAGGGGAAACTAGTTATCCAGACCCTGTGGAAGGGAAATACACAACTCCAGCTCTCTCTAGCCATTCTGTCCTACCTAGGGGGGAGAGAAAAAAACTGAGAAACACTTGTGAAGTTCACAGTCCAGAGGCATAGGCTCACTAAAATAACTAATCACAGGAATATAGAACACTTCCCCTCCCCTGACATCTTATCACCACGTTACTAAGACCTATTTATAGCCATTCCTTTTACCCAGTACATCATGTCTGTCTATCAAGAAATACATCTGTAACTTACCTAATCAAAGCCTCAGTAAAACCAAATTAATTTATAAAAGGGGGCAGAGGGAGGCAACCTGAATGATAAAAGGGTAGATTGTCAGCCCTTTGCAACACTGGTGATTCAGCATAAAGTGCAATATGCCTTCATACGATTCCAGAAGTTCAGGTCCCATAGATTACCTGTACTCCCTCACAGGTCTCCCACTTACATTCCCTTAATTGGATTGATTAAAAGCCTGTTGGTCCAGATCCAAGTTTCTGAAGTTAAAAAGAAATGAGAATAACAAGTCGTTGGGACTAAAATCTCCCAGTAAAATTGGGCCATGCCTAAGAAAAACAAAGGATAAGGTACACACCTGTTGGGTATCACCCGAAGAGACTTACTTAAGCTCACAGATAGTCTTACTTATAGAGCATGTCCTAAGGCATGGATATTGAGGGCATATTTATCTAAGATTTTGCACGCTGCTTGTAGGTAATGCGGACTTAATTTGTAACTTTCATTGGCTAAAAATTTGGGGGTTTATTCTGTCTTTAAAAGTAAAGAAACTATACTTAATTTAAAAGAAAATTAGAGTAACAATGGTTTCAGAGAATTTTGACTTGGAACAGAAATAACATCTAAATGCAATTTAATAGCCTTTGGTTAAAGTTTCAAATAATGTTTATATCATTTTCCAATATATGAATTTCTGAAATTTGTAATACACGTTTCTTGGATTCTCTCTTTCTCTTTCACACACGTAAACACATACACACTTTAAGTCAGAACAAAGATCTTTTACCTACTACTGAGTTAGTTGTAGTTGATGGAGTTCAGGACACACTGTCCCAAAACATATTGTGTTGGCATACTGAATACTTTAAGCTGGAGGAATCTGAGAAGCAGAGGTGTAGGAAGGATTCTCTGACTCCCCTTCACACTCTGAAGCAAGCCCTTCAGAGTGTGAGAGGTGCCCTCCCCGGAGGAAAGGAGCAGCCTTATCACAGAAGACAGAGGGATGCCGAGGGGATTCTGAATGAACAGACCTTGCAAGTTTCCCCTAGTTTACTATTCTCAGCTCATACCCCTTTGTACTATCACATTTTCCCACCACTTTCCTATCTTCATTAAACCTAGCATAAGAATGCTCAAGTTTAATCACTTCTTCAAGTCTTCATTTCTTCATAAAGGCTCCCATGTCAAGTAAAACTTGCATTAAATATATTTGTATGCTTTTCTCTTGCCACTCTGTGTTTGGTTACAGAGTCCTAGCTGAGAACCTAGAGGAGTAGAAGGGAAATATTTTTTTTCCCTCACCTACATGCAGAACGTTTTAAAAGACAATCATTTTTGAAATGCTAACATTTTGCTTGATTGCACAAACAAGATATTCTTCTCAGCCAGATTTCTCATCAAAGAAAGCCACCCATATAAATGCACTGATAAGAATTACGTATCTCAGTACAGCTGTCTTACTAATGATACAATATGCACAATATTCTTTCCATTGTCTATATTTTCAAAAGCAGAACTTTATTCAAAGAATTTTGTGACATGTGATTACTGCTTTTTTTTTTTTTGCTTTACGCGGGCCTCTCACTGTTGTGGTCTCTCCCGTTGCGGAGCGCAGGCTCAGCGGCCATGGCTCACGGGCCCAGCTATTCTGCGGCATGTGGGATCTTCGCGGACCGGGGCACGAACCCATGTCCCCTGCATCGGCAGGCGGACTCTCAACCACTGCGCCACCAGGGAAGCCCGTGATTACTGCTTTAAAAGCAGATGGGAGAGGAAAGAAAGCAAATGATTGTAATTATTTGGCCAAAATATTTTATTTTACTTTCAGAATACATTTTGAATATTTTTGGAGGATAAAAATACATATCTAAGAGTATATCCTTTTGATAAAAACATTAGAAAAGCTTCAAGGTGTTATACTATTATCCAAAGGATTAGCATCAAAACAGTGTTTATTTCGTATGAAAATACACCAGGTACAGAAGAGACTCTGCTTTTTTTTTTTTTTTGATGGTTCAAAATAAGAAGGCAATGATTATTCTCTCTAAAATAGAATGAAAAAACTCAGACGGCTTACTTTATACAAATAGTATCGGTATTTACTATTAATGACTAAGGCATCGCATATAAGTCATTGGGGAAAAAAGTTTACAGCTATAGTTTTGTATCCTAAGTGGACTATGTACATTTAATAGTTAAACAGGTTGGCTTTAAGATATGGAAATTACAAGAGAGAATAAATATTTAAGCTGCGGATGTAATTTAATTTGTTTTTCTAAGACTTATTTAACCAAGAAGTATCAGTGAGAATACGACTTAGAGTCAAATGTTTCCTCTGGGCTTTGAGCAGGCAAGATTTATATTTCTCAAATATCTGCATTTGGAAGCTGCAGTGCAGAAATCGAAATGCATGTGAGATGCCACTGATTGACTTACAGATTTTGCCGAATAGGATCCAGTTTTAAGTACCGTCTTTGTTCTTGCAGTAGCGATGGAAGAGGGAAATCTGATTAATGCTACTAAAGAGAGCAGATAGCTCTCTATGTTCCAAAAAGAACAGTTAGCGCAATTAAATTTTTCACGGTAATCTTGCATGATAGTAGGCTCATTTCACTGAAATTTTATCAACACGTAAATCCAATCAACATTCCAGCGTCTTGTATTTTACAAGGTTTCTGGACTCATAATACATAGTTTTTGTGTCAGTGTGTACATGTGGGTGAGGTTTTAATTAAGCAATGCTTCAGGTTTCCCATTACAGCCTTTACTTGATAAAGAATGTGGAGTATGAGCAGATGAGCCAGACTGAATCTCATGAGTTGAGAATCCCTGCTGATCTTCTTTGCCATGGCTGAGCTTGTGTGGTCCAGAAACACCAAACTTTCCACCTGCGTGTCACAGTTTTGGTCTCTTGGCAATCAGGCTGAGAATATTTTATTTTTTTATAAATTTATTTATTTATTTATTTATTTTTGGCTGCGTTGGGTCCTCATTCCTGTGTGCGGGCTTTTCTCTAGTTGCTGTGAGCGTGGGCTACTTTTCGTTGCGGTGCACAGGCTTCTCACTGCAGTGGCTTCTCTTGTGGCTCGTGGGCTCTAGAGCACAGGCTCAGTAGCTGTGGCGCACGGGCTTAGCTGCTCCAGGGCATGTGGAATCTTCCTGGACCAGGGCTTGAACCCGTGTCTCCTGCGTTGGCAGGTAGATTCTTAGCCACTGTGCCACCAAGGAAGCCCAGGCTGAGAATATTTTGTGATTCTGCACCAAGCTTGTTTGTTTAATATTGTCATCGGCATTTCTTTCTGGTGTTTTTTTTTTTTTTTGGCATCCTAACTACTGGACCGCCAGGGAATTCCCTTGTCATCTGCATTTCAAGGGCTCCTTTTTATTTATTTTTTTAGTTAAAAAAAATTTTAGGAGAAAGTATTTTTTATTCAGAATTACATTAATTCTATTTTTAACAGCTTTGTGGAGGTTAATTGACATACAAAAAACTATACATAATAATGTATACAATTTGATGAGTTTGGCCATATGCACCCATATGGGTTTCATGCACCCATGAAACCACAATAAAGGTAATAGACATATCTATCGCCTCCAAAAGTTTCCTGTGTCCCCTTTCCTTTGTTTTTTCTTGGTTTTCGCGTGTGTGTTAAGAACATTTAACATGAGATCTACCTGCTAAACAAATCTTTAGTGAACAATACATCATTGTTAACTACAGGCACTGTGTTGACTAGCAGATCTGTAAAAGCTACTTTTTATTAAATACCTGTATCAATCAACTGATAATTCATTTAGATGTGCCAAGTGTGACCATAAAAAGTACTGGAAAGTACTGGCAGTAGAAGAAGAGAGAATTGGTGCAAATAATCCAGATACTTATATATTGTGAAGTTGTACACTATAAACCGGACAATATTAAATATGACATTTATCGTTTTCCCATTGTTTCTACTTGGCTGAGAAAAAAATTCTCATTGGTGAATTTGTTTTACCACTGTGCAAATTTTTTTTTTTTTCTAACTGTGGTGAGTTGTGAGACAGTGCAGCAAGCACAGGGATTAATATCAGGGATGTAGGCCCAGAAGAATCACACAGCCAAATAGTTGGCACTCTTTACATATAGGCCGTATGTTTAAGTATGAACAGATTTTAATCTGTACTGAGTTGTGTTTTCTGTTTTTGGTGGTAGGGTGGGATTTCAGTCAGGGCTGCTGCTGAATTATTTACAAACAGTACAAAAATACCAGGTGATGCCTGCAGCACAAGGTGTGAAACTGCAATACCCAGATTCCAGAGGCGCCTATGAGTCATCATTTTGGGACAGACAGTTTCCGTTTGGGCTTTAATTTTTGTGATCCGAGACTTAGAAACCCAAGCAATGGCCTGACAGATCTGGCTTATGGAAATTGTCCAGCTTACGTCATCTGGGAGAGAGTTTTCTATTTATGATGCTTGGTTTCCAGATTGAAAAATACATATTTAATTTAGTTTTATTTCATTTGGGATACTTATTGTATTGAAATTTTTTCACAAGTATAATTTGTGTCCAGTAAGATGCACAAATCTTAAATGTCTACTTAGCTACTTAAGGGTATACCAGTGTGTCAATGAAAAAATTAATCAATAGTCAGTCTAAGAATGAAATGGAAATTTTTATTTGAGCCAGTCTAAGATTTATAACCCAGGACACAGTCTCTCAGAGAGCTTTGAGAACTGCTCTGAAGAGGTAAAGGGGAAGGCCAGTATACATTGGATTTTGGTGAATGGGGTATATACAATCAAACACACATCTCAGTAGAAATTTGCTGCTAGTCACAAGGAACAGACGTCTTAGTTAATGGTTTAGTGCTTTTCTAAGTATGGGAAGATGCAAGAATCTAGGTTTATAAAAAATTTCCCCTGAAAATATCTATCTGAAGGTCTGTTCTGCCAGTTTTCCCAAAGCACAGAGTGCCTCTTCCTGATCTTCGCCATGAATTCCTTTCAAGGTGTATTGCAGGTCAGCGACTGCAATGGCTAATGTGTAGACCTGGATAGTGGACAACATTCTTTCTTTCTTTATTTTTATTATTTTTTTTTTTGCAGTACGCGGGCCTCTCACTGTTGTGGCCTCTCCCGTTGCGGAGCACAGGCTCCGGACGCACAGGCTCAGCGGCCATGGCTCACGGGCCCAGCCGCTCCGCGGCATGTGGGATCCTCATGGACCGGGGCACGAACCCGTGTCCCCTGCATCGGCAGGCGGACTTTCAACCACTGCGCCACCAGGGAAGCCCAACATTCTATATTTTATAATCCCTTCCCTTTCGGTCTTAATTTCAACCAAGGTTTGGGAGACATTTCATGAGCAATTTGTCCCATGGTGCTAGGAATGCTCATCCCCAGGTCAGGTGAGGATTTCGTTGATAGGCCATTCAGTGTGCTGTTACTGAAGTAGGCCCTGTTAACAGTAGCCAAAATCCTCTGGACTACCTGTCTGTCGGGGTCCAGGAAATGGTTCCCTCTTGTTGCTTCTTCTCATAATTAGAGTTACACTATTACAGCAACTGATCTTATAGAATTATAAACTTGATCAATTAGGTTTCAAGGTGCCTAATCATCATTAATTTTATCTGAGTCTCAGTCACACATCTGGTAATATGAGAAACAATAATCTTGTACAATTAGGCAGAATACAAGTAATATGACTAGTAATATTGGTAGGTCATCAGTTAAGTATTTAAGCTAACAACTTCCACAGGGTGTGGGCCAGTATCTCCCCAGGTCGTGTGAATAGTCTGTTCCACACCAATCGCTATCTTTAAGGGAAATGATACACTGGCAATGTACATACAGTTCACCAGAGATGTCTGCACATACAGGGGAGTAGTGAGTCACTGTGACTCCTTCTAGGATTGAGAAAGGAATGTTATGTTCCGAGGAGTTACATGGCTGGCGCCAGAAGGAGAAAATTGATCTTTAGGGTTGAGCAGTTATTTCTGCTGTTGGGGAGGTCTGGTTAACATATAATGTAGACACACAATGTGCACTAGAGGGGAGGGAGGAGGCCAAAGGGCAGAGAAAAATTTTATGTTTAAATTTTTCTTGTCTTGCCTTAAAATATGAATTTTTATTTCATCCAGTATAGGTAGGTATACTTATACTTTACATATATGAACACATACATCCATGTGACGAGGACCTAGATCAAAATATAGAGTATCTCCATCATCTGAGAAAGTTCCCTTGTGCCCCTTTCCAGTCAGTAACCCCGTCCCTCTCAGATTGCTCTTTTTGTTAACTTCACATAAATGTAATCATACATTAGCCACCCTTTTCTGTCTGGCTTCTTTTGTTCAACATAATGGTTTTGAGATTCGTCCATGTTGTTGCCTGTATCAGTCATTCTTTTTTATTGCTAACTATGAATACACATCATTCGTTTATTCATTCTCTAATTGATATTTTTCCAGTTGGGGCTATTATGTTTAAAGCTTCTATGAACATCCGTGTGCAAATTTTTTATGGGCATATACAATCATTGCTCTTAGGTAAATACCTAGGAGTGGGATTTATGAATCATAGGTAAATATATACTTAATTATAACAAAAACTGCTGGTTTCCAAAGTGACTGTACCATGTTCCCTCTTACCAGTGATGGATGGGAGTTCCAGTTAACTCTGCATCCTCACCAACACCTGGTATTATCTGTCTTAAATTTTAGCCAGACTGGTAGATGTGTATGTAAATACCAATTGGTATTTACCAATACCACATGATTGGCATTTTTAACTGCTAAAGGATTTGGAGATATGCACAGTCATGTAAAAAAGTATATTTGTAAACCCAAGTGTGAAGGTTAATTTTGTGTGTCAACTTGACAGGGCCATAGAGTGCCCAGATATTTGGTTAAACATTATTCTGGTTGTGTCTGTGAGGGTATTTCTGGATGAGGTAAACATTTGAATGAGTAGGCTGAGTAAAGTAGATTTCCCTCCCCATTGTGGATGGATCTCATCCAATTCATTGAAGGCTTGAATAGAAAAAAAAAGGCTGTATAAGAGAGAAAATTCTTTCTCTCTTCCTGCCTATCTTCCAGCTGGGACACTGGTCTTTTCCTGCCTTTGGACTCGGACTTAACTGGAACTTACATAGAGTCTCTCCTGATTCTCAGGTCTTTGGACTCAGACTGGAAATATACTGCCAGCTCTCCTGTGTTTCCAGCTTTCCAACTGCAGGTCTCAGACTTCTCAGCCTCCATTACCATGTGAGCCAATGCCTTATTGTAAAAAATCCTTCTCCCTCTGCCTATGTCTCTGTATATAGAATATATATGTGTGTATTCTGTTTCTTTGGAAAATCCAGACTAGTACAACAAGGATGTAAATTGAAAATGATAAATATCTACATAGCTCTGAGCCAGGCACTATGAAAGTACATTACATTTATTACTTCACCATCATAACAGCCGTGAGAGTTATGTAATATTATTATCCCCATTTTACAGATGATGATCTGAGATACAGGAAGGTTAAATAACTTGCTAAAAGCCACACAGCTGTTCAGTAGGAGAGCAGGGTTTTAATCACAGGCAAAAAGACATCAGATTCTTCAGTATACACTACTGCTGTTCTGCAACGTATGAAATGTAGATGATAATAATAATACCTACCTCATAGGATTGCCATGAAGATTTAACAAATTATTGTTAGAAGCACCTAGAACAATGTCTGGCACATAGTGGTTGAACACTAGATGAATTGTTTTTTTAAAGAAATAAAAACATACAAATCTGTTTGCCAATTTATTAATCGATGATGAGAAATACAACTGTCACATGGACCAGAGTAGTCATGATGCCAAGCCCATGTTTTCTTGTGAGCAGACTATTGTAGGGAACCAAGACAGATTCAGAAGATTGCTTGTAGAGCATGAAATCCATCAAAAGAAGGAGATGAACTCATTTTTTTAATGCTCTCAGGCTAAGAGAGCCTAACATCACCACTTCTTACAAGGAATGACCTTGCCTGTGGGATCACAGCACTTTGCATTCACTGGTCTAAGTTTCATTTGTCTTGGACATTGACTAGACAGGAGCTTCCACAATTCTCGTGTGTGGCTCCACTTTCTCTCTGCGTTTATGGCTGATCAATTCTCTGCCAGATGGATATTCTCTTCAACTAGATTGCGTGAGGTTGTTGTATTTCCTTTAAGAGACTTTATATATCTCTATTATGATCCATTATGTGTTACTTTAAAAATTTCCTCTATTTCATTTGTTTCTAATTTACGAGGGAGCATTACAGTGCAGCCTCAATATTATTGGGAATATTTTATTACAGAGCCTTGGACTACTGTTTACTTTGTATGGTAGTCTTACTTGGTATGTAAATAAAAGAAAAAATGTAAACGGTTCCCTTTAACATTTCCTCAACCCTCATGGAGCATTTTAGGCTTTGAGGAGCACTGTTTAAAACCTATATATTTGTCTAAACCTTGTTATTTTATGGATGAATAATATGAGGAAAGGTTGAGTGACTTAAGTTCATATAATAAAGTAATAGCAGTCCTGCAAGCCTTCCACTATAAAGTATACATACATATGGTGTTCTGAAACGACATAACCATAGGTTCTTTCCTTTGTTGTGAAGGTGTGACCCAGAGGCACTTCAGGAATCAACACATATTTAGTACTACACATATGTTGAGCGTTTACCATGTTCCAGGCACCACGCATGGTGAGGGGAATGCAATGATAAACAACTCAGATGGACATCCTGCCTTCATGAAGCTGAGACCAGTGGAGGAGCTAGACATTAAAAAAGCTATTTAATATATTTACTATATTATTATCATTGTGTTAATGCTATGAAGGAAGAGCCCAGATCTGTGCAAGTGCATAAGAAGTCTTCTCCAAAGAACTGATTTAAGCTGAAACCAGAAGGCTATAATTTATAACAGAATCTGAAGGATTAAAAGTGTCAGTGAAAGAAGCAGGGTGATGGACTGGGAGTCAAGGCTTTTTGAACCTTAACCAAAGAAGGGTGATGATATTATCCACTCTTCTCACTTAGTTATTATGAGGAGAAATGAAAAGTGAATTATATATCACACAATACTGAATGAATGTCAGGAATTATAATGCATGAGGTCTTATATAAAATGATGCCCATAAACATAGCTGGCCTCCAGTTTGTACTCCAGATAAAAGCACTTGGTGAGGGCTTCCCTGGTGGCACAGTGGTTGAGAGTCCG
Organism: Monodon monoceros; assembly: GCF_005190385.1. Classification (NCBI taxonomy): domain Eukaryota; kingdom Metazoa; phylum Chordata; class Mammalia; order Artiodactyla; family Monodontidae; genus Monodon; species Monodon monoceros. The sequence goes on along the minus strand of NW_021703778.1, from coordinate 152,454,233 downwards.
CCTGCCGATGCAGGGGACACGGGTTCGTGCCCCGGTCCGCGAGGATCCCACGTGCCGCGGAGCAGCTGGGCCCGTGGGCCATGGCCGCTGAGTCTGTGCGTCCGGAGCCTGTGCTCTGCGGCGGGAGAGGCCACAACAGTGAGAGGCCCGCATACCGCAAAAAAAAAAAAAAAAAAAAAAAAGCACTTGGTGAACACTTCCCATCTGTCCAGTGTTCGGAAAGTAGCTTTCCTTAAAAATGGCAATGCAGGCTTTGGCGGAGGGTAACATTAACATTTTTTTCTCGTAGTCATGTGCAAATTGACAGTTCATTAAGTTCATCATCTCTCATTAAAATTTCAAAGTACTGTCAGTGAATTTTATCCAGGGATAAAAGTCTATTGGCTTAGGAAACTTTCAAACCAGTCAGGACAAAGAGTGAAACATCAAAGAGTTAGTATGCATAGATTTATCATATATATATTCTATTCAGAAATGTTAAATACCAGGGTCAAATATTTTTGAAGGAGATGTGTGTGTATGTGTGTCTGTGTGTGTGTATGTTTTTGTTGTTGCTGTTGTTGTTAGGGAGAAGAAAAATAATTTTATTTAACAAATGATCAAAAAGCAAGTTCTTCTCATTCCTAATTTGCATTTCAGGTGTTAATATTTTTGAATGAGTTAATTTTCTTTTCTGTGCTTGCGTCTTAAGTGTTATACACTGATTTCAAACCACAGTCTTCCTCCCTACCACTCCTGCTGCTCTTCATACATTTATGTAGATCCAAATTTCCATTTGGTATTGTTTTTTTCCTGCCTAAAGAACTTCCTTTAACATGTTATTCTTCTTGTTGTTGTTAGTGCAGGTCTGCTAGCAATGACTTTACTCAACTTTTGTTTATCAGAAAAAGTCTTTATTTTGCTTTCAATATGGAAAGATATTTTCACTGGGCATAAAATTATAGGTTAACAGCTTTTTCTTTCTTTCAGTACTTAAAGATGTCATTCTGTTGCATTCCAATCTGTGGAGTTTCTGACAAGAACTCTGTGTATTTATTTTTTTCTATGGCTGTTTTTAAGATATTGTCTTTATCACTGATTTTCAGCAATTCGATGATGTGCCCTGGTGTAGCTTTCTTTCTGTTTATTCTTCTTCTGCTTCATTAGAGCTTCTTGGACTTGTGGGCGTAGAGTTTTTATCAGATTTGGAAAAGTTTGGGTCATTACTGCCTCAAAATTTTCTTTTGTTCCCTTTCTCTCTCATCTCCTTTTGGAACTCCAATTACATGTGTATTAAAGACTTGCTTTGTCATATAGGTCATTGATGCACTCTTCATTTTTTTAAATATCTTTTTTCCCCTCTGTACTCAGTTTTGGGTATTTTCTATTGCTAAGTCTTCAAAGTCTTAATATTTTTCACTTTGTAGTGTTTAATGCTATTAAGCCCATCCAGTTAATTTTTCATTTTATGTATTTTTAACCATAGAATTCCATTTGGGTCTTCTCCATATCTTCCATTTCTCTCCTCATTATGGTCATGTTTTCTTTTCTTGAGTTTCTTTAGAAGACTTATAACAGAAAATTTGTGTCATTGTCTGTTAATTCCATCATCTCTGTCATTATGGGTCTGTTGTTATCAACTGATTTTCTCTTTTTTATGGATTTTTCCTGTCCTTTTTTTTAAACTTTTTTTTTTTTTTTTTTTTTTTTTTTTTTTCAGTACGCGGGCCTCTCACTGTTGTGGCCTCTCCCGTTGCTGAGCGCAGGCTCCGGACGCGCAGGCTCGGCGGCCATGGCTCACAGGCCCAGCTGCTCCGTGGCATGTGGGATCTTCCCGGACCAGGGCACGAACCCGTGTCCCCTGCATCGGCAGGCAGACTCTCAACCACTGAGCCACCAGGGAAGCCCCTCCTGTCCTTTTTTTTTAAAAAAAAAATTCCTATTGCTTAGAGAGATAAGATAACACGGAAACTGTTACTTAAGGGAAAAAAAGATTTACTGATGTCCACTGTGGTAGTAAAAAGATGGCCACAAATTTTCCTCCCCTTGAATTTGGGCTAGCCTTGGTTGCTTGACCAAAGAATGTGGTAGAAGTAGTGTTCTTGCATTTTGTGGTTAGATTAGAAGATGTCTTGAAGCTTCTGCATGGGTGTCTTTGAATATTCTCCTAGAGGGCCCTGAACTGTCATGAAAGAAGTCTGACTACCCTGAAATGAAGAGTGTAGGAGCTCCAGTCACAGTCCCACCTGAGACCAGCATTCAGCCATCCCCACGAAGCAGCAGACATGTGAAGGAACACACCTTGGGCTTTCCAGTGACACACGTGAATACCATTAAGTGAACTCTGATGATGCCATGAGAATGATTCAGCTATATCTTATCCTACCCTGATTATAATTTAGGTTATATAATTCCTGATTATAATTTAGATATAATAAAATGGTTGTTTTAAACCTCTAATTTTTTATGCAATAATAACTAAAATACCCAGTCAAATATTGTGCTATGAATTTTACATATATCACATATTGCTAAGAGTAGCCACATCTTATCATAATAAACCTCACCAAGCTGAGATAAATGTAATAGGATTGATTTAATAAGCACCTGCGGAATGACAGAAGTTAAGCTTCATGTCCACTGTTCTCTTTCCCTCTATTATTTCTATCCTGGTTGCAAAGTTACTTGAAAACTTGGGTAATAACAGAGTTTAATAACCTGTAAAGAGGCAAACTAGAAATGATTCTTCTCCATGTAGCATTGTTAGTGTTTATTTTACCACCTGTGTTCCATCAGTACAATGGGGGAGAGAGTTTAGCTGCCTTTTGACTGGGCTGGCCAATCTCAACTCTGCTAATAACTGTCTCTGTGACTTTAGGTGAATTTTAAACTCTCTGAGCCTCAATTTTTTTTCATGTGTGGAGAATAGTGTCTCTTCTCATTAACCCACAGGGTTATAATGATCACCAGGTAAAACAACCTAACTGAAGTTAAATGAAAATTTAATGATTGTGATTATAATGGTATTAATAGGTATTATAATTAACAAGCATTTAACTTCTTATATCATAATATTTGCCCTCCCAATTATAGGGATAAAGAAGTGGTTTGAAGAGAACAGAGGTCTCTCATTTTCAAACTGAAATTGATTCTGATTTAGGGAATAGGGAAAGGTAGAGGTTGAAATTAGTTCAGAAATAACTCAAGGCCCCATGTGACCTAGGCTCACTGCAATGTCACTTTCAAAGAAATACTGTTAAGTCAGTAAAAGGAAGTCCTGTCTCTACTTGTGGGAGTTAGTTAGTGTTAAAGGGGAAACATTCTTTTTTTTATTTGAACTATAGCTGATTTATAACGTTGTGGCAATCTCTGCTGTACACCACACTGACTCAGTGATACACACACACACATATATATATATAGACACTCTCTTTTTGATATTCTTTTCCATTATGGTTTATCCCAAGAGATTGGATATAGTTTCCTGTGCTATACAGTAGGACCTTGTTGTTTATCCATCCTAAATGTAATAGTTTGCATCTACCAGCCCCAAACTCCCAGTCCATCCCTCTCCCTCCTTTGGCAACTGCAAATCTGTTCTCTGTGTTTGTGAGTCTGTTTCTGTTTTGTAGATTGGTTCATTTGTGCCATATTTTAGATTCCAGATATAAGTGATATCATATGGTATTTGTCTTTCTCCTTCTGACTTAATTCACTTCGTATGACAATCTCTAGTTGCATCCATGTTGCTGCAAATGGTGTTATTTCATTCTTTTTAATGGCTGAGTAGTATTCCATTGTATATATGTACCACATCTTCTTTATACATTCATCCGTTGATGAACATTTACGTTGTTTCCATGTTTTGGCTATTGGGAATAGGGTTGCTATGAGCATATGGGTACAAGTATCTTTTTGAATTATAGTTTTGTCCATGTATATGCCCAGGAGTGGGACTGCTGGATCATATGGTAATTCTATTTTTAGTTTTCTGAGGAACCTCCATACTGTTCTCCACAGTGGCTGCACCAATTTACGTTCCCACCAACAGTGCAGGAGGGTTCAAAGGGGAATCATTCTTTTTTTTTTTTTCTTAACATCTTTATTGGAGTATAATTGCTTTACAATTGTGTGTTAGTTTCTGCTTTACAACAAAGTGAATCAGTTATACATATACATATGTTCCCATATCTCTTCCCTCTTGCGTCTCCCTCCCTCCCAGCCTCCCTGTCCCACCCCTCTAGGTGGTCACAAAGCACTGAGCTGATCTCCAAAGGGGAATCATTCTTAATCTTCACAACACATCTTTAAAAGCCCTTCCTCTGCTTCTCCCTTCTTTCAAACCCGCTCCTGATGAACCTCCAAAATTCTGTACAAAGTTTCTTCCTCCCTTCCTTTTTCTACTTCATTCCTTCCCCAAAGTATTGGGTTATACAAAGTGACCAAGCCTTACTGGTTATTTGGGCCTCATTTTTATTTTATTTTATTTAAATTAATTTATTAATTTATTTTGGCTGTATTGGGTCTTAGTGGCGGCACAGGGGATCTTCATTGCAGCATGCGGACTTATTAGTTGTGGCATGCAGACTCTTAGCTGTGGCATGCTTGTGGGATCTAGTTCCCCGACCAGGGATCAAACCTGAGCCCCCTGCATTGGGAGTGTGGAGTCTTACCCACTGGACCACGAGGGAAGTCCTATCTGCCTCATTTTTAGATGCTATCTTACTCCACACATTTTCCTGATTTTGTTCCACAAATCATACAAGAAAATGGCTCACAAGGAGTTTTCCTTGGTGGGGAAGGAGGGAGGCACAAGCTAATAAATATTGTCCTCACTGCAAACAATTTTATTTAAAAAATAACATTAAGATGCTTTCTTACCACAGTTTAAAAATCAATTACTTTTTTATAAGGCTACAAACACTCAGTTCTCCATATCATGAGACTCTCTTGGGGTAAGCTTTTCTAATAGCCATTTTATGAAATCATTTCAACTGGATGATAAAATGAGTTGCCTCAAAATGGCCAAACACTAATTTTCCCCTCATGAAATAATTTACAAGGTTTCATTATTATTTCAACCTTAGGGATAAGCTTTATGTATTACTACTGTATCTGATATCCCATTAAGGCAGACTGGAATTTGTGTGTGTGCAAGAGCAGGTGCTATTAACATTGTCAAGACATCAACATATCTTGGAATAGATTTTTCTTGTTTTAGAAAGAATCACTGGATTTTCCTGTCTTAGTCCATGTTGCCCAGAAGCAGACCCTGAGGCAAGGATTCGTGTGCAAGTGATTTATTAGGGAAGTATTCCTAGGGGAAACTGTAGAGGGACAGAGGGAAGCAGGACAGGAAACACTGAGAAGTGTGTGTGTGTGTGTGTGTGTGTGTGTGTGTGTGTCTGTGTCTGTGTGTGTGTGGAGTGTGAGAGTGAAGGTGTGATTTCAGGCAGAGTCCCAGCCTCGGCAGGGTCCCACAGAGAGCTCTGGAGTATAGATCATGCCTTAGAGTCGGTCCTCACTCAAAGAAAGAGTGTGGCTTTCATAGTCCTACTTCAGTCCATTATAAACTCCTCAAATCAGCTCCAGGCATTCCTCTAAAGAGCAAGCATGATTTGCTAGAAGCAAAACCACACAGAAGTTGGGGAAGGGGTCCACTGAAACAATAAAGGGATCTAAATTGATATGGATGGAGCACCACAGTCTGCTATTTCCCTTCTTAGTTATGTATAGGTAAGTAATACAGGAACGAATACTGTAGTTTACTAGGTGCCTGCTGCTGGGCTAAGTGCTTTATGTTACATAAAGCCTTACAACACCCCTGTGATTTTACAAGTAGAGAAACTGAGGTTCAGTAAGGTTAATTGACTTGCTCAAGGTTACACAACAAATGAATTGGCAAGGATTTGAACCCAGGACCTTTGAAGCCAGAGGTGAAGCCATCCTGGGAGAAAGGTAAGAGAAGCCCATTTGGGGGATTGATGAAGCTCTCTCTTCCATTACTTTTTTTGTTTGAAGGGCTGATCACTGAAGAAGATATGAGAAAGTCTGTACCAGGATCAAGGTCTCCTGGGAAGGAAAGCTTTTACCCCTTCTCTCCTGAGCTGAGATGTAACTAGAACCTCATTAAAGGACTAAGATGGTTCTCAGTGTCATTTATTGAAAGGAAAAGACACCCAGGGGACCCCTTGATGGAACTTACCTGAGTGGTAGGGCAATCTAGACTTCTGACCTAGACTCTGCAGGAGTTTAAATAGTTATAGAGCTAATAGTGATTCTGTGCAGGGTGGACCTGTGGCTGGGTCATCCCTCTTAATCTGATCACTATGGAAATAATTGCTTGTCATGAGAACGTAAGGTAAGACATTGTAATCTGAGGCATTCGAACATGGAACTTGCTTGGCTGAGTATAAGATCTTCTTTCTTTGAAGACCCACTTCATTCCATGCAGAGACCTGGAAGAGCAGTGGCTTCATGGCAACAGTGGGCTGTTTCTACTTGCTCTTAGGAAGGAAAACTGACTTTGTGAAAAATAGCCTCTGTGAATTTTGAATAATTTGGGGGTAAGATGAAGAGAGAACTCAATGAACAATCTTTCCTTTTCCCACACCCTGGAAACGAGACACTTGAGGCAGATGTTTTACATTCATGAAATTACGCTTTAGATTTCTAGCTTCCCTAACAATTCAGAAAATGAAATGAGTTTGGATTTATGTTTTCATTGCAACAGCGATGATGACTCAAAAAACAAATGATAACATAAAAGAGATTGTGTTTACCTATTTTCTTTCAGAATACCTACTTGGAAAAAAGGAAGAGACTAATTTTTATTGTTTTCTTACATGAGCCTGAAAAGCATTTCAAATGCATTCAACAATAAATAAATAAATAAATAAATAAAATGCATTTGATCTTTAGACACGTGTATGGTTTTTCTGATAGTTTCATGAGGATCCCTTATGCATGCTAAACTGAACATTTCAAAGTATCCAGATAAACCCGGAAACTATTATTTAGTTGGCTGCAATTTACAACTATCTTCCTATTTTTTGGATTACCTGTAAAAGTGCTCCCTGCTCCCTCACTCCAAACATGAGCAAAACAAACCTAAAGAATGGACTCCTTTGCGATAGCAAAAAATTTGATAGTTAGATAGTTGCAATGTCCAAACACAAGGGATTGGTTAAATAAATTATGGTACATGTACTAAATGAAATATTATTCTGCCATTAAAATTCATCTAGAAGTTGCATAAAAAGAACATGAGAAACGTTTAAAAGGTAATACTAGGTAAAAAATATCCAGTCACAAAAGAGTGCATGCATTATAAAACTGTTTTACATCAATTGCACAAAAAAACTTCTAAATAGATGTTCAACAAAATATTAGAAGTTCTCAGGGAGTGGGATTAGAGATATTTAAATTTTTCTTTTTGTAATCCGTACTTTCTAATTTGTCTACAGAAAACATGTATTTCACTTCTAATGAAAGAAAAGTTATTAACCATTTTAAAAAGTGTGGTTAGGTGGAGCAGGGTTGGATCATTTTTACTCATAGCTATGAGCATGCTGTATAGTTGTAGAAGAGTCATTTTCTCATTAAAAGTTCAAAGGCATGGGGGTTGGGGGTTGAGCATAGTGGAAAGAAGGAAGTATTGGTTCTTTCAACCCAGTACAGTAGCCATAACTTCCCTTCATAGAGTACAGCTGTAATGCCCAACACAATTGTCATAGTCACATGTGACTTCCAAGCCCTTGAAATGCAGCTGGTATGAACTGTGGATCAGATCAGAACACTGGATTTTGAAGACTTAATAAGAGAAAAAGTAAAATATTTATAATATCTTATTCTGACTACATGTTAAAATTATAAATTTTGAACATACTAATTTAATTAAACATACAATTGACACTAATTTCACCTATTTCTCTTTACTTGGTTTAATGTGACAACTAGAAAATTTTAACTTATGCATGTGGTTTGCATTATATTTCTCTTGGACAGCACCAGATAAAGAGTAAGCCCAGCCTTAATATTCTATGTTTCTTTCTGAACCACAAAAGATTTTTAGGAAATTGTTCTAAATACATGAGATACTAAAACATAATTGAAAGGGAATAAGCCAAATGATGCAGATTAAAAAAAAAAAAACTTTTAGGAACTCTGGGAGTGGTTATGCCAAGAAGTACTTCCAGAACTTCTGCTGCCAGTGTCCTGGTCAACGTGGTGAGCCACAGCCACCCCCCGCCTCTTCAGCAGACCCTCCAACAATAGCAGACCATGTGAAGGTGACTTTGGGACCTGGAGAGAGGAAGTACAGGAGGAAGATGATAATTTTGCTACCTCGCAGGAACCCCAGGAGCTGTGAGAACAAAGAAGAGAAAGGGAAATTTCTCCCAGCAGCCTCAGAAGCAGTGGATTAAAGCTCCACAAGCAACTTGATGTACCCTGCATCTGTGGAATACCTGAATAGACAACAAATCATCCAAAATTGAGGAGGTGGACTTTGGGAGCAAGATAGATTATCTTTTCCCCTTTTCCTCTTTTTCTGTGTGGATGAAAGGCTCTTGGTGCTCCAGCCAGGAGTCAGTGCTGTGCCTCTGAGGTTGGAGAGCCAACTTCAGGACATTGGTCCACAAGAGACCTCCCAGCTCCATGTAACATCAAATGGCAAAAATGTCCCAGAGATCTCCATCTCAACACCAAGATCCAGCTTCACTCAACGACCAGCAAGCTACACTGCTGGACACCCTATGCTAAACAACTAGAAACACAGGAACACAGCACCATCCATTAGCAGAGAGGCTGCCTAAAATCATAATAAGGCCACAGACACCCCAAAACACACCACAAGACGTGGACGTGCCCACCAGAAAGACAAGATCCAGCCTCATCCACCAGAACACAGGCACTAGTCCCTTCCACCAGGAAACTTACACAACCAACTAAACCAACCTTAGCCACTGGGGAAAGACACCAAAAACAATGGGAACTCTGAACCGGCAGCCTGTGAAAAGGAGATCCCAAACACAGTAAGATAAGCAAAATGAAAAGACAGAAAAACACACAGCAGATGAAGAAGCAAGGTAAAAACCCACCAGACCTAACAAATGAAGAGGAAATAGGCAGTCTACCTGAAAAAGAATTCAGAATAATGATAGTAAAGACGATCCAAAATCTTGGAAATTCAATACAGAAAATGCAGTAAACATTGAATAAGGACCTAGAAGAACTAAAGAGGAAACAAGCAATGATGAACAACGCAATAAATGAAACTAAAAGTACTCTAGAAGGGATCAATAGCAGAATAACTGAGCCAGAAGAACAGATAAGTGACCTGGAAGATAAAATAGTGGAAATAACTACTGCAGAGCAGAATAAAGAAAAAAGAATGAAAAGAACTGAGGACAGTCTCAGAGACCTCTGGGACAACACTAAATGCACCAACATTCAAATTATAGGGGTCCCAGAAGAAGAAGAGAAAAGGAAAGGGACTGAGAAAATATTTGAAGAGATTATAGTTGAAAACTTCCCTAATATGGGAAAGTAAATAGTTAATCAAGTCCAGGAAGCACAGAGAGTCCCATACAGGATAAATCCAAGGAGAAATATGCCAAGACACATATTAATCAAACTATCAAAAATTAAATACAAAGAAAACATATTAAAAGCAGCAAGGGAAAAACAACAAATAACACACAAGGGAATCCCCATAAGGTTAACAGCTGATCTTTCAGCAGAAACTCTGCAAGCCAGAAGGGACATATTTAACGTGATGAAGGAGAAAAATCTACAACCAAGATTACTCTAGCCAGCAAGGATCTCATTCAGATTTGATGGAGAAATTAAAACCTTTACGGACAAGCAAAAGCTGAGAGAGTTCAGCACCACCAGACCAGCTTTACAACAAATGCTAAAGGAACTTCTCTAGACAAGAAACACAAGAGAAGGAAAAGACCTACAATAACAAACCGAAAACAATTAAGAAAATGGGAATAGGAACATACATATCAATAATTACCTTAAATGTAAATGGATTAAATGCTCCCACCAAAAGACACAGACTGGCTGAATGTATACAAAAATAAGACCCGTATATATGCTGTCTACAAGAGACCCACTTCAGACCCAGGGACACATACCGACTGAAAGGGAGGGGATGGAAAAAGATATTCCATGCAAATGGAAATGAGAAGAAAACCGGAGTAGAAATTCTCATATCAGACAAAATAGACTTTAAAATAAAGACTATTTCAACAGACAAAAGAAGGACACTACATAATGATCAAGGGATCGATCCAAGAAGAAGATATAACAATTGTAAATATTTATGCACCCAACATAGGAGCACCTCAATACATAAGGCAAATGCTAACAGCCATAAAACGGGAAATTGACAGTAACACAATCATAGTAGGGGACTTTAACACCCCATTTTCACCAATGGACAGATCATCCAAAATGAAAATAAATAAGGAAACACAAGCTTTAAATGATACATTAAACAAGATGGACTTAATTGATATTTATAGGACATTCCATCCAAATACAACAGAATACACATTTTTCTCAAGTGCTCATGGAACATTCTCCAGGATAGATCATATCTTGGGTCACAAATCTAGCCTTGGTAAATTTAAGAAAATTGAATTTGTATCAAGTATCTTTTCCAACCACAGTGCTATGACACTAGATATCAATTACAGGAAAAGATCTGTAAAAAATACAAACACATGGAGACTAAACAATACACTACTTAATAACGAAGTGGTCTCTGAAGAAATCAAAGAGGAAATCAAAAAATACCTAGAAACAAATGACAATGGAGACATGACGACCCAAAACCTATGGGATGCAGCAAAAGCAGTTCTAAGAGGGAAGTTTATAGCAATACAATCCTACCTTAAGAAACAGGAAACATCTCAAATAAACAACCTAATCTTGCACCTAAAACAATTAGAGAAAGAAGAACAAAAAACCTCCAAAGGTAGCAGAAGGAAAGAAACCATAAAGATCAGATCAGAAGTAAATGAAAAAGAAATGAAGGAAACAATAGCAAAGATCAATAAAACTAAAAGCTGGTTCTTTGAGAAGATAAAGAAAATTGATAAACCATTAGCCAGACTCATCAAGAAAAAAAGGGAGAGAATCAAATCAATAGAATTAGAAATGAAAAAGGAGAAGTAACAACTGACACTGCAGAAATACAAAGGATCATGAGAGATTACTACAAGCAACTGTATGCCAATAAAATGGACAACCTGGAAGAAATGGACAAATTCTTAGAAATGCACAACCTGCCGATACTGAACCAGAAAGAAACAGAAAATATGAACAGACCAATCACAAGCACTGAAATTGAAACTCTGATTAAAAATCTTCCAACAAACAAAAGCCCAGGATGGCTTCACAGGCGAATTCTATCAAACATTTAGAGAAGAGCTAATACCTATCCTTCTCAAACTCTTCCAAAATATAGCAGAGGGAGGAGCAGTCCCAAACTCATTCTCCGAGGCCACCATCACCCTGATATCAAAACCAGACAAAGATGTCAAAAAGAAAGAAAACTACAGTCCAATATCACTGATGAACACAGATGCAAAAATCCTCAACAAAATACTAGCAAACAGAATCCAACAGCACATTAAAAGGATGATACACCATGATCAAGTGGGGATTATTCCAGGAATGCAAGGATTCTTCAATATACACAAATCAATCAGCATGATACACCATATTAACAAATTGAAGGAGAGAAACCATATGATCATCTCAATAGATGCAGAGAAATCTTTCGACAAAATTCAACACCCATTTATGATAAAAACCCTGCAGAAAGTAGGCATAGAGGGAACTTTCCTCAACATAATAAAGGCCGTATGTGACAAACCCACAGCAAACATCATCCTCAATGGTGAAAAACTGAAGCCATTTCCACTAAGATCAGGAACAAGACAAGGTTGCCCACTCTCACCACTCTTATTCAACATAGTTTTGGAAGTTTCAGCCACAGCAATCAGAGAAGAAAAGGAAGTAAAAGGCATCCAAATTGTAAAAGAAGTAAAGCTGTCACTGTTTGCAGATGACATGATACTATACATAGAGCATCCTAAAGATGCTACCAGAAAACTACTAGAGCTAATCAATGAATTTGGAAAAGTAGCAGGATACAAAATTAATGCACAGAAATCTCTGGCATTCCTATACACTAATGATGAAAAATCTGAAAGTGAAATTAAGAAAACATTCCCATTTACCATTGCAACAAAAAGAATAAAATATCTAGGAATAAACCTACCTAAGGAGACAGAAGACCTGTATGCAGAAAATTATAAGACATTGATGAAAGAAATTAAAGATGATACAAATAGATGGAGAGATATCCCATGTTCTTGGATTGGAAGAATCAACATTGTGAAAATGACTCTACTACCCAAAGCAATCTACAGATTCAATGCAATCCCTATCAAACTACCACTGGCATTTTTCACAGAACTAGAACAAAAAGTTTCACAATTTGTATGGAAACACAAAAGAACCCGAATAGCCAAAGAAATATTGAGAACGAAAAACGGAGCTAGAGGAATCAGGCTCCCTGACTTCAGACTATACTACAAAGCTACAGTAATCAAGACAGTATGGTACTGGCACAAAAACAGAAAGATAGATCAGTGGAACAGGATAGAAATCCCAGAGATAAACCCACGCACATATGGACACCTTATCTTTGATAAAGGTGGCAGGAATGTACAGTGGAGAAAGGACAGCCTCTTCAATAAGTGGTGCTGGGAAAACTGGACAGGTACATGTAAAAGTATGAGATTAGATCACTCTGTAGCACCATACACAAAAATAAGCTCAAAGTGGATTAAAGACCTAAATGTAAGGCCAGAAACTGTCAAACTCTTAGAGGAAAACATAGGCAGAACACTCTATGACATCAATCACAGCAAGATCCTTTTTTACCCACCTCCTAGAGAAATGGAAACAAAAATAAACAAATGGGACCTAATGAAACTTTAAAGCTTTTGCACAGCAAAGGAACTCATAAACAAGACCAAAAGACAACCCTCAGAATGGGAGAAAATATTTGCAAATGAAGCAACTGACAAAGGATTAATCTCTAAAATTTATAAACAGCTCATGCAGCTCAATAACAAAAAAACAAACAACCCAATCCAAAAATGGGCAGAGGACCTAAGTAGACATTTCTCCAAAGAAGATATACAGATTGCCACCAAACACATGAAAGAATGCTCAACATCATTAATCATTAGAGAAATGCAAATCAAAACTACAATGAGATATCATCTCACACCGGTCAGAATGGGCATCATGAAAAAATGTAGAAACAATAAATGCTGGAGAGGGTGTGGAGAAAAGGGAACACTCTTGCACTGTTGGTGGGAATGTAAATTAATACAGCCACTATGGAGAACAGTATGGAGGTTCCTTAAAAAACTAAAAATAGGGCTTCCCTCGTGGTGCAGTGGTTGAGAATCTGCCTGCTAATGCAGGGGACACGGATTCGAGCCCTGATCTGGGAGGATCCCACATGCTGTGGAGCAACTGGGCCCGTGAGCCACAACTACTGGGCCTGCACATCTGGAGCCTGTGCTCCGCAACAAGAGAGGCCACGATGGTAAGAGGCCCGCGCACCACGATGAAGAGTGGCCTCCGCTCGCCACAACTAGAGAAAGCCCTTGCACAGAAAGACCCAACACAGCAAAAATAAATAAATTAATAAACTCCTACCCCCAACATCTAAAAAAAAAAACTAAAAATAGAACTACCATATGACCCAGCAATCCCACTACTGGGCATATACCCTGAGAAAACCATAACTCAAAAAGAGTCATGTACCAAAATGTTCATTGCAGCTCTATTTACAATAGCCAGGACATGGAAGCAACCTAAGTGTCCATCAACAGATGAATTGATAAAGAAGATGTGGCACATATATACAATGGAATATTACTCAGCCATAAAAAGAAACGGAATTGAGTTATTTGTAGTGAGGTGGATGGACCTAGAGTCTGTCATACAGAGTGAAGTACGTCATAAAGAGAAAAACAAATACCATATGTTAACACATATATATGGAATCTAAGAAAAAAGAAAGGTCGTGAAGAACCTAGGGTTAAGATGAGAATAAAGACACAGACCTACTAGAGCATGGACTTGAGGATATGGAGGGGGGGAAGGGTAAGCTGTGACAAAGTGAGAGAGTGGCATGGACATATATACACTATCAAACGTAAAATAGATAGCTAGTGAGAAGTAGCCGCATAGCACAGGGAGATCAGCTAGGTGGTTTGTGACCACCTAGAGGGGTGAGATAGGGAGGGTGGGAGGGAGGGAGATGCAAGAGGGAAGAGACAGGGGAACATATGTGTATGTATAACTGATTCACTTTGTTATAAAGCAGAAACTAACACACCATTGTAAAGCAATTATACTCCAATAAAGGTGTGAAAAAAATTAAAACAAAAATCAGCAGAGATGCATGGAAAACCGGATGCCCAAAGAAGCACATGAAAAAAAAAATTAAAAAAACTTTAAAAATCTGAAACCAGATACCCTATTGGTGTTTTACAGTAGCAAAGTGTAAATAAATGTGGAACAATGTAGATAGAATTGCCCTTAAAATATATTTATTTCTTGGGCTTCCCTGGTGGCGCAGTGGTTGAGAGTTCGCCTGCCGATGCAGGGGACACGGGTTTGTGCCCCAGTCCGGGAAGATCCCACATGCCGCTGAGCGGCTGGGCCCGTGAGCCATGGCCGCTGAGCCTGCGCGTCCGGAGTCTGTGCTCCGCAACGGGAGAGGCCACAACAGTGAGAGGCCCGCGTACCAAAAAAAAGAAAAAAAAATTATTTCTCCAATTTGAAGCTTAATGTTTTTCCCAACCAACAACAACTTTATATTTTTACTATAACTCAAATTATTACTCAGTTAAAAATAAGTTTTGATAAATACTATTCATCAAAATATTAATGTAGATACTCAGAGCCAATGCCCACTTTGCCTCTTATCGTTGTAGTTCCTCCAAAGGTATGACTCTAGAGACCTAAACTGCATGACCTAAACTGGTGACTTGATGCCAAGAGCAGAGTGGCAGGGTGGAGGGAACCCATGCTCTTCCAAGTATAATGCTGTATATATCACTGGCAGGTCAGCTTTCCATCTCCCCTGTCCCCTGTTGGAAAAGTATAGACAGGTTTTCTAAGATCGAGGGCTTATGCAGGGCATACCTGGATATTCAAATCTATGGAAGAAAAATCTAGAAATTTCCTGGTTGTTTTATTCATCATGGCAATCAGTCAGAGCTTCCTGGTTCCCAATACTCTTTAGCTTTCACAGACAGGTCTGAGGTTTTATGGCGCTATAATTTTATGTGAAAAGAGCAGCAAAACATGATGTGTACCTCTGAAAAATCTCCAGTGTAATAATGGAAAAATGTCATGACCAAAAGGTCATATTTGCTCCATGTGTATTTTATACAGAAATCATTTCCTATTGACAATTCTCTTGATTAAAACAAAAAAGAGAAGAAAGTCACATTCACCTTTCCTCCTGACAATCCTCTCAACTGAAAAAACAATGAACATGAAACCACATGATTTTTGATTATGAATGAAATAGTCTAAGTGGATGGGAAATGCAAATGCACCAGTATCTGGGAGGTCATATTCAGATAATTCCATTCAGAATGATTAAAAACACTTTTCAGTGAAGTCCTTTTTTGAGTGATGCCTTCAGATATGGAAAAGCTGGTTTCACAAAACAAAAGATCCTTGGTAAAAAGAATTTAACATTTATCTCGAGTCATGATTTTTAAATAGTGCTTCTATGTGTTTTAATTCACTGAAAGAGAAAAGGATTAACACCAAAATATTTTACCTCGTATTATAATTAAAGTAGAATTTACTTTCAATAAAATTCAGGGAAAGGATTTCAGATTTTTAAAGAAAATATATTTTGATGTGATGAACTGGAACTCAATCCCTGAGGTGAAAAATGAATTTAACCAAAAGAAATACAATTTGTTTTTTCTTGAAATTAAGTGAAGGATCAGTTTGCTGTGGTCTTTTAGCCAAGAGACAAGGAAAAAAATGAACTCAGTCTATTCTGTTTAGACATCAGAGAGCAGGCAATTGAAAGTTCACCGTGAAAGTAATTTTTTTTTCCTTCAAGGGCTCTTGAAGGTTCAAACTGGAACATCAGTAAACTTGTTTTGCAGAGTTTGCATCAGCCATTCTTAAATACCCTCTTTGCTGCGACAAATATGTTCTAGTAATTGTAGGTAATAAGTTTCTGGAACCTATCAGCACCATTCCTTAAACATCAGGGTCTGCTCTTTACGACAAAATAGGCTTTATACAGGACTCTCACTGAACTCAACATAATTCCCAGCATATCCATCCCATACTGTAGTCCAAAGTGCAGTGTTAAGTAAGTACACAATATAAAATTATTTGGAGGATGGTTTTAGTGAATTATTTTTATAGTGCTGAGGCTTGGAAATTCCAGACAATGTTGGGCAGTCTCAACAAACCGTGTAACAGAAAACTGGCAAGGATGCAGAGTCCTTGGTATATTTTTTTAAAGAAAGGCCAAGTTATTATTTCACCTTCTTTTCTTTAGAAAAATGTCAAATGTTTTGTTCAACTCATAGGCCATCAGGTAGGCCAACTTAGAACAGTTTCCCAGAATGGCCATACTCATTTCTACCACTTAGTATAGAAAGTTTGTATTTCCATGAAAGATGCATAAAGAGACTTTGACTGATTTGGGTTTTTCCTCATTAACACATTTTAAAGCCTAAAATCATATCACATATATTTTTATTTATTTTCTCTCCATCATAATTATAAATAACTACTATTCATAGAATTCTGCTTTATCCTAGGCTCTGTACTAATACTGTGACGTGTATTTTCTCATTTAATATTTACAGTGGTATGGGAGGTGTACCATGATGATCTTTATCTTATAGATTAGGAAATTGAAAATTAGAGGGGTTAAGTAATTTGTCCAAGGACCTTGTTCAAGGACTACAAGACTACACACACACACACACACACACACACACACACACACACACATCTTAACCTCTTTTCATATTGCTTCTCTGAATATATTTCATATTTAATAACATCCATGACTATTCATGACTATATGTCAGAAGGCTATAAATAGGCAGCAAAGGGTGTGGTTGCAGAACTTTAATAATTCAAGTCAGAACAGTTCTTTTTTTTCTCCCTTCTTCCATGTCTCCCTCCTTATTCCTTTTCTTCCTTCACTCTTCTGTCACATGGTCTACCTCCTATGGTTTGAAATATAATTGAGATGCTAATACATATAATCCTTAAAAGTAAATCATAGGAGAGTTTGAGAAAATTGAGTAAAATAAGATG
Source organism: Monodon monoceros (assembly GCF_005190385.1). Lineage (NCBI taxonomy): Eukaryota > Metazoa > Chordata > Mammalia > Artiodactyla > Monodontidae > Monodon > Monodon monoceros. Next base: position 152,436,833 of record NW_021703778.1, on the reverse strand, counting down.
AAGAGGAAATAGGTACTCATAATTTTTTAAAATTCCCCAAACATTCCTATAGAAAAATGAATGCTTTCTCAAAAATATGGAAATAAAGTTTTAAGTAGAAAAAGTGAATGGGATAACTCTGGGGAAGTTACAATGAAACTTTGATATGGTTTTTAATTTCTCTAAGTTTATTGGATAATTCAGACTTTCTATTTCTTCTTGTGTCGGTTTTGGTAAGTTGAATTTTTTTCTAGAAACTTGTCCATTTTATCTAAATTCTCATATTTAGGAACATAAAGTTGTTAATAATATCTTTAAATGATATAATAATTTTTAAAATATCTGTAAGCTCTGTAATGATATATCCCATTTCATTTCTTATTCTTTTTTCTTGAGGAGCTTCACCTGGGGTTTATCAATTTTATTCATCTTTTTAAACAATCAACTTTGGTTTGTTTTTTTTTTTTAATTGGGGTATAGTTATTTACAATGTTGTGTTAGTTTCTACTGTACAGCAAACTTTGGGTTTTTAAAAAATCTTTTCTATTAAAAATTTTAAAGTTGTCTTAGAATTCATTATCTGAATTTCCTGTGCATCCATTTCTATTGCTGTTATTTCTCTTGGTTTTTTAATTAAATCATCTTCTCTTCTCATTTGTCTGGTTATTTTTAATTCTGTGCAAGACATTGTATATGGAAAAAAATGTTGAAATAATTTAAGGCCTGGAATTAGCTTCCTCCAGGTGGGATTTACATTTGCCTTTGGAGGTGGTTAGGGGCACCAGCAATCCTAGATCACCTTAATCCAATTATAGGGACTGAGATGATTTGAAACTGTACTTTAGTCCCAAGTTTCTTCCAGTGACTCCTTACATTAAGATGAAGCCCTTTGGGATCCCAACTCAATGTGGGGGCTTTGTCAGAGATCCCTACTTGACAAAACTTAGATTAGAATTTTTTTTAACCATCTAGCCCTATGGGGCTGCCAAAATCTGTGCTCACTTTCTCCCTTAATTACCTCTTCCAGAATCATCAGCCACTCCTGGGATTCACCTCTCTAGGTTTCCTTTCTCTCTTGTTTGTTACAATTCTTTACTACCTTGATGACTGTGAGATTGAAAAATAATTTTTTTATCCTGCTTTGTTACTTTTTCTCAGCAGGAGTGGTTTATGTTATGTTCATGTTATTGTGAATATTTCTGGAAGCGGAAGTCGTTTATGCTTTGTTTTTAACATTTTACCATTGATTTGTGATTTCTTAGGTTCATTTTGCCCATGTGTATATTTCTTTTTCATAATATGGAAGATGTATGGTCCAATTTTAGTTCTAGTAATTTTTTTGTCATCTTCTAAAATATAACTTCAAATAATATATTACATTCTCTCTTTCTTTAACCAGTATCTATTAATGCCCCACTCTGAGTGATTGTTTTTAGAATACTTTCAGTTTCACCTTCTTGTTTTTCTTTTCTGCTACACTTATTTTGTTTAGTTATGTACTTGATCTTAGAGCAGCCTTAAACACATACTTTGAAGATTAGGAAATCAGTACACTTATACTACCTCCATCTTCTTTTCTCTCTAGACCTGGTTTTTGTTAGTTATATTATTTCTACAAAGTGATAATTTATTATGTTTATAGTCTGTTCTATAATCATAATTCTCCCAAGTTATTTTAACCTGAGTTCTACATATAAAGTGACTCTATGCTCACAGCTGGTCCTTTTATTATATGTAATACATTCATATCTTGATTAAGTTTGATAATCATTTTTTAAAAATTCATGTAGTTTGTATTTTCCTAACTTCTTGCATATTTGAAAAAGTTATTGCATATATGAACAGTGAGATAAAGTGCCTAGTGTGTCTCGGTATACAATTTTGGGGTCACACTCTATTTCCCTGAGAACTTTTCAGACATGACTTTATTCTTCCTTGCACTGAATGTGGAAAGTTTGAAGCTACCTTAATTCTTTTGATTTTAAGATGGGATCTTTATGTCACCCTTCTGTGGATATTTTTTTTTCTTTTTCTTTGAAATCCATTAACTTTACTAGATTTTCCATGGGTATTAGGAGATACTTATATCTGTTGGAATACTGCGTCCTTTAATTCTACAGATTCAGGTCTTCTTTTATTTCAGGAGTTTTTGGCACATATGGAATATTTTTGTGCTCCGTTTGTTCTGTTCTTGTCTTTTAAAACATATGTTGCATGTGTTGGATTTCCTTCTGTGTTCTTTAGCTACCTTTTTTCCATCTACTATAATCTTTACTCTTTTCCATTTCATTTTGCTTAGTTTTCTCAAGATGTCTTGAATGTATTTTCAGCATTGGCAGCATTGCTGTTTCTATCAAGGCTTTTATATCTATGATAACTTTATTTTTCACTTCTATCCCAAGATCTGCCAGTTAATTTTTTTTTAAATTTTATGTTGTCTTATTCTTTTTTCTTTTTTGAGACTTTTATCTCATTAAGTTTTGTGAGCTCACAGATAACTATTTGGTCACATGTTTTGTTTGCTCTACGGCAATAAAAATAGCTTGATAGGTATCCTTTTTATAATTTTTATTTGTTTTGTTCCTTTTCTTTGTTACTTGTATAGGTTTTTATTTTTTGCGTAAATCTTATGCTTTTGCATAAATCCTATCAAATTCTTTTTTGATAATGAAGGATTTTTCTCTGGGTGTAGCAGAATAATGTATGAGAATATGTGAAGGACAGAGAGGTGCTCTGGGATAGCAGGAAGATTTTTCAGTTCACATCAAGGTCCCAAATAAAATGAAAGGGTGTGTGTGTGTGTGTGTGTGTGTGTGTGTGTGTGTATCACTTATAAGTATGTTAAGGGGTTGATTTAGCCATAGTCTCTCTTCACCCATCCATCCATCCATCCTACAAATATTTATTTATTATGCACTTTCTCTGTGTCAGGTACAGCTCTAGATTTGGGGAATATAGCAATAAAACAGAAAAAAAGTTCCTGTCTCCATGGAGTTTACATTCTGTAGAGGATGGAGATTGAGAGTCTAAAATGCTTATCATTCAGTTTCTCATCTGGTCTGCCAAACACAAAGATAACTTCTTGAAGAGTTAGCTTGTCTGCAAATGCCCTCATTAATTATCACATGCCCTGCCACTGCAGGGTACCTTGTGTGGTTTCCAGAGCTCCTTGAGCTCACCCATCTTGTTTTATGAATGTCTTGCTCCTTGGTATGTACCACCTACTCAGAGAACTTTGCCCTCTCAGGCTATGGTCCCCAGCAGCCCTCTTCTTTCAGTTTATTCCCTCCCTCTGGGCCAATTTTACTGTACTTGGCAGCTGTTCCTCATGTACATTACGGTTCAAGTTAATGAGGATTTTCTAATAATCACAATGGGAATGTCTGTTGCTAATTTTCCTTGTTGGTTTTGGTTTGTTTCCAGAGATTGGTATAGGATCTAGATATTTTTACTATTCTGAAACTAAATAGTCCATCTTTTCACTTTTAAAGTGAGGGAACCTGAGCCTAGAAAGATTCAGTGTGGGCTTCCCTGGTGGTGCAGTGGTTGAGAGTCCGCCTGCCGATGCAGGGGACACGGGTTCGTGCCCTGGTCCGGGAAGATCCCACTTGCCGCGGAGCGGCTGGGCCCGTGAGCCATGGCCGCTGAGCCTGCGCATCCGGAGCCTGTGCTCTGCAGCGGGAGAGGCCACAACAGTGAGAGGCCCGCGTACCGCAAAAAAAAAAAAAAAAAAAAAGAAAAGAAAAAGAAAGATTCAGTGATTTAGTCAAGGTTTCACATATAGTTTATAATATGAATCCAATCCAGAACTCAAGCATCCGGACTCCCAGCTAAACACCCTTCCCATTACATCTTATTTTATGTGAAAGATACATAGGCATTAAGTTATAAAAATCAGTATCAGGGATTTATTCATAAAAACAGCTTCAGATTTGTCCAAACCTAACTTTCCACCTCTTCTCACATTAAAAAAAACAAGTATATATTTCTACTGATTTAGCCATTGTATTAGATAGAGTTCTCCAGAGAAACAGAACCATCAGGATGTATATATACAGAGAGAGATTTATTATAAGGAATTGGTTTTCACGTGACTGTGGAAGCTGAAAGTCCCAAGATTTGCAGCTGCCAAGCTAGAGACCCAGCAGAGCTGATGGTGTAGTTCCAACGTGAGTCTAAAGGCCTGAGCACCAAGACAGGTGATGCTACAAGTTCCAGTCCAAAAGCTGTTAGCTCGAGACCCAAGAAGAGCCAGTGTTCCAGTTAAGCCTAAACACAGGAAAAGACCAGTATCCCAGCTCAACAGTAAGGCAGTAGGAGTCTCCTCTTACTGCAAGAGGGTCAGCCTTTTTGTTCTATGCAGGCCTTCAGCTGATTAATCCGGGGCCCGCACATTAGAGAGGTCAATCTGCTTTACTCAGTCTACCTATCCAAACGTTAATGTCATCCAAAAACACCTAGAATAATGTTTCACCAAATATCTGGGCACTCTGTGGCCCAGTCAAGTAAACACATGAAATTAACCGTCATACCCATACTAATAACTGCAATTTTAAAGCCCACTTTTAGATCAATGTATGTGATGTACCAGCTATTGAACAGGATCAGTCATTGAGAACGGACTGAGGTTGTAAACTTAGAAAAGAGTAAAAGTAGGTCATAACTGAAAGTGCAGCCATGTATTTACTGACATCGTTACCTAGAAAATGTCTTTACCACGAGTCAGGTTGTATATTTTGCATACTTAAAAGTGTGCTAAGTGGTTTGAATGAGCTGCAAAAATATATTAAAAAGAACTGATCTAAAACATTATAAAATTACAGATTTCTTCCCAGAGTGGTAGGGCAATTAATGTCATTTAACAATGTTTATTGAGTATAAAGTAGAATTGAGGTTTCCATTATCTAACAACCAGGCTACCATATCTCTCATGCACCATAATTTCTTTAGAGGCAGGAGAACATGATTTATTTTACCTTTCTGTTTTCCTTCTCTCTCTTACTGTCCTCTCCTCTGTTCTTTACTCCTTTTCTTTCCTTTCTTCCTTCCCTTACTACGATCAGATTTAGGGAAAACAAAGATGGACAAAACACAGAATCTTTTTGCTCTTATCCTAGTGAGGAAGACAAGCAGGTAGAACACCTAACCCATAAATGAAGGGATGAACTCTGTCAGTGCAATAGTGATCAGTTATGCTGACAGAAGACTTTACCGGGGAGGAGACACGTAAGCTGGGCCTCAAAGGTTGATCAGGGATTCGTCAGCAAAGAGAAATATTATGGAAGGAATTATTAAATGATATGAGTAACCTCATAGTCTTTAAGTACATATTTTCTTAAGGCATCCATGGTTTCTTTCTGTGGTTGGAAACCAAATTACCCAAACTTTGACCCCCATCATTCCCTGCTCTCACAGTCCTGCTCTTTGATTCCATGAATTCAGACTCCACCTTCCAATATCTTTCTCAACACTTATTATTCTGATAACTTGTTTGGATATCTCTTCTTATGTTTTTTGTCACCACTTCCATTTCTATATACTTGACTTTCTGCTTGCAGATTTTGTTAAAGAAAAAAATTGCAATCAAATTGAACATTTATCAGTATTCTGATTAGTACCTACATAATTTCATGTTTAACATTTTACATTTTTTGTTGGGGATTTACTAGAAAATAAGACAATGTAAAAAATATGACAAATTGCAATTACTGTTTGTAGAATTATGGGCAATGGAGAGATTGTGGATGTTACTAAAAGAATTCTTTCTTACTCATTACCTCAGTTTCTGTACACCAGCAGCTCCCAGTAAGAGCCATTGTCTTTGTCAGCTCTGGGTCTTCTGACGTTACACCAGATATGTGCTAAGGGTAGACTTACATATACCACAGGTACTACTGCAGTACCAAAGGTGGACTATAGTGTATAAATTAGATACTGGCCTTTGGAGCCAGATGGCCTGATTTTGCAGCCCAGCTTTGCCACATATCAGCTGTATGACCTTGGGCAAGTTGCCTGCTTTATCCCTGCCTCATGGGAATTAACATGCATAGATATACGTAGAACAGTGCTTGACACATGGTAAATTCTCAGTGAGTGTTGGCAGTTCCTTGTATCTCATATTTATTATTGAGGAAATATTAAAGGTAGTAGGTTTGGTATAGACCTGTCATTCTCAGTGTGGTCCCTGGACCCAAAGCATCAGCATTGCCTGTGTACTTGAAAGAAATGTAAGTTCTTAGGCCCTTATTCAGGGGTTGGCAATCCAATGTGTATTTTAACAAGCTCTTTACATGATTCTAATGCATGCTCAAGTTTGACAACCACTAGTACAGACAAAGAGCTATAGGTTAAGATTCAGGGAACATGGGCTCTCAACCTAGCCTTCTAAATTATGGGCTGTGTGACTTTGGGACATGTTTCTTAATATTTCTGAGTATCACTCTGAGATCAAGGATGTTGGGTTGATGCAAATTATGATCAATGTGGTAAAGCAGTGTGAATTCTTGATGACTCTGCTCATTGCATGAACTCATTCAGTGGTTACTCATACTCATTTAGAAAGTGCCTGTTGCCCATGTATTTTGAAGTTTCAGATTGTTATGGATATTTCTTCAAGGAGTCCTACTTTTCCTATTCTTCTAGATTATAGAATCTAATCTCATGGTGTACCTGACAGTTTCTGTATTTGCAAATACAAGAGGTTCATCACCTGCATCTACCTGGTACAGAAATCTGGTTTGGCCTTGTCATCTCCAGGTAAGCCTATGCCTATTCTCACCTCCCATCTTTATCTTCATGAAATGGTAATTTGAGATAGGTTTCTGATCATTGCAATCATAGGAATCTTACTTCGATTGCTCTCATCCATAGTGTTGTAGTTGACTTCACCATATTAAATAATAAGGAATTGTGCAAAATAGAGTACAATGAAAGAATTTGAATGCAAATTTGAAAATGACCTTTTTGTGAGTGCTCACTTTTCTCTTTTTTTCTTTAGGAACTGATCATTTTTGTGGTTTCTAGTCCATTGCTTTAGAGTCATCTAAGTCATACTCACAGTTCACAAACACATATGTGTGCATGCACACACACATACCCCACTACTACCACCACACATATTCATCCCTTTTTTCCGCTTTGTCTCACTAAAGTGAACTGTGGTAACTATAGTTCTTGTCTGTCTAGCTTGCCTTTCCTTGATCCTTGTTTTCTAGTAGTAGAAACCCTCTTTCTCATAAATACTTTCTTTGTGGTTCAAGTGGGGCTAACCCCTCACTCTGCTCACCACCCACTAATCGCTGGGCAAAGGCACGGTCTTCTCATTGGAATCATTAGCAGCAAGAACAAGCCTAGAGCTCCCAGTGTCCGTCTTTGCCACCATATTGCAAGGCTTTCTGAGCATAAAACCTATACAGAGGTAAGAGAAGTTGGAGTTGTGAGGAGAATGAGAACATCTGGGCGATACCGTTTTTGTCAGCTTTAAAATGAGGGCTTGGTCCACAGTAATGTCAACAGCTACCATACACTGAAATTTTACCATATGCTCAGCACTTTACTAAATAATTTCCATGCATTTATTTCATTTAATATTCATAACAACTCTTTGAGGCATATGCTTTTATTCTTCTCCCATCCCAATAACAGAGAAAACTGAGTCCCACAAAACCAGTCCTGTGTAAGGTAGTAAGGATGACTTTTGTTCACCATTTGAAGTTAGCTTCTATCAGTGTCTGGCTTAATGGTGAGATATCAAAAAGAGTTTGTCAAATAAATAGATAAATCAAGATCTGTTTGACCTCAGAGCCCATGCCCCCGTAACCACCACCAGTAAATTGAAACATTTATTAAAGAATGAAATCTTGCCATCTGTGACAACACGAATGGACCAAGAGGATATTAGCTAAGTGAAATAAGTCAGACAGAGAAAGACAAATACTGTAGGATTTCACTTATATATAGAATCTAAAAATTATAACAAATGAACAAATGTAACACAGTAGAAACAGACTCATAGATACAGAGAACAAACTGGTGGTCACCAGAGGGGAATGGGGTGGAGGGATGAGTGAAATAAATGAGGGAGATTAAGAGGTAGAAACTTCCAGTAACAAAATAAATAAGTCAGGGATGTAATATACAGCCTGAGGAATACAGTCACTAATACTATAATAACTTTGTATGGTGACAGATGGTAACTAGACTTATCATAGTGATAATTTTGTAATGTGTAAAATAGCAAATCACTACACTGTACACCTGAAACAACTATAGTATTGTAAATCAATTATACTTCAATAAAAACATAGGAAAAAAAGTCAACCATGGTGCTCCCAAGACCGAAATAAGTGGGCAGCTTAATAAAATCTTGATTTGTATAAACAAAAATAAATAAGCAAATTGGAACATTTATTTACTTGATTAACTACCTAAACTCACTGAGTAGTTATCTAGGGTTGTTTTCAGGTCTAACAGTCTATGTTTCTAAGAAATTTGAAATGATTAAAGATAGAAATAAATATATATTACCCTCAGATTCAACATTTATCTTAGAGTAAAATGAAAGAAAAACATCTATCTATTTATCCATCTGTCTGTCTAGTCTGAATTGATCTCAAGTTTTTCCCTGACATAAGTATTAGAGATTTCCTTTTATTTCATCAGAGATCCCAAGGTACCGTTCCAGAACTTTAGGTCAAACCGTATGAAACCCACACAAAACAACTTATATTCAATAATTTTTGACCAAAACCCTGCAATTCCATATATTTCAACCCAATAAAAAGATTGAGAAATTGTGTATGTACATGTGTTGAATAAAGGAAGTTGTTTTGACCCTAGTATTGTAAGTCAATTATACTTCAAAGGAAGTTGTTGTGAAAGTAGATTTTCAAAAGATTTACATAGTTAAAATTAATTATACTCAGCTGAATTATTATACAGGCTTCCTCTGAAACATAATACCTACTTATTAAGTAATATCCATACTCTTGAGTTCTTTTAGTTAGCATAAAGTTGACAGGAAGAAAAACAGCTCTGTTGGGCAATCAATTCCATTTCAAAGAATAGATTTACTATATACGTGGTTTTTAAAATAAACATTGCCTGGATATTAAGATTTCCACTGCTAGTGCTGCATATTTTAAGCAGAACTCTAGCTTTGGTTTAAAGTTTTGGGTTCGAGTTTTGGATTACAGATAAGTTTCCTGTGTTTCACTATAACATATTGAGTTCACAGGTTAACTGAGCTTAACTATATCTCATTATGATCTAACTCATGATATCATCTCTGTCCACCTATCCCAACCCCAAGCCAGCCTTTTCTCCAATTTTCCTCATCTCAATAGAGGATATTTTATCTGACCCTCTGGCTTAAATTAATTGCTATATGTGCTCCAGTAGAAAGTAGTACTTCCTTTTCTACACATAACACTTTTGTTTGTCATCCCACTAGACTGTAATGTCCATGAGAATAAATACCATGTGTGTCTTAGGACTACTCCCCAGCTCCAGTACTGTACCTGACACATAGTAGATGTTTATTTATTTATTTATTCATTCATTCATTCAATAATATTTATTAAATACCTCTTATGTGCCTAAGAATCTCTCTCTCTCACACATACGCTTAATAAATATTTGTTAATGAGTTTTAGAAATGGCGATTGGCTTGCACTAAACCATTCACATTTTCTTGCCTGTTCAATCTTGCTTGTATTTTGGCACAGCTGAGTCACCCTTTTTATATATTGATTGCACCACAGATTCTTTGGAGTGGGCCAACTCATATGTTATATGACTTATAAGATCATGTGTCTGCTTGTTGGGTTCAGAAAGTTTGGTCATTTTGATACTCTTTGTTTAAGGAATGCACTTTTTCTTTTAATATCTCCAGCTCCTCAAACTGCATCTAGTTTCCTTCTCATAAAATGTCTCTTGCTGTATCTCTGGAGTACTGACCTTTGCACAAATAAAATCTGCTTTCATTACAAAGTTGATTTGTGCGAGAAAGCTAATCTAGGCCTTGTTCAACTTCTGAGTTGGTTAGATTTCAAAAGTTTGTTTGAAAATCTGTTTTCTGGGATTTTGAATGCATTTTTCCTTAGGGTGGTCAAATTCTCAGGCCAGGTCCCCACAGCCTGTTTCATTTATTCATGTGGTAGAATTAGGACCTGCTTGAGTTTTGTGTTTAGGTGCCATAAGGAGGCCATGGCCATCAGAGAAGGAGGAGTTGTCTGCCTCGACTCTTTTTTTTTTTTTTAACATCTTTATTGGAGTATAATTGCTTTACAATGGTGTGTTAGTTTCGGCTGTGTAACAAAGTGAATCAGCTATACATATACATATATCCCCATATCCCTCCCTCTTGTGTCTCCCTCCCACCCTCCCTATCCCACCCCTCTAGGTGGTCATAAAGCACCCAGCTGATCTCCCTGTGCTATGCGGCTGCTTCCCACTAGCTATCTATTTTACGTTTGGTAGTGTATATATGTCGATGTTACTCTCTCACTTTGTCACAGCTTACCCTTCCCCCTCCCCATGTCCTCAAGTCCATTCTCTACATCTGCGTCTTTATTCCTGTCTTGCCCCTAGGTTCTTCAGAACCATTATTTTTTTTTAAGATTCCATATATATGTGTTAGCATACGGTATTTGTTTTCCTCTTTCTGACTTACTTCACTCTGTATGACAGACTCTGGTCCATCTGCCTCACTACAAATAACTCAGTCTTGTTTCTTTTTATGGCTGAGTAATATTCCATTGTATATATGTGCCCCATCTTCTTTATGCATTCGTCTGTCGATGGACACTTAGGTTGCTCCCATGTCCTGGCTGTTGTAAATAGAGCTGCCTCCACTCTTGAGTGCAGGGACATCTCTAGGTAAAATTTTGAAATAAGCACTTTGCATCCTCCTCCCTCTAACCCACCTCCACCCCACACTTTCAACCTCTCTATGGCCTACCTGCCAAGTCCTTCCTGCTCAGTGCCCTTACACAGCCCTCACCCATTCATTGCATGGCTGCACTCAGAACCAATTTAACCCTAAAACTTTTGTCAGAATTACCCATGTCACCTCTTCCTTACTCTGTGTGTAGTTTCTCTCCTACCCTTGGAAAACCAAAGGTGGAATCAATTCATGCTACTGGATAACTGACTGATTTCATTTATTGAACTAAAATTCTCACTTACTCCAAATGGAATCTTACACAACGTGAAGTGACAATATTCTCGCTACTGGATTATGCAGGTTAGGCAGTATGTGACATTAAGTCATTTATTAAAGAATATTTGCAAGCAGCTTTCATGAACTAAGCTCTGTACTAAATAGAGGAAATAAATAAATGGCCCTGAAAAATTAGTGGGCTAGTGGGAAAGACAGGTGAGTAATTCAATAGACGGTGTTAAGTGCTATTATAGAGAATTGTGCAATATGGAATTTGGGGTGGTCAGGCTCCTCAGAGGAAGCAACACTTGAACTAAGACGTGAAAAGCAAATAGAAATCTGCCCTTGGGAGAAAGACATTCTAGGCAGAGGGAACAACAAAGTGCAAAGGCATGGAGACAAGGGAAAGTGTGGTCCATCTGAGGACATGTAGTCAGCTCAGTATGGCTGGACCGTACATTTCAAGATGGGAATGGAGAGACCTGAAATGGGCCCTGGCCAATCTGTCCCAATAAATGGCATGCTATCTACGTATTTGGCATTTTGCAATTCTTCCCCTCTTTCAGTTACACTAGAGATTCTCCAAAATTTCCATGTTCGAAATTTCCCCAGTGACTCTCTAGGCAATTGCAGAGGAGAGTTTGACCTAAGGGTTATGGAAGCCTGAGCAGTGGCCATTTTTATATATGGTATTTTAATGTAGGGTATTTGTAGGTTCCTTTCTTACTTTTTTACTTACCCTTGACATTCTTTGGCACAAAGTTTCAAACAGGAGTTTGCATGCCTTGAAATTGCCTAGGCTATTTGTTTGAAATGCATAGTCTCAGGCCACATTCCCAGTGTTCTGGTTTCAATGATTTGGAGTGCCATCTGGGAACTTGGATTTTTAACAGTTTCACAGGTAATTTGGATGCAAGCTGTCCTGGGGGCCACACTTTGAGAAATAATGCTCTGGAGTGTCACACACAGCTGACCTCAGTTTTAAAGGGGGCAAGTTTCCCTCTGTACACTCCCTCTCTCCTTTTACCTTCCCAGTACCTTCAAGCTGCACTGGGGTTACTCCAGCGTCCCTCCGGGCATTACCCTAATGCCAGTCCCTTTCCTCCACCATCCAAATTTACCATCTATAAAATTACAAAATATTAGCAGAACATTAGAACTGGCTGAAACTTGTAACATGGGTAAAAATGAGACATTGCTCAAATTCAGCTCTTTCCTTATCTTACCTTTGTTACCTCCAAGCGCCATTGGTATTCCATCAACTGCAAAAGCCTGTGCTCTGTTTATTTCCTTATTCCCTTGCTGTTCCCATTTCTTGTGCTATTAAAATTTAAGGAGGTGGCATCCACATGCTGGATTTCTAACACACATCTAACACTGTAACTATGTTTGGATAAAACAAACTGAAATTTTTGCCAGTCTTGAACACTGTACACTAGAAATTTAAAACAAAATTTTAAATTGACAATAATAACTTCTCCCCCTTCCTTTGTTCCCCTTTACCACAGAACAGAATGCTCTATCATTTCCCCTTCAACTATCCAACTTCTTTGCCAGCCTCAGGTTTTCAGAGCTATTTTTTAAAGAAGCTTTCTAGATGCAGTGCAGAACTTTATGGCAAGAAGACTCAATGTGTATTTAAAGTTTCTCAAACAAAGGGATTTAGGGTGTTTGCAAAGACCAATTTCTATGCTTCAAAAAAGAACACGTGACTTAGAGAGGTTTTGAGTTTATATCCAAACACTGATCATGATCCTACTACTCAGAACCAGACCATTTCTGTATTTATACCACATAAACAGATTCTAAGATCTCTATCCCCAACACTCAAATCACCAGTCTATGGCATTGAAATGAAAATTAGGATCAGGTGAAGGTTTATTTTTAAGGAACATTTGATCCAAAATAAAATTAAACTTAAAGCATCAATTCTGTTCTCCCTGACACTCTAGTTTCTCCCTGCCATTACAGTTGGCCAAAACTCTCTGTGTGAAGAACCAGGTCTTTGGAAAGCACTTAGGAAATAACTTTTTGAGACTGCATTCCACTAACACACCATGACTAATAGCTGCATGACCAGGTCTCCAAGTCATTTTATGCCTCCTACTTGGTGTGGGAATTCTATGATGACAAAGTCCATTAGCTTAGTTTGGCTACCAACCCCGATCCCATTCAATGAAACTGTGGCTATCGGAGCATGTTAGAGTCCAGTAGCATTAACTGTATGGTGCCAAAGTCCAATCAAATCTTTAGGGCTTATACAGACAATTCTAGAGGGGTGCTAAGGATGAGATGGTGAGGAGAAGGAGGAAGTAGAGAAGAAATCTACTGAAAGCTATTTTTCAGGTACTCTGGCTGGCTTTTCAACGTAGGATCTCATTTATTCTCCTTTATATCCCCTAGATACAAACTCCCCACCATACTGGACTCTGACACCTAAAAGAAAGATATTTGTTATTTGGCATCATGTGAATCAGCCACGATACCTCTAAAGTCAGGGACTGGCTGTTGATATTCAATCTGACCATTCTCTCTGGTCTGACACTTAAGCTCAGGTCATCCTGTTTCTTCCTGGGGAGACAAACACTTCTATATGGGCAGACCCTGTAGGGCTCTGAGGAGGACCATCTCTGACATTGTGAAAAACAGCTCCTTCTCACAACAGGGCTGGGGAATCTTGATATAGAACAGATCTCCAATTGGTTTTGGACTGAAATAACTGAACCAACAAGATATTTTAGAAATGTTTATTTATTGCATTTCTCAAGTTAAGGTGAATTTTATAGACCCATGTCTCCTGGGTATATCTGTTTTAATCCTAAATTAAAGATTAGTACACATTTTTTCCACAAATCACTTTATGAGTGGGAATAATCCCACAAATATCAAGACCCATAAGGTTAAGGCATGAAAATCCTTTCATCAAGAGTTGGGATTATACTCTATCCCAAATCAAGCCAAGTAAATATAGATGATGCCAGACCACTAAACAATGTTTTCTCAGACTCTAAAAGGTCAGAGTAAATATCACTCCGTGGGCCATATGTGTGGTCTGGTATGAAGAGAAAGCTTTGGAGGCTGTGAGGTCCAGGCCAGTCACTTTCCCAGGAAGTCAGTGCCCAGTGTCATGAAAGCTGATTAATAATGACCTTGACTCCTAACAGTAGAGTGGAACATAAAAAGTGGCTATAAATTTTCATTGGCTTGAAAACTCCTGGAGGACAGGGCATGTATGTTCATATTTGTAGCAACAAAGTCTATCACAATGGCGCTTACCTAACAAATCCTATATAGACATATGTTCATCAGAAAAAAACACCTAAATGTCTCTACACATATGTACATGTGTTAAGATTCTCCTTGCAAGAAGTACATAGAAAAAAAAACTTAATTCATATTTTCCAGGGGACTTTTCAGTGTCACTGAGACAAACAAACTTTTTCCTAGAAATTACTACATATTACTAAAAATTCTAATTATAATTCCTTTTAGGCCATAAATATTGTACCATAATTTTAAAAATTTGATAAACATAAAAGCTGGTTCTTTGAGAAAATAAAATAGACAAACATCTAGCAAGATTGATTAGAAAAAAGGAAGAAAGCACAATACGTAACTGTATTAGGAATGCAAAAGAGGCTACAACTACACATACTGTACAGATTTATAAAAATAACTGAAAACGGGCTTCCCTGGTGGTGCAGTGGCTGAGAGTCCGTCTGTCGATGCAGGGGACACGGGTTCGTGCCCCGGTCTGGGAAGATGCCACATGCTGCGGAGTGGCTAGGCCCGTGAGCCATGGCCGCTGAGCCTGCATGTCTGGAGCCTGCGCTCCGCAACGGGAGAGGCCACAACAGTGAGAGGCCCGCGTACCGCAAAAAAAAAAAAAGAAAAGAAAAAATAACTGAAAAGAATACTATGAATAGCTTTATCCTCATAAATTTTTAAAATTAAATGAAACTGATTAGTCTCTAGAAAAAAATGAATGGCCAAAAATAGAAATAGAAAAACCTAAATAGACAAATAATGATTAAATTCTATCTAGCTAGCTATATATCTATCTCTGTCTCCCCCAAGGCACCAGCCTGAATGGATTTACCAAACCTTCAAGAAACTGACACTCTCCTTCTTGTACAAATCGTTCCAGAAAAAAAGAAAGAAGAAAAGGAAGGAAAGGAGGGAGGGAGAAAGAAGAAAAGAGGACAAGAGAAAGAGGAAGGAAGGAAGGAAGGAAGGAAGGAAGGAAGGAAGGGTGTATCAACTAGTTTTATGAAGCTCATACAATCTTGACAGTACAAGAAAGGAAAAGCCCAACCTAATCATGCTTATTTCCTAGCTATAGCTAATTGGCTGCTCACATATGCACCTTTGAATCTTGAGAGAGTGACAACAAGCCATAATGAAGTTGATAAGTTTTCTGATAGCCATGACAGTGAGAACATGATAGGAGCAGTACTCAGTGCCATGAAGCAGCAATACCTGCAATGGTGTCCTTGGTAATGGATTTGTCTAATTTCAGCTTAAGTTAATTGGGGTAAGCTTCTGTTACCTCTAACTCTAAATCCTGATTGATATACCTTACAATGGGTATCTACTAAAGAATACAGCAAATTTCATATGTGATGGGTAAACTTCCAAAGCATTATCTTTAAAGTCAAGAAGATAGGATGCTCGTATTCAGTGTTGTACTGGAGTTCCTAATCAATGCACTAAGAGAAGAAAAATTTAGGAGTTGATATTAAGATGGAAGAAACAAAACAATCATATTTATATATTTTTCTGTAAGGAAAATCAAGGGAATTCAGCAAAGTTGGTTTTAAACAAGATTAACATACAATCATCAACAGCATTGTTGTACACCAGCAAAAATCATTTAGAAAATATAATTTGAAAAAATCTCATAGAAAAATAAAAACAAAACTACAAGATAGTTAAAAATGGAAGACATGCAAGACCTCAGTGGAGTAAATTACTAGATTTGATTGAAAGGAAATTAAAGATACATTTGGCTACATCAAAATTTAAATTACCTCTATAATAAAGGATTGCACAATTAAAGTTAAATGACTAGAATATAACTTCCTATTCAATACATATTTTAAAAATTAAATCAAAAGGCAAGTGATGGACTGGGAAAAGATACTTACCAATTGTATACCAAAGCATTAATACCCAAGATAGATAAAGGACTCCTTGAAGCAATAGAAAGACAAGGCAATAAATAAACAATTTACAGAAGAAAAAGTTAAAATGATGAATAAATATGAAAAATGCTCAACCTCAGTAGTTACAAGGAAAATGAGAGCAAGAAAAATATTCATCAGATTGGTAAATATTTAACATCTAAGGATGTGGTGAGGATATTTGGAAATAAGAATTTTCATGTTCTATTCTTAGGAGTGAATTCTGCTACAATCATTACAAAAAGTAATTTGGCATTGTCTGATAAAGCTGAAGTTTACTGTATCTTACAACCTAACAAATCCTCTTTCTTAGGTATATACCCCAAAGAAACTGTCACAAGGCAACATATACAAAGATGTTCATTGCAGCATTCTTCACAAGAGTCAGCTTTTGGAAACAACTTGAAGCTTATCAATAAGGAAATGGATAAATAAAGTTTGATTAGCTATGTGATGAAATAGTATATAGCCACTAAAATAAACTACACTACATATATCAATATTAATTTCTCTTGAACTCATATATGGAGTCAAGAAGTTAAACTATAGAATTATACACAAAATGTGATACCATTAAATAAAATGTTAAAATATAAAACACAATCCTATGGTATTTATGATATGGCATATGTCATAAAACTATAAAAATTATTAATAATTTTCTTGAAAGAGGGTATTTGCTATAGTACAGTGTATATCTTTATGCATTTTAAATGTTCTATAATAAAGAACCTACAATATGCGGAGGGTAGCCAGTAAGTATATGAATAATAGTGGCCTATAAGACAAATGATGTCATTGAAAAACATTTTGCCGACTTGAAACCTCCAGAAACTTCATTTAAAAATTTTTCCCATATTCAAGACAGGATCATTTGCTTCCTGTCCCATAAATTACAAAGAGATAAAAGTATGGTTATATTAATATTGTTTTAAAAATCTGAGAATGTGGAAACTATTAATTATAATCATTCTTCTAAATTAACACTGTAGAGCTCTCCTTTAAAAAGGTGGGTATTTTGCCCATGTAATCATGTTTAATGGGGCTTAAACTTTATTTTAATTAGTTTGTAAACAGCAAAATTATTTGTCATCTGAGGACTGGTTATGGGTAAAACACAATTCCATGTTGCTTGGATAAAATGTTGTTGCTAACTTGAACAGATGTGCTTCTATAATCATTAAAGAAGGAAATCTTAAAGAACAACTAATTAGTGTTCCAATATTTAAAGAGAAAATGTTTATTATTCCTAGAATAATTGGAGCTTTCAAGAATCTCTTAATGTGGATGCTTTTAAGCTGATGCAGGAAATAGAAAATTGATATGAAACAATTAGCAATTCTTCCTATTTTAAGAATAATTCATCTCTGATAAAGACTGAAAACAATTTCCATTCAACATTCACTTATTTTGCCTATCTTATATATTCGTGTTGGTTGAATTTCACTGCATGCGTCATATACTGGGATAAAAAATGTAAACTACATAAAGTTTGTATTCAAGGTAAAATTTCTAGTAAATTTTACCCTTATAGAAAACGGTACTGAGTTTCTTGTTTGTCAGATGCAACTAATCAGCAATTAACATAATTATTGAGTACTGATTACTGAAAACAGTGCATTGCATCCAAATCTCTGTCATTGGTGTGAAGAAGAGACCCCCACAAGCTTTCAGAATTCTCACCCTGTTCTGTGAATACAGACTTCTTTTTAAAGCAGAAAAACACTTCTCATGATTGTGGGGAAAAAACTAAAGGTGATTTAGAAACCAACTACTCCAGCCCTGCTGGTTTACAGATAAAAGTTGTGAAAACCTGTTACTCCTCGTTCCTTAAGTTCAGGCTGCACATAGTGACTTTCCTCCAAAGAGCACAGTATTGAAGGGGAAAAAAGAACAACTTTACAGTGGAGAAACTGAAAAACCTTACCTCGGCCAGGAGATCAAGGTTAATATTAATAGTGATAAATCATGATGAGAATGGCATTTTGCCTCTGCGGTCTTCCTCTAAACACCTGTAACCCCAGTCTAATCACAGTACTCAAAACTGTGAGGGTCATCAAAAACAAGGAACCCTTGAGAATGTTGGAATCAAGAGGAGCCTAGGGAGACATGATGACTGTTTCTGTCTGCTCAGGCTGCAATAACAAAATACTATAGACTAGGTGGCTTAGACAGACATTACTTCTCACAGTTCTGGAGGCTGGGAAGTACAAGATCAGGGTGCTGGCGGATTTGGTTCCTGGCTTGCAAATGGCAGTTTTCTTGCTTTGTCCTTACATGATGGAGATAGAGTGAGCTCTGGTCTCTCCCACTTCCTATAAGGGCACTAATCCCACCACAAGGGCCCCACCTTTGTGACTACATCTAAACCTAATTACCTTGCAAAGACCCCACCTCCAAATACCGTCACATTGTGGGTTAGGGCTTCGACATAAGAATTCGGGTGGGGGGAGGGGAGACACAGTTCGGTCCATAATGACAACAAAATGTAATGTGGTATCTTGAATGGCATCCTGGAATAGGAAAAGGTCGTTAGGTAAAAATTAGGGAAATATGAATAAAGTATGGACTTTAGTTAATATATCAATATTAGTTTATTGATTGTGACAAATGTACCATACAAATATAAGGTGTTAATAAAATGGTGTTGTGGACTGAGTTGTGTCCCCTGCAAAATTCATACTTTGAAGTCTTGACCTCCAGTACCTCTTAATGTGACTGCTTTAGGAGATAGGGTCTTTTTTTTTTTTTTTTTTGGCTGAGTTTGGCTGCACGCAGGCTTTCTCTAGTTGCAGTGAGCGGGGGCTACTCTTCATTGCAGTGCGTGGGCTTCTCATTGCGGAGCATGGAGTCTAGGCATGTGGGCTTCAGTAGTTGTGGTACGTGGGCTCAGTAGTTGTGGCACATGGGCTTAGCTGCTCCACGCCATGTGGGATATTCCAGGACCAGGGATTGAACCCATGTCACCTGCATTAGCAGGTGGATTCTTACCCACTGTGCCACCAGGGAAGTCCCAGGAGAGAGGGTCTTGAAAGTGGTCATTCAGTTAAAATGAGGTCATTGGGGTGGGCTTTAATCCAATCAACTGGTGTCCTTATTGGAAGAGGAGATTAGGACACAGACAATACACAGATCAAGGGACAACCTTGAGAGGGTACAGTGAGAAAGAGGTAGTCTGAAAGCCAAGGAGGGAAGCCACACAAGAAACCAAAGCTGCCTGTACTTTGATCTTGGACTTCTAGCCTCCAAGACCATGACAAAATAAATATCTGTTGTTTAAGCCAGGGGTCCCCAACCCCCCGGACCATGGACTGCTACCAGTCCATGGCCTGTTATGAACGTGGTCGCTCAGCAGAAGGTGAGCGTCGGGTGAGTGAGCAAAGCTTCATCTGTATTTACAGCCACTCGCATCGCTCACATTACTGCCTGAGCTCCGCCTCCTGTCAGATCAGCTGTAGCATTAGATTCTTAGCGGAGCACGAACCCTACTGTGAACTGCACATGCGAGAGACCTAGGTTGCGCGCTGCTTATGAGGATCTAATGCCTGGTGATCTGAGGTGGAGCTGAGGAGGTGATGCTAGTGCTGGGGAGAGGCTGCAAATACAGATTATCATTAGCAAAGAGGTTTGACTGCACAGGGACCGTAATAAATCAATTGCTTGCAGACTCATATCAAAACCCTATCAGTGAGTGGCAAGTGACGATTAAGCTGCATCTTACGGAGTAGACTGGACATAAGCAACACACTTTGGGTGTCACTGTCTCCCATCACCCCCAGATGGGACCATCTTGTTGCAGGAGGACAAGCTCAGGGTTCCCACTGATTCTGCATTACGGTAAGTTGTATAATTATTTTGTTATATATTACAATGTAATAATAATAGAAATGAAGTGCACAATAAATGTAATGTGCTTGAATCATCCCCAAACCACCCCCAGTCCATGGAAAACTTGTCTTCCACGAAACTGGCCCCTAGTACCAAAAAGGTTGGGAACCACTGGTTTAAGCCATCCAGTCTGTGGTCCTTTGTTATGGCAGCTCTAACAAACCAAAACATAGAGGAAACTGGGTGCAGGGTATATAGGAACTACCTGTACTATCTTCACAATTTTCCTGTTAAATCTAAAACTGTTCTACAAATAGACATTTTTTTTTAAAGAAGTGAACCCCAAAGAGGTTAAACAAGGCAGTACAAAACTCAAAAATGCTGTGGTGAAGCCCACTTATATCTCATGCTGTGTGGGCAGGTTATTTTCCCTCTTTAAGCCTTTGCTCATTTGTAAAATGAAGGTGGTAGTATCTGCCCTACTTATTTCACAGGGTTATTATGACATCAGTGGAATTAATACATGCAAAAGCAATTTAATCAAAGGACATTATTAAATGTTTTGCCCAAGTCCCATAGCTATTTTAGGCAGAAGTCAAATTATTTAGAACTCTTATCTGCTGTTAATCAACCAGCCCTCTTCCCATCACTCCTATTTGACCCCAAATTCAAAAACTTCTGTAGTCTAGCAGTTTCAAGGGCACATTAGTCAGATTATAATCTGTGGCAGTTATAATTTACTTTCCTAATCAGGGTTAGCCATCTCAAAACTGCAAATGCTTGTCTTTAATGCTGCCCTGGGGGACGTGACATGCAGACCAACACACCTTGAAAAGCAATTCTGTGAATAAATATTGATTGTAGGTCAATTTTATTTCTGTGTATGGAGGAAAGCATGTTTTTCTATTAAGTATAATACTTTATAGCTGGTTTCCAAAACACAGTGTCCAAGGCAACGTTCTGGAGTACAGAAAAAAATTAGAACCTCTATTTATAATTTTAAAATATTTGGATTTCTGTTTGTGTGTGTGTGTCTTATAATTTACACGGTATGTTAACACAGTAGTATGTGTCTATGAAACATGCACACATACACATATATTTTAAAGTGCTGATTGAGAGCACATATATTTTAAATACACATATATTTTAAAGTACACAAAAGGGTTTGGAGACCATATCATTAGTAGCCAGAAAAAACTGAACCACTGGGTAAGCAAGTATAAACTAGATTCTTAGGGCTTTTTTCCCCCCCTTAATACAATAGTAGAGGTGAGTAATATATTTTCATCTTTAAGGATGTTTTCAAACTATAGGCTCTACCACTTGTTGGGTATGTGCCTTGCACAAATTATTTAATCTCTCTCTGCCCTGGCTCTCTCATCCTTTAAATGGGGATCATAACAGTACTACCTCATGTTGTATTTCCAGGTAGGAGAGGGATGAGGAAAAAAACCTTGGTTTCATCAGGATGGAAACTCTCTTAATCAGAAACCCATGTGGTTGTAAAACCTGCAGCCCATAATGTCAGATTCAGCTTTCTACTTGTTCTTCAACAAACCTTTGAAACCGTGCAACCCAGATTGCACAGGTCTTTTAATTGCAATCACACACCTAGTCTCAGGACTTAATGAAGCTCAAGTTCTTGATGTCTCATCACAGAAAGAATTCAGTGAGAGACAAAGTGATAGGTAAGAAGTGGATTTATTTAGAAAGAGACACACTCCACAGAGTGTGGGCCATCTCAGAAGATGAGAGGCCCTGAAATATGGGGTGGTTGGTTTTTATGAGCTGGGTAATTTCACAGGCTAATGAGTGGGAGGATTATTCCAACTATTTCGGGGGAAGGGGCGGAGATTTCCAGGAATTGGGCCCCTACCCACTTTTTGATCTTCGATGGTCGCCCTCGGAACCGTCATGGTGCTGGTTGGTGTGTCACTTAGCTTATGCTAATGTATTACAATGAGCGTATAATGAGGCTAAAGGTCCACTGGAAGTCAAATCTTCCACCATCTTGGACCTAGTTGGTTCTAACCAGTTTTTGTCATGTCCTATGGCTAAGTCATTCTTTTAAAACGTGTGCCCTGAGACTTTCCTGTTGGTGCAGTGGATAAGACTCTGAGCTCCCAATGCAGGGGGCCTGGGTTCGATCCCTGGACAGGGAACTAGATCCCAGATGCATGCCGCAACTAAGAGTTCACATGCCACAACTAAGGAGCCCGCTTGGTTGCACTAAGACCAGGTGCAACCAATAAATAAATAAATAAATAAATAAATAAAAGGTGTGCCTGCCCCCTTCCCTCCTGTTTCACCTTGAACCTGACTTTCAGTACCTCTGAATCAGAACACATCAGAGAAAAATGAGGTGCAGGCCAATGTACCAGAGCTTTTTGGGGTGAGCTAGTAGGAACTGCATGAGCTGTTGCAGGGCCCATGCTCACCAGGAAACAGAGTAACTGGACAGCACATAAACTGGACACAGTACCCCTACTATCGAGTTGTCTTTTGTAAAGAAATAGAGTCTTTTTTTTAATAAGAGATAATGAGTTTTCTTTTTTAATTAATTAATTAATTAATTTTTGGCTGCGTTGGGTCTTGGTTGCTGCGTGTGGGCTTTCTCTAGTTGCGGCGAGCGGGGGCTACTCTTCATTGCAGTGCGCAGGCTTCTCATTATGGTGGCTTCTCTTGTTGCGAAGCACGGGCTCTAGGCGCACAGGCTTCAGTAGTTGTGGCATGTGGGCTCAGTAGTTGTGGCTCACGGGCTCTAGAGCACAGGCTTAGTAGTTGTGGTGCACGGGCTTAGTTGCTCCACGGCATGTGGAATCTTCCTGCACCAGGGATCGAACCTGTGTCCCTTGCACTGGCAGTCGGATTCTTAACCACTGTGCCACCAGGGAAGTCCAAGAAATAGATTTTTATATACATTGTTAAGTGTAGACATGCACCTGATGAAAGGGAGCGTGAAAGGCATTCCAAGGCAGGAGAATAATATGTGCAAAGGTATGAATTGTGAAATGCTTGGAGTGTTAAGAGACGTGTGAGGACTCTGAGTAAAAGTAAGTATAAAAGCCAGATAAGTAAATCATGCTTATTTTGACTACTGCCTTAAGCTTTATATATACAGCTTAATAAATATTTCTTATTGTTTTGATAACTGAGTAGAACATATAGGAGATATCAGAATCACCTGCCGGGGGGTGATTTTCTTTTTCAAATTGCAACACCTGCCCTTGGAGGTCCTGATACACACACCCTGTAGTGTTATGTATTAAACCCCTGTTACAGATATGGGAGAGGGAAGGGGTAGAAAAGTGCCATTACTCTAGGTTAGTGTTTTTCCAAACTGCAGGTTGTAACCCATCGGTAGATTGTTAAATCAATTTAGGGTATCATGGTCATCAGTTTAGGGAAATGAAATAAAACACACACATCCATAAATACGTCTGTGTCCTGGGGCACAATGCAAAACATATTTTTCACTCTGGGTCATGGTCAAAAGTGTGAAGCCACTGATCTACATGATAGTTGATGGAAGTTCTTATTAAAGCAGTAGGTAGATTTTCGTGATGATACTGAAAAAGAATTGGTGGGATTTAGTGAGTAAGTGAATGTGGAAAGTAAAGAAAGGTGGTGATTTGGAATTTCTGGCTGAAGCTAGCCGGTGAAGTACAATGTCGTCAAAACTGAGATGAAGAATGAAGCACAAATGTGGGATTCTTCTGGGGTTGGGAGTGGGGATTATGGGCAGGATATTGGTGAGAAGATGATGAGCTTGGATGAGATGAGCTGAGTTTGAATTTCCTGCAGGTCATCAAGTGGAGATGTCTAGGAGGCAATAGGAAATGAAGTCTGAGGTACCTGGAAGAGTTCAGGGTTAATGATAAAGTCTGGTAATCATTATCCAGATGATAGCTGACATGTTAAATTGGACGAGGTTTTCTTTTTCCTTTTTCTTTTGGTTTATTCAAATTTTATTCTTTTAGAAGGGTACTTAAATCACTTTCTTATAACTCTGTAAAGAAATGATCAATTTAGCACACGAATAAAGGATGACATTTTAACATGTCTTTTAAATGTGATTCATTGTTGATAATTAATAGTAAATGGAACTAAAATAAACCAATTAATAGAGGTTCATTATATGATGAGACTGAAATTTTTATAAAATGCAATAATTCACTGAAGAACATTAAAAGAAAAATGTGAAATGAGCAGGCAATTTTATAAGGTGGCAAGAAATAACTCTAATCGTCTATGCTACATTACTGTGATTGTACCGGAAGTGACTTTTAAAAGGTTAACTCTATTGTGTGCTCATTACATTACTGAACTGTATAATAATTTGTTTGTTTTAATATTGTTCAAAAGAAAATAAATATCTCTTTCACATAAGCCATATTATGCTATTACTATGCAAACTGCTTTTCCTTACCGAAAAATTTAAGCAAAACTTACTAGCTGGCTACTGCACAGCTACCAGCTTTTTCTGATTTAAGTTTTAGGTGTTATTTTATTTTTATTTTTTTTTAATTTTATTTGATTTTAGTAAAAATACTAGAGATCTACCCTCTTAGATATTTAAGTATATAATACATTATTGTTGACTATATTTGCAATGTTGTGCAGATCTCTAGAACTTATTCATCTTGATTAACTGAAACTTTATGTCCCTTGATTAGTAACGGCCCATTTCCGACTCCCTCTAACCCCAGGCAACCACCACTCCACTCTTTGATTCTATGAATTTGATGACTTTAAATACCCCAAATAAGTGGAGTCATACAAAACCTTGAGGACATTATGCTAAGTGACATAAGCCAGCCACAGAAAGACAAATACTGGATGAGATTTTCTAAGGAGCCTGGGGAGTGTGCAAAAGGAACAAAGGATCGAATCCTGGGGAAGG
Organism: Monodon monoceros; assembly: GCF_005190385.1. Taxonomy (NCBI): domain Eukaryota; kingdom Metazoa; phylum Chordata; class Mammalia; order Artiodactyla; family Monodontidae; genus Monodon; species Monodon monoceros. The sequence goes on along the minus strand of NW_021703778.1, from coordinate 152,411,776 downwards.
TCAACATTTAATGAACAAGTCTCAGGAGAGGCAGAATGGAGACGAGGTAGGAAGAGGGTCTATTTGTTACAGAAATATCATAATCTATGGGAATATCAAGCAGAATAAAAACTAAACTGCAACATTTTAAATTGGCAGTTAAGAGTCCTAAGGGACCTTTAGGAGAGCAGTTATCACAGAGTTGAGTAAAGGGACAATGGACAGGATTTTAGCAGACGGAACATAAACGGGAACTGCGAATGTATGGTCTTCTCTTTAAGACAGAATGAAAGGAAACTGATAGAGAGTTAACTATTGGGAAGATAGCATCAAGGGGGAAATGAGATAATATTTGTAGGTAGCAGTGAAGGACAAAGCATGATGGTAATAGTAAACGTAAAGTGTTTACCATGTGCCAGGAATTATTCTCAGCACTTTATATAGATCAGTTCATTTTAATTTTCACAACAACACTGAGGTAGGCACTGCTATTATCTCCATTTTACAAACAAGGAAACTAAGGCACAGGGAAGTTAAGTAAATTAAGCAAGGTCACACACACCTGGTATCAGAGATAGGATTTAAGTCCAGCTAGGGGCACTAGAGTCTATGCTTTTAACTTCTACGCTTTGCTGGAAAGAGGAAGATGCCGGAAAATAGAGCCCTTTACGAATATGCCACTTGTAAATATATGAATGAATTAAGACTATAAATAACTCACTTTAGTTTGGGCCAAGTTCTGCTTCTGTGAGTTACCAAAAAATTGTCACTGTACAGAGCTGTTTGAATTTTGTGGATAGGGAACAGTGCTCCCACAATAGCTGGACATGTCTCCAAAGGAAAAGAAGGGGAGAAGGTAACAGAGGTGGGGGTATGGCCTTGGAAAGGGTTGGGAACACCTATTCCTTTGTGACAAGAGAAAAGAGGGTGAAAGGAAGACTAGTAGAGCTAGGTCCCAGCTCCTCACTCCCAAATGTCCCAAGAAGCTTTGTTCTGCTTCTTTATCAAAGCTCAGACAGATGCTAGACAGACGTCACCTTCTTTCCTTTAAGGTCTAGCACGGCCTGTCCTTGCTTTTCCTTTTTTTTACTTGACCCACCAGTAGGGTCAAGGTGATCCTGCCTCTCCCTTCCAGGTGTTAGTAAGACAGAAAATGGAAAGAGATATTGAGGGACAGAGGATGCTACTAGAGAGATTCTTTATAGTTCCTATTTCCCTAGTAATAGTCATTCATTCATTCATTTTGCTACCCAGTGGGGGGAAAAACTGAAAAACCATTAAAACCTTGGAGAATGCTTAAGGGACAAGTGAAGCAAACCTGAAAGACTTCATTGTGACCCCCAGGAAGACAGAGAAAAAAAAAGAGACTGAGAATGAATATGAAGAGACTATGAATCAGGCTGACATGGAAGAAAAGAAGGGGTGTCTGAGTAGAACCAGTGAAGACTGAGAAGTATACTTGACAGTATGCTTTTTTTCAGAAGGTCTTTGGCATCTATCACTGCACCTCACCCTCCCAGCCACCACCAGGCTCAGGTCACAAGGAGCTTCCGGTTTCTTTGTTCAGCTGACTGGGGCAGGGGGACTAACTATTGGAAAGGAAAGGGCAAGCATGAAAATGTTCTTAGTGATCCCAGTAGTCACTTGGACATTTGACATTTTAACCCATAGAAACATGGTAAAACATAGTGTTAGATGCCAGAATATTTCTGGTGGTGCCTAAGGTGCATGTGAAGCAAAAAAAAACCCGAGACTGCATTCTGGTTTACAGCTGATTTCTGGAAATGGTATTATAACGTCTGGCATCTTAAGGTTAAAAACTCTTTAGTAGGCTAGCCGGAAAATTTAATACACATGTGAAATACATTCCAAACAACTGACTTGTGGAACACAACCCTATAAATTGGGGACAGCCTGTTTTTATATTCCCTTTGCCAAAGTTACTAAAATTAGTAGCATTATAAAAGTTAGAACTAATATATTCTTGTGACTCAACAGCATGGTAGCATCTTCAAACCCAAAGCTTAATTTTAGAGTCAATATTATTTTATTGGGCATTTTCTAGAACCACAGAGAATGAGTTGGCAAGCCACCCCATCTGGCTATATTAATGGAGAAATTCTGTTTTTATCTTTACAATTAAAGTAGCTCTGTGCAGTTTAAATATCAATATGGATGCGGGCACAGGTGGTATGCTGATCGAACCTGCTGAGGTGGGAAGCCATCCACAGCTCATTCTCCCCTGCATGGGACTTGGAAGCAGTTTTGTTGTGCTTTAGAGGGAAACCTTGAAAGCCAAGTGCGTTGGGCTTACACCACTGTGAACTGTCCCAGCGCCCATTTGATATAGTCGGTCACAAGGATTAATGAAGTAGTTTAAAAGGAGGAAATAGAATCTTTGCTCTGATCCAGAACAAGGGGACAAGAAGGTACTGCTATCTTTCTGCCATTTGTGAAACAAAGGGAGGCTATTTTTATTTACTTAAGAAACTTTTCCAAAAAAGTTAAGTTGTGGGTGTGTGTGAGAGAAATGGCAAATGTGTTAGGGAAGAGACAAATATTTTGCTCCTCTCCCATCTCCTCAATCTATCATCCAAAAGTGTAGCAGTTTGGAGGATCATGTTGTGTAGAAAATGGAGGGAAAGAATGGAATGTTCAGCCTAGAAAAGACTAAGGAGGAGGAAAGTCATTAAATGGAAGTGAGATTCTTTCTGATTCAATCTGTGGCACTCAAGTAGACACATCTAAAACCAATAGTGCTAGATTTTCTCCAGTGCAGGAAAGGATAACAGAATTCTTCAAAAACGAGATAGTATTTACCATATGTATTCAAAGGATGAATATCATGAATCAACCACAAGAGATTCTTACATTCGGTAGAAGATTAAAATAGATGATCTCCAAGTCCCTCTTTCCAATACTAAAACCCCTCAAGTCCATGAAAATCATAATAACTACTCCCTTCTTCCCAAAGTAATATGATATCCTCAAAATTGGATGCCAGTAAGAAAATTCAAGTTAATGCTAAGACCCCAGTTGGCCATGCAGCTGTGCAATCAAGTTTTAAGTATTCTTGATGGAGCCAGCCAACCTGGGACTGCCCATTTCTTTAGTCATGGAGATGTACTTTTGGAATCCAAAATCTGTAGTAGGCAAAAATCAGTCCAAGCCATGTGGCTTTCCAACAGGGTATGATTACAAAAGAAGCCAAAATTATTAGAGCCCAGACAGGGAAAATTCAGCAGAATTCATTATCCTTATAAAACACATTCTTTGATCCTTCCTTCTACCATATTGCATGCACTGTTTCTTGGGCTATCTGGTGGTCAGTGAGGTCAAGATAATGTTGTATAGCTCTCATTTCCTTTATATTGGCTTTAGAGAGACTGAGAACCAAGATTAGCCATTCTAGCTTCTTTTCAGAATAGTTGCTATTTAAGAAATTCAAGTTTTACATTGTTGGAAATCACTTGGTGTTCTTTAGAATGTGGCAGTAGCTTCTTCTTGACCTTTATAAGTAATAACTTCAAGGCATTGTACTATGCTCACAAATAAAGTTGTAATGGAAGTCTCTTTTTCTCCTTTATAATACCCATCAAACTTGTAATGATACATTTGATCAATGTTGGCCACCTGTCTGGAATGCAAATTCCATGAGAGTACGGACAACTTATCTGTCTTGTTCAGCATCCCATTTCCAGTGCCTAGCATAGTGTTAGCACTCAAAAATATTGAATTGAATGAAGAAATCAAGCGAGGAAATGATGATCTGCTCCTTCCAATGCTCCTCATGTCTTCCACATCACATCACAACACATACACACGCACACACACACACACACAGACAACTTACTTTTTTTGGAAAAGTTCCTTAAAAAAATAAAAATAGCCTCCCCTTTCATTTCATAAATTTCAGAAAGATAGCAGTATTTTCTTGTCCCCTTGTTCTGGATCAGAGCAAAGATTCTATTTCCTCCTTTTAAACTACTTCATTAACCTTTGTAACCAATTATATCAAATGGGCGCTGGGACAGTTCACAGCGGTGTAAGCACAACTCACCTAGCTTTCCAGGTTTCCCTCTAAAGCACAACAAAACTGCTTCCAAGTCCCATGCAGGGGAGAACAAGCTGTGGATGGTTTCCCAAGTCGGTGAACACCACCTCATGAGACAGTTGAGATAGGCAGGCTCATCATAAAAATATAAGTAAATATGGAAGATCTCCTGCTTCTTAAATACCTTCAAATGCCTTTTCAGGCAACATTCCTTTCTGAGAGGCAGGACAAAGGCAGCAGGGTTGTATGTGCTACCTGGGAATTGGAAGGCAGGGAGATGGGCAGCGTTAACCACAAACCTGCCCTGTCTTACATTTTGCCAGAAACCAGACTGGCAAATAATGCTATGGTACTATAATGCTATGATAGTTTAACCAGCATAATCCTAATGATAACACTATCTGGGTTTGTGTATTGTCCATTTGTTCCATAAACACCTACATATATGATTTCATTTGATCTTTGTAATAACACTGTGAGATAGTTAACATAGGTATTAGTTATTATTATTGTTATTCCCATCTATTTTTCATAGGCAAAAACTGCAGGGTTTAAATGACCATTTTAGGGTTAAAGTGCTAGTTATAGGCAAAGCTGGGTCTCTTTATCTCTAGGTGACAAAGCAGTGTGGTGGAGCAATCACAGGACTAAAGCCTGCTTAATCTCAACTCCATTTACTATCCATATGAGCTTAGAAAAATCCTTTGCATTTTCTAGGCTTTACTTTCCTTAAATATTCTTAAAATGCAGGCTAAAGAGGTACAGAGGAATAGGGAAGAAGAGATGTTAATATTTTTCCTGTTTACCTCATGGAATTATTCTGAGGTGGGTATAATAAAGATTAAAGTGCTCTGTAAGGTATAACTGTGAGACGGTATTGCTCTTCTTGCTCCCAAGGGAGGTGCAGAGCATGGGGTACTGGAGTCACAGAGGCTTCATTTAAGTCCCAGGGCTACTCTTTTCTAATTGTATGACCTTGTCTGAGTTCCTGAACCCTCACTAAAACTCAGTTTCCTTATCTGTAATGTGGGAACAACAAAACCTGACTCATAGGGCTGACATGAGGGTTAAATGAGATTAAGTGCAGGAAACAGAAGTGACTAAAAAGATGGTAATAGTATGATAATGATAATGATGATATAATGATAATAATAATAATGATAATAATAATGTCTTCTTTACAGTTGAAGAAACTGAGATTCAGTAGCTTACTGATTTGGTCTCAGGGTACCCAGAGAGCAGAGCAGTAAGAGACTTGGTAAACCAGTGCTAAGGCTTGTGTTTGCTCTGGGAGAAACAGATTTGGTGAGTGGATGCTGAACAAGAAGAAACTTTTTTCTTTTTCTCTCTATCCCACTACCTCCACCCACCTCAGACCACAGGGTCTATTTCATTAGGATTTGAGAAAACAGGAGCCAGGGAGGCCCAAGGAGGAACTAGTACAGGAGACTTCCCCTCCTCTATTGCTATGAGAATCCCAAGAAAACTTAGGCAAGAGATTGGATTCCTAGTGGTGCCATTGCTTAAACCCCAGGTTTTCCCAATTACTAGAAGAGTGCTTCTTTCTGCTGAGGATCAGATCTGAATCTGTGGGAGTTTTTTGGCCCCTTAGGTAACTGGAAATAAATTTCTGAGATGACACCTGCTTGTCTCTTACTACTCCCTCGGCTGGTTCTCTGAAAGCTTACTGCGACGGAGCAATGTGATTCAGAAGATGTTGCAATAAAATTATAGTCACTTGGCCAAAGAACAATGTTTCCAAAAATAAAGGACAATCATGGGAATATGTAGCATTGTACTGCATAATAATTTATGCAAAAACAGTTCAAATCTCCTAGGAAAGGGAAAAGATATTGGTGAAGCAAAGAACCTCTAAGTATTCAAACAAGGCTGCTGGGTTTATGTTGGGACTTTGGGATTTAACTGAAAGTCTGACAGAAAGGAGTATAAATTCTTGATTCAGTTCCTGCTGATGCATTTATTTAAATTTCTGTCTCAACAGAACACCACACAGTTGCAATTTTGTAAAATTTATTATATTTACAAGGGAATGCACCTATTTTTAAGACATAAGATAGAAAAATAGGATCAAAATCATGCAGGGTCAACAGGAAGCTACTAATTTTTTTGACTTACAAAAATATACAGAAACTCCAGAAAATCACTTACCCTTCTTTAAAAAAAATCAAAACTAGTTTTATCTACATGGGAAAAGGAAAAATTTAAGATTGATATGTAGATAATTCACACCAAGAAGCATCCATACAGCCAGGCATTGGAGACAGAAGTATGTTAAGCTCCTTAACTGGTCCGCTGGTTCTCTGCAAAGCAGGGGCTCACGCCGAGCCACTAAAGTGCAGAAAGATGACACACTAGCATTTCTTTTTCTCACACCTTTTGCCTTCACGTTATTTGTGTGTTTTATGAGCGTGTAAAGTGTGCTGATCAGCTCAGTAGTTTAGCACGGAATTTATAAGTAAATGTGGATATTAGGAGCACGTGTTCAAAAACGTACTGATAAGAGCACACCACAAATTGAATCTGGAGATCACGCCTCTGGGTGATTTGCTCAATTCTAAACTTTACTGGGCAGGATAGGCATGCGCTCATAATTAACTATGACTGTTTCCCTTGGCATCAATCTGAGAAAAATATTTAGGGAATATGGATTGTGTGCTCAGCGCTATGCTAGGCACCGAGGGGACTACAAGGAAGGTCTAAGCCACAGGTGTTTAGCCTGAATGCTTGTCTCTCCATCTCTTAGAGGAGTCCATTCCACCGTTGAACAGCTGCTATCTTCAGAACATTCCGTCTTATACTGTATCTAAATCTGAAAGATGACAATCCAATTTGGAAGTAAATTTTTACCCATCTAGGTTTTGCCTACAAGGGCAACACCGGATAGCTTTTAAATATTCGAAAACAGCTCAAGTCTGTTTTTTTTTTAATTTTTCTCTCCCCCAGGGCCCAATCTGGGCTCTTTCAACTTGTAAAATATAGCCTGGGGTACTGTCTATCTTCTTGGATGGCAGTCACCCGAATTTACTCTAGTTTGTCCTTTCCCTTTTCAAATGTGATTTGACTTGTGCTGAATGCAGTGAGGCTATCATTTCTCTTGATTTGCATACCCTATACTATTAATAAAATTAATGTTAATATTTTTAGGAATTTCATCTGTCTCTTGGCTCTTTTTATAGTTAGCTACAGCCCCCAGAGGCTTTTTACCATGAAATCTGGGCTAGGATGTTACCATCCTGTAACTGTGTAATTTATTATTTAGAGCTGATTATAGGGTTTATATTCATCTCGGTTAAATTTATCATCTAGCACAGTTTGATTTATAACATAGCCTACTGAGATTACTTTTTAATCTCTTCTCATTCAACAAATATTGATTAAGCGCCCACTAAGTGCTAGTCACTGTTTTGGGTTGTGCAGTCAAATGGAAAACTAAGTCACTGTCTCTCCTCTTGAGGATCTCACATTCCAGTCAGGAAACTGGACACAAAGTTTCCAGTTATATTATGCAACGTGTTAAGACCTGTAACAGGAGTCCGTGAGTCCATGTAAAGCGTAGTGAACATGCAAAGAAGGAAGAGATTTAAACAACTGCTAACATTTTTATATTGATTTAGGATTTATGATTAGCTTGCAGATTTTATTTAATTCTCAAAACAATTCTGATGGATCATAGGGTTAGCAAATAATCCTCAGTTTACAGAAGAACCAGAGGCTCAGAGCAATTAAGTGACCCAGCAAGTAAGAAGTGTCTTTTCCCCTTTTTTAGAAAGCCAGGAAAAAGGGGTCCTATTTTTCTGTTCAAAAAAATTTTTTTTTCCCCAAGATTCCCCAGATATTCCACATTGTGCCTTCAGAGACTGATGACTGGATCTCTTCAGCACCGAGGGATGTAATTCCTCTGAATGGTGTGAATCCCTCTGGTGGTGTGAATTAATTTAAAGCAACTTCACCAATATGTCAGCTGAACTTGGTCCTCAAAATTCCTTTCAGATTTTGAAGTCTATGAACCTTCCTTAGGCTCTTATTTGTCATCTGCTGTTACAGTGTTCTCGGACCATCTGCTCCTTCAATTACTCTTGCTCTACTCTGAACATGGTTTTCAAATGTCCCCTTTCTGTTGAATTTTATTTTCAGTTCCCAGGCTTTTCCCCTCTCCTCTTCTCCAATATCTGACAATAAAACTGGAAAGAGGGGTAGGGTTAATAACAAAATGAAGCAAAATCCCTGGTCCTGTCAACATTAATTGCTTTCAAATTTTGCCCTGTCTTTATGAAATTTGTTTCTTTATTTCCACTTTGAAAACAAACCTGGGTTATTGAATGTCTGGGCTGGAATTTCTGCTGAAGAAAAATATTCAGAGGCTCTTGAAGTGTGTCCAAGTTCTCAAGTCTTTTTTGTAAGTAGGTAAAACCACTTGTCTGAAAAAAAGAATTCTTTTCCCCACTCAAGTGTTTTTTTGTCATGTGCACTGGTGAGCAGCTTTCATTAAAGATGTGATTTAACATATGAGGACAGAGAGTGACAGGTTATAAAGGCTGGACTCTTTTGTACTATACTGAGCAATTTAATGGAAAGAGGAGTTTCTAGGTCTTTTACTTTAGCATAATAACATTACAGGAGAAAATACTTATTTTTTAAAAGCCGTGTATGAATTTACAAATTACTTTTGACTAAGAGAGAAAAAAATTAGGACTTGTTCGATCCGTATTTTAATCTTCTTATTCATGAATGTCACTGTTTACTTGTATAAAATGTTTTAAAATGATTCCTATTTCAGGCCTCTCTCTTAAAGAAAACTGCCACCAGTCCTGTGTTTCTAGCATCAATATAGAAACTAGCGCAGTAACAATCATAACAGGCTTAGGTCAGGGATATTCTATTGGACGCATCTTATGTGCATCCTCTTCTATTATGGACTCAAATGAGAAGCCTTCTAATTGGGAACGGAATCTGGCTTTCCAAGGAGCCATCAAAGAGGCCAGATAACACCTGTAAGTGCAGGGGAGTGACTTCAATCAATGGGAAGCAAGAGGTGGGAGGGAGTGGGTAGGTGCCTTCTTATGAACTGTCTTCTGAAACATGGGTTTTCCACAGGGCCTGTCCACAGATGCCCTACATGGCTGTGCGGATGCACTCACCACATGACCTGCAGGAGTTTTTCTGGCTTACTGGGAAGGAAGCTGCAGCAGTGCGTTGCTCCCCAGCCCTCCCTGCCTTACTTCTCTTTTTCCTCACGCTCACATCAGCAAGTAACCTCCGCCTCAGACCCTGTTTTCCAGGGAATCTAGGACAAGATGGCTATTAGCTAAAAATATCAATTAACCAGCACACGAAAGTTCATTTCAATCCAGGATAACTTTGTGAATCTGCAAGGCACTAGATTAGATGGTACAAGGGAAGCACAGCTGAATAAAATTCAATCCGTGACCTTAGGTGCTAATAGTCTAGAAGAGAAGATAAAATAATTGCATAGGCAGCACAGCTCTGAAAAAGGGATTCAGGAGAGTTGCCTTCTAAGTCTGGCTCTATGGGTCACTGGCTTGAGAACAACATTTATTCTTCCTGGGCCTCAGCGCTCTTAGCTGTAAAATACAGGGTTGCCTTAGATAACCTCAAAAGTCTTTTCCACACCTAAAATCCTGTGACTTTATAAATCTGACAGGTGCATTTTCTGAATCCAAATGTTGTGCGGACCCAGGGCTTTAGAGATTTGGGAAACATCTGTGAAGAATGAGGGAGGCATTTGAGCTTTCAGGATTTGTAGGATTTTGATAGGCAATTATGGGGCAGATGAGCATGTCAGGCAGGAGAATCATACACGAAGGAATACAAAAGGAAAAGTATAACGTGTATGCGAGAGAGCATGACTAGTTCATTTTGGTCAAAGCAAGGGGTAAATAGATACCTAAATCAAAGAAATTGGTAAAGTAGAAAATGGAAGATCTCAACCACCAAGCTAAGTTTGAGCTTTATCCTGTATTCACTGACTCAACATATCTATAGAACACTTAACTATGTGAGAGAGAGAGAGCAAGGTGCTGAGAACACAGAAATAAAGACGACAGAGCTCCTGTCCTTAAGTGGGTGATGAGCAGTGGGCAGGGGAATGGGAAACAGAAGTGAAAGTGGTGTGTAAAATTCTGTAACATAAAACTGGAACGCAGAGCATGAAAGTGTGAGACATTTCAGAGGTACGATAACATTGAAGAGACAGAAGAGGCAATGATGATGGGAGACTGTAAAGACGGCAGGAAAGAGCAAAGGATGAGCAGTTCTGCTGACAGGAAAATGAGTTTGCTTTGTGTGTTGAATTTGAGGTCCTTCCAGACAACCAGGCAGAAATGTCTAAAAAGTAGAAAAAATATTGGTCTGTGATGAGGTTAAAATGTTGGAGCGAGAGACTGAAGGATGAGTGTATTCTCTGAATAACTCACGGGTCTGGGAGGGATTGTCAAGGAGGAAGACAGAGACAGAAGAAGATCAAGGAGAATGCGTTTAGGGAATACCCACACTTAGGTGTCAGAAGAAGTAAGAGGCATGAGTCGAGAAGACAGAGTTCAGACTGTCAGAGATAGTGAACAACCAGCATAAAGGATTTCAAGGGAAGAAAGAATTTCAAGAAAGATGAGGGTAAAAGGTTTCCCAAGTTTGGTGAACCAGCTGTACCAAAATCAATTGAAACATATTAAAAATATGGACTTTTGGGTATGGATGGATCTATCCAGAAACTGTTAACAGTGGTTGCCTTTGGGGAGAGAATTTAGGGAACTTAAGGGGAAGGATGGAGAAGGACTTACATTTTAGCACTTACACATTAGTATTGTTTAAATTTTTACCACACACACGTTTTACCTAACTGAACAAATATATTAAAATGCAGATTTCCAACCGCTACCTCAGACCTACTGGGTAAGAATTTTCAGGAATGGGGCCTGGGAACCAATATATTTAATAAGCTCTCCTGGTAATTTTAACCTGTAGTCAAATTTGAAAACCCCTAAAGTAGATAATTTGTAACAGAACTTCCAGTTCTTGGAATAAATGTGTTATGGGTAGAAAGGAAAGGAAAGGACGAGAATTTCAAATACCAGAAAGCATCCAGAAGATAGACTGAGAAGAAGCCCTTGTAAACACAGGATAGCAAGTTTTGGTAGAAAGATGGGGTCAGAAGTAAGTGGCAAAGGAACAAGGAATGAATAGAGGATGAACAAACAGTGGCAATGAGGAATATGAGAGTGAAAGGAAGATACTAGAACCTGAGGGGTAACTACATAAAGCAAAACGCTTAGCACTGGCAGTGTAACCTAATCGAAGTACTGGTCTGTCAGTTACCAGGAAACAGCAGAGAACTTCCAGAGCTGAGCAACCTGGTGGAGAAATCTCAGGTGAACTGTACTGTCAATGAAAAAGTGGGATGAAAGGTTTTAGTTTTTTAAAGTGTGGGATGCAGCATGAGACTTGAAGTAGAGTTAAAATACAATCAATATAAAAAAACTGAACCAGAGTTGAAGTACCCGCATAGAAATGGGAAAGCAAAGCCTTCAGGGGGTCACCAGGAGGTAAGGGAATTGGCTGGAAGTCATAAATGCTGGCATCCAGTGTCAATGTACTACAGCAAGTTGCCTCCATGGAGGACCAGTATTACTTTGGAAATGACATATGGGAAGCACCAAGACTTCTTTGTCTGGCTTTTTTTTAAATTGGAGTATAGTTGATTTACAATGTTGTGTTAGTTTCAAGAGTACAGCAAAGTGATTCAGTTACACACACACACACACGCACGCACACACACACACACACACACACATTCTTTTTCAGGTTCCTTTCCATTATAGATTATTACAAGATACTGAATATAGTTCCCTGTGCTATAAAGTAGGTCCTTGTTGTTTATCTATTTTATATATAGTAGTGTGTATCTGTTAATCCCCAAACTCCTACTTTATCTCTCCCCTCCCCTTTCCCCTTTGGTAACCAGAAGTTTGTTTTCTATGTCTGTGAGTCTATTTCTGTTTTGTAAATAAGTTCATTTCTATCATTTTTTTAGATTCCACATATAGTGATATCATATGATCTTTGTCCTTCTCCCTCTGACTTGTTTTACTTAGTATGATAATCTCTAGATCCATCCATGTTGCTGCAAATGCTTTGCCTTGCTTTTAAGAGAACTCACAGAGGCAGGAATGGAGAATGGAGTAATACGTAACCGAAGAATAGATAGAATGCTATCTTGAGAGGGTACCAAGTACCAGGGGAGGTATCATTTTGCTTTGCTCTGTTTTTAAGAATAGAGGAGGCCTGAGCACATTTATATGCAGAGAAGAAAAACTTGAGAAAAAAAGAAAGGTTGACATTTGTAAGAATGATGGGGGGAAATAAAAGGCTGAAAATGGAATTTTCATAAAGACTTAAAATTTTCAAGTATCTTTGGGAATAATTGCGTTTGACAATTACATTCTAGTTCCTACAGTATGCTGCCTCTGTGCAAGGTGCTGTGGAATCATTAATCGAGAGGACATTCTTCACCATCTTGGAGATTATAGTCCAGTCTAGAAGATGATACACACAGGTAAATATGCAATTAAAATAGTGTTAAAGAACGAGGAAACATACGGTGCTGAATTAGGTCTACGTAATCTAGATTTGAGGAAAGTTAGGGAAGTTTTCCTGGAGAAACTGATGCCTAATTTATATTGTACAGTTGATAGCATAGGATCTCTATCCTTTTCCTTAAGACCCTTTCTTCAACACCCTATACAGCCCCTGAGACAATAAAATATCTGTAGAATGAATAATCTAGAAACTGAAAGATGGAGACTTCCTGGAAGTCTACACAATCCAAAATCCTTGCTACTATGACCATCTGTAAATTCTGTGTAAGACACTATAATTCTTTCAATGGATAGGTGAGCTCCCCTGGTATCAAGAGAGAACGGCAAACAGAATGGTAAGCCTTGTGAGCACTCTAGAAATAGGAAAGTGATAGTGGGGAAGGCATTGCCAGACTCGGTAACCTGGGAGCTTGGCTTTTAATGCTGACAGTGGGTCATAAGAACAGACATTGGCATACGTGAAGGGCAGAGTTGGAATTAAGATACTCTTACAATATTAGTGATGTAAGATGGCTACACACTTAGTGAAAATGTGAGTCAGAAAAGATCTGCCCACTGACCAAAGTTTGTATATCCCTTGTATACATTCTGTATTAAAAAAATATTTTGAGAATCTGGAATGCACCTACCCACAGATGTGGGTGTCTGGGTTAGCACTTAAACTGCTGCCTGGTTGAGATACCTCCCAAGCAGTGATAGTAACACAAAGTATGGACCTGAGTGATGAGATCCATGACATTGCCGATAGAAACAAATGCAGAGCTCCTGATGAAACATGCTCGGTTCACAGCCCAGCCTGCACAAGATTCTCAGTGACACAGCCCTGCTGAAGATGAGTTTATAATCCAAAATTTAAAAATAAGGAGGTTACAATTCACCATGAAAGAGCTAGTAGACTCAACATGCTAGCAAATTGAGACCCCAAGAATTTCAGAAAATAGAACGATTTCATAGTGACTATAAAGTAAGCTTGTTTAAAATAATTCAAAACATAAAAGATATAACCCAAACCACAGAAAAGAATAGAGCAATATTAAAAAGAACAGATAACTGAAATATAACAGAAATGAAAAATATATGCAGTAATACTGAACGGATTAAATAGAAAAGTAGTCAGCTGAAGAAGAGTGAATTGGAAGATAAAGCCATGGAAAATAGATAAAATGTAGCATAGAGAGATATCATATTGGAAAACATAAAATAGAAGTTAAGAGACAAGAATGGAAGATGAATGATCTAAAATACATCTAATAGGGCTTACAGAAGAAAAGAACAGAGAAAATGAGGAGAGACAATATTAAAGAAATAATGACTGAGAATTCTCATGACAATGAATTCAAAACAGGATAAATAAAAATTAAATAATACCTACGCGCATTATAGTAAAACTGTGGACTATCAAAGACAAAGAGACCTTAAAAGCAAATAGAAGTCAAAGACAAAGAATGACAGTTAGACCGATGGCAGATTTTTAACAGCAATAATAGAAGGCAAGAGACAACAGACATATATCTTGACCTATAGGTGGGGAGAGAAGCAAAATACAGGCTAATGGTAGGGCTTTAGCTGTTTCTATAACATTTTACTTATTTAAAGTATAAAAGAGAGAGCTGAAGCAAATAAGGCCAAATGTTAACTTCTGGTTGATCTTTTTTTAAATAAATTTATTTATTTATTTTTGGCTGTGTTGGGTCTTCGTTGCTGTGCGCAGGCTTTCCCTAGTTGTGGTAAGCCGGGGCTACTCTTCATTGTGGTGCGCGGGCTTCTTATTGCAGTGGCTTCTCTTGTTGTGGAGCATGGGCTCTAGGCATGCGGGCTTCAGTAGTTGTGGCTCATGGGCTCTAGAGTGCAGGCGCAGTAGTTGTGGCGCACGGGCTTAGTTGCTACACGGCATGTGGGATCCTCCCGGAGCAGGGATCGAAACTGTGTGCCCTGTATTGGCAGGAGGATTCTTAACCACTGCGCCACGAGGGAAGCCCCAACTTCTGGTTAATCTTGATGGTAATACACAGCCATCTGCATTGCTATTTTTGTACTTTTATACATGTAAATTATAATTTTAAAAACTAAAGGATGAGTAAGAGTTAACCAGATAAAAAAGGAGTGCAGATAAAGAATGTTCCAGTAAGAAGGAATAGCCTGTGCAAAACTGCATAAGAGCAGCACAGTGCATACACATTCTAGACTATAAAAATAATGAAAAGTCGCTGAAATAATAGAAGTGCCTGAAATGGAGGGAAACTGGTAAGAGATCTGCCTGAAAAGAGAAGCAGGGCCAGATCACACAGGCTTCATAAACCAAGCAGAGTTTGAAATTTCTCCTGAGAACAATGAAAACCAATAATGTATTTTAAACAGGGAACTGAGACCCCCATCCATAGTACATTTTAGACATCACTCTGACTGCTGCGTTTAATAAGGACAGAAGAATCTCCACTTATAGTGGTTCAGGTGGAAAACAATGGTGGTGGTGTGAACTTGCATGGCAGTAACGCGAATGAAATAGAGACAGATTCAAGAGATGTTTAGATTGGTAATGATTATGGATTGATATTAGGGATGCGTGAGAAGATAGTACCAAAGATACTATTATATGCTGTCTGTTTTGCGTATCTGGGTAAATGGTGATCCACTCACTGAGATGAGTAGACAGAAAGGTAGTTTTGGCTAAGAAGAGAATGAGGTCACTTTGGGAAATATAAATGTTAGGAGTCTGTAGGATGTCTAAACAGGCATTTGGATGATATAGATCTAGTGCTCAGAAAATAGACTTAGCCTAAAGATCTGAAATTGCAATTCATTTAGCATCTCAATAGATGTACAAATTGGAGTGAACAAGACAGTTGGGGGCAAGTGTCCTATGAGAAGAGAACTTAATAAACAACATTGTTTAAATGATGGATGGAGAAAGAGACGCTTGTAAGGAAAACCAGAGATGTGCAAACAGAAAAGATGAAAGAGAAAAATGGATGTGGCAGCCATGGAGACATGCCACTCCGATCACCTTGGAAGAAACAGCTTTCTATTTTGCTCTCAAGAGGCAGTTAGCTGCCAGCCTCCATCTGTAGCAAGTTCAGATTTGTCACAGAGTTTGAACCAATACCCACTCTTCCTGGGAAGCCCACAGCCAGTGACTGAGCATGGAAGAGGCATTAGAGCCTACCCTTTACACCCAATGTGGGGCTCCTCTAACAGGCAATCTTCACTCAAGAGCTCCCCACTGGGTTGGCTGGACTTTACGGTTAGCCCTCACAAGAGAACCATAATGCAGTCCCCTGGAGTTCTAGAGCAAGGCCGCACCATCTGCAGTACAGAAAAACAGCTCTTGGTAAGCTCCTGGGCTCTCAGTCAAATGAGACTGAACACTGGACCCTGGCAACCAAGAGGCCACGCATCCTAAACTGTCCATCATGAGCTGAATTCTGTAGGACTGGCTAAGTCAGAGCACCTGGCAGACTCAGCAGCAGTTAATCAGATGGAAAGTGGTACATCCAAGATCAAACCTGGGCAGGACTACAAAGCATGAGTAAACTGTCTGAACAGGTAACCCAGACCCTCAAGTCACCTACTAAGACTGCAGCACAGTCCCTTCCTTGTTCACACCTATGGCTGTATGAGGTCCCACATGAGAAGCTAAGGGAAAAACAAAAAGCCAGATCTTGGTCAATGGATCATTTGCTGGTGTGTAGATGTTGGTTCACTATGTCCACCCAAAATCGACAACAGCTGCAAGTGGAAGTGGCCTTGAAAGATGGCAGCAAGGGAAAATCTTCCTAATGGGCTCAATTCATGGAAAAGTGTTCAGAGATAAAAAATAGATATGGGGCTTCCCTGGTGGCGCAGTGGTTGAGAGTCCGCCTGCCGATGCAGGGGACACGGGTTCGTGCCCCGGTCCGGGAAGATCTCACATGCAGCGGAGCGGCTGGGCCCATGAGCCATGGCTGCTGAGCCTGTGCGTCCGGAGCCTGTGCTCCGCAACGGGAGAGGCCACAACAGTGAGAGGCCCGTGTACCGCAGAAAAAAAAAAAAAAAAGATATGGATTTGTGAAAAAATGGTTTGGCCATCTGGTCAGGGGCCTGGGACGAAAAAGACTAGAAAAGGCAGCTGGGCAGCGACAGTCCACAGTCTTCAGCTACCAGAAGTCTGAGGTTATTCACTGCCTGAAACAGATGCGGCACCCTTGAGCCTCCGTCAGTTCCTGCCGCCAAGCACCACTCACTTCTGCAGCATTCAGCACTATTCCCCGTGCTAACCCCCGCCCTCACTCCACGGGCACTCTGTGAGCCGTACCGGGGGGCAATCCCAGCCCCACACCCCACGTGGTGGCGTCTGGGCCAGGCTCCATACAATAAGTGCTGATGCTGTGTGCAAAAGAAGGAAGGTGAAGAGAAGACCCCAGGTGAAAGAAAATCAAAGATGTTCAGGATGCAGGGGGAAAAACAAAAAGGAAAAGAAGAGGAGAGGGGAGGGGAGGGGGAAGAAAAGAAAGGAAAGGAAAAGAAAAGAAAGGAAAGGAAAAGAAAGAAAAGGAAAGAAAAGAAAGGAAAGGAAAAGAAAAGAAAGGAAAGGAAAAGAAAAGAAAGGAAAAGAAAAAAAGAAAGGAAAGGAAAAGAAAAGGAAAGAAAGGAAAAGACAAACATGAGAAGGTTGAAGGGAAAAAAGTTTGGGCTAGATGGAGGAGAATGAATGAATATATGAGAAAGGGTGTAAAATGTGAAGACCTTTGTATCATATATTAATGACTGTCAGAAAGTTGCTACCATAGAAGAAACATTGAAATAACCAAGACAAAATCACTTGATCAATTGACAGTAGCCAGCCTTCATCATTGGCCACCCCAGAACTAGCATAAATGGAACATTAACAGAGTGGAGACTACACGCCAATACCATAGACACCCCCCTGCCCCCCTCCACCCCACTTATCAAGGCTTATCTGGCCACTATCACCATTGAAAGTCCAGCTAGTTGGCAACAGAAATCAATGTGGCACTATTACTTGATAGCACCACATGGCTGCTTGGTGACAAGTTGACCACATTGAGCCCTTTCTTCCTAGAAGGGCCAGTGGTTTATTGTCATAATAGTAGACATTATCAGTAACTGTTCACCTTTCCTGCCTCTAGAGCCTCAACCAGCACCACTATCTGAGAGATTTCAAAGTGTCTGATCCACAGGCATAGAATCTCATACAATAGAGCATCTGACGATGAGACCTACTTCACAGAGAAGGAGATAGGGAGGTGAGTCCATATCAGAGGATCCACTGGTCATATCAAGTACCATATAATCCAGAAGCAATTGATTTTACCGAACAATGGAATAGCCTGCAAAAGGCACAACTTGTAGGCAATACTCCACCGTGATGGGGTACCATTATGCACGTTACACATTGAATCACAAACCTCTATTTGGATGTTTGATCTATTAGGAAGAAAAATGGGCCAGGGAACCAAGCAGCCAAAGCAGGAGTATCCTCAGTTGCCTTTATATCCAATGACCCACTAAGGATCTTTGTGTTTCCCATCCCTACAATTCTTGGCTCTGCAGGGAACTTTAAACTATGACCGCTACCTAGGCATTTTGGAGTCCTTATGTCCAGGGAATCAGCAGACTAAAGGAGGAGTTAATATCTTGGCAAGAGTAAGTGATCCTGATCAGCAGGAAGAGGTAGGGCTGCTGTTCCACAGTGAGAGCAGAAGGGAATATGTGTGGAATTCAGCTGATCCATTTGGGCATATTGAAGTACTTGTTCTGTTATGACTAAAATGGACACGGACAGCAACGTTGACCCGAGAAGGGTATAGCTACCATGGGCTCAAACCCCTCAGGAATGAAAGCTTGGATCAGACAACTAGATCAGTCATCAAGACCAGCTGAGGTGAAAGCTGAGTGTGAGGGGAATTTAGAATGGACAGTGGAAAAGAGAGACTATAAATACCAGTTGTGATCCGGAGACCAACTGAGATCCAGTTGTGGAGGTGAGCACTCTGTTCAAGAAAGCACTTGCCATTAAGCTGTAGGAGGGCAGCTGACACTCCTAACTGGCTCAGTATCTCAGTATCTGCCCTCGTTGTGCAATAGCAGCCCTACCTTGGATGATGATCAGAGAGCCACTTCGAGGCGCCAGGCAATCAGAGTGTAAAGTGGAGGAATCCAAGGGAGATGGTCATCACTGCTACCAAAGGTTCAGTCCAGGAAAGTTTCTAAAATGTCCACGGAATTTTTCAGCATAGATTGTTAGTCACTTTGGAAAAGAGATGAGTGATGGGGGCAGAAGCCAGATTTCACGAAGCTAAAGAATGAATAGGAAGTAAAAACATCAAGAGAGCAACTTGAGAAAACTCTTTATGAATATTTAGCTGTGAAGGGAAGTAGGAGTGGTAGATGGACTAAAATGTGAGAACTATAGAGATGTTTTTAAGAAGACAGAGATGTGAGTGTGTTTGGAGAGCAGTGGAAAGGATCTGGGAGAGAAAGAGAGACGAAAAAAAGTCTAGGGTGAAGAGACCAGGGAGCGTGGACACAGATGGAGAGACTCCTCTTCCATTATTGTAAGAGTGGAGGAGGAAAGGATGGATGTGGATGCTTTTAAATTAAGTATTTAGTTGTTGTTGCTTTGTTTTTAGTCTAATTCCCTCAAAATCCCTATATGATACATCTATGTTCCCCAAAATATTTGATAAAGCATAACCCCCCATATTCTTACTCTGCTGAATGAGAAAGATAGTCCTTGAATAATGAAGAGCACCTTCTACACTTGAACAGTTACTTCCCTGGTCTACCCAACAGTTCTCCGAGGTAGGACAGAGCCATTCCTTGGTGTTCATTTAACAGATACAAAAAGTGAGACACAGAAAGATTAAGTGCCTTGCTAAAATATTCATGACTCATTGAAGGTCTCCTGACTTATGACCTCCATTTCTATTTACCACTCTTACTATATAGAGTTCTGTCACATAGTCATATAATCATTTACTTATTGCTCCAGAAACTTCCATCCTCTACTCTTCACTATGACTTTTAGCTGACATGGCTTTAACCACAATATTTCCCTCCATACTTTGCTGCTATTGAAACTGAAGACATTGGATATAATATAAAAAGAAAGCATAGCCCCTCCAAGTCACTCTATTTTTTTTTTTTTTTTGGCCATGAGATAACATACTTTCTGTAAAGTGCCCAGTTTCTTAAGAGTAGAAGGAATTCTTCATAAATACATTAGAACTTCTATTGTCACATAGAACTGGATCAGACAGAACCTTAATGGATTCTTTCATGCTTCGTAGAGCACATTTCAGAGCTTCTGGCTTTGTTGTTTTAGATTCCAGGGATTGAGGATGGTTTTGAAATGGCAACTTGGTTATGCTACATAAGAAGGCCAGCCAAGCATTAAATAGGGGCATCTGGAGAGTTTGGAAACACTAACAAGCCTTTCAGCCAAACTCTGACATAGAACAGATAAACCCTTCCTAGAGATTTATGGGTCTTATTGGGACAGAGACCCTCCCAACTAGAATTTCGGTCACTTTACCCTACTAAGTAACTTCTCAGGCATGAATATCTCGGGAAGAAGATAAGAAATCTTGTAAATCTTTAAACTGTCCCTTTTGCACAGTGGACAAGTGTTTGCTCTTCTTAATAAAGCTGTACAACCCTCAAGCCAAACAGCCGCTGAATGGTCCCTGCATGGAAGCCTGACCTCCCTGAGGCAATATAATACCCACATCAAGGGTTAAATCAGGCCAGATCTCACAGGCTCTCAGACCCACTACTGCATTAGTGATAACAGTTAACCTGTGATCAAGGCTTTATTCTGGTTTATCAGGTATTTCACGTACATGCTACTAGCATAACCTCACGTGATCCTCATAACCACTCCATGATGTGGGTATAGCACAACTTACTAGCTTGTTCATGCTGTGAGTTGAGCAAATAGAGTCTTCCACACAGTGAGTTGATGGAGAGCTAGGATTTGACCATACAGCTTCTGCCTCCAAGTCCAGAGCAGGTCGGGAAGAAATAGCTGAGAAGTAAACTCTGGTAAACATAAGGGGAAGAATAATCTACTTCTCTCATTTAACCTTTTTTTATTCTTAGCAAATTTCCTTTATTGGCATATTGGTTAAAAATTTTTAATGGAGATGGAAAATAGTATTAAAAGAAACACCATTACAAATGGGATACTGTTTGAGTTCTGCAGCTTCCCTATAACAGAGGGAAGTCCTTTGCATAAATATTGGCTCTTAAAAGGGTAAGAGTTATGGATAATGGCTCATGCATTGCTCTTAAGTCACCTCTTTGTAGAAGTGTTGACTAAGATTGCTGTGGGATCCAGAAGGGATAAGAGCATGGTGTTCCTCAGCCAACTGGCTAGAAACACTCTCCCTCACAAGATGGGTATTCTTAAAACCTTTTGACATGGGAAAGTTATTTTGTAGCTCTAAGCCTCTGAGAATAAGTATGGACATTTTTGGTGTTCAGATTATTATATCTAAGGTGTAAGGTGTTTAGACAAGGGGTGGGGGTCCTTTTTATACAGGTGTGTTAGAAATGAACCTGTATGAAAAATCTTGAAAGTAAACAAAGCTTGGCCTTTTACATCTCCTTTTGCACTGGGCCACTCGTCTGATCACCCACAGTCTTTCTATCCCTACAACGTGGGTGAAATGTGAAAACATGAAGTAAAAGAAGCCAGACACAAAGGTCACATATGTATGATTCCATTTATATGAAATGTCTAGAAAAGGTAAATCCATAGAGACAGAAAGCAGATTAATGGTTGCCAGGGGCTATGTGGAGAGGGGGAATGGCGAGAGACTGCTTAATCGGTACAGGATCTCCGTTAGAGATGATGAAAAGAGTTTGGAACTAGAGGTGATGGCTGTACAACACTATGAACGTACTAAATACTACTCGGTGCACTGTGTGAATTTCACATCAATTAAGAGAGGGTGGTGGGGAGTTATTTAGGAAGAGAACTACAGACTAGTAGAGAGAGCCTTGGATTTAGAGTTAGGACACCCGAGTTCGAATACCCTTTCACTTAAACTCGTTGTGACATAAAAGATAAGAGAGATGACATTTCTAGGTCTCAGATTCCTCATTTGAGTCAAACATCTACCTCACAGAGCTACCATGAGTCCTAAGTGAAATATCATATGTGAAAACACATAGCATGGGGCTGGACACAGAGTTCACACACAGAACATAATTCAACAAAAGAAAATAACATAACAGTGATAGGCTTTTTAAGGCAGTACACAGAACTCATTTAATTCCTATTATTGCTCAAACTGTTATGATGTAATAAAAGTAACTTGGATTAATAAACCATAGTAGATAAAAATCATGGCAATTTTCAGAAATCCAAACGCTCCGAAGAACTAGTTGTTTTTGAAACTCAAGTTTTCTGGCATCAAGGCATTAATTTAACCCTAAAAATTACCGTTACGGCAAATTCTTCACTCTAATACTGCTTGACCTACATCAAGAGGTACTCTATTTCATTAATTTAAGATGCACATTTTTGGAAAAAAACTTTAATATCTCTGAGACCAGGAGTCTATTGATTGAAAGGGAGGCTGGATCACCCTAAGGAAATTTCTACAATGCCACCCTAGAGGTGATGTTCAACAACCAGGTGGACAAGATGACCCATTCTATGGTGCAGTGAACATGAATGAAACGGCCATGGCGACAGGGACTGAAGCCAAACATGGGCTCCTTTTCATCACAGCTAGTCAAGATACTGCCTCTGTAAAATCCCGACCTGCCAACAGCAGAGCCCTATGCTGCAACCTTGATAAGGTAAATTTCCCCAGAAAACAGCCAGCCATTTGGTGGCAGTTTGGTTACACTGGACCCTTTCCACCCTGTAGAAAATAGTGATTCATTTAAAAAAGAATTTTTACTTTAGATTTCGGTTTGCCTTCCCTGACCTCAACACATCCACCAGAACCACTATTCAAGGGCTTATAAAATGCTTGATCTACCAGTAGGAAATCCTGCACAATACCGCAACAAGCGACTTGTGCAACAGTGCAATACAGCCCTCAACCAAGAGACACATTTCATGACAGAGGAGGCACAACAAAGGGTGCATGACCGCCATATCCACTAGTCCTACCATCATGCAGAAGCAGATTGCCTAATAAAATGAGGGACTGACCCGTTAAAGGCTCAGCTAAGGTTCCAACTTGGAGACTAAGTCCTGCAGGGTTGGGGATCTGATCTAATGAAGTATACACACTGAACCAATAGCCATTGTATGCTATTATGTTCTTTGCAGCTAGAATACCTGGGTCTGAGGACCTAGGGGAGTTGGTAGGATTGGCCCTTCTCACCATCACCACAGTGACCTACTTCCAGAATTTGAACTTCTCGATTCCTGCCAGATTAGAGGTCCTAGTTCCTGGATGGACAGATAACTTCCACAAAGTAAAACACAGGGGGCCTGATGCTATAATAACCACCTGGTCATTTGGGCTCCTTGTACCAGTGGATGAATAGGAAAATAAAGGAGTTTCTCTACTGATGGGAATAACAGAACCAGGAGAAGCTGGGGTGGCTGCTACACATTAGCAGCTGTAAGGAGTATGTCTAGAACCCAGGAATTTCACTGGGACATACCTTGGTTCTTCTATGGCCAGTGATAATGGTGAATGAGAAAATGGGGCGACTATAGTTGAAAAGGGCAAGGCAACTAAGGGTTTAGAACACTTGGAGGTGCAAGTCTGGGTCCTACCACTAGGCAATCACCCCAGCCAGTCAATGTGCTGTCCGAAGGAGAAAGAAATCTAGAATTGGAGTTGCAGAGAGATGATAACTATCAATTACAAGCTTGGGATCAAACACAACAGAGAAGACTTTAGCTCATGTCAGAAACTTTCCTGCATTATGTCTTTGCAAAGATTGCATCTTGAAGAGAGTGGCAGATTGGACTTGTATCCTCCTCTCTCTCAGGAAAGAAGTAAGGGCATATCATTCCTACAAAACTGCAGATAACATATTTTCGTATGGGAGCAGGATATAATGGAAATCTTGGGCAGATTCTGAGTGGTGCAAAGAGTGAACTACATTGGAGATCTCTTATACCTCATTTGAGATCCTCTCAGCCTTACATGCCTCCTACTCTAGCCATTCCGCAGCCACCGGTTCATGCAGAAGCCAGCTGGCTTCACCCAGGTGCACCCTGACAGTGCTGCATCTCAGCCCTGCATCATGCTCCTCTCGCCTTCCACCCCGGGGCTTTTCTGTTAATATCTGGAAACTCTTATATCATCCATGCATAAGAAACCCGGAAGGTTGGTGAGTTAACACCCTGACGTATGGGGGGTATTTTTTTTCATGCGATTTTTCTTGGGGGGGGTGATTAAAAATCCTTACTAGCTTCTTATCTCACTCAGAAAACAAACAAATATTTATTTATTTTTTACACACACACACACACACACACACACACACACACAAATACCTTATAATGATCTATAAAGTAAACATGATCTATAACTGCTCTGATGTCACTTCCAACAACTCTTTCTGCTCCAGCTACATTTCTCTTCTTGTTACTTCTTAAACATATTATGCGTGTTCTTCTCCTGTCCCCCCGACTCTGGGTCTTTGCATTTACTCAGAATCCCCCCCACCCAGATACCAGCCTGGCTTAGTTTTTTTTAGATCCTTCAGGTCTTTATCCAAATGTCACCTTCTCAGTGGGGCCTTCTCTGACCATTTAAAATGCAACTTCCGGCATTCCTCCTCCCCCTTCCTTTATTCTTCTCCATTATACTTATCACATTCTATGTGTTTTCCTTATTTATTTATTAATTTATTTTCGGTGGCTATTTCCCCTGCTAGAATGTAAGGTCAAGGAGGTCATTTATTATATATCTCCAATGCCTAGAATGGTATTTACATTTAATAGGTGATCAATGAATATTTATTGAAAAAAGAAAGAAGAAAGGAAGGAAGAATAACTAACTAGAACAAAATGCCATCTATCTAGAGGTAAGATTTCTGGTCATCTCAAATCTCTGGACCATGGCCATGAAGCCAGAAATAATTGAAAAAGGTGCTGAGAAGGAAACAGAGCAGTCACCCAGCCCACTAAAGACTCTGCCACAGGAAAGCCCCTCACTGACACCCTCCCTTTAGAGCCTATTTATTCTCAAGTCCACATCCTTCACCCAAAGTTAGCCTTCTAGTTTCCCAGCTCACAAAAAAATTGAAATAACAAAATACAGAGTGACCTGGCAATAAGAAGAGACGATTTCAATCCTCTAACTGGAGTTGAGTAATTACGATAACACACGGGTGTGGGTAAAATTAAGCTAATGCTTGTAAAATGTAAACCAAGAGCTTATGTATCATATAAATACAAAGATTGTGGTTTTGAAAGAAAAACTGGGACACAGTGAGCTCTTCCCAGGAGCAAAAGGGGTGTGGGGAGTTTAGTTAAGATGAAATATTTGAATTTCTGGACTGTTGTGGTGGTGCAAAACCTACGCCATATTTACATGTCACTACGTTAAGAGAGTAATATTTATAAGATGCTTTAAAAATCACAAATGCCTGCTCTGTAATTTTAAGAAAAGAATCTGTTTTGAACATTTCCAGAACACCCTAAATGATCTTAAGGATTCATACAAGAATGAAGCAAAGTAAGTAATGTCTGACATCTAAATGGAATCCTTTAAAATCCAATTTGTAGCTTTGAACAAATGGGACCATTTTGCCCATACTTGAAATTTTCTTCAATGATTTTTTAATTGCAGGAATGAAGGGCTAAAGAGTAATGAAGCACACTGGCCAGCTTCAGTGAAAATGGAAACAGGGTCAGTGTGGAGGAGTTGATGCCAGACATGAGGTATTAGACACTTGTAAGATCTGTTTTTAAACTATTGGCTTGAAGAATAGCCACATTCAGTGAACTTCTGTGTGAAAAGCCTATTCAAAGGACAGGCTAAGTGTGAGGCATAAAAAAGTAACCATACTAATGTATTCAGGAGAAAATATATCACATTCAACGATCAAGACTTTTTTTGTTGTTTAAATATGTGTTTAAGCATTCTTTGTAGTAAAATAAAAATGTTTATAATAAAAAGAATTATAGGTGACACCAAAGGTATACTTACAGTTACACAAAAATGCCAAATTATGCCAAAACAGAATTTCTTTGGAGGTCAAGAAACCTCCAAAGATTTTCATTGAAAAATCTGAGAAGAATTATAGGCTCTCTCAGCAATGCCCTAATGTTCTTGTATACAAATTTTTACATTATCACAGATTCCCAGGAGGCCAACCACAGACCCCTAGGAAGCCCATGAACTTCTGGTTAATAAATCTTTTTTTTTTCATTTTTATTGGAGTAAGGCTAATGATGCATTAGCCTCCACTGCACAACAAAATGAATCAGCCATACACATACAGATATACCCTCCCTTTTGGACTTCCCTCCCATTTAGGTTACCACAGTGCATCAGGTAGAGTTCTCTATGCTATACAGTATGTTCCCATCAGTTGTCTATTTTATACATAGTATCAATAATGCATATATGTCAATCCCAGTCTCCCAGTTCCTCCCACCCCACCCCTTTCCCCTTTGGTATCCGTACATTTGTTCTCTACGTCTGTGTCTCTATTTCTGCTTTGCAAATAAGGTCATCTATACCATTTTTCTAGATTCCACATATATGTGTTATTATATGATATTTGCTTTTCTCTTTCTGACTTAGTTCACTCTGTATGACACTCTCTAGGTCCATCCACATCTCTACAAATGACCCAATTTCGTTCCTTTTGATGGCTGAGTAATATTCCATTGTATATATGTACCACATCTTCTTTATCCATTTTTCTGTTGATGGATATTTAGGTTGCTTCCATGTCCTGGCTATTGTAAATAGTGCTGCTATGAACATTGGTGTGCATGTGTTTTTTTGAATTATGGTTTTCTCTGGGAATAAATCTTAACCTGAAGGGTAAAAAGCATACCTTGTACAACCAAGAAACATTAAAATAATCAAATAGATCATTTTAATTTCTCAGCTCTGGAGGGGAAAAAGCTATTTCAATTAATTGACTGATAAATTCAGGTAAAGTTCACTCATTTAACAACACATTTTAAGTAGTGTGAATTTGTTTTCTATGTCTACTACTTTATCAGAGCTGATATACGAAGACAGACTTAGACCCAGGGGCAGGTGACATAACCAGCCATTCTGGACCCAGGTCTCTGAGAACAGGACTGAATGGGCTTGGCCTCTGCAGAGCTGGTCTGATCATGGAGCTCTTACACACAGCACTGCCTCCCAAACTACTTCTTCACTGGCCTCCTTCAGTGCCTGCCATTCCGTGCATCAAGGCACTTCTGTGGATCAAGTGACGGGGATATTCAAATACAGAGATGCATTAACCTGAAGGTACAAGGAAATAACTCCGGGAAGGTATATAAGAAGCCACATGAAAAACAAATACGTGATGGAAAAGAATTTAAAATTTTAGTAATTTTTTGGAAGTTAAATTTAAAAAATAAACCAAAGACTTCGAAGGAATGTCCTGCTTGCCCTGGATTCCTTCTGAGTGTCCCAGCTATCCCAGGGGCCCTGCTCCACTTCCTCTTGCTGAGGAGCCCTACATTTGGGAAGTTTAGAAAGCACTGGGGTAGTTAATTTCTTGGGGATGGCAGTTCAAAGGATCTTCATCAACAGGTCTTTAGTAATATGAACAAACAATGAGAGATGTGGATGTCACTTCAGTATCTAAAGAAGTAGTGTCCCAGATAGCCAGGAAAAATACGAAACAAAGCAGAATTCCATCCGTCTTAACAGGGCAATAAAACTAAAGGACTTGGAAAAAGAATTATAAAAGGGTGCAAAGAACCCAATGGGATAACATTAGAGTGCCTCTGGAGACATTCATTCATGTGTTTGTTCATCTATTAAACAAATACTAACTGACTATCGATTATATACCAGGCCTTTTCTAGACACTGGGGATACATAACTGAACAAAACAGACAAACAATAAAAACAACAACAACAGACAAAACAAAAACCTTGCCCTTGTGGAGATTATATTCTTGTGGAGAAAGACATAAACAAGAAACATAAAAACAAGCAAATTACTTAGATACTGGAAGGTGACAAGTGCTATGGATTAAAAAATGTTTTAAAGCAGGAGTGTTACATTTTAAATGGAGTGATTAGGAAAGCCTTATTGAGAAGGTACCATCTGAACAGAAACTTGAAGGAGGTGCAGCGATTAACCGTGGGGATGTCTGGGAAAATAATGTTTGAGACGCAGGGAAGGACCAAATGTGTAAATCCTGACAAATGTGAGGAACAACAAGGAGGCCAATGGAGTGGAAGCTGAATTACGAATGAAAGTAATAAGAAATAAAATTGGAAAAGTAAAGAAGGTCTGAATCACATAGGGCTTTTTGGGCCAAAACTGTAAGGACTTTGGTTTTTATCTTGAGATAACTAGGAACCCTGTTAGAAGTTCCTGAGTAGAGGAGGGACGTGACCTGACCTACATTTTAAAAGCTCTTTGGCTGCTGTGTGAACAGACTGTGGAGGGCAGGGGTGGAAGACGGGACAGGTTCGGAGGCTCCTACAGTAAGCAAGAAGGGAAGACACTTTCAGTATCTTAAGAGAGCCAAAGAAACACAAAATCAACTGAAGCAGTGAAGGAAGCTAGCTACCTAACTATGTGGGGATTGCAGATTTTGAGGGGGTATTGAGAGACCAACCCATTTTAAGTTATTGTCTCCCAGTTACGGTGACGATAAACAAGGCTAAGAATGTCCCCATATGTCCTACGGGCCTCTGGACTTTATGTTCTATTAGTAATTTATCCTCCAAATTGGGACACCTTTGAGAATGAAAGGAATGCTATTAATTACACCTGGACAACAGGTACATGAGAAGGTTCCTTTCAGATAGGGCAACCCTAATTACAAGGAACTTAGGAAGCCTGTGGATGGTTCCTTAAAAACCAGAGTTCGTTAGAGGAGGAAGACCAACTTGCTTACTGAATAGACATCTTTTAGCCTGGGAAATTTTACAGTTAAGAATAGAAATGAGAGGCTAACTCAGATCCACAGTATCAATATGTTTGTGTTGAGTTTAAGAATAGTCAATACATATTTGGTATGTTCGGTCTTTGTCTTATTTAAACTTGGGCTGTTGGAATATCTAATAGATTGCCCTTGCAACTCCAATTTAAAATGAATGATTAATTTATTTCAACCTTTGATTTAAGTTGAAAAGAAAATTATGTTTTACTGCATTTACTTGTAAATGTCTACCGTGAGCCAGTAACTGTTCTAAGCCATTTATACACTTTGTAGGGGCAAAATCGTGCTTCAGTGGAAAACTATGCATTGATTTAGAGCACATTCTTCCAAGATTGAGTCTGATTCAACAAGAGCTACTTTACAGCTCTGTAGGTTGTAGATGACTGACAACAAGGCGAAACAATTTTGTCTGCGGACACACAAATTCTGTCCTGTGAGAGCTTCAGTTGACTCTGCCCACTCTTCCCCACACGAAAGAAGTTAGTTTTGCCTCCATCAGCATGTTCACTTCGGTATTCCACATCTATAAAAGTGCTGATTTTGTGGGCTCTCCTTTAAGCTGATTGCAACATCTTACCAGTTTTCTCCTTGTTGTGGGTTGACTAGTGTCCCCGTAAAACTCATGTCCACCTGGAACCTGAGTATGTGACCTTATTTGGAAATAGGGTGTTTGTAGATATAATTAGTTAAGCTGAGGTCATCCTGGAGTAGGGTGATCCCTAAACCCAATGACTGGGATTGTGATAAGATGAGGAAAGGACACACAGAGACAAAGACACACAGAGAGAAGGCCACATCAATAAAGAGACAGAGATTGGCATCCTGCAGCTACAAGCCAAGGAACACCAAGGATTCCCATGGCCATCAGAAGCTGGAAAAGGCAGGAAGGATTCTTCCCTAGGGCTTTCAGAGGAACATAGCCGTGTTAACACCTTGATTTCTTACTTAGCTTCCAGAACCATGAGACAATACATTTCTGTTATGGTAAGCTCCTCAGTTTGTGATACTCTGTTACGGCAGTCTTAGGAAACTAATACGCTGCAATGAGTTAAGTACAATCTTTAATGTGTTCAATTTATAGCTGTAGGAGAGTCATAATTTTACCTGCCTTTGAAAATTATCTTTAACAGTGTTAGGTCATTCACACCTCCCAGCAATCCAATGAGGCAGGCACTACTTTTATCCTTATTTTATAGACGAAGAAACTGAGGCACAGAACTATCAGGCAATGTTCCTGATGGGGTTTAGGACAGGCTACCCCAAAATACAGAACTTTGGCATATTGAGTATTTTAAGGAATTTGAGAAAGAGCATGTGCAGGGAGGACTTTCTGACCTTCCCCCAAAGCAGGTCACAACACCCTCTTGTGAGAGGTGTCCTCCCTATACCCAGAGGGAAGGACCATCCCTATCTCTAAAGACAGAGGGAAGTCAAGAGGAATCTGAATGAACAGACTTTGCTGTTTGCCCCTTTATTACACTTAGCTCACACCCTTTTTTGTCTTGTCATATTGTTCCATGGCTCACCATGCTTCATCAAAACTAGCATAAAGACGCTCAGGTATAATAGCTTCTTGGGGTCTTCATTTCCTTATGAAAGCTCTGTGTCATGTCATGTAAAACTTATATTAAATAAATTTGTATGCTTTTCTTTTGTTAATCTGTTACTGTTACAGAGGCCCCAGCCGAGAACTTAGAAGGGTAGGGGGAAATTTTTTTCTCTCCTACATTCTCAAAAGCATACCTAGGAAACAGTACAGCAAGCCATTCAACCCAGATGACCTCACTCCAGAGAGCATGCTCTTAACCACTTTATTCTCCTGCCCCGTAAAGAGCACTGGGATATCTAAAAACTTAGGATTCCCGGTACTTATAAGATTTAATTTAATAGACTTTCTAGAATTTTCCAAGTATTTGGAAAGTTTTGTCAAATATTCACATGCTTTAAAAGAAAATATATTACATTTGTATTCATTTAAACTACTTATTATTTTATTAAAGTACTTATTAAGATATTATTAAATTATAAACTCTTCCTTAAAGTAATTGTTACAATTAGATTTACAAATAAAATAATAAATACATGGAAAACTCAAAAAAAAAAAACCCTAGGTTTTACATTTATTACTTTAATGAGTCAAATATTTGTTTTTAAAACCAGTTACCCTCAAAAGCCTTCTTTGGACACAAAAGCTGCCCCCACTGACATCAGAATTCACTTTGACCCGTATTGTATTATGAAGAAAGTATGTAGTACATATTTTGTTGCCCATCAATATCTTTGTCCCAAGTGAATTAATCAAACCCTTCAGCATTTAAGTTAGAATTCTCCAAAGTTCTTCAAACGAGCAGTTCCATCTCCTGGAACAATGCTTCCTCACCCTCCATGAAACGCTTATACCCAAATTCTACTGGTTCAGGATACAGCTCAAAGCCTTTTTTGAACTCCAGTCAAAGTTAGCCCCCCCCTCACCGCCCATTTCCACCAAGTATACTCTCAGCACACTTACACAATTCTAATTACATGTTTATGGGATTATTGGATTAATATTCAGCTTCCACACTAGACTGTGAGATCCCTGAGGACAGGGACATGTTGGCATCATTCTCCACCAAATCCAGAGCTTAGCACAGTGTCTGGAATATAGCCAGTGCTTAATAAACATTTGCAGAATGAAAGAAGTGATGAGCCATGTGGAGGGCATATGGCCCCTCTTTGGTGGGAAATTCCCCATTGTGTGTAATATTAGAAGGACACTATTCTGCATCTCCCACTGCTGACACCAAAAATGATAAAGGGAGACCTCTTTCCTCTTCCTACCCCCAGCAGCTAGGACACAGCAGGTAACCTACACCAGATAATCAGTTGCTCTCACATAGGACATCATTCTCTGGCTGGTGATTCAAAGAGGCAGGGACAATTGAGAAATTAGTTATGGCAGCACACAGATAGTCCAGCAGCTATACAACTGGGTGCCCAGCACCACAGATGTTCTGTGGCTGTGATCACGGTATTGTCCATGGAGTTGTTCCAACCAGATGGTTGGCGGTGGTTCCAACTTCCTGCCTGCTGTGGGCCTTGGCCTATTTTCAAAGCCTGGTTCTACGATGATTCTGTAAATTATATGTAATTCTTTCAAAATATTTCTTTTCTCCTTAAGCTAGACACAGCGGGTTTTCTGTTACTTACCAATGAAAACCTTGACTGATATACACACACACATACTCACACAGAATAACAGAGAATAAATCACAGAGCCTGGAAGTGTGAAGTGAAGCTGCCTTTATAAGACACAAAGCTTTGGTCCATGTTTGGACAGGATATGGGTGCTGAAGCAGAGGGCTTCTCTTTAGGTTGAAGCCAAATGTTATTCAGGTTATGACTGCTAATTGTAACTGAAGTAATTGTGAAATGTAGAATTAATCCACATTTCCCTAAGTGTAAAACAGGTGTGATTTGGAGATACTTGAGATTATTTTAGGTGGAATGCCCACATGGCTTTAAATAATATTGAATCACACAGTGAGAAAGTGATTCCCTTTTCCATTGTCCTTCAGTCTATCTGACACCACCAAGGATTGGTGGATTGATATCTCTTTGATATTTCTTGAACACTTATTAAACTTCCTTTATAACAAAGAGAAGGCAGCCTCAGGCTCAGAACATTCAAAGACAATAGTCTCAAGCTACAATAGAATTACATTTATGTTTTAATTGTATTTAGTTTTCTAGTTACCTCCTATTTAGAGCAAGGCGTGCTAATTTTCCATTTATAGTCACAATATAAGCCTTATAAACAAATTTATTTTAGTTGAAGAAGTGACTCAACCTAAAAATATTGAGTAAATAATAGCACGGGTAGAACACAGAGAAGGCAAAAATCCTGAAGATGGTGAGTTACCATCTTCAGTTTAGAAGACACCAGGGCAGGCCATCAATTAGAGACACAGATACAGAATGCAAATGACTAAAAACTGAAGCAAAATCCAGAACCCGAAAACAATAGCTACAACTCTTTCAGAAACATTTCTGAAGGCACACAAGTGCGTGATGGACAAACCACTACTTCACTGAAGCCCTAGACTCTGGAAGGTGGGGCATGGAGGGGGTGGAGGCAATGATTGTCACCATCATAAAACTAAAAGCAGGTGGGTTAAAAGGACAAGGCAAGGTAAGGCAGCACTTTCTTGAGGAAGAATCCACAGAAATCCAGAACAGCCGTCTAACCTCATCTACCTCCTCATTCAGAGAAGGGATGGTCTCTTATACATAGAAGTAGCAAATGGCAACTCTCTGAATGAGAGTGATGGGTCAATCTTGTTATCCTTGGTGTTAAGGTAATATGATCTATAATTATACATGAAAACTTAAATTTTATTCTTCTTGCTTCATTAACGTTCCCTTAAATCAGTACTTCTCAATTGGAAGGAGCAATTTTTTCAGACTACCTGTGTATCAAAGATTCTAGAATGTTCCACCAGGGAGTAGGGATACCAGCTCTCCCTCACTTCTCACCTAGTTAGAACCACTGTTATAAAGAGAGTGTATCATGCCCATTTGGGGGGGGGGAAGTGGAAGAAAAGATTCAGAACCACTGTTTCAGTGGGAGCCATAAACAGTATAACTCCCACCCAGCCCATGTGACAGGTGTATGGGTGGTGAAGAAAGATGCAATCTCTTTACCTTTCAGCACCATACTATGTGGATAGAAGGTAAGGGTTAGGGAAAATTACACCATAGTAATTTGTAAAATGGCTAGGCAATGGTTAAACAGCATCTGTATTTGGAATAGGGGTTACCACTCAGAACAGGTTTTTAATGACAAGGATCTGGTTTGCTCCAGCAGGGAAGGCCTTGTACGATAGATGTAGTCTTTCTTTTCCTCCCTCTGTCCCAATCCTCCCTCCCAATTCTTCTTTCCCTCCTTCTTTCTCTCCTTGTTTTATTTTCCTCTTACCCTCCCATTTTCTGAGTTACTGCATATTTCTAGGGACAATAGCCCCCAAGGTTATCTGTGGCTTACTGGACATCACTAGCTTTCAAACTTTTCTCTCCAAAGCCTCACGACCATACTGGGGAAGAGCTGGCAGGGTGAGACCCATTTTCCTCCGAAAGCAGGGGGCTCAGGGTGCAGCTCTGCAGTATTTCACATCCTGGCAGTACCGCTTACAAGTTTTGTGACATTGAGCAAATAGCTTCATTTCTGTTGTGCCTCAGTTTTCTCATCTATAAAATGAGAGTAATAAAATCGTCTACTAGATTGGATTTTTTGAGGATTCAAAGGTATGAAGTACTGAGAACAGGAATAAGCACAGTATGCTTGTTAGCTTTACATATTTGACTTCTCTCATAAGCTTTCCTTTCACAGAAGAGTTCTACTGCCCCCAAAAGATTTGAAAATCATTCTGCTACTTTTGCCCAGGGCTGTGGTCATTGTTCAAATTAGCATGCTCTTTAACCTATACATTTCATCAATTTTCTCTTCTCTATCTCAGGATAACTTCATTCTTCAGAATAGCTCCCCTCCTGCCCTCCCTCTCCCCACCTTCCCACTGTTTTCAAGGTCAGATTCTCCCCACTACTGTCTTTATCCAGTGATTCAGTGGATTCCCTCAGACTATTCTCATGGCATCACAGGCATCAGAAAGAACCTAATGGAACCCTCCCTTTTACCCTGAAGGAAACTTGGGTCCTGCCACATAAATTATCTCACCTAATTTCACAGTTTGTGAGAGAGGGAGGAAGAGATGTGTATCCTGACTCTGATTTCATTGCTCTTTCTCTGACACTACTTGTCTCATCCCTTGGTGGAACTATACACAGAATGATTCCAGCTCCCCTTCCACTGCCAGAGCCACATTTCTCTTCAATGACTCTTGAAGTTCTGCTCCCTTTAAAGAAGTCTCTGAAGTCGTGATGTCTCTGGCCTCCTTTCTCCCCACACACAGCAGACAATCTGAGACCAGCATATTTGTTTGTTCTTTCATTCACCTAACAAGCTTTTTTTTGAGCATCGAAGTAGTTCCAGAGTTGAATGAACGTTAGAGAAGCTCACGTCCTGCTTAGACAGGCACTCAAAGAAATATCAAGTTACGGAAAAGCTGTGTGTAAGGGCTAGGACAGGGTGAATGCACAGAATGTTGTGGAGAAGGTAGCTCACCCAGCCTAGGGGTCATGGGCCAGGAGAGGCTTCCTGAAGGAGTTGACACCTAATCTGGACATTGGAGTAGGCATTAGCCAGATGAAGAAAAGGGAAAAGTCGCTTTAGGCAGAGGGAAGAGAATGTGGAAGGGAAGGCCTAGGCAGTTAGTTGTGAGAGCAAAGAACTTTGGGGAAAGTGCCAGAAATTCTGTTCAGTAGGAGTGAAAAGTGTGACAGAGTAGGAGCCATGAGGTTTGAAAGACTGGGCTACGTCTTAAAGGATCTTGTAGGTTGTACAAAAGAGTTTTATCATGGGAGACATGGGGAGTCAATGCAGGGGTTTAATCAAGAGGATAAGAACGTATTTTATTCTGTAGTGGCAGCATGGAGATCTTCGTTGCTGCACGCAGGCTTTCTCTAGTTGTGGCAAGCGGGGGCTGCTCTTCGTTCTGGTATGTGGGCTTCTCATTGCGGTGGCTTCTCTTGTCGCGGAGCACAGGCTCTAAGCATGCGGGCTTCAGTAGCTGTGTCTCGCAGGCTCTAGAGCGCAGGCTCAGTAGCTGTGGTGCACAGGCTTAGTTGCTCCACCGCATGTGGGATCTTCCCAGACCAGGGCTCGAACCCGCGTCCCCTGTATTGGCAGGCGGATTCCTAACCACTGCACCACCAGGGAAGCCCGAGAATGAATGTTATTCACTGGATGTTATTACACTAATTGACCCAGGTGAGATAAGAAACTGAGATATCGCGGCATAGAAATACACGCCCGTGTCCAAAACGTTCATAACCCACTGTTGAATGTCCCTATGAGCTGAATTCTTGAGGAAATCTTAAATACAACTTCACCATTGCTTTTCACTTACCTACATTTTCTTTAATAACCTGAGCTTTTGTACCTTAACTGGGTTTAACCAGTTAAGTAAACAGTAAAACCAGATTCTCTTACTATTCTTTCCACTGTTCTATTTCTAATCACCCAAGAAAGCCTTCTTCCCTTGTTTACAATTATCCTTTCAATGGTTGATTTCAACATCTGTTAAGGAACAGATGTACACAAAACTCATTTAACATCAAGTTTCTAATCTGGTAACATTTAACACACAGATAAAAATGTACTTTATGAAATTTCATCTCTTTATACCTCTACCATGCCAAACCCAAAGGAGATTTTTGGATGCACTACATCAGTGGGTATCTCACATTTGAGTAAATAACTCAGATACTTCATACAAAGTGAATTCCAGACAAAGTGTAACGGATATTCAGTTGACCGTCCATCTGGGCAGGTTTCATATCTGCAGATTCAACCAACACTGGATCGAAAATATTTGGGGGAACAAAATTCCAGAAGGTTCCAAAAAGCATAACCTGGATTTGCCACACACTGGCAACTATTTACATAGCATTTACATTGTATTAGGTATTATAAGTAATTTAGAGATGATCTAAAGTATACAGGAGGATGTGCATAGATGATATGCAAATGCTATACTTGAGCATCCTCTGATTTGAGTGTACCCAGGGGTCCTGGAACCAATCCCCCATGTATACCGAGGGACGACTGTGTTTTTAAAAGAGCCCTGATTAAATTTCTGTCAACTGTTTGATGAACCAAGAGACCTGCTAAGATAATTTCCCATCTAGAAAGATTAAAAGTTGAAACCCCCCTTTTTCTTTTGCAATTTTCATCACCCAAAATAAGATCAAAAGGATCCGTTTTTGAGTTGCTATTAATCTTATTTACATCTTAAGTAAAATTAAGATTCAGCCAGGGCTGGGAGTAGGCAAAGTGCAGAACAGCAGCTCTTTAGAAAGAACAACTCTCACTTTTCATCTTGTACTAAAATTTCGTTAACTTTTTCTGTGTTATGAGTAACTCGAGCGTCAGCAATCCCACGTTTGGTCGATGGAGTTTTTACTCATTGCGCGCGCGCACACACACACACACGCACACACAACCCTCTCAAGCTCTTTTTGTGCACTTCCATCCACCTTTTCCAGCCCTGAGTCCTCCCCTCTCCTCTCCCAGGTACTCACAGGGTCTGCGTACTGGGCGGTAAGCTGGGGATGCGGTGGATATCCTTGCAGGTGACTCTGAAGTCGTCCTCCTGGTGACATTTGCAGGGCGGAGAAGGACACCCTTTCCCCCTCAGGCTCCTGGGCAGGACAAGAAGCAGCGCCAGCTGCAGCAGGGGCGTCGGTTTCATTGTCCTCGGGGCTCCGATGCTATGTCTTCATCCTCCACTATCGCCTCATTCTCAGCCCTCTGCGCCTCGGGTTCCCTCAGGCTGAAGGAGGGCGGGAGGGGTGGGAGGAAGGAGAAATCGATGGGGTCGTGACTTCAGCACCAAAGAGGAGGCTGGAGAGGCGAAAGAAGAGGCTCTCAAGTGCTCCGTTTCCCTAGGCAACCCTCCACCCAAACAAGCTTACGTACTTCACTTTCCTTGCCCCATGCCACTCCCGTCTGTTGCCTGACAATCAGCGCCGGTCCAGGCTGTCCCCTCTGCTCTCCAACCTGCCTCACGCACCCCTCCCATTACTTCCCTCCAAAACCTAGTTTACACGCCCCCTCCTTTCCTTGGCTCTAAACCCAACGGGTCACCTCTTCCCATGGGTGGGTAGCCTTTCCAAAGCGCTGCCTGTCGGGATCCATCCGCACGCACCCCCTATCCAGAGAAAGTTGCAGCGGAAAGGACCGTCCCGGGACGGACGCCGGTGCCGCAGAACTTCAGCTCCTCCTGGCCTAGGACGCCTCTGCCGAGGGTCGGAGGCGGGCACACGTGGCTTGCCAGCCCGAGGTGCGGCCGAGGCCGGGGCGCTACACCCACGGCGGGATCCTCACGGCTCCCCAACTTCAGCGCAAACCCGGACCTCTGGCGGCGCGCAGCCGTTAGCGCAGAAATCGCCGCGGGGAGCCATCTGGCGGCGTTCGGCGGCGTCCGGCTCTCATTGCCGCGCGCGGACTCGGCGAGGCAGGCCAGGAACTGGGCTCTGGCGCCACCTGCCGGGAGAACCGGGAACGGCAGAAACTGTTCGAGTGCCTTGAATGGAACTCTTGAATCGAGCTTTGCTCTATGTAGTTGAAGTCGACCTGTAAATTCTGGTCTGGCCAGGAATATTATCGAGCCATATATCCCCCCAGAAGGTGGGAAGAAGAATACTTAAGGGGCATACTATTGTCTACTCATCATCCTTCACACAGTAGCCAAGAAGATAATTTAAAATAAATATCAGATTGTGCCAATTTCGCTCTCAAAACCTTTCAATTGCTTACTAATTCTTCTTGGGTAAAAGGAGCATATAGCATCATATAGCATCTTTTCGCATGCTATATGGTCCCATTTTTATGAACTTCTGGGACGGCGGGGGGAAGTTATGGTGAAGGAAATCAGAATAATGGTTAGGGGAGATTGACTGGAAAAGGATAGCAGAGAACTCATGGCAGTTATATTGATAGAAATGTTCTACATCTTGATTAGACTGGACATAAGTGGATGTATACATTTGCCAAAATCCATCAAACTGCGCACTTTAAATATGTGTATTTCAATTTTTTTAGTGGCTTTGTTTCTAATCCCCCCAAACTGGAAATCACCCAAATGTTCTTCCACTAGGTAATAGATAACAAAGAGTGATACATCCATACAATGGAATACTATTCCACAATAAAAAGAAGAAATAAAAAAAATTTAAAGAAAATTAAGTATAAATTCTTTATACTAACCAATGAAATCCTACTATGGGTGCCTGTAAACTTTTCCTTTGAAGAAATTTTCCTGTGAAGAACCTAGATGTTTTAGGCTTTGTGGGCCACATAGGATCTTTGTCACATCTTCTCCTCCTTCTTCTTTTTCATACAACCCTCTAAAAATGTAAAAGCCATTCTTAGCTTGTAGGCTGTACTGGAACAGGACTCGGGCAGGATTTGACCTAGAAGACAAGTTTGCTGATTCCTGTTTTTCAAGATCCAGCCCTTACCATCACTTTGCTGGACCTGGAAAGAGAAAGTTTATTATCACCCTTGGGCCTCTGCTATTGTTGAACTCTATGCCTGGAACAATTTGTCCCCAGATCGTCACATCATTCAAGTTGTTGTTTAAGTATCGTAAGTTTTTCTGGAAAAACCTTTCTCAAGTAACGATCCCCCCAACATATTACCTCACCAAAGCACTTATCTCTGGTTATTATTATTAATTAGTTTACTCATTTATTGCCTGTCTCTTGCTGCTCTCCCATCCCCATCAAAATATAAGCTCCATGAAAGCAGGAACCTTGCTTTTTTTTTTTTTTTTTTTTTGCCACTGTATCCCTAACACCAAGAACAGTGCCTAGCTCAGAGTTAGGAAATAATAAATGTTAAATGAATGAATAGGCAATGGCTATATTAGCTATCTGTTGCAGCATAATCAATAACCCCAAAATGTTAAATATTGGCTTAAAACAACATTTACTATCTCAGGGTTTCTGTGGTGCAATTTGGGAGAGGTCTAACTGGATGCTCTGGCTTAAGGTCTGTCATGAGGTTGCAAACAAAATGACGGCTAGGGCTGCAGTTATCTGATAGCTTGGCTGCAATATCACGAAATTCACTTATTAGGTCTAGAAGCTGTTTCATAGATTCCATCCAATTATCCACATAGATGAGTTGTATTGTCTGAGTATAGATGGTTTACTTCTTTTCCAATCTGAATGCTTCTCATTTCTTTTTCTTATTGGACTGCACAGGCTAGAAACTCCAGTACAATTTTGAGTAGAAAGATTAAGGGCAGTTATCATCTTGTTTCTAATCATATGGGGGAAATCATTCTTTCATCATGAAATATGATGTTCAGTATACAGTTTCCATAAATGCTTTTTATCAGGTTGAGAAATTTTCCTTCTATTCTCCTTTTCTTAGAGTCTTTAATCAGGAATAGGTATTAGATTTTGCCAAATGGTTTTTCTGCATCTGTTAAGATGAGTCAGCATTTTTCTTTTTTAGTCTGTTAATGTGGTGAATAAAAGTGATGGATTTTTGAATGTTAAACCCATTTTGCATTCCAGGGATAAACCCCACTTGATCATGACATATTAAGTTTTTAATTTATTTTATGATTAAATTTTCTAAAGTTTGGTTATGGGTTTTGCATAGATGTTAACTGTCATTTTCTTTTTTGTAATGTTTTTGTTAAGTTTTTGTATAAGGCTAATTCTGCCATCATAGAATAAGTTAGAAAATATTCCCTCCTCTTCAAATTTGTGTAAGTTTGTGTAGAATCGATATTATTTCTTTCTTAGTTATGTGGTAGAATTCACCAGTGAAGCTATCCGGACATTTTTACTTGTTGGAAGGTTTTTAACTTCAAATTAAATTTCTAAAAATAGATGGTAGGGCTATTCAGTGTATCTAATTCTTCCTGAGACAGCTTTAACAGTTTGTGTCTTACTATGAATTTGTCCATTTTATCTAAATTTTTGAACTTATTGTCATAAATGTGTTCATAATATTCTCTTATCCTCTTCATATTTGTATAATCTGTTCTAATGTCAGCACTCTCATACCTGATACTGGTATTTGTGTCTTCACTCTTCCTTTCCTGATAAGTACCTCTAGAGGTTTATCAATTTTATAAATATTCTCAAAGAAGCAACTTTTTGTTTCATAGATTCTCTATTGTTTTT
Organism: Monodon monoceros; assembly: GCF_005190385.1. Classification (NCBI taxonomy): domain Eukaryota; kingdom Metazoa; phylum Chordata; class Mammalia; order Artiodactyla; family Monodontidae; genus Monodon; species Monodon monoceros. The sequence goes on along the minus strand of NW_021703778.1, from coordinate 152,371,227 downwards.
CTATGTTCTATTTCATTGATACCTGCTCAGATCTTTATTATCTCCTTTCTTTTGCATCTGTTGGGTTTAATTTGCCCTTCTTTTCTTAGTTTCTTATGGTGAAGACTGAGGTCATTGATTTGAGACCTTTTTAAAAGATAGTATTGTATAGTGCTATAGATTTTCCCTCTAAGTACTGCTTTAGAGACATCTCTTAGGTTTTGATATCTTGTAATTTTATTTTCATTCAGCTGACAATACTTTCTAATTTTCTTCTTTGATTTCTGGGTCATTTAGTAGTGTGTTATTTAGTTTCCAAATATTTGGGGACTCTCCACATATTGTTCTGTTATTGATTTCTAAATTTATTCCACTGTAGAGAGAGAACATAGTTTGTATGACTTGAGAACTTTTAAATTTAGTGAGACTCAGAATAAAGTCTATTTTGACAAATGTTCAGTGTGTATTTGAAAAAAATGTATATTCTGAATGTGTTCTACAAATGACAACAGATCAAGTTGTTGATAGTGTTGTTCAAATCATCTATATTTTTGCTGATTTTTCTATCTACTTGTTATGTCAATTATTGAGACTTGGGTCCTAAAATTTTCTTACTATAATTGGGGATTTGTCTTTTTTTCCATTGTATTTCTATCAGTTTTTGATTCATATGTTTTGAAGTTCTACTATTAAATATACAACTATTTAGAACTCTTTTATTTTCTTGGTGAATTGATGCCTTTATCATTATTAAATGTACTTTTTTTTTAACATCTTTATTGGGGTATAATTGCTTTACAATGGTGTTTTAGTTTCTGCTTTATAACAAAGTGAATCAGTAATACATATACATATGTTCCCATATGTCTTCCCTCTTGCGTCTCCCTCCCTCCCACTCTCCCTATCCCACCCCTCCAGGCTGTCACAAAGCACCGAGCTAATATCCCAGCGCCATGCGGCTGCTTCCCACTAGCTATCTACCTTACTACGTTTGTTAGTGTGTATATGTCCATGACTCTCTCTCGCCCTGTCAAAGCTCACCCTTCCCCCTCCCCATATCCTCAAGTCCATTCCCCAGTAGGTCTGCGTCTTTATTCCTGTCTTACCCCTATGTTCTTCATGACATTTTTTTTTCTTAAATTCCATATATATGTGTTAGCATACGGTATTTGTCTTTTTCTTTCTGACTTCACTCTGTACGACAGACTCTAGGTCTATCCATCTTATTACAAATAGCTCAATTTCGTTTCTTTTTAAGGCTGAGTAATATTCCATTGTATATATGTGCCACATCTTCTTTATCCATTCATCCGATGATGGGCACTTAGGTTGTTTCTATCTCCAGGCTATTGTAAATAGAGCTGCAATGAACATTTTGGTACATGACTCTTTTTGAATTTTGGTTTCCTCAGGGTATATGCCCAGTAGTGGGATTGCTGGGTCATATGGTAATTCTATTTGTAGTTTTTTAAGGAACCTCCATACTGTTCTCCATAGTGGCTGAACCAATTCACATTCCCACCAGCAGTGCAAGAGTGTTCCCTTTTCTCCACACCCTCTCCAGCATTTATTGTTTCTAGATTTTTTGATGATGGCCATTCTGACTGGTGTGAGATGATTTCTCATTGTAGTTTTGATTTGCATTTCTCTAATGATTAATGATGTTGAGCATTCTTTCATGTGTTTGTTGGCATTCTGTATATCTTCTTTGGAGAAATGTCTATTTAGGTCTTCTGCCCATTTTTGGATTGGGTTGTTTGTTTTTTTGTTATTGAGCTGCATGAGCTGCTTGTAAATTTTGGAGATTAATCCTTTGTCATTTGCTTCATTTGCAAATATTTTCTCCCATTCTGAGGGTTGTCTTTTGGTCTTGTTTATGGTTTCCTTTGCTGTGCAAAAGCTTTGAAGTTTCATTAGGTCCCATTTGTTTATTTTTGTTTTTATTTCCATTACTCTAGGAGGTGGGTCAGAAAGGATCTTGCTGTGATTTATGTCATAGAGTGTTCTGCCTATGTTTTCCTCTAAGAGTTTGATAGTTTCTGGCCTTACATTTAGGTCTTTAATCCATTTTGAGCTTATTTTTGTGTATGGTGTTAGGGAGTGATCTAATCTCATACTTTCACATATACCTGTCCAGTTTTCCCAGCACCATTTATTGAAGAGGCTGTCCTTTCTCCACTGTACATTCCTGCCACCTTTATCAAAGATAAGGTGTCCATATGTGCGTGGGTTTATCTCTGGGCTTTCTATCCTGTGCCATTGATCTATCTTTCTGTTTTTGTGCCAGTACCATACTGTCTTGATTACTGTAGCTTTGTAGTATAGTCTGAAGTCAGGGAGCCTGATTCCTCCAGCTCCTTTTTTCGTTCTCAAGATTGCTTTGGCTATTCGGGGTCTTTTGTGTTTCCATACAAATTGCGAAATTTTTTGTTCTAGTTCTGTGAAAAATGCCATTGGTAGTTTGATAGGGATTGCATTGAATCTGTAGATTGCTTTGGGTAGTAGAGTCATTTTCACAATGTTGATTCTTCCCATCCAAGAACATGGTATATCTCTCCATCTATTTGTATCATCTTTAATTTCTTTCATCAGTGTCTTATAATTTTCTGCATAAAGGTCTTTGGTCCCCTTAGGTAGGTTTATTCCTAGATATTTTATTCTTTTTGTTGCAATGGTAAATGGGAGTGTTTTCTTGATTTCACTTTCAGATTTTTCATCATTAGTATATAGGAATGCCAGAGATTTCTGTGCATTAATTTTGTATCCTGCTACTTTACCAAATTCATTGATTAGCTCTAGTAGTTTTCTGGTAGCATCTTTAGGATTCTCTATGTATAGTATCATGTCATCTGCAAACAGTGACAGCTTTACTTCTTCTTTTCTGATTTGGATTCCTTTTATTTCCTTTTCTTCTCTGATTGCTGTGGCTAAAACTTCCAAAACTATGTTGAATAAGAGTGGTGAGAGTGGGCAACCTTGTCTTGTTCCTGATCTTAGTGGAAATGCTTTCAGTTTTTCACCATTGAGGATGATGTTTGCTGTGGGCTTGTCATATATGGCCTTTATTATGTTGAGGAAAGTTCCCTCTATGCCTACTTTCTGCAGGGTTTTTATCATAAATGGGTGTTGAATTTTGTTGAAAGCTTTCTCTGCATCTATTGAGATTTTCATATGGTTTTTCTCCTTCAATTTGTTAATATGGTTTATCACATTGATAGATTTGCGTATATTGAAGAATCCTTGCATTCCTGGAATAAACCCCACTTGATCATGGTGTATGATCCTTTTAATGTGCTGTTGGATTCTGTTTGCTAGTATTTTGTTGAGGATTTTTGCATCTATGTTCATCAGTGATATTGGCCTGTAGTTTTCTTTCTTTGTAACATCCTTGTCTGGTTTTGGTATCAAGGTGATGGTGGCCTCATAGAAGGAATTTGGGAGTGTTCTTCCCTCTGCTATATTTTGGAAGAGTTTGAGAAGGACAGGTGTTAGCTCTTCTCTAAACGTTTGATAGAATTCACCTGTGAAGCCATCTGGTCCTGGGCTTTTGTTTGTTGGAAGATTTTTAATCACAGTTTCAATTTCAGTGCTTGTGATTGGTCTGTTCATATTTTCTATTTCTTCCTGATTCAGTCTTGGCAGGTTGTGCATTTCTAAGAATTTGTCCAGATTGTCCATTTTATTGGCATAGAGTTGCTTGTAGTAATCTCTCATGATCTTTTGTATTTCTGCAGTGTCAGTTGTTACTTCTCCTTTTTCATTTCTAATTCTATTGATTTGAGTCTTCTCCCTTTTTTTCTTATGAGTCTGGCTAGTGGTTTATCTATTTTGTTTATCTTCTCAAAGAACCAGCGTTTAGTTTTATTGATCTTTGCTATCGTTTCCTTCATTTCTTTTTCATTTATTTCTGATCTGATATTATGATTTCTTTCCTTCTGCTAGCTTTGGGGTGTTTTTTTTCTTCTTTCTCTAATTGCTTGAGGTGCAAGGTTAGGTTGTTTATTCGAGATGTTTCCTGCTTCTTAAGGTGGGCTTGTATTGCTATAAACTTCCCCCTTAGAACTGCTTTTGCTGCATCCCATAGGTTTTGGGTCGTTTTGCCTCCACTGTCATTGGTTTCTAGGTATTTTTTTATTTCCTCTTTGATTTCTTCAGTGATCACTTCATTATTAAGTAGTGTATTGTTTAGCCTCCATGTGTTTGTATTTTTTACAGATCTTTTCCTGTAATTGATATCTATTCTCATGGCGTTGTGGTCAGAAAAGATACCTGATACAATTTCAATTTTCTTAAATTTACCAAGGCTAGATTTGTGACCCAAGATATCATCTATCCTGGAGGATGTTCCATGAGCACTTGAGAAAAATGTGTATTCTGTTGTTTTTGGATGGAGTGTCCTATAAATATCAATTAAGTCCATCTTGTTTAATGTATCATTTAAAGCTTGTGTTTCCTTATTTATTTTCATTTTGGATGATCTGTCCATTGGTGAAAGTGGGGTGTTAAAGTCCCCTACTATGAATGTGTTACTGTCGATCTCCCCTTTTATGGCTGTTAGTATTTGCCTTATGTATTGAGGTGCTCCTATGTTGGGTGCATAAATATTTACAATTGTTATATCTTCTTCTTGGATCGATCCCTTGATCATTATGTAGTGTCCTTCTTTGTCTCTTTTAATAGTCCTTATTTTAAAGTCTATTTTGTCTGATATGAGAATTGCTACTCCAGCTTTCTTTTGGTTTCTATTTGCATGGAATATCTTTTTCCATCCCCTTACTTTCAGTCTGTATGTGTCTCTAGGTCTGAAGTGGGTCTCTTGTAGACAGCATATATAAGGGTCTTCTTTTTGTATCCATTCAGCCAATCTGTGTCTCTTGGTGGGAGCATTTAGTCCATTTACATTTAAGGTAATTATTGATATGTATGTTCCTATGCCCATTTTCTAAATTGTTCTGGGTTCGTTATTATAGGTCTTTTCCTTCTCTTGTGTTTCTTGTCTAGAGATGTTCCTTTAGCATTTGTTGTAAAGCTGGTTTGGTGGTGCTGAACTCTCTCAGCTTTTGCTTGTCTGTAAAGGTTTTAATTTCTCCATCAAATCTGAATGAGATCCTTGCTGGGTAGAGTAGTCTTGGTTGCAGGTTTTTCTCCTTCATCACTTTCAGTATGTCCTGCCACTCCCTTCTGGCTTGTAGGGTTTCTGCTGAGAGATCAGCTGTTAACCTTATGGGGATTCCCTTGTGTGTTATTTGTTGTTTTTCCCTTGCTGCTTTTAATATGCTTTCTTTGTATTTAATTTTTGACAGTTTGATTAATATGTGTCTTGGCGTATTTCTCCTTGGATTTATCCTGTATGGGACTCTCTGTGCTTCCTGGACTTGATTAACTATTTCCTTTCCCATATTAGGGAAGTTTTCAACTATAATCTCTTCAAATATTTTCTCAGTCCCTTTCTTTTTCTCTTCTTCTTCTGGAACCCCTAAAATTCGAATGTTGGTGCGTTTAATGTTGTCCCAGAGGTCTCTGAGACTGTCCTCAGTTCTTTTCATTCTTTTTTCTTTATTCTGCTCTGCAGTAGTTATTTCCACTACTTTATCTTCCAGGTCACTTATCCGTTCTTCTGCCTCAGTTATTCTGCTATTGATCCCTTCTAGAGTATTTTTAATTTCATTTATTGCGTTGTTCATTGTTGCTTGTTTCATCTTTATTTCTTCTAGGTCCTTGTTAACTGTTTCCTGCATTTTGTCCCTTCTATTTCCAAGATTTCGGATCATCCTTACTATCATTATTCTGAATTCTTTTTCAGGTAGACTGCCTATTTCCTCTTCATTTGTTAGGTCTGGTGCATTTTTATCTTGCTCCTTCATCTGCTGTGTGTTTTTCTGTCTTCTCATTTTGCTTATCTTACTGTGTTTGGGGTCTCCTTTTTGCAGGCTGCAGGTTCGTAGTTCCCATTGTTTTTGATGTCTGTCTCCAGTGCCTAAGGTTGTTTCAGTGGGTTGTGTAGGCTTCCTGGTGGAGGGGACTAGTGCCTGTGTTGTGGTGGATGAGGCTGGATCTTGTCTCTCTAGTGGGCAGGTTCACGTCTGGTGGTGTGTTTTGGGGTGTCTGTGGCCTTATTATGATTTTAGGCTGCCTCTCTGCTAATGGGTGGGGTTTTGCTAGTTGTTTGGCATAAGTTGTCCAGCACTGTGGCTTGCTGGTCGTTGAGTGAAGCTGGGTGCTGGTGTTAAGATGGAGGTCTCTGGGAGATTTCCGCCGTTTAATATTATGTGGAGCTGGGAGGTCTCTTGTTGACCAGTGACCTGAAGTTGGCTCTCGTACCTCAGAGGCAGAGCCCTGACTCCTGGCTGGAGCACCAAGAGCCTTTCATCCACACGGCTCAGAATAAAAGGGAGAAAAAGTAGAGAGAATTAGTAGAAGTATGAGGAAAGAAAGAAGGAAAGGAGGAAAGGAAGGAAGGAAGAAAGAAGCAAAGAAGGAAAGAAAGGAGAGAGGGAGGGAGGGAGGAAGGAAGGAAGGAAGGAGGGAAAGAAGGAAAAAAGACAGAAAGAAAGAAGATACAGTAAAAATAAAATAAAGTATAATATAGTTATTGAATTAAAAAATATTTAGAAAAAAAAAAGGGACGGATAGAACCTTAGGATAAATGTTGGAAGCAAAGCTGTACAGAGAAAATCTTACACAGAAGCATACACATACACCTTCACAAAAAGAGGTGAAGGGGGAAAAATCATAAATCTTGCTCTCAGAGACCACCTCCTCAATTTGGGGTGATTCGTTGTCTAAAGGAGGGAAGGAAGGAAGGAAAGAAAGAAAGAAAGAACGAAGGTAAAGTATAATAAAGTTATTACAATTAAAATTAATTATTAAGAAAAAAAATTTTTTTAAATAACCATGGACGGATAGAGCCCTAGGACAAATGGTGGAAGCAAGACTATACAGACAAGATCTCACACAGAAGCATACACATACACATTCACAAAAAGAGGAAAAGGGAAAAAAATCATAGATCTCGCTCCTAAAGTCCACCTCTTCATTTTGGGGTGATTCGTTGTCTATTCAGGTATTCCACAGATGCAGGGTATATCAAGTTGATTGTGGAGCTTTAATCCGCTGCTCCTGAGGCTGCTGGGAAAGATTTCCCTTTATCTTCTTTGTTCTCACAGCTCACAGGAGCTCAGCTTTGGATTTGGCCCTGCCTCTGCGTGTAGGTCGCTGGAGGGCGTCTGTTTTTTGCTCAGACAGGACGGGGTTAAAGGAGCCGCTGATTCGGGGGCTCCGGCTCACTCAGGCCGGGGGTGGGGGTGGGGGTGGGGGTGGGGGGGAGGGAGGGGCACTGCGTGCGGGGCGGGCCTGCGGCGGCAGAGGCCGGCATGACGTTGCTCCAGCCTGAGGCCCGCCGTGCGTTCTCCCGGGGAAGTTGTCCCTGGTTCCTGGGAAACTGGCAGTGGCGGGCTGCACAGGCTTCGCGGAAGAGGCGTGTGGAGAGTGACCTGTGCTCGCACAGAGGCCCCTTGGTGGCGGCGGCAGCAGCCTTAGCGTCTCCCGCCCGTCTCTGGGGTCCGCGCTTTTAGCCGCGGCTCGCGCCCGTCTCTGGGGTTCGCGCTTTTAGCCGCGGCTCGCGCCCGCCTCTGGGGTTCGCGCTTTTAGCCGCGGCTCGCGCCCGTCTCTGGAGTTCCTTTAAGCAGCGCTCTTAAACCCCTCTCCTCGCGCACCAGGAAACAAAGAGGGAAGAAAAAGTCTCTTGCCTCTTCAGCAGGTGCAGACTTTTCCCCGGACTCCCTCCCGGCTAGCCGTGGTGCACTAACCCCTTCAGGCTATGTTCAAGCCGCCAACCCCAGTCCTCTCCCTGCGCTCCGTCCGAAACCGAAACCCGAGCCTCAGCTCGCAGCCTCGCCCGCCCCGGCGGGTGAGCAGACAAGCCTCTCGGGCTGGTGAGTGCCGGTCGGCCCTGATCCTCTGTGCGGGAATCTCCCCGCTTTGCCCTCCGCAACCATTGCTGTGCACTCCTCCGCGGTGCCGAAGCTCCCCCCTCCGCCTCCCGCAGTCTCCGCCCGCGAAGGGGCTTCCTAGTGTGTGGAAACTTTTCCTCCTTCACAGCTCCCTGCCACTGGTGCAGGTGCCGTCCTTATTCTTTTGTCTCTGTTTTTTCTTTTGCCCTACCGAGGTACGTGGGGAGTTTCTTGCCTTTTGGGAGGTCTGAGATCTTCTACCAGCCTTCAGTAGGTGTTCTGTAGGAGTTGTTCCACGTGTAGCTGTATTTCTGGTGTATCCGTGGGGAGGAAGGCAATCTCCGCGTCTTACTCTTCCGCCATCTTCAAGCCGTCCCTAAATGTACTTTTTTATCTCTTGTGATGTCCTTTTCTTTTTAATTGACTTTTTAATGTTATAGATAGAGACAATCCAACTTTCTTTTGATTAATGTTACCATGCTAGTCTTTTTCTATACTTTTACTTCAACCTCTTTGCATCCTTATATTTGAAGTGCCATTTCTTATAAATAGCAGATTGAAAGCAGGTTTTGCTTTCAATATTTGCTTTTTATTTGGATTGTGTAGATCATTTACATTTGATGCCATTATTATTACTTTTTTATTTTTTATTTTATTTTTTTCTGGTACGCGGGCCTCTCACTGTTGTGGCCTCTCCCATTGCGGAGCACAGGCTCCGGACACGCAGGCCCAGCGGCCATGGCTCACGGGCCCAGCCGCTCCGCGGCATGTGGGATCCTCCTGGACCGGGGCACGAACCCATGTCCCCTGCCTCGGCAGGCGGACCCTCAACCACTGTGCCACCAGGGAAGCCCAAGATGCCATTATTGATATTAGGTTTCAGTCTGTAATCTTGCTCCTGTTTTTCTATTCATCCCATCTATTCTTTGATCCCTTTTCCTTTTCTGTTTTTAACCTCTTTGGATTAATTCAGGAGTTTTTATGATTCCATTTCATCTTCTTTGTTGACTCTTAGCTATAACTGTTTGGTTATTATAGTGCCTGCTTTAGGGTTTATAGTGGATGTCTTTAAGTTATCAGAGTCTACCTGCAGCTGCTATTACACTGCTTTATGTATGGTTTAAGAACCCTATAACGGTGTTACTTCCATTTCTCCTTTCCTGGCCTGTATGCTTCTGTTGCCGTACCTTTTACCTATGCATAAGCTATAAACTCTACAATACGTTCTTATTATCTTTGTTAAGATAACCCCTTATCTTTCAAAGAAATTTAAGTCATAAGAAAAGACTCATTTAGTTATCCTTTTTGGTCTTCATTCCTGAGTGTATGTAGAGCCGTATTTTCTCCTGTCACCCGGCTTTTGCTTGAAAGACTTTAACGTTTCTTGTAGTACAGATCTTCTGGTTATAAATTATGCCAGGTTTTGTGTGTCTGAGAAGTGCTAGTTTTGCCTTTATTTTTAAAGGGTATCATTACTTAGTACAGAGTCATAGACTGACAGTTTTTTCTTTTCAGTACTTACAAAATATGGCTTCATTGTCTTGTTGCTTGCATCATTTCCAAGGGCAAATCTTCTGTCATTTTTCTTTGTTCTTTTGCAGCATGTTTTTTTCTCCCATAGGACGCTTTTAAGACTTTTGTTATCACTGGTTAAGAGTCATTTTATCATGTACCTTGATGTATTTTTCTTCGTCTTTCTTATGCAGTATTTTGAGGGTCTTGGATTTGTGCATTTATGGTTTTCAAATTTTATAATTTGAAAAAATTTCAGGCTTTATTTCTTCATGTATGAATACTTTCTCTATCCCCTTATCTCTCTTTACTCCTTTGGAGATTCCAATTATTACACTTACATTAGGCTGAATGAAGTTGTCCCACAAAGAGCTCATTGATACTTTTTATATCAAAACTTTTCTTTTTCTATTTTTCATTTAGACAGTTTCTTTTGCTATGTTTTCATATTCAGTATTCTTTTTTTCTTTTTCTGAAAGAGTTAATTTGCCACTAGTCTTACCAGTGTATTTTTCATCTCAGGTGAAGTTTTCATATCTAGAAGTTCTATTTGGGCTTTAACATATTTTCCTTGTCTCTATGTAAATTTCTGAACATCTAAATCACAGTAACTATTTTGATATCTGAATTAGTTTCCCAGGGCTGCTGAAAAAAAAGAACCACAAACTTGGTGGCTTAAAACAGCAGAAATTAATTCACTCATAGTTCTGGAGGCTAGAAGTCCAAAATCAAGGTGTTGGCAGGGGTGTTCTCTCTCTGAAGGCTCTAGGGAAGGATCCTTCATTGCCTCTTCCAGCTTGTGATAGTTGCCAGCAATCCTTGACTTGCGTCACTTGGCTTGCATTACTCCAATTTCTCTTCTATCATCACAAGATGTTCTCTCTGTGTATCTCTGTGTCCATACTTCTCTTTTCCTATAAGGACACCAGGCATTAGATTAGGGTCTACCCTAATCCACTCTGACCTCAATTTAACTTGAATACCTGCAAAGACTCTATTTCCAAATAAGGTGACATTCACAGGTGCCAGGTGTTAGAACTTCAAGATATCTTTTTGGGGTGCATAATTCAACCCCCAACAGTGTTTGATAATTCTAATATCTTTGTCAGCTCTGGGTCAGTTTAGATTGGTTGATTTTTCTTTTTTAATTTTTTTTTTAACATCTTTATTGGAGTATAATTGCTTTACAATGGTGTGTTAGTTTCTGCTTTATAACAAACTGAATCAGTTATACATATACATATGTTCCCATATCTCTTCCCTCTTGCGTCTCCCTCTCTCCCACCCTCCCTATCGCACCCCTCTAGGTGGTCACAAAGCAACAAGCTGATCTCCCTGTGCTATGCGGCAGATTCCCACTAGCTATCTACCTTACGTTTGGTAGTGTATATATGTCCATGCCACTCTCTCACTTTGTCACAGCTTACCCTTCCCCCTCCCCATAGCCTCAACTCCATTATCTAGTAGGTCTGTGTCTTTATTCCCGTCTTACCCCTAGGTTCTTCATGACCTTTTTTTTTTTCTTAGATTCCATATTGTGTGTTAGCATACGGTATTTGTTTTTTTCTTTCTGATTTACTTCACTCTATATGACAGACTCTAGGTCCATCCACCACACGACAAATATCTCAATTTCGTTTCTTTTTATGGCTGAGTAATATTCCATTGTATATATGTGCCACATCTTCTTTATCCATTCATCTGTTGATGGACACTTAGGTTGCTTGCATGTCGTGGCTATTGTAAATAGAGCTGCAATGAATATTTTGATACATGACTCCTTTTGAATTATGGTTTTCTCAGGATACATGCCCAGTAGTGGGATTGCTAGGTTGTATGGTAGTTCTATTTGTAGTTTTTTAAGGAACTTCCTTACTGTTCTCCATAGTGGCTGTATCAATTTACATTCACACCGACAGTGCAAGAGTGTTCCCCTTTCTCCACACCCTCTCCAGAATTTATTGTTTCTAGATTTTTTGATAATGGCCATTCTGACCAGTGTGAGATGATATCTCATTGTACTTTTGATTTGCATTTCTCTAATGATTAATGATGTTGAGCATTCTTTCATGTGTTTGGTGGCAATCTGTATATCTTCTTTGGGGAAATGTCTATTTAGGTCTTCTGCCCATTTTAGGATTGGGCTTTTTGTGTTTTTCATATTGAGGTGCATGAGCTGCTTGTAAATCTTGGAAATTATCCTTTATCAGTTGCTTCATTTGCAAATATTTTCTCCCATACTGAGGGTTGTCTTTTGGTCTTGTTTATGGTTTCCTTTGCTGTGCAAGAGCTTTTAAGTTTCATTAGGTCTCATTTGTTTATTTTTGTTTTTACTTCCATTTCTCTAGGAGGTGGGTCAAAAAGGATCTTGCTGTGATTGATGTCATAGAGTGTTCTGCCTATGTTTTCCTCTAAGAGTTTGATAGTGTCTAGCCTTACATTTAGGTCTTTAAGCCATTTTGAGTTTATTTTTGTGTATGGTGTTAGGGAGTGTTCTAATTTCATACTTTTACAGGTATCTGTCGAGTTTTCCCAGCACCACTTATTGAAGAGGCTGTCTTTTCTCCACTGTGTATTCTTGCCTCCTTTATCAAAGATAAGGTGACCATATGTGCGTGGGTTTATCTCTGGGCTTTCTATCCTGTTCCATTGATCTGTATTTCTGGTTTTGTGCCAGTACCATACTGTCTTGATTACTGTAGCTTTGTAGTATAGTCTGAAGTCAGGGAGCCTGATTCCTCTAGCTCCGTTTTTCGTTCTCAAGGTTGCCTTGGCTATTCGGGGTCTTTTGTGTTTCCAAACAAAGTGTGAAATTTTTTGTTCTAGTTCTGTGAAAAATGCCAGTGGTAGTTTGATGGGGATTGCACTGAATCTGTAGATTGCTTTGAGTAGTAGAGTCATTTTCACAATGTTGATTCTTCCAATCCAAGAACATGGGATATCTCTCCATCTATTTGTATCATCTTTAATTTCTTTCATCAGTGTCTTATAATTTTCTGCATACAGGTCTTTTGTCTCCTTAGGTAGATTTATTCCTAGATATTTTATTCTTTTTGTTGCAATGGTAAATGGGAGTGTTTTCTTAATTTCACTTTCAAATTTTTCATGATTAGTGTATAGGAATACCAGAGATTTCTGTGCATTAATTTTGTATCCTGCTACTTTACCAAATTCATTGATTAGCTCTAGTAGTTTTCTGGTAGCATCTTTAGGATTCTCTATGTATAGTATCATGTCATCTGCAAACAGTGACAGCTTTACTTCTTCTTTTACAATTTGTCCTTTTATTTCTTTTTCTTCTCTGATTGCTTGGCTACAACTTCCAAAACTATGTTGAATAATAGTGGTGAGAGTGGGCAACCTTGTCTTGTTCCTGATCTTAGTGGAAATGGTTTCAGTTTTTCACCACTGAGGACGATGTCGCCTGTGGGTTTGTCATATATGGGCATTATTATGTTGGGGAAAGTTCCCTCTATGCCTACTTTCTGCAGGTTTTTTTTTTTTTTTTATCAAATGGGTGTTGAATTTTGTTGAAAGCTTTCTCTGCATCTATTGAGATGATCATATGTTTTTACTCCTTCAATTTTTTAATATGGTGTATCACGTTGACTGATTTGCATATACTGAAGAATCCTTGAATTCCTGGAGTAAACCCCACTTGATCATGGTGTATGATCCTTTTAATGTGCTGTTGGATTCTGTTTGCTAGTATTTTGTTGAGGATTTTTGCATCTATGTTCATCAGTGATATGGGCCTGTAGTTTTCTTTCTTTGTGACATCTTTGTCAGGTTTTGGTATCAGGGTGATGGTGGCCTCATAGAATGAGTTTGGGAGTGTTCCTCCCTCTGCTATATTTTCGAAGAGTTTGAGAAGGACAGGTGTTAGCTCTTCTCTAAATATTTGATAGAATTCGCCTGTGAAGCCATCTGGTCCTGGGCTTTTGTTTGTTGGAAGATTTTTAATCACAGTTTCAATTTCAGTGCTTGTGATTGGTCGGTTCATATTTTCTATTTATTCCTAGTTAAGTCTTGGCAGGTTGTGCATTTCTAAGAATTTGTCCATTTCTTCCAGGTTGTCCATTTTATTGGCATAGAGCTGCTTGTAGTAATCTCTCATGATCTTTTGTATTTCTGCAGTGTCAGTTGTTACTTCTCCTTTTTCATTTCTAATTCTATTGATTTGAGTCTTCTCCCTTTTTTTCTTGATGAGTCTGGCTAGTGGTTTATCAATTTTGTTTATCTTCTCAAAGAACCAGCTTTAGTTTTATTGATCTTTGCTATTGTTTCCTTCATTTCTTTTTCATTATTTCTGATCTGATATTATGATTTCTTTCTTTCTGCTAACTTTGGGTTTTTTTGGTTCTTCTTTCTCTAATTGCTTTAGGTTGTTTATTTGAGATGTTTCCTGCTTCTTAAGGTAGGATTGTATTGCTATAACCTTCCCTCTTAGGACTGCTTTTGCTGCATCCCATAGGTTTTGGGTCGTCGTGTCTCCATTGTCATGTGTTTCCAGGTATTTTTTGATTTCCTCTTTGATTTCTTCAGTGATCACTTCATTATTAAGCAGTGTATTGTTTAGCCTCCATGTGTTTGTATTTTTTTACAGATCTTTGCCCGTAATTGATATCTAGTCTCATAGCGCTGTGCTCGGAAAAGATACTTGATACAATTTCAATTTTCTTAAATTTACCAAGGCTTGATTTGTGCCCCAAGATATGATCTATCCTGGAGAATTTCCATGAGCACTTGAAAAGAAAGTATATTCTGTTGTTTTTGCATGGAATGTCGTATGAATATCAATTAAGTCCATCTTGTTTAATGTATCATTCAAAGCTTGTGTTTCTTTGTCTTCATTTTGGATGATCTGTCCATTGGTGAAAGTGGGGTGTTAAAGTCCCCTACTATGATTGTGTTACTGTCGATTTTCCCTTTTATGATGTTAATATTTGCCTTATGTATTGAGGTGCTCCTATGTTTGGTGCATAAAGATTTACAATTGTTATATCTTCTTCTTGGATCGATCTCTTGATCATTATGTAGTGTCCTTCTTTGTCTCTTGTAATAGTCTTTATTTTAAATACTATTTTGTCTGATATGAGAGTTGCTGCTCCAGCTTACTTTTGATTTCCATTTGCATAGAATATCTTTTTCCATCCCCTCACTTTCAGTCTGTATGTGTCCCTATGTCTGAAGTGGGTCTCTTGTAGACAGCATATATGTGGGTCTTGTTTTTCTATCCATTCAGCCAGCCTGTGTCTTTTGGTGGGAGCATTTACTCCATTTACATTTAAGGTAATTATCAATATGTATGTTCCTATTCCCATTTTCTTAATTGTTTTCGGTTTGTTATTGTAGGTCTTTTCCTTCTCTTGTGTTTCTTGTCTAGAGAAGTTCCTTTAGCATTTGTTGTAGAGCTGGTTCGGTGGTGCTGAACTCTCTCAGCTTTTGCTTGTGTGTAAAGGTTTTAATTTCTTCATCCAATCTGAATGAGATCCTTGCTGGGTAGAGTAATCTTGGTTGTAGGTTTTTCTCCTTCATCACTTTAAATATGTCCTGCCAGTCCCTTCTGGCTTGCAGAGTTTCTGCTGAAAGATCAGCTGTTAACCTTATGGGGATTCCCTTGTGTGTTTTTTGTTGTTCTTCCCTTGCTGCTTTTAATATTTTTTC
Organism: Monodon monoceros; assembly: GCF_005190385.1. NCBI lineage: Eukaryota > Metazoa > Chordata > Mammalia > Artiodactyla > Monodontidae > Monodon > Monodon monoceros. The sequence goes on along the minus strand of NW_021703778.1, from coordinate 152,356,117 downwards.
TTTGTATTTAATGGTTTTTTTTTTGTTTTTTGTTTTGGTGGTACGCGGGCCTCTCACTGTTGTGGCCTCTCCCATAGCGGAGCACAGGCTCTGGACATGTAGGCTCAGCAGCCATGTCTCACAGGCCCAGCCACTCCGCGGCATGTGGGATCTTCCCGGACCGGGGCACGAACCCATGTCCCCTGCATCGGCAGGCGGACTCTCAACCACTGCACCACCAGAGAAGCCCTTTATTTAATTTTTGATAGTTTGATTAATATGTTTCTTGGCATGTTTCTCCTTGGATTTATCCTGTATAGGACTCTCTGTGCTTCCTGGACTTGTTAACTATGTCCTTTCCCATATTAGGGAAGTTTTCAACTATAATCTCTTCAAATACTTTCTCAGTCCCTTTCTTTTTCTCTTCTTCTTCTGGGACCCCTATAATTTGAATGTTGGTGCATTTAATGTTGTCCCAGAGGTTTCTGAGACTGTCCTCAGTTCTATTCATTCTTTTTTCTTTATTCTGCTCTGCAGTAGCTATTTCCACTATTTTATCTTCCAGGTCAGTTATCCATTCTTCTGCCTCAGTTATTCTCCTATTGGTCCCTTCTAGAATATTTTAAATTTAATTTATTGTGTTGTTCATCGTTGCTTGCTTTCTCTTTTGTTCTTCTAGGTCCTTGTTAAATGTTTCCTGCATTTTGTCCCTTCTATTTCCAAGATTTTGGATCATCTTTACTATCATTATTCTGAATTCTTTTTCAGGTAGACGGTCTATTTCCTCTTCATTTGTTAGGTCTGGTGGGTTTTTACCTTGCTCTTTCATCTGCTGTGTGTTTCTCTGTTTTCTCATTTTGCTTTTCTTACTGTGTTTGGGGTCTCCTTTTTGTAGGCTGCAGGTTTGTAATTCTTGTTGTTTTTGGTGTCTGTCCCCCATGGCTAAGGTTGGTTCAGTGGGTGGTGTAGGCTTCCTGGTGGAGGGGACCTAGTGCCTGTTTTCTGGTGGATGAGGCTGGATCTTGTCTTTCTGGTGGGCACGTCCATGTCTGGTGGTGTGTTTTGGGGGTGTCTGTGGCCTTATTATGATTGTGGGCAGCCTCTCTGCTAATGAGTGGGGTTGTGTTTCTGTCTTGCTAGTTGTATGGCATAGGGTGTCCAGCACTGTAGCTTGTTGGTCCTTGAGTGAAGCTGGGTCTTGGCGTTGAGATGGAGATCTCTGGGAGATTTTCGCCATTTGATATTACGTGGAGATGGGTGGTCTCTTGTGGTCCAGTGTCCTGAAGTTGGCTCTCGCACCTCAGAGGCGCAGCACTGACTCCTGGCTGGAGCATCAAGAGCCTGTCTTCCACACAGCTCAGAATAAAAGGGAGAAAAAATAGAAAGAAAGAAAGAGGATAAAATAAAATAAAATAAAGTAAGATAAAATAAAATAAAGTTATTAAAAGAAAAAGTAATTATTAAGAAAAAAATTTTTTTTAAAAGTCAAAAACAAGAACAAATCAGATGGACAGAACCCTAGGACAAATGGCGAAAGCAAAGCTAAACAGACAAAATCTCACACAGTAGCATAAACATACACACTCACAAAAAGAGGAAAAGGGGAAAAAGTAATATATCTTGCTCCAAAGTCCACCTTCTCAAATTGGGATGATTTGTTGTCTATTCATGCATTCCATAGATGCAGGGTACATCAAGTTGATTGTGGAGATTTAATCTGCTGCTCCTGAGGTTGCTGGGAGAGATTTCCCTTTCTCTTCTTTGTTCGCACAGCTCCCGGGGTTCAGCTCTGGATTTGGCTCCACCTCTGCGTGTAGGTCGCCTGAGGGCGTCTGTTCTTCTTTCAAACAGGACGGGGTTAAAGGAGCCGCTGATTCGGGGGCTCTGGCTCACTCAGGCCGGGGGTGGGAGGGATACGGTTGCGGGGCGAGCCTGCGTCGGCAGAGGCCAGCAGGACGTTGCACCAGCCTGAGGCGCGCCGTGTGTTCTCCCGGGGAAGTTGTCCCTGTATCCCGGGACCCTGGCAGTGGTGGGCTGCACAGGCTCCCTGGAGGGGAGGTGTGGATAGTGGCCTGTGCTTGCATGCAGGATTCTTTGTGGTGGCAGCTGCAGCCTTAGCGTCTCTTGCCCGTTTCTGGGGTCCGCGCTGTTAGCCGCGTCTCTTGCCCGTCTCTGGAGCTCCTTTAAGTGGCGCTCTTAATCCCCTCTCCTCGAGCACCAGGAAACAAAGAGGCAAGAAAAAGTCTCTTGCCTCTTCAGCAGCTCCAGACTTTTCCCCGGACTCCCTCCCGGCTAGCCGTGGCGCACTAGCCCCCTTCAGGCTGTGTTCACGCAGCCAACCCCAGTCCTCTCCCTGCGATCCGACCAGAAGCCCGAGACTCAGCTCCCAGCCCTGCCCGCCCCAGCGGGTGAGCCGACAAGCCTTGGGCTGGTGAGTGTTGGTCGGCACCAATCCTTTGTGCGGGAATCTCTCCGCTTTGCCCTCCGCACCCCTGTTGCTGTGCTCTCCTCCGCGGCTCCGAAGCTTCCCCCTCTGCCACCCGCAGTCTCCCCCCGTGAAGGGGCTTCCAGTGTGTGGAAACCTTTCCTCCTTCATAGCTCCCTCCCACTGATACAGGTCCCGTCCCTATTCTTTTGTCTCTGTTTATTCTTTTTTCTTTTGCCCTACCCAGGTACGTGGGGAGTTTCTTGCCTTTTGGGAGGTCTGAGGTCTTCTGCCAGTGTTCAGTGGGTGTTCTATAGGAGTAGTTCCACATGTAGATGTATTTCTGATGTATCTGTGGGGAGGAAGGTGATCTCTGCGTCTTACTCTTCCGCCATCTTCGTCAACTCTGATTTTTCTTTTTTAAATGGGTTACATTTTCATTCTTCTTTTTTTTATGGAAATGCATTTCTTTTATTTATTTATTTATTTTTAATTTTACTTTTGGCTGTGTTGGGTCTTCGTTTCTGTGCAAGGGCTTTCTCCAGTTGTGGCAAGCGGGGGCCACTCTTCATCGCAGTGTGCGGGCCTCTCGCTATTGCGGCCTCTCTTGTTGCGGAGCACAGGCTCCAGATGCGCAGGCTCAGCAGCCTTGGCTCACGGGCCTAGTTGCTCCGCAGCATGTGGAATCTTCCAAGACGAGGGCTCGAACCCGTGTCCCCTGCATTAGCAGGCAGATTCTCAACCACTGCACCACCAGGGAAGCCCTTCATTCTTCTTTATATGCCTGATAACCTTATTTGGATGGCTGATGTAAATTTTAACCCCGTTGGTAGTGAATTATTTGATTTCACATAAAGTTGAGATTTGTTGTCAGATATGATTAAATTACTTGGAAACTTTAATATTTTGGGATCTTGCTTTCAAGGTTTGTTAGGTGGGACCAGAGTAGCATTTAATCTGTTGCTAATTATTCCCCAGCCTTGAGATAAGACTCTTCTGAGTACTCTACCTAATGCTCCATGAATTATGAGGAGTTTCAATCTAGCAGGTAGGAATAGTCACTATTCCTGGTCCTGTGAGTGACAGGCACTTTTCCGTCCACTCTCGTAAGGTGCTTCTGTCTCCAGCCTCAGTTTCTTCACATAAATGTGATGACTCATACTCTGCTGAACACTTCATGGAGTTCTCTGGAGCTTTCTCTCTATGTGGTTCTCTCCACTCGTTTGTTCTGCAAACTCCAGCTACATTGGTCTTTCCCGACTTTCAGCTCTGTTTCTTCAATTCAGAGCATCTGCTGGGCTCTTCCTGAGTTCCTTCTCCTTGCACCATGCCCAGGAAATGTTCTCGAGGCAGTAAGTTGTGGCAATCATAAGGCTTACCTTATTTGTTTCCTATCTCTCTGCCCTTCTTTGTCTGATGTCTACTGTCTTGAAAAGCATTGTTTCATATATTTTGCCTGTACTTTTGTTTGATTCAGGTGTAGGGTAAGTCTGGTCTCTCCTACTCCATCTTTATTGGGAACAGAAATGGTACATTGAAATCTGTAACATTTTAATCAAGATTTAGACAGCATAAAATTGGCTTAGTGGTGATCATAATGTAGGTGAAATTTCCTATGTCAACCAGTTTCAATTTAGTAAACTAGAACAAGCCCTCGGCGAATGGCTATGTTCTAATAGCCTGCTCAACAAATTGGTATGATAATAAAGCAATTTTCTTTCTTTAGCATAACTTTTAAACTGGGGCAAATAAACACACAGGATGAGAAGATGAATCCATTTAAATAAAGGGAAGTGTTTGCACTCAGATCCATTAAACACAAAAAAATCCTTTAAAATACAACAGATAAATGCAAATGGCTATAGAACATTATATTTTCCTTTATGTAGGACAACCATTAGCATGGTTCAAATATCAGAAAGTGGTACTTAGCAATGAATTACTCTATGTGTTTTGTCTTTTTTCAAAAGGTGCCTATTAGGGCTTCCCTGGTGGCACAGTGGTTGAGAGTCCGCCTGCCGATGCAGGGAACACAGGTTCGTGCCCCGGTCCGGGAAGATCCCACATGCCGCGGAGCGGCTGGGCCCGTGAGCCATGACCGCTGAGCCTGCGCGTCCGGAGCCTGTTCTCCGCAGTGGGAGAGGCCACAACAGTGAGAGGCCCGCGTACCGCAAAAAAAAAAAAGGTGCCTATTAAAGTGGAACATAGGCTATATTATTTAGCTACAAAAATGTCTTACAATTTTGGCTTTGTACATTAATAGCTTTTCATTTTGATTTAAATGCATCAAAATTGCTGTTTTATATTTGTGATGTTCTTGGCAGTGACAAATACCTATAATTAGGAAGTGTATGGCTAGAAAGAATATTACAGGATCAACAGTGCTTCTGCACAATGAATGGCTGAAGATGATTCTGGAGTAGTGGGTGATACCACTTTTGCAACATCTTATATTTTATTTCAGCTCTTATTAGACTTGCAGTTATCTTGAAACTTGATGCATAAGGAGTCAATGACAGGGCTTCCCTGGTGGCACAGTGGTTAAGAATCCGCCTGCCAATGCAGGGGACACAGGTTCGAGTCCTAGTCTGGGAAGATCCCGCATGCCACAGAGCAACTAAGTCCATGTGCTACAACTACTGAGCCTGCGCTCTAGAGCCCATGAGCCACAACTACTGAAGCCCGCGTGCCTAGAGCCTGTGCTCCGCAGCAAGAGAAGCCACTGCAATGAGAAGCCCACGCACTGCAATGAAGAGTAGCCCCGGCTCACCGCAACTAGAGAAAGCCCACGCACAGCAACGAAGACCCAACGCAGCCAAAAATAAATAAATAAAAATAATAATATAATAATAAAAAAGAGAGTCAATGACCATTTATGATCATCTCATGCTGGTGTAAAGAGAGTGGCTTTCACCACTGTCTTGGTTCAGAGAGAATTTTGAGTAGTTTCATTCAGTCCTAACAAATTAGGATGTTGAGGATTTCCTTTTTACCTTCCCAATAGCATCCCACTTTGGTGATCCATCTTCCTTCTTAGGGCTTATAATTGTCCTGTGATATTATGAGGGAGCTTGACAATCTGTGATGGCTAGACAGAACCAAGCAAAGTCTAATGGTACAGATGGTCATTACTTGGACTGGAAAATCACTGGGCAAAATGCATGCTTTTTGAAGGGACAATCTCCCCTAATGCCAATGGGCAGGACAGCTAGGTTCAGGCTGTGAATGGTACTTGCTTAAGTGGAGGCTGTGTGCTCTATGGACATGGGCTTTCCTTCAACACCATCAGGTCTGCCCCTCAACCCCCAACCTCCCATCCTAGGGCTCTCTTCTCTGTTTCTTATGACAATTCCCATCAGGAATAGCTTTTCTTTTGTGGGGACTTCTCTTGTTCATATTTGCTTCCAAATTCTTTGCTTATACCACAACTCCCTTCTGAAAGCAGGGCTGGCTTCATGGGTTTGTAATCTGTGTAATTGCACAGGGCCCTGCACTCAGAAAGACCTTGATCTTAGTTTAATGCTCTGCTGTTGCCATTTTAACATCCTTAATCAGTTTTGAACAGGACCTCATGTTCTCATTTTGCACTGGGCCTCACAAATTATATAGCCAGATCCTCTTTATCTGAGGATCTTTAGGCTTAATGCTTAAGAGTCAGGAAGAGGCTACTCTTTCTCTTCTTTTTATTCTCTTTTGCCTCCTCTCCCTTTCTGATTCCTGTGGTCACATCCCTTCTCTGAGCCATAAGCACAGCACAGCTTAGCTGGCTGAAATGGAGGTGGGTGGTTGAGGGAACCAAGCGGACAAGAAAATACTTGGGGAAAATTTGGTTAGTATTTCAAATATATTTTCTTGTCACATAGAAATAATCAGTTTTCTGCTGTTATTTCACAGTAGCATGAGTTTGCAAGATATAGGTAGAACAAACTTCTGCCCTTTCTACTTGAAATACCACTGCCTCTGTCTGCCACACAATAGCAGAGTTGGGTTGTGAGGTTCATGTCAATGCTTTCAGGCTAGCCTCATCCCACAACCTCTTTATTGATTAGCCTATCTAGATGTTTAATATTTGGTGTGGTTCAAAAGGGTTTTTGATGAAATTGCTCAGAAAAGCTAGATGTGACATTAATACCTCAAATCTCACAGGCTGGACAGTTAGGCGTCACCAGTGTAATCTTAGTCAAAGCTCTTTGAATTTTAGTCAGTAGAACTTATCTTAAGCTTCAAAAGGGAAATCATCACAAGGCAACATGGTCTATTCTTCATTCTAAGTACCTAAAACAAAGCAATAAACAAGGTCCCAATGTTCATGGAACTAACATTTTAGGATATCATAGTGTATATCAGTTAAACTGTATTGACTGCTTACTATGGGCTAGGCACTGGGCTAAATCCTTCACACACATTAATTAATTTTATCCTCAAAACAACCCTACACATTATGTACTATTCTTAGCATCCACATTTTGCAGAGGAAGAATTGAAAGCACAGAGTGATTAAGTATGTGCTTGAGGTCACACAGTTGATAGGTATTATAGCTAAGATTTGAACCCGAGTGGTCTGGCTCCAAAATCTGTTCATTTAACCACCTCCAGCTGCCTCTAGTGTATCCTGGGTCACAAGTACAGGATATACAAGTGGGAATAACACTTTTAATAATACAAGTGGGATTGGAGCCAGGAACTTGGAAGTTGTCCGGAAGCAAGGCCCTCTTCTCTTAGGCTTATTTCCTCTGGGGCTGCACAGTTTACTCCTGCTGCTTTACCCATTTGTTTCTCTCTCTCTTTCTCTGTGGATTAGATTTTTGTTTCTTCTTGAACACAGTTGAAAATGGTCACCTCCCTACGACAACTTCAGCTTGTACCTATACATCAAGACTATTCACGTAATGAATTAAATGCTTGAGTCCCAGTTTTAAAGGATAAAGAGCATAATTGGCCCAAATTATTTCAAGTATCTGTCCCTTGTCCAGCCACCCATGGTCAGAGAGATAGGGGCTTTGTATAATATAAACAAAGCTTCAGGAGCCCAATGCTATGGGTAGGAGCATTCCCAGTAAAGGTGAAATGTGGGTGAGGTATGTAAAAAATATCCAGCACATCTAATTTTATCAAGGTATTGTGTGGTGGGAGGATCACTGATGACACTAATCCTGAATAGGTACAATTTTGGGGAAGTCATGTGTTATGCACTGAACTGTGCTCCCCCATCCCATATGTTGAAGCTCTAACCCTCAATGTTACAATATTTGAAGATAGAGCCTTTAAGGAGGTAATTAAGGTTTAATGAGGTCATAAGGGTGGGGCCCTAATCCAACGTGATGGTGTCTTTATAAGAAGAGAGACTCCAGGCAACTGCCCAAACAGGGAAAAGGCCACATGAGGACACACAGAGAGGAAAACCATCTCAGGCCAAGGAAAGAGGCCTCAGGAGGACCTGAACCTGCTGACGTCTTGATCTTGGATTTGCAGGTTCCAGAATTGTGAGAAATCAATTTCTGTTGTCTAAGCCACCCATTCAGTGGTATTTTATTATGACAGTCCTAGCAAACCAAATACATCATGTGACCTCTCTGTGCCTCTATTAACATTGTTTGTGAAAAAAGACTATGCACTGCAGGTGGTAATCCTTGTGGGTTTTTCCACCTCTAACTTCAGGTGATTCATCTTGACTATGGTTTTGGGGTTGGATAATGTGTGCCCACCATATCAGTTAAAAGCAATTAAGGTCATTTGGTAGTTACAGGCACATTTTGTGTAAAATCTTTTTTTTTTAAATTGGCTTTATTATTTTATCTCTTTTATTAAGAAGGAGAAAGAGTCTATGATCTGACTTCACTGTATTTTTTCTGGATATCATATCTGTGTATTGAGAGCACACCATATGACAGAAAGCTGCTATAAATTTAATAATGTATTTTAAAATTTCTTCATCATAGTGAACTCAAATCTGATTCTCTATCCATCAGTCCCAGTTGTATACTCTGATTTTGCTTTTTTATTGTTAATATCACTTTAAAAATGGGGTCCCCAGAATTTAATCCAATTTTCTAAATGTGGTTGAACCAGGGAAGAGAGGTTGTGGAAAAATCAGCTTTTATTAATTCATCCCAAGATTACATTAGCTTTTTTTGGGTAGTCATTCTTCCTGCAGTTAATCAGATATCAATTCCTCAGGAAGTTGTTTTATGTCTATCTATAGAAACCTATGTGGTACTCTCACCTGGGTTTGTAATAATTTGTTTAATAATCTATTTCCCTCACTTGACTCTAACATGAGGGCAGAGGCTATGTTGTTTACCTCCTCATTTTTACTGCATCTTCAGTGTCTAATACAATGTCTGGATCATAGAAAGATTCAGCATACATTTGCTGAATTAAATGGCTGATACATTTGTTTTGAAAAATCAAAATGTGAATAAATGGAGTAATTATTATGCTTCCACATGCATATGGAGCAAGTTTAAGGCTGTTCTGAATCACCTTAATTTCAGTATCAGGTGGAGCACATTCTTGAACACAACTTTGAGCAAATAGCTTGAAGATAGATGCAAGTACATAGGTAGATCTTTAGAAGAATTATTTTATATTGAAGCTGAATATAAAATAAACTTTACCTCAGTGTTGTCCAGAGAAAATATTTGAATAATTCCAATATATATTATTTATGATTTTGTGTGCATGCATGCCCCGGTGGGAGTGGGGGAGAGAGAGAGAGAGACAGAAAGAGAAAGAGAAAAAGAGAGAGAGAGAGAGAGAGAGGGAGAGAGAGAGAGAGAAATATGAAGGAAGAGTGTGAAGTGAGGAAAGGCTGAGAAGAGAAATAACAATTTTAATAGGTTAAGATCCTGTAAACACAGGAGGGGCTTAGAATTTAGTGGAAGAGACCAACTGGGAAATGGATAATTATGGTACAGATTATTAGAATAAGGAAACTGCATAGTTTAAAAATGTGATCTGGCTCTTCTTGAGGTAGCCAGGAAAGCTGTCACAGATAAAGTGAAATTTGATTTTAGCCTTGAGGAGGAAAGAATCAATGGTCTTTTTGGCAGAGCAGAAGGGAACAAAGCTCCAGCTGACTAATTTGACTTTCCCGTCTTCGTAGCTTTTCCAAAGATCAATTTTTTGTCGAGGTTTTTATCATTACCTTTTCATGACTGAAACCAGCTTCTCTGAGTGGAATATGTCTCTCTCATGTTCTAGAACGACTGAGGTAGCAGCAGCCATGAAGTGACAGTCTCATATACCTTGGGTTTGCCATTAATGAACTGTGTGGTTTTAGGCGAGTGATTTACTCTTTCCAGGCCTAAAAGGTTTAATTAGATAATCTTCCCTGTTCGCTTCCAGTTCTAAGAATTTGTGAGCCTTTAGAAAAAGACATTGGGATTGACATATATACACTAATATGTATATAAGAACCAGCTGTATAAAAATAAATAAATAAAATTAAATTAAAAAAAAAAGAAATGAAAAAGACATTGGGTCCTGGTATTAAGGGGATTTTTACATTTCAGTGCTGGAAGTTACGCTTCCCTGTTCCCCAAGGAGTAAAAGAAACATAGTTTGTGTTAGTATTGCAGCTGCTTTGATTTTTTTGTTATTTTTTACAAAGTAAATATTTTAGACACTTCTGATTATGCTAGAGTCAGGGCTAAAGCAGCTCTCAGCTCATTATCTGGTGTTTGTCGCTTATAGGAGTTACTGGCCCTTTAAAAAAATAAAGACCAGGGCAAGAGGGCGCGGCCGAGGGACTCAGGTGCCAGCTAATTCAGCTTCTTCCGGAAAAGTCACCCCAAGGCCAGTCGTATGGCATCCTGGGAAATGCAGTTTCTTTTGGGGCCGCACTGCCCTAGTAACTCCTTGCTTTTGAGCATGAGACGGACTACAACCCCCAGAGGACCAAGTGGTAGCAGCGGGGCACTGTACACTTGCCGCGGCTGGGCGGCTAGTTCAAGTTGCCATAGCTGCGAGTCTGGGGAGAGCAGAGTCGGTTGCGTCGCTGCGTCCAGTCAGTTACATCTTGTGGGTCACTGGTGGCCGCGGGAGCCGGGTGGGGCCTCGGCAATGATCCGGCATTAAGGACCTGGGGTCCTCTTCTGTCTCAGGTACCTGCGCCCCACCGTCCCCTCGCTCTTTCTTTACCACTTCCCTATCCTGTCGTAGACGTTTTAGGTCCCGCTTCCCCTCGTCCCAGGGGTGGGGACGCCAGAGCCGCCCGAGATCTGGGGTAAGGCCGTGGATGGGTGGTGTGTGTGCTAAAGTTGGGGGAGACGGCGTGCCTGGCACCCCGACACCCCCCTCCCTTGGCGTGGGTGTCCACAGTCAGGTCCTGGTCAAGTCATGCAGGGAGTTTGAACTTCGTTGTTCTCTTTTTGAGAGCAGCTTGTCCTGCCACTAGGAGCTGTGAAGCTTGAGCTGTCAAGGAGTCTGCCCTCGTTCTGGCGTGTACTTGCCTGGCCTGGGATATAGTTGGACGTTTTGTACATGTTTTAGAGTCACAAAAATTTGCTACCCTTGGGAACGCTGTATCAATGACTTGTCTTTCCTATGCCAACATGGGAGTTGCCCCAGTGTCAGCTATTTAACAGCCCCGTATTTGAGTTATTTCGTAGAAACACCTGACATTGAATTCCAGCTGCATCCTTTGTCGGTTTGATGAAGCTCAGTCACCGCCGCGGACATCTTGTAAAACCGCTTTGTATCTTTGTGCCAAGTATTACGTAGAGTATCTAACAGGGCCTGGGCCGTTGGGAGTGCTCAGTATTTGTTATTTATTTTTATTAACTATACAGAGCTGTGCTAATAGAAACATAGTGTGAGCCACACTGCAAGGTGAAATTTTCTAGTACTCACACACACTAAACAAGTAAAAAGGAGCTGGTGAAATTTCTTTAAGTAATTGGTTTGGCACAGTAGATCCAAAATGTTTCATTTCCACCTGTAGTCAGTGTGAAACTTGAGATATTTTACATCCTAAAAAACTTTAAAAAATGGTGCTAAGTATTGCATCTAGTTTACATTTTTAGCACATTAGCCACATATGGCTAGTGACTATTGTATTGGACAGCACAGATAGAAGATTAAAATTTTGGTAGTTTCATGTTGGCACAGAAATTTGGGGGTGTCTGTGACTCACAGAATGAAGGTAGTAGCTGCTTTGTTAAAAGAGTTAAACATGCATCATACCTGTGTCCTCTCTGCCATTGCCTGACCTCTGGGTCAACTTGAACTCTCTCTTGACTGTATGTTTTGATTAAGAGAATACCTTTTTTCTTGGAGTGGTTGATAGATGTATTCCCAGATCTATTTTTTCTGTGGACAACCAGCAGTTCTGTGGATAATTTTCAGTGGATTCTTACTACTTTGAAAGGCGTCACAAAGAACTGAGAATATTTCTGTCCACAGCTCTTAAAACCAAAGGCATTTTACTTTTACTTATTTAATTGCAATACTAAATGTAGGAAGAGCTGGGCAGTTTATAAAATATTTCCTTTAGGAGTGGTAGCATGTAGTTCATTTACTGGCTTGGAAATACAGTCGGGCCATTAAATTCAGAAGTAACATTAATTTCGTTACCTGCCTTAGTTTACCCACTGAGAGACATGCTTAGGGATAGTACCTTTGGCTAGACTTCGGCTACAGTTCACACTGCGACATGCTCTAGCCAGCCCAAGGCATGACCAGGTATGGGCGGAAGTCACCAGTAAGGAGTATGCTGGCTGGGCACTTGGGTGTGAAGAATTCCTGTGACTTCAGTGGGGCTTTTGCATGATCCAAGGAACATTTTCTCTGTTCTCTGACTTGATGTGATATATTCTCTGCTGTGTACACAAACTGTACATAGGGTGAGCTTATTTTTATCTTTAATTGTTTTAAAAAAATTAAGGTTGTGGGTGTGTTTTACTCCTTGTTTCGTTTATCTGTAGGTGGTTTGGGAAAAGTGTAGGGGCAACCAAGATCATCCATTTGACTAGGACTTTTGCCCTGAACCTCATGAAGAAATGATAGGAGGCAGACTTACGTGCCTAAGAAGAGCACTGAGCTCAGAGGACAGCAACACAGAGTTTTGGGGGTGTGCTTTGTAAGTATGCTTCCTCCCTGAGTTTCTGAGATAACATATTTTTGCATATTTATAGTGGAAAAGAATATGGCAACAAATAGACTTTTAAGGAGCAAGAAACCCCTTTCTAACATGCAGTATCACAATTAAATAGGATGGTTGTACATGCAGTGTTACAAAAATTCAGGGGAACAAACTAGATACCTTAATAAAAACAATAATAATGCACCTGCTTCTATTAGACAAGTATTTGAGAACCTGTTTTGTCTCAGGCCCTGTATTAGGCACCTTTTACATGTTGTATATAATACATTTATTATCCTTCTGTTTATTTTAGAAATGAGGCAATTGAGGCTCAGATAGGTTATTTGATTTGCTTGGATTCTGCAGCCAAAAGAGTGGTCTTTCTTCATCCCCAGGTCTTCTGACTCTAAATCCCAGTCCTACCCACTACACAGAGGCCACATTGTGGTCTCTGATTGCCCTCTAATAGGGTTTGATTTGCGGTTAGTATTTTTATATTGTGTACCATATAAGCCACGTTTCTTGTTATTCATCTCTTTAAATGTTCAAAGGCTTCTATTATCTTTCTTAGTTATTTTTCCAAGATATCAATATAATGGTCTTTATGTTATTATTGAGGTAAGAGGTAACTGTATCTGTGATTTCTATAAGTGTATGTATGCAACATAAATTGTCATTGATAATCAAGAGGATAGTGTTAACTCAGGTTTTGCATCATAGATTTAAAATTCGGGACACTTTAGCATTTTCACGTTTCAGTTAGATAAAGGGCACTTAAACATGTAGGGAAGACCGATTGGGGTCTTGTAATAACACTTTGTCTAAGATAAATGTGTAAAAGGTTCTTAGAATGAAAGAATATTAGAGCTGGAGGGGCCTGTTAGGATAATTTAGTCCAGAAGTTTTCAACTGCAGTCTTAACACATTTGGGAGTAATATAAAAATAACCTAGAGTAGATTCACTGTAATCCATGTAATAATGTCACTGGGTTGATTCTAATATGAAATGTTTCAATATATTCATACTATTCTGTAGTGTTTTTCTTTCTTGTAATAATGTACATATAAAATTTTACCTTGTCTCTTTTAACTGCTACATAGTATCCCAAATGACTAGATACATTTAATGTATCCCTTATCAGTGGATTTGTGGGTTTTTTTTTTTCTTTTTACTACTATAAATAATTCTGCCATGAAGCTCTTTTACCACCATCTACATCTAAGGGTATACATACATCTTATACATACATCTCCTTTTGTTTTTCTTAGGGATATAGTTATAGAAGTAGAATCTCTGGGTCAAAACATGTGCATATTACTTATTTTTACTTGCCAGATTGTTCTTTAGAAAAGCTATCCTAGTTAATATTCTTACAGCAAGGTGTGCCCTTGGTGGTGAGAACTTTTTTTCACAGGTACAAAACGGATAAAAAGGAATATCATTACTTTAATTTGTAATTCTTTAATTAGTGAAATGGAATATATTACATGTATTCTGTGAATTGCCTGTTTATCCTGTGGACCTTGTACTACTGGAATGTTTTTTTTTCTATTTTTTTAAAGAGGTGATAAATTCTTTGGTTTTCATATAATCCAAATATTTTTCTGAGTTTTTACTTTAGTTCTTCAACCTTGTTTCTGGTGTCTTATTAATAATTATGAATGATCCTAAGAGGCTTCTCAGGTCTTTATCAGATATTTAGCACCTCCCTGAAATTCATATAACCCTTTATATATATCTGTACAATACTTGTACTTGGATTGTTTGGGAGATGGGAGTATTTGTGGTTACATGAATCCATTTAGCTGAACATTTAAAATCTACTTTATGAACAGTGTTTGCCATGAAACAGGTACTCATGAATGAATGAGCTCATAGATGAATGAATAGGTGAATTAAGGCTAAGCCTGAACTAGGCTTTTAGTGAAGACAGACTTCTTGGAAGAAGTGAACTCTGATTATTTAAAAAGAAAGAGGGACTTCCCTGTTGGCACAGTGGTTAAGAATCGGCCTGCCAATGCAGGGGACACAGGTTCGAGTCCTAGTCTGGGAAGATCCCGCATGCCACAGAGCAACTAAGTCCGTGCGCCACAACTACTGAGCCTGCGTTCTAGAGCCCGCGAGCCAAAACGACTGAGCCCGCGTGCTGCAAATACTGAAGCCCACGTGCCTAGAGCCCGTGCTCCACAACCGCAATGAGAAGGCTGCGCACTGCAAGGAAGAGTAGCCCCCACTCGCCGCAACTAGAGAAAGCCCGCGTGCAGCAACAAAGACCCAATGCATCTGAAAATAAGTACATAAATTTATTTAAAAAAACGTTAAATTAAAAAAAGAGATAATTTTATAGATTGTAGGAAGAAGGAAAAAGCTCGATGGCGGGAGAGTGAAGGCTTTAAAATGGCAAAAACGGGTTAGCTTATGAGTGGTAATTGGTACATTAAAACAGTACTGAGAATGGACACAGATAGTAAAGAGCCGAGGTACTTTGGAGTGTGTAGAGGTTTATAGTACCAATAAATAATAATTGAGGAATGTAGGTAGCTGCAAATAGCAATGAGAAAGTGATTTGCAATAATTCAAGCAAACCTAGGTTTGATTCAGTTATAAGTTTTAACACATTCAAATGAATTTGAAATGATTATCCTTGTTTACTCTAAAGACATATCAAGTATTCTTATTTATACCGTTTTGCAGTTCAATCCATATTGTCTGAGGACTTAAGATAATTAATCTAGGCTATTTACTGCAAAAATTATTTCATCCAACAATTATTTAATTAGAATCACCAATTGCAAAGTCCTGTACTTTGAAATTTGTCTCTGGATTAATCAGACAGTGTAATAAGGAGAAGTTAATTGTAAATTCATTAAAAAGTATTCCAGCTACACACCAGGCGCTATGGTCGGTGTTGAAATACAGCCATGAACAAAGTAAATGGAGTCTATGATGAGATTTAGAGACTAGAAGGGAGACAGACAAGTAAACAGCCAGTTAGCTATGTCTGGGCTGTGAGGAGTTGGTGTCCAAGGTGGGCTCTTGGCCCAGGGTTAAGGTGGAGGCAGCGAAGGAAGGCTTTCTAGAGGAAGTTTCCTCTGAACTGAGACTTGAAGGACAAGTAAGAGTTAGCCAAAGGAAAAGGAGTGAAAAGAATGTTCTAGGTGGTGACTCCAGCATAGGTATAATGGTGAGATGAGCATAACATATTTGAGAAATTGAAAAAGATTCTGTGGCAGGAATAATTACATACTATGGACATGTTTAATTATTGTCTTGCTATAAGTAGGGAACTATAAGTATGCAGACAGAGAAAAGATCACTTCTGGCTGGAGATGGAAGGCTTTGCTGAGATTGTATTATTTGACCTTTACCTGGAAAGATGGGTGGAATTTATATAGGTGGCAATGGTCGACAGCAGACGGCATTTCAGTCAGACCTAATGGCATTAGTGAGGGATGGAAGTGGTAGGAGAATAGCTGGTGTAATAGCTAAATGTAGGCCTTATATTTTCTATGATTCTTTCGTTAAGAGAAGGGTGGCTTGATTAGGGTCTTGAATTCCTGATTCAAGAACCTAGACTCAATCACATGGGCAGTGGAGTGTCAGTGAAGGTTGGAATGGGTAGAAAAAGACTCAGAGAAACCATTATAGTGGCTAGTAATGAGTTAAGAAAAGTCCTGAATTATGAATGGCGCTGGTGGTAATGAGAAGGGATACATACATGGTTAGGAATCTGGGCCTTGAAGAAAGGCTCACGACTCGGCTCTGCTGTTGGAAGCTGTGTAACCTTGGGTACCTCACCTAGCTTCTTTAAGCCTCTTATCTACATATCATGATGACAATGGTACTTACTTTGTAGGCTTATTGTCATAGAGCAAGCTGTGATGTTAGAGCATTAGCTATTCAGCATTATTATTTCAACTTTTGTTTTTTGAAAGTTTTTAAAATTGAGGTTCTTAAGTGGAGTTTACATCCATGTACTTGCAGTAATTCAGTGTTTCAGTGTAACTGGTTTTATATGATATTGAGCTGTATTTTATTATAGTTGGATTCCTTTCTAATTCTATATCTTTAAAATTTTTATGTATACATTTAAAAATATTAAAGGAAACTTCATGGTACAAAGTATTCTAATCACCTTTTAAAAAAAATAGAAGTTTTTGTTATATCTTGGAAAGAATATATACATCATTCTTTTTACCCACTTTAAAAATTAAGAATAAAAAATACCAAACTCTTGAGTAATCATATTTCTAAGTACAGTAAAAAAGTGTTCCAGTTCATTATTATAGAAGAGTTAAAGGGAGATCTAAAGATATAAAGTAAAAGAAGAGTGGGGGAAGAAAGAAATATGGGGATTGAGAAAGAGTGGAGGAAAAATATTCATAATACTTTTTTTTTTAAGTTTAAGGCTTTAGGATATGATTTCTGGGAAAAAAAAAAGGGAATGCTTTTCGGCTTGAGAGAGGTTGTAAATATTCCTAATATGAGACAGGATTATTTAAAACTCATCTTAAAATAGCTGTAGAAAATTGGATGTATAGCAGATTTACATAGTTAATACTTTATTATCTTATACTGTATTCATTATATAAACCTTTAGTTCTGAGTAAATGGGTACATATGGAATAGTTTGGCCTTAAATGCATTGGTTGTGTGTGTATAGTGGGGGGAATGGATCGTAAGAAATATGGTAGGGAAGGACAAAAGAACCCCCAGACATTTCAGTGATTGGACAATGTATTTGGAATTTACACAGTTCTTTTGCATCTAAGAATGCTGTGGAAAAGGCACTGGCTTAGAGACACAAGATCTAGGTTCCAGTTCTGTTATTGTAACTATCAAAGCAATCATGGATAAGTATTTTACTTAAAACTTTGTTTTCCTTTAGCAACAAAAGTAAAGGGTTGTAATTATACCAACTTTATAGGATTCAGGTGAAGATCAAAAGAGAAAATGCTAATGAAAATTCTTTGTAAGCTATCAAGCAATATGCAAATTTAAGGTATAAATAGCAATAAGAAATATTTCCCTTTCTTAAAATTTTTCATGTTGTTTTGTTCACTAGGAAAGTCAAGAGGAGTTTCTGTTTCTACTTGAAAAACTAATAGGAAGAAAACAAATAAGCTTTATAATACACTTAAGAAATAGTATGTTTCTTTTCTTTTCTTTTTTTTTTTTTTGCAGTATGCGGGCCTCTCACTGTTGTGGCCTCTCCCATTGCGGAGCACAGGCTCCGGACGTGCAGGCTCAGTGGCCATGGCTCACGGGCCCAGCCGCTTCGCGGCATGTGGGATCTTCCCAGACCGGGGCACGAACCCGTGTCCCCTGCATCGGCAGGTGGACTCTCAACCACTGCACCACCAGGGAAGCCCGTATGTTTCTTTTGAAAACCTTAATGTTACAGGGAACAAATAAATAGCTCCAACTAATATTTATGATTACTTTCTCAAAAATTGGTGGCCTGTCACTTGTTATATCAATTTTTAATGCTCATTTTGTGCATCCTAGTATGAACCTGTCCTTTTTTGCTTCTACCGTTAGAAGAGGCTGAAACCAACCTGTTTTCTCAAGGAGAGCAGGCTCGAGAGGAAATGTCAGGAAATTAACCATCTTCTGAACCAAATCAAATGACTTACTAGTAACCTATATATATCAGTTGGCCTTTACTGCATAATAAATAAAACCTTGCCGGTATACAACAGTACACTTTGTCTGCTTATCTTGGCTAGACTCATTTGTTTGAGCTCAGCTGTCTGGTCTGCTGATCCAAGCTGGAAGCCACTGGGGCAACCACGTTTCCCACACCTTCCGGTGGGATAGCGTGGGCATGTCCTCATGGTGATGGAAGAGTTGTGGGGGAGTAGGTTCCAGTGCGTAATCCTATTTCAAGCATCTGCTTGTGCCATGTCAGCGAAAATCCAATTGGCCAAAGTAGGTCAAATAACTGAGCTCAGAGACAGGGGGTAACTCTACCTATGGTGGGAGGGCAGTGCATCTTGGGAGGGGTGAAGAATTGGAGCCAGATTATGCAAGGTACAACACTGTTCTGCATTTAATTTCTTCTATATACAATAGTGTGAAAACATTCTAAGTAGTTTGCTGAAAATCAAGTCCTTATGCTCAATGCTTGTATCTTGTTCTGGTTTTACAGTGTATAGGCATGGCTAATATTGAAGCTGTATTACTCACTATTTCCCTTCTGGTCTGTAGAGGAAAGCATTATCTTTCGAGCATTTAACCTTGATTAATTCTTCACAGTTGAATTGCTCATTTTTAACTGGAGAATGAGGCTGATAAACTTCCTTTGTCTTGGTTCTTTATCCAAAATAGGGTTACAAACTCAACTGCTAATTGGGTAACACACTGCTGAAGCAGGCCCAGTGGGGACTGCAAAGGGCAAAGGGCAAGAGGAAGGTACATGACAAACTCCAGGGCAGCCACTATTTACGTCTGTGTTGCCATGGGAAAATTCATCCCCAGTGTTGCCAGATCTTTGGATTTTTCTAGAAAAACTGGAAATTAGATTTTTTAAGTGAAGTCTCTTTGTTTTCAAATCAAGGTTTTAAGGTAACACAATGAGTGTTATTTAAAAATACATATTGGTTGGCTGGATTTGGTCTATAGTTCTCCACTTTTCATCCTCTGATTTAAACAGAATGGTGTTAGAAACTCGGGGATCCTAGCTCTGTCTTTGCCCAGGCTGATCTCTTGCCCAATCTGGAACAGTTTGGACAATTATTAGGGGTTGGCTGCACCCCTAGAGGGCTGCATTATTGTCTGCTGTTTCGGGAATAGTGTAGTTTGTATTTATTTTTTATCTGTCAGCAAATAGAGAGAGTACAATTCTAGGGCTTAACTACAAGTAAGAAATCCATCTTCTGTTTGTTAGCATCCATTTCTGTTTTTTTTTTTTCTCTTGGGTTTTTGTTTATTTTTTTTTATCTTGACATGTTTTAATTTAATTTTTTAAACTGCCTCATTTATTTTAGAAGTATGTGTAGGTGTAAGACTCTAAAATATCTGTGAGACAGGGAAAGAGTTGTTAAGTAACTTTATTTTCTTTTAAAACTGCACTAATTTTTAACAACTGGCAGATATATAATCAAGCAGCTACTAGTTTTATCTCCATGTCTGAGTAAACAGTCATTTTGTATGCCACATAGCCTTTTCCAGAAATGCCCCTGCCCCCTGCTTGATGGGTCCTGGTCCATGTGACTCTGCCCTCTGAACTCCAGCAAGGGGAGCAAAATGGAGCCTGGGGGGCTGAGTCCTCCAGGCATCATCCATGGAGTGTGAGAGAGATAGAGGAAGGGAGGGAGGGAGGAAGGAGGAGAGAGGAAGAGAGGAAATGGATGGCAACAACAGGAATAAGTGAAACATAAAATAAAAAATCAAACCTAGTGTATTTGGAATATTAGTATATGTATGTTAGTATACATATATACTTAATTCTGTAAATCAGAAGGTCTCAACTGGGAATGATTTTACTCACCCACCCCATTCCTGCCCCAGGGGATATTTAGGAATATCCGGAGACAGTTTTAAAGCCATGCCCTGGTGGAAGGATGGGAACGCTCTGCTTATTTGTCTCTTCTCTAGTTCCTCTGAGACAGATGGTTTTCAACTGAATCTCGTTTCTTTGTCTCATCCATCTGTCAAACTTCTTCTCATCCTTCCAGATGGGTGGAAAGATCCTAACCTGACTCCCCTGGCATTTTGTCATGTTACTTAGTTCACCATATATAGAACTTTTACAAGTCTTTCTCTCCCATCATGGACTGTGACTTATTTACTTTCATCTTTCATTTTTGATGTAGAGACGATTCAGTAAATGACGAATGCATGAATCTGTTGTACCTCTTTGATTCTGTTCCTGTGGCTTATATTATCTCCTGGCTTAACTGAGAACTAGCTACTGGACTGGACAGTTGACTTGGATCTTTTTTTGTGAGGAGACTAGCAGTCCTCATTATGTTTAATTTTATTCCCCAACAAAAGATAATAAATTCAAATTGTAACATTACAATGAAACATTTAATTATTCAGGAGCAGGGCAAGACACATTATAATTAGCTCCCTCTTATGCGTCCTCGTATAGGTGGTAATAGATGCTGTTGAGTAGCCCAAGCAGTCCTAAGCTAAAGATTTGGCATGAGATCTCAACCACTCTGTCACCTTGGAAAATGTCCCCGCCACATGGAGCTGGCCTTGGGTTGTGGGCAGTTGATGACTTGACGTTTGGTGTTCTTGATTCACTCTCAGTCCAGCGGATCTCCTCCGAGTGCCAGGTGTGTTAGAGTTCTGGACCTCGTGGTGTCAACAGTGAATACGTAGAGTAAATGCCTCCCCTCATAGAACTTACATGAGGACTGGAACAAAATCCACACTTCTCTCAGCCTTGAAGCTCTCCATGTGCTGTCCCTAGCCTGCTTCTCAGACTTCATCCCATGCCACCTTACTCCTTGCTCTCTGTGCTCCTGCCTTTTGCTGTTTCTCAAGCCTGCCAAACTCCTTCCTACTTCATGTGCTCTGCATTTGCTCTTCCGCCTGTCTAGAATTCAGTTCCCCCCAGATGTCCGTGTGACTGGTTCCTTCTCATCATTAAGTTCTCTGATTATGAGACCCCTGTCCTGACCACTTTTCTCTAAAAAAGCTCTCCCAATCCCAGTTACTCTTAAATATTCTATTTTCAATTTTAGTTTTACTGGAGTATAGTTGATTTACAATGTTGTGTTAGTTTCTGGTGTAAAGCAAAGTGAGCCAGTTATACGTATACATATATTCATTCTTTTTTAGATTCTCATATAGGTTATCACAGAATATTGAGTCAAGTTCCCTGTGCTATACAGTAGGTCCTTGTTGGTTATCTGTCTTATATATAGTTGTGTGTGTGTGTGTGTGTGTGTGTGTTCATCCCAAGCTTCTGACTTATCCCTCCCTGCCATGTTTCCCCTTTGGTAACCATAAGTTTGTTTTCGATATCTGTAAGTCTGTTTCTGTTTTGTAAATAAAGTCATTTGTATCTTTTAAAAAAAAATTTGATGCCACATATGAGTGATATCATATACTTGTCTTTCTCTGTCTGACTAACTTCACCTAGTATGATAATCTCTAGGTCCATCCACATTGCTGAAAATGGCATTATTTCATTCTTTTTTATGGCCGAGTAAAATTCCATTGTATATATGTACCACATCTTCTTTATCCATTCCTCTGGTGATGGACATTTCGGTTGCTTCCATGTCTTGGCTTTTGTAAATAGTGCTGCAGTGAACATTGGGATGCATGTATTCTTTCGGATTATGGTTTTCTTTGGATATGCCCAGAAATGGGATTGCTTGATCATAGGTAGTTCTATTTTTAGTTTTTTAAGGAACCTCCATACTGTTCTCCATAGCGGTTGTGCCAATTTACATTCCCACCAACAGTGCAAGAGGGTCCCCTTTTCTCCACACCATCTCCAGCATTTGTTGTTTGTAGACTTTTTGATGATAGCCATCCTGAACCGTGTGAGGTGATACCTAATTGTCATTTTGATTTGCATTTCTCTGATAATTAGCGATGTTGAGCATCTTTTTGTGTGCTTTTTGGCCCTCTGTATGTCTTCTTTGGAGAAATGTCTCTTTAGATCTTCTGCCCATTTTTTAATTGGGTTGTTTGTTTTTTTGACATAGAGCTGCATGAGCCGTTTGTATATTTTGGAGATTAACCCCTTGTTGGTCTCTTTGTTTGAAAATATTTTCTCCTATTCTGTGGGTTGTCTTTTCATTTTGTTTATGCTTTCTTTTGCTGTGTAGATGCTTTTAAGTTTAATTAGGCCCCATTTGTCTATTTTTGTTTTTATTTTCATTACCCTAGGACAGCAGTCCCAACCTTTTTGGCACCAGGGACCCGTTTCATGGAAGACAATTTTTCTATGGACCAGGGCAGGGGGGATGGTTTCAGGGTGATTCAAGCTCATTACATTAATTTGCACTTTATTTCTATTATTATTACATTGTAATATATAATGAAATAATTATACAACTCACCATAATGCAGAATCAGTGGGAGCCCTGAACTTGTATTCACTTGCCACTCACTGATAGGGTTTTGATATGAGTCTGCAAACAATTGATTTGTTATGGTCTCCATGCAGTCAAACTTCTCTGCTAACGATAATCTGTATTTGCAGCTGTTCCCCAGTGCTAGCATCACTGCCTCAGCTCCACCTCAGATCATCAGGCATTAGATTTTCATAAGGAGTGTGCAATCTAGATCCCACACATGTGCAGTTCACAGTAGGGATCACGCTCCTATGAGAATCTAATGCTGCTGCTGATCTGACAGGAGGCGGAGCTCAGGCGGTAATGTGAGCGATGGGGAGTGGCCGTAAATACAGACGAAGCTTTGCTCACTCACCCGACGCTCACCTCCTGCTGTGTGGCCTGGTTCCTAACAGGCCATGGACTGTCCGGGGGTTGGGGACCCCTGCTCTAGGATGTCGATCAAAAAAGATATTGCTGTGATTTATGTCAAAGAGTGTTCTGCCTATGTTTTCCTCTAAGAGTTCTATAGTGTCCAGCCTTACATTTAGGTCTTTGATTCATTTTGAGTTTATTTTTTTGTATGGTGTTAGAGAATGTTCTAATTTCACTCTTTTATGTGTAGCTGTCTAGTTTTCCCAGCACCACTTATTGAAGAGAATGTCTTTCCTCCATTGTATATTCTTGCCTCCTTTGTTGTAGATTAATTGACCATTGGTGTGTGAGTTTATTTCTGGACTTTCTGTCCTGTTCCATTGATTTGTATTTCTGTTTTTGTGCCGGTACCATACTGTTTTGATTACTGTAGCTTTATAGTATTGTCTGAAGCCAGGGAGTTGGATTCCTCCAGCTCCATTTTTCTTTCTCAGGATAGCTTTGGTTATTTGGGGTCTTTTGTGTCTCCATATAATTAAAAAATTTTTGTTCTAGTTCTGTGAAAAATGCCATTGGTAATTTGATAGGGATTGTATTGAATCTGTAGATTGCCTTGGGTAGTATAGTCATTTTGACAGTATTGATTCTTCCAATCTAACTTTGATCTTATATGAATTTACCAAAAGGGTTTGAGGAGATTAAGTTACAGAGGAGGACTGACATAAAGAAGACAGATACAGGTGATAATTGTTTGTACATGGTAATCTCTGCTGGTTTGTTAACTTTTTCTCTTGAAGGATGAGGCAATCACACGTCCTACAGCTATTGAAACAGTGAGAAATGTATTAAAAATTTTGAACTTGGTTAGTGATTAGGCTTAAAATACACTCCCTAGCTCCCCTGACCTCCTTTAAGTATCAGCATCATTACCTTGAATATGTTCTTTGAGGACAGCTGCCTTGGACAGGGACGTTTGAGGCACTTGGAGGCCACAGAGGCAATCCCCTATTTAACATGCACTAGTCAGCCTTTGTGACACATCACCCCTGATGCTGGTTGCTTATCTTTTATGGAACAGCTTGCAAATCCTAATTGTTTTAAACTGGCTCTGAGGAGAAGAGGCTTGAGAATCAATAAATTACAGCTCTCATACACACAAATGTGCATCATTATAATGAAGACAATCTGATGGCTCTTTAGGTCAAATAAAAAAAGAGGTGGACTTGAAAGTTTGTAAAGACTCACTGCAAGTTCTCTTATTAAAGGGTTGAAATTACAGGGCTGAATGCAGTTTTCTTCTCTTGCAGTGTTCAGGTTTGCATATGGGCATTTGTTTTTGATGGATAGATCCTCAGTGGGAGAGAATTGATGAAGGGTTCATTACACTTGCTCTGGTGGCCGTATGTCTTCGTTATAAGGTTCATTAAGGCAGAAACAACAATATTTATGCCTTTAAATACTGATGTGTTGGGAGCAGCTAAATAAACTATTCTAAGAATTGTACCATCTGTTTTCAGACCCAGAGCTTTCTCTAAGTCTCTGGAGACTTTCACCCAAGGTCACCCATCTTAGTCCTCTCCAGAGTCTTGGAAGAAGCTCAGCATCTGAAAAGCAGACAATGAAAATAGTACTGCTTTCCCATCAATGGTAAATTTTGTTGTACCAGTAGGTGGTAGTAAGCTGCAGAGAGTATTTACTGCTTTTTCTCCAGTTAAAGGAAATGCCTTTCTCACATTTAACCAGGATTTATGTGATTCAGTTTCTTTAAATTGTTCTTTAAGAGTTCTTTAATCATTCTTCAAATTTAGCAATTCTTTTCTTTTGTCAACAAACATCATGCTGAAATTTCTTATGGTAATAAGAATGCATTTCTAATCCAACTGAACTTTTTTCTTTTAACTCTTTAAAAATAATGATGAAGATTTTTCTTGAGCACACTAGGTGTTTTTCTACTAGTCTTAATAATTCTTTGGAATTCAAATTGTAGTAATGATTAAATATCATTCATGAACCACTTTAAATTTGTTTTCCAAAGCAGTATTTGATTGCATAAGCCATGCCAGTACACATTAATATATTTTCACATAGTCCTTCAATTTTTAAGTTCATTCCAGTATTTAGTATGTTTAAGAGAATCATTTTTTGAATCTAATGACTGTTCAACAAAATTGCAAAGAAAGAATCATACATAATTAAAAAAAAATCATTCTTTTAGCTCACAAACTCATGATAAATGGTTTCTTTGGCCAGCCAGTACTCTTCAGTATGAAACATTAGAGACTGGCATTGAAATCCTAATTCTTTAGCTCATTGGTGAGAACTGGTGACATGACCCTACCTAGATAGATGTTAGGAGACTAGGAAGAATGGTCAGGTAAGTTGCCAGGAAGGGAAAGGAAACAGCTGCTAGGAAAAAGGGGGTTCTGAATGTATAGCTTTTATTTAAACACATTTTCCAGGTTGTCAACTTGTTATTAATCTGCTATCTCTGAAGGGGATCTTTATATTTGTTTTTCTTTCTTTTAACTATATATTTTTCTTTCTGATTATTCAATCATTGTAGAAAATTCAGGAAGGATAGGAATGTTTAAAAAGTAGAAATCAGCTGTAAACTCTACATTGTAAATACATATACTTCTATTTTCTTCCCCTTTTGTCATCATCCTTTCCTGCTCCTCTAAATTGGTATATGGGTAATTTGCATTCACATACAGACATCATATAATGTTTATTACAAAATTGGGATTCATACTTTTATCCCTCGCATTGCTGTTTAATGTCTCCAGAAACAGGGTTTCAATGTCTGTGTACTGTTCTACTACCTGTATGTACTGTGTTTTAACCATTCTCTTATAATTTGAAATATAAGTTGTTTTTATTTTCCCTGTATTATCACTTCTCAGTAAATATCCTTATATATAAATTTCTGTATGTATTTCAGATGATTTTGTTAGGGGAAATTTTGGAAGTGTAGTTGGTAGGTTAAATGTACAAACTGCTGACATAACAGACAACTTATATCAACTTACACATATCCAGTAGGAGAGGTTAGGAGTGTTCCTTCCCCTACAACCTGGCTAACATAGACATAATTATTTAAAGGAAAACAAGTTAATGGTCTAGAAAAGCATCTCACTGATAATTTATATTTCTTAGGTTTTAGATAGAACAGTTTTGCATGGCCATGCATATTTGTTTTTTTTATGTTACTGCTCAGTATGCTTTTATCAACATGGAATGAATCTAATACTTTGGGCACAATTTCACTGGGGGGGAGATTTTCAGAGGCCTGAAAATCTTATTTTCATTAATGCCACTGATATTAGGGTAAACAGTACTTTTTTAAAATTAATTTTTTACTTGTAGTATAAAATAGTACATTCTAAATGGTCAGTGAAGAGTGTATAATTGGCGCTTACTGTTTTGTGCTTCTCTTAGTTATCTTAAGGAGCTCTTGGGAACTATCTTCATGGGCTAACTCTAGTGGCCACTCCTTTCTCATTTGTTTCTCTTTTCCTCCGTCAACTCCATGTCTGGGGAGTGGAGGTGTTGGCTGACTGGCATCTTTTGGTAAGATTGGACCTCTGCCACCATATCTGCCTTCTGCTTTGTGACATTTAGGGTCAGGTGCTCTCTCTGTTACCTATGAGAGGCGTGTTTGACCTTTTGAATTGTCAGTAATAGTTTTAGAAAGTGCTAAGTTTTTATCAACAATAAAATACTAATCTAATTTCTATTTTTTATTATAATCAGATTCTTTAATGTCTTTAAAGTCCTTCAACCCTTATGACACGTAATTGAAGTCCTTTCATATGCTATAAAAGTGAATGTTTCATAAGCTATTAAAAAAACCATGCAAAATTCTCAGATATATCTCACCTTAAAATCTTGATATTTCTACAGGAGTTCCATCAGATGCAGGAGTTTGAAAATCTTTTATTGCTCAAAGTAATTGAAATTAAAAGCTGAAGACTTTGTGTGTGAAATAGTGAAATTCATGCTGGAAAGTGTGATTTTTTTCTTATTAAAAGTATGTAATCCTTAATAGGGGTGAGAGGTTTTTTTTTTTTAATGTGACAATTACAAATAATTTAGTTAATGCTGTTGTTAATTTTGTGTAATGCTGCTAAGATTTTCTGTTTTAAATTCACATATCCCATGTCTTTACTTGTTAATATTTATCAACTGATTATAATGTGTTTTCCATTAAGAAAGACTGCAAGGTACATATACCCGCGGTAAAAGTATAGAAGTGTGGTGTGGAAAGTTAAACACAAAATCATTCTGGTAGTTATCCCAGGGGAGGTGGGGCAGGAGTAGTACTGGGTGGAGGGTAGTGTGAGAGGGTACTAAGATTTTATTTATAGCGTTCTAAATATTTTATTAAAAATATTAGAAGCACACGTGTCAGAATGGGAAATAACAATATTAAGAATATATTCTTAAAAATAATAGGGAAATAAGGTGATAGAAATAGAATAAAGAAGACAGAAATAGAAAAGAATAATAATAACATTCTAGGTAGTAGATACATGCATGCTTGTTATATTAGTCTCTACTATTTTATATTTTAAATATTTTCTCAAATTTTAAAAAATAACCATAAAATTTTCAGTTATCACTGTTTGTAGTCAAATTGAAACTCAGACTGTCTGCTCATTCGATGAGTCTGATACACCATTTATATCCATTGAAGTTGTGTGTAGATAACTGATTATTATTAAAAGTTTGGTGCTCAAAAAAATCAGGTTGTCTCATAGATGGTTATCTTGTTTCCTGCTCTCACCAGTAGCCATTATAGTTAACATCTGGTTTCCAATGTTACCTTTTTATTCTGCGTGGTGGTATCCTAACTCCAATTTAGTTTCCAGAATTTTGACTTATTAAAATGATATTCATTATACTTTTAGATACAAAAATTTGACAGATCCAGGCATAATTATTATTTTCCATTATACAAAAAGTAGAAGGAACAGGAAATAAAAACCCCTTTACTCTGAGGCCAATGATTTGATTTGTTTTTAAGGCTCTTTATTATATGCAGCATAGATATGTCACTTAGTTTTTTTCCTGGTGCCTAATACAGATTTTATATTGCTACTTGATTCCCAGCCTTCCTCATTTTGATATTTTTATGCTTAAATGAAATGAGAGGGGGTTGAAGAGGCTGTAGACAACATGTGAACCATGGCCTGCTGCTGCCTGTAATGATTTTTACTAACTGTTAAGATTGTTCGTAAGTAGTGTTTAGGGGACAGCAGAGCAAAGTAGAATGAAGAGAATACTGAAGGTAGAGAAGCCTGGCTGAATCCTGGGTCTGCATCCTTGGTCTGCTACTTAAAATCATTATATGGTGTTGGACTTGTTACTTAACAGCTCCCCCTCAGCATCCTCGATAGATTAGGGGTTAACTGCCCATTTTAATAAGTTATTATGAGAATTAAGTTGGATTGTCTGTGTAAGCATCTATATAGTACTTAGCGTTGTAGCAGGCTCTCAGAAAATGTTGATTTTTCCTGTTTTCACTAATGGAAAATGTTGGAAAGTACATTTACATAGAGCAAATGATTTTAGGTCATGTGGCATACATAGATTTATGGGTGTGCTCACATGAGTGCACACAGGTGTGCAAAGACACACACACACACACACACACACACACACACGTGATTTCCTAAGTATAAAGGTGAACTTTACATTTAAGATTTCTTCTTAAGTTTATTCTTTTGGATTTAAACAGTTGTGATCCTGCAAAATCATAGCCAAACAATTGCTTCAGCCTGTTTCTTGTTCATGTTTTTTGACGTTAGAGAGCTACATCGTGGGCACTGTACCTTTGTACTTCTAGACAGGGGAAGGGGGCGAGAACCAGAGAAGAGAGGTGAGGAAGGAAGTTGAGAGGCCTGGGCAGAGGAGAGGCTCGAGTGTGACAGGTGTTTGCTAGCCATGTCTCAGCCAGTTCGAAGAAGTTGGATGTTCCGTTGATTCTTTTCCTGGTGCTACAAGGACAAACTGTATTTCACTTTGAAAAACCTAAACTCACAGCAAGCTTCCTTGCTTATCTTTTTATTTAGTTTTATTTTATTTAATATATTAAAAACATGACTACTTTCATTAAATGCTCGAGAATCTATACATATTTAACAAATTCCCTTTATCTTGGCTTTAGATGTATGGTCATGTACTTCCCAGATGCATTCAGAATAAAGATCCAAAAATTTCAGAATATTCTTGATTATTAAAGAGAGGTTTCATCATACTGTATTTAAAAGGCCAGAAAACTGGTCATACAGATTTTAGGAAGATTATAACAATTAATGTTAAAATAAAGATTATGTTAACCTTCTGTTAAGCAGAATATGAAATTATTGGAATACTCAAACTTTCACTTTTGATAATTGAATTTTCTCTGATGCTTCTTTGTTACAAATATATTTCATTTCTTCAATTTCTATAAAAGGTATTCTGAAACTTTTGAGATCATCTTGCGTGAAATAATTTTCTTTTGCATTAGATTGAAAATTGAGGTAAGGATAGGAGGAAAGCATATTTAGAGACTTTTCTACTGATGAGATTATATTCAGGATGTTTGGCTTTCTGTTTTGGTGGAGATGTTGAAGATTCCATCTTCTCACACACTTGTTATTATAGAGTTTGTACCTCTATTACTGCATTTGTTTAATTCTACTATATTTTAAATTAAGGTGTATGAGAGTGTTCACTGTACAGTGAATGGAATTCTTTTATTTTAGGTCATTCTGTGTGTGTTGTATTTTTGTTTAAAGATACACATGTTCTTATAGCTTAGTAGAATGGACATCAGACTAGGGCTTCCCTGGCGGTGCAGTGGTTAAGAATCCACCTGCCTATGAAGGGGACGTGGGTTCGAGCCATGGTCGGGGAAGATCCCACATGCCGCGGAGCAACTAAGCCCGCGCTCCACAACTACTGAGCCTGTACTCTAGAGCCCGCGAGCCACAACCACTGAGCCTGTGCACCACAGCTACTGAAGCCTGTGCACCTAGAGCCCATGCTCTGCAACAAGAGAAGCCACCGCAATGAGAAGCCTGCACACCGCAAGAAAGAGTAGGTCCCACTCGCTGCAACTAGAGAAAGCCTGTGCGCAGCAACAAAGACCCAATGCAGCCAAAAATATAAAACAAATAAAGAAAAAAAAAGAATGGACATCAGACTAATATTGAGACCTGCAGGTTTTAGCCTTAGAGAATATCTGTGTTTTTTTTTTTTTCTTCATTGTAGAGATACCAATCTATGTGTCTCATATACCTTACAGTGTTGTTGGTAGAGTTATGTGAGATACTGTATGTGAAAGAGCTTATAAAATTTAGGAGCATTGCACAAAACTAAGTGATTATTATTATTTGGAGTTGTAAATGTCTGAGGAATTGCTCATAAACCAGAAAAAACAAAGGAGGGAGAATTACATGTGGAAATGACTTGTGTTTTCAAGCTATGTGTTAGAAATTATGATATGGCAAAGGGCTAATGTAATAAATACTTTAAAAGATCAAAAAGTACATAGTTAAATTAATCTCTTATTTCTGTGCTCTTACCATTTGATTGACCTTGACCTGGATTTATTTTTAAGGATTTTTGCACCTCAATGGCAGGATCCTCCAACGATTCAGACCACTTCCGCTCTCATGACCGATTGGGTCGATGGGCTGCCAGTTCAATACACAGGGAAACTCGAAATCGTCCTACTGTGGATGTCACTGAGAAGGTCAACACTATAACAAGTACTTTACAGGTTAGTTTAGCAATGGTTGCATGTAATAGATTTTAACTAGGTTGAGCTAAGAAATGGTTTCAGTCAGTGTATTAGTTTTTTATGCCACAGTAACAAATTTGCACAAAACTAATGTCTAAAAAACCCAGAAATTTATTTTCTTAAAGTTCTGTAGGTCAGAATCTGACCCTGGTTTCATTGGACTAAAAGCAGGATGTCAGTAGGGCTGTATTCCTTTTCGGAGGCCCTAGGGAAATATCTGTTCCTTTTCCAGCTTCTAGAGGCTGCCCACATTCCTTGTTTTGTAGCCCCTTCCTTCCTCTTCAAAGCCAGGAAGGGTGGGTTGAGTACTTCTTACATCATATCACTCTGACTACTCTTCTGCTTCCCTCTTCCACTTTTAAGGATGCTTTTGATTGAGTCCACCCAGTAATCCAGGATAATCTCCTCATCTCAAGGTCCTTAACTTAATCATAGCTGCAAAATCCCTTTTGCCATATAAGGAAACATACACATAGGTTCGAGGGATTAGGACTTGGACATCTTTGGGGGCATTATTCTGCCTAACACAGTCAGTAAATATATATTTGAAATATATGATAGGTTGTGGAAATGTTTTGGGATAAGGCAGTATTTCCAAATAAAATACTGTGGGAGTGAAACCAATAGGAATTATTACCATAGTTTACCTTCTTGTGGACATTTGCCTTTAGAGAAGTTGTCCATATTTTGGGTAGGTAACTTATTCATGGATGAATGATACTGAGATGCCATTTTTATTTAGAGGCTAATTTTTGACAGTGTTTGGAAGTTTGAGTGGCAGCAGTTTACATTCCCTGCATAGGAAAGGGCTTTGGAAAAGAGGTGGAGGAAGGGCAAAAAGGAAACTCAGACTTTTTCCTACCCTTTAATCTCTTACTTCCGTTTTGCCTGGATAAACGTGGATTTTGGCTTTCAATTGCTTTGGGTTAGTATGTTTAAGATAAGAAGAGGCTAATTTCTGGTGGAGAAACCATAATTTGATTTAAAACTCCGGAGCCTTTTTCTTTCTAAACTTATTTAAATTAACATAATATTGGATTCTTGCAGTACAAATTCTTGTACTTTCCCACTACTGAAACATACTAGTAAGTATATATTTTTGAAAGAAATGCCTCCATTTACCTCTCAGGTGAAACCTAGCATATTTAGGTGGAAACCATTTTTATTGTAATTACAAACAAATTTTATAGCTAAAAGTTAAAGGATACTTTGTTTTCTTTTCTCTTAATGGAGTCCTTGAGGTAAAGTAATAACTGAAATAACATTGATCCTAATGATTTGCTTGTCATGAACACAATCGACTAGATTTTTCTCAGGATTTCTCTTCTATAAAGAGGGTCTGAATTAGTTGAGGTGCACAAATTGACGGTGAGGATTCTTTTCCAATTTATGGTTTTGTTGCCAACTTATTATGGAACCTTGGATAAGGATTGAAATTTTGTGCTTCAGATTTCACACAAGTAAATTGCAGATGGGTTTGAGTTTCTCTGTCAGTGCTGTTAATAAGATTTATTTGATATTTATGAAGTATATTACCCAACTTAATTATTATATAAATTGTACCTTTTGCAAATGGGTGACCTAGCTGTTCGATATGCCGCTAAGATTGATTGGGGAAAACATTGTTTGGAGCAATTAATAAAGTCCACTTTCTTTCTTTAGGACACTAGTCGGAACCTGCGGCAAGTTGACCAGATGCTTGGACAGTATCGAGAATATAGTAATGGACAGGCGGGGGCTATAGAACACGTAAGAATGTTTACATATGTTTGCATTTACTCTTACCCACCTTTTTGGAAATTTAGTTGTTGAGGAGTATGGATTTGAGATAAAGGACGTAACCACTGTGAATAGCTTTAGCTTTTCAACTGCTTTATTATTTTATAGTTTAAATTTAGCTTGTCAGATGGCTTGCCAGCTAGTCTATATAGATTAGATTCTATTGAATTTGAAAGCTTTACTTTTTTTTTTTTTTTGGCTGTGCCACATGGCTTGTGCGATTTTAGTTCCCTGACTAGGGATTGAACCCCCGGCCCTCGGCAGTGAGAGCATGGAGTCCTAACCACTGGACCACCAGGGAATTCCCTAAAATGAATATTTTTTTAAACTAATATTTTGCTAATTCTGTCTCTTATTTCCTTCTTTTGGAATTTGCTAACTCATCTTCTGTAAACTCTTAGAAAACCAAAGAAATTTATTCCTTCATGTTTCTAATTATGAGTATACACTCTAATAAGATTAGTATTACATGTGTGCTATAATGATAGTTTTATATATATCTGTGCTGTACTGAGTTGTCACATAAGCCCCAAGTTTAATTGATTATTTGTTATTTTCTTTTTACAAAGCAGAAGTATAGTCATCATTTGCTTGTAATCGGAAGCTAATTGCTTGAGCACAGGGAACATATTTTCTCTCATAAGGTTTTTTTTACTACTTTCATTTAGAAAATAAACTTGGACTTTCTTGTATCTACCAAATTTTTATGATTTATGGTATATTTGCAGATGGGGCCATAGATTTTATATATTTGGGTAGCTCATGAAATGTTTTAGATTTAACTACCTTATTAATAATGGGAGTTAATTCTTTGCTCTTTATTAGTAAAAAAATAAAAACATTATTAACTAGTAGCAGAGAAAAACCTACTTTGTCAGGTTGAATATTAGACGAATTTCCCTTGAATTGAGCAATTGGGAAATAAAACTATGTATTAAGTGAAACTTCTGTACAGGTAAGCTTTTAAAACACAGAATGTGTTCTCCTAGAATTGGTAGGCCTAGAATTGAATAATGCTGAGCTCTGGGGGAGTAGCTTTATACATGAGAAGTAGATAAGCTCAACAGGTATTTCTTTCCCATCTGAGTTGTAAGTACCTAGACTGCAAAGCCACTCATTTAAAATAGGACACAGGAAAATAAGATTCTTTCCTTTTACTTTAGGCTGTTCCTTGTCTGGTCTAGAGTCTTCCCCTTAGTTTCCTCAAATTCTTGTTCTGAAAGTAGTTGTCTCTCAATGATTTCTGCTCCCAGCATGCCAGAGGGGGATGTCACTCATTGCCTTATATTTACACTCTGTCGATAGAGCAATGATTTCCACCCTACCACCTGTAAGTAACCTGGGGGGGGGGCACCTGCTGTAATCTATGGGAAGATGTGCAACTCAGAAAGAGTATTTCTCACAACAAGTGAATCTGATGGGCTGCTCAGTGAAAATTGCTTTCTTAGCATTAAAATACTTACTGTTACGAAATACAGCAGTAAAATGGGCATACCTAAAAATGAGTGTATGTAATGTGCCAACTATCATGTGATTTATCTGAACCTTTCTATTTGTATTCTTTAAGTCCTCTAAGTACATGATAGTATTATCCTCTATTAAAAAAATTTTAATTATTGTATGTTCTGTTTAGGGAGGGACCCTGGAGAGTGATTTGTTTGTTTCTTTCTTTTTGAGACTGTGCTCCAGCTCATGCAAGTTCTCTTGATGTAGAACCTGCTATTTTTTTTCAACAGCCTGTAACAGGCTAATCCATTTTCAAATTATTGTTATTATAATTATTATTTTATTGAGGTATAGTTGATTTACAATGTGTTAGTTTCTGGTGTACAGCAAAGTGATTCAGTTATACACACATGCATATATATTTTAATATTCTTTTCCATTATGGTTTATTATAGGATATTGAATATAGTTCCCTGTGCTATAGAGTAGGACCTTGTTTATCTACTTTATATATAATAGTTTGTATCTGCTAATCTCAAATTCCTAATTTATCCCTCACCTACCCCCTTTCCCCTTTGGTAACCATAGTTTTCTATGTCTGTGAGTCTGTTTTGTAAATAAGTTCATTTGTATCATATTTTAGTTTCCACATATAAGTGATATCATATGATATTTGTCTTCCTCTTTCTGACTTACTTCACTTAGTATTATAATCTCTAGGTTCATCCAATGTTGCT
The DNA here is from genome assembly GCF_005190385.1 of Monodon monoceros. Classification (NCBI taxonomy): domain Eukaryota; kingdom Metazoa; phylum Chordata; class Mammalia; order Artiodactyla; family Monodontidae; genus Monodon; species Monodon monoceros. Next base: position 152,321,474 of record NW_021703778.1, on the reverse strand, counting down.
GCAAATGGCGTTATTTCATTTTTTATGGCTGAGTAGTATTCCATTGTATATATGTATATACCACATCTTCTTTATCCATTCATCTGTTGATGGACATTTAGGTTGTTTCCATGTCTTGGCTATTGTAAATACTGCTGCTATGAACATTGGGGTGCATGCATCTTTTTGAATTAGAGTTTTTTCTGGATATGCCCAGGAGTGGGATTGCTGGATCTTACGGCAATTCTGTTTTTAGTTTTTTAAGGAACATCCATACCTTTTTCCATAGTGCTGCACCAGTTTACTTTCCCACCAACAGTGTAGGAGTGTTCCTTTTTCTTCACACCCTCATTAGCATTTATTATTTGCAGACTTTTTAATGATGGCCATTCTGACTGGTGTGAGGTGATACTGCAGCTTTGATTTTCATCTCTCTAATAATTAGTGATGTTGAGCAACTTTTCATATGCCTATTGACCGTCTGTATGTCTTCTTTGGAGAAATGTCTATTTAGGTCTTCTGCCCATTTTTTGATTGGATTTTTTTGTTGTTGTTATTGAGTTGTATGAGCTGTTTGTTTATTTTGGAAATTAATCCTTTGTCGCATTGTTTGCAAATATTTTCTCCCATTCCGTAGGTTGTCTTTTCATTTTGTTTATGGTTTCCTTTGCTGTGCAAAAGCTTATAAATTTGATTAGGTCCCATTTGTTTCTTTTTGCTTTTATTTCTGTTGCCATGGGAGACTGACCTAAGAAAACATTGCTACGATTTACGTTGGAGAATGTTTTGCCTATGTTCTCTTCTAGGAGTTTTATGGTGTCATGTCTTAAGTCTTTAAGCCATTTTGAGTTTATTTTTGTGTATGGTGTGAGGGAGTGTTCTAACTTCATTGATTTACATGCGACTTTCCAGCTTTCCCAACACCACTTGCTGAAGAGACTGTCTTTTCTCCATCATGTATTCTTGCCTCCTTTGTTGTAGATTAATTGACCGTCGGTATGTGGGTTTATTTCTGAGCTCTCTATCCTGTTCCATTGATCTATATGTCTGTTTTTGTGCCAATACCATGCCGTTTGGATTACTGTAGCTTTTTGTAGTATTGTCTGAAGTTTGGGAGGGTTATGCCTCAAGCTTTGTTCTTTTTCCTCAGGATACTTTGGCAATTCTGCGTCTTCTATGGTTCCATATATATTTTAGGATTATTTGTTGTAGTTCTGTGAAAAATGTCATGGGTATTTTGATGGGGTTTGCATTAAATCTGTAGATTGCTTTGGGCTGTATTACCATTTTAACTATATTAATTCTTCCAATCTAAGAGCATGGGATATCTTTCCATTTCTTTGAGTCATCTTCAGTTTCTTTTATCAATGTTTTATAGTTCTCAGCATAAAAGTCTTTCAGAACCTCTTTGGTCAGGTTTATTCCTAAGTACTTTTTCTTGTTTTTGGATGCAATTTTAAAAGGGATTGTTAGGGACTGTTTGTTTACATGCCTTTTCTGATATTTCATTGTTAGTGCAAAGAAATGCAACAGATTTCTGTATGCTAACCTTGTATCCTGCTACCTTGCTGAATTCGTTTATCAGTTCTAGTAGTTTTTGTGTTGAGTCTTTAGAGTTTTCTGTATATAGTATCATGTCATCTGCATATAATGACAATTTTACCTCTTCCCTTCCAATTTGGATACCTTTTATTTCTTTTTCTTGTCTGGCTGCTGTGGCTAGGACTTCCAATACTATGTTGAATAGGAGTGGTGAGAGGGCATCCTTGTCGTGTTCCAGATTTTAGTGGGAAGGCTTTCAGCTTTTCACTGTTGAGTATTATGTTGGCTGTGGGTTTGTCATAAATAGCTTTCATTATTATGAGATATGTTCCCCCTATGCCCACTTTGGTAAGAGTTTTTATCATGAATGGATATTGAATTTTCGTTAATCCATTTTAATCAGTGTTCAACTGTTAAAAAAATTTCCATGTTAAATATCCATTGCCTAATTGAAATTAGCATTTCTCTTTTAAAATATAAGACATTTCCTAGGAAATGGGATCAGCCATTCTGCTCTAGGGAAGACAAGAACTTTTATTATTTTTATTTATTTATTTAAAAAAATTTTGAATTTTATTTTTTTTTATACAGCAGGTTCTTATTAGTCATCAATTTTATACACATCGGTGTATACATGTCAATCCCAATCATCCAATTCATCACACCCCCACCCCCACACCCCCGCGGCTTTCCTCCCTTGATGTCCATACGTTTGTCTCTACATCTGGGTCTCAATTTCTGCCCTGCAAACCGGTTCATCTGTACCATTTTTCTACGTTCCACATATATGCATTAATATACGATATTTGTTTTTCTCTTTCTGACTGGCTTCACTCTGTATGACAGTCTCTAGATCCATACATATCTCAAAAAATGACCCAATTTCGTTCCTTTTTATGGCTGAGTAATATTCCATTGTATATATGTACCACAACTTCTTTATCCATTCGTCTGTCGATGGGCATTTAGGTTGCTTCCATGACCTGGCTACTGTAGGTAGTGCTTCTGTGAACACTGGGATACATGTGTCTTTTTGAATTGTGGTTTTCTCTGGGTATATGCCCAGTAGTGGGATGCTGGATCATATGGTAATTCTACTTTAGTTTTTTAAGGAACCTCCATACTGTTCTCCATAGTGGCTGTATCAGTTTACATTCCCACCGACAGTGCAAGAGGGTTCCCTTTTCTCCACACCCTCTCCAGCATTTGTTGTTTGTAGATTTTCTGATGAAGCCCATTCTAACTGGTGTGAGGTGATACCTAATTGTCATTTTGATTTGCATTTCTCTAATAATTAGTGATGTTGAGCAGCTTTTCATGTGCTTCTTGGCCATCTGTATGTCTTCTTTGGAGAACTGTCTATTTAGGTCTTCTGCCCATTTTTGGATTGGGTTGTTTGTTTTTTTTAATATTGAGCTGCATGAGCTGTTTATATATTTTGGAGATTAATCCTTTGTTGATTCGTTTGCAAATATTTTCTCCCATTCTGAGGGTTGTCTTTTCATCATGTTTATAGTTTCCTTTGCTGGGCAAAAGCTTTGAAGTTTCACTAGGTCCCATTTGTTTTTTTTTTTTATTTCCATTACTCTAGGAGGTGGATCAAAAAAGATCTTGCTGTGATTTATGTCAAAGAGTGCTCTTCCTCTGTTTTCCTCCAAGAGTTTTATAGTGTCCAGACTTACATTTAGGTCTCTAATCCATTTTGAGTTTATTTTTGTGTATGGTGTTAGGGAGTGATCTAATTTCATACTTTTACATGTAGCTGTCCAGTTTTCCCAGCACCACTTGTTGAAGAGACTGTCTTTTCTCCATTGTATATCCTCGCCTCCTTTGTCATAGATTAGTTGACCATAGGTGCATGGGTTTACCTCTGGGCTTTCTATCCTGTTCCACTGAACTATATTTCTGTTTTTGTGCCAGTACCATATTGTCTTGATTACTGTAGCTTTGTAGTATAGTCTGAAGTCAGGGAGTCTGATTCCTCCAGCTCTGTTTTTTTCCCTCAAGACTGCTTTGGCTATTCGGGGTCTTTTGTGTGTCTATACAAATTTTAAGATTTTTTGTTCTAGTTCCATAAAAAATGCCATTGGTAGTTTGATAGGGATTGCATTGAATCTGTAGATTGCTTTGGGTAGTATAGTCATTTTCACAATATTGATTCTTCCAATTCAAGAACATGGCATGTCTCTCCATCTGTTGGTATCATCTTTAATTTCTTTCATCAGTGTCTTATAGTTTTCTGCATACAGGTCTTTTGTCTCCCTAGGAAGATTTATTCCTAGGTATTTTATTCTTTTTGTTGCAGTGGTAAATGGGAGTGTTTCCTTAATTTCACTTTCAGATTTTTCATCATTAGTGTATAGGAATGCAAGAGATTTCTGTGCATTAATTTTGTATCCTGCAACTTCACCAAATTCATTGATTAGCTGTAGTAGTTTTCTGGTGGCATCTTTAGGATTCTCTGTGTATAGTATCATGTCATCTGTAAACAGTGACAGTTTTACTTCTTCTTTTCCAATTTGTATTCCTTTTATTTCTTTTTCTTCTCTGATTGCCATGGCTAGGACTTCCAAAACTGTGTTGAATAATAGCGGTGAGAGTGGACATCCTTGTCGTGTTCCTGATCTTAGAGGGAATGCTTTCAGTTTTTCACCATTGAGAATGATGTTTGCTGTGGGTTTGTCATATATGGCCTTTATTATGTTGAAGTAGGTTCCGTCTGTGCCCACTTTCTGGAGAGCTTTTATCATAAATGGGTGTTGAATTTTGTCAAAAGCTTTTTCTGCATCTGTTGAGATGATCATATGGTTTTTATTCTTCAATTTGTTAATATGGTGTATCACATTGATTGATTTGCATATATTGAAGAATCCTTGCATTTCTGGAATAAACCCCACTTGATCATGGTGTATGATCCTTTTAATATGTTGTTGGATTCTGTTTGCTAATATTTTTTTGAGGATTTTTGCATCTATATTCATGAGTGATATTGGTCTGTAATTTTCTTATTTTGTAGTATCTTTGTCTGGTTTTGGTATCGGGGTGATGGTGGCCTTGTAGAATGAGTTGGGGAGTTTTCCTCCCTCTGCTATATTTTGGAAGAGTTTGAGAAGGATAGGTGTTAGCTCTTCACTAAATGTTTGATAGAATTTGCCTGTGAAAGCCATCTGGTCCTGGGCTTTTGTTCGTTGGAAGATTTTAATCACAGTCTTAATTTCAGTGCTTCTGTTTGGTCTGTTTATATTTTCTGTTTCTTCTTGGTTCAGTCTCAGAAGGTTGTACTTTTCTAAAAATTTGTCCATTTCTTCCAGGCTGTCCATTTTATTGGCATATAGTTGCTTGTAGTAATCTCTCATGATCCTTTGTATTTCTGCAGTGTCAGTTGTTTCTTCTCCTTTCTCGTTTCTAATTCTGTTGATTTGAGTCTTCTCCCTTTTTTTCTTGATGAGTCTGGCTAGTGGCTTATCAATTTTGTTTACCTTCTGAAAGAACCAGTTTTTAGTTTTATTGATCTTTGCTATTGTTTTCTTTGTTTCTGTTGCATTTATTTCTGATCTGATCTTTATGATTTCTTTCCTTCTGCTAACTTTGGGTTTTGTTTGTTCTTCTTTCTCTAGTTCCTTTAAGTGTAAGGTTAGGTAGTTTATTTGAGATTTTTCTTGTTTCTTGAGGTAGGCTTGTATAGGTGTAAACTTCCCTCTTAGAACTGCTTTTGCTGCATCCCATAGGTTTTGGATTGTCGTGTTTTCATTGTCATTTGTCTCTACGTATTTCTTGATTTCCTCTCTGAATTCTTCAGGGATCTCTTGGTTATTTAGTAATGTAGTGTTTAGCCTCCATGTGTTTGTATTTTTTGTGTTTTTTCCCCTGTAATTGATTTCTACTCTCATAGTGCTGTGGTCAGAAAAGATGCTTGATATGAGTTCAATTTTATTAAATTTATTGAAGCTTGATTTGTGACCCAAGATGTGATCTATCCTGGAGAATGTTCTGTGCGCACTTGAGAAGAAAGTGTAATCTGCTGTTTTTGGATGGAATGTCCTATAAATATCAGTTAAATCTATCTTGTCTGTTGTGTCATTTAAAGCTTCTGTTTATTTATTTTCCTTTTGGATGATCTGTCCATTGGTGTAAGTGAGGTGTTAAAGTCCCCCACTATTATTGTGTTACTGTCGATTTCCTCTTTTACAGCTGTTAGAAGTTGCCTTATGTATTGAGGTGCTCCTATGTTGGGTGCATATATATTTATAATTGTTATATCTTCTTCTTGGATTGATCCCTTGATCATTATGTAGTGTCCTTCCTTGTCTCTTGTAACATTCTTTATTTTAAAGTCTATTTTATCTGATATGAGTATTCCTACTCCAGCTTTCTTTTGATTTCCATTTGCATGGAATATTTTTTTCCATCCCCTGTATGTGTCCCTAGATTTGAAGTGGGTCTCTTGTAGACAGCATATATATGGGTCTTGTTTTTGTATCCATTCAGCAAGCCTGTGTCTTCTGGTTGGAGCTTTTACTCCATTCATGTTTAAGGTAATTAGGGATATGTAAGTTCTGTGACCATTTTCTTAATTGTTTTGGGTTTGTTTTTATAGGTCCTTTTCTTCTCTTGTGTTACCCACTTAGAGAAGTTCCTTTAACATTTGTTGTAGAGCTGGTTTGGTGGTGCTGAGCTCTCTTAGCTTTTGCTTGTCTGTAAAGCTTTTGATTTCTCTGTCGAATCTGAATGAGATCCTTGCCGGGTAGAGTAATCTTGGTTGTAGGGTCTTCCCTTTCATCACTTTAAGTATATCTTGCCACTCCCTTCTGGCTTGTAGAGTTTCTGCTGAGAAGTTAGCTGTTAACCTTATGAGAGTTCCCTTGTATGTTATTTGTTGTTTTTCCCTTGTTGCTTTCAATAATTTTTCTTTGTCTTTAATTTTTGCCAATTTGATTACTATGTGTCTCGGCATGTTTCTCCTTGGGTTTATCCTGTATGGGACTCTCTGTGCTTTCTGGACTTGGGTGGCTATTTCCTTTCCCATGTTATGGAAGTTTATGACTATAATCTCTGCAAATATTTTCTCTGGTCCTCTCTCTCTCTCTTCTCCTTCTGGGACCCCTATGATGCAAATGTTGTTGCGTTTAATGTTGTCCCAGAGGTCTCTTAGACTGTCTTCATTTCTTTTCATTCTTTTTTTCTTTATTCTGTTCTGCAGCAGTGAATTCCACCATTCTGTCTTCCAGGTCACTTATCCATTCTTCTGCCTCAGTTATTCTGCTATTGATTCCTTCTAGTGTAGTTTTCATTTCAGTTATTGTATTGTTCATCTCTGTTTGTTCTTTAATTTTTCTAGGTCTTTGTTAAACATTTCTTGCATCTTCTTGATCTTTGCCTCCATTCTTTTTCCGAGGTCCTGGATCATCTTCACTATCATTATTCTGAATTCTTTTTCTGTAAGGTTGCCTATCTCCACTTCATTTAGTTGTTTTTCTGGGGTTTTATCTTGTTCCTTCATCTGTTGCATAGCCCTCTTCGTTTTAATCTTGTCTATCTTTCTGTGAATGTGGTTTTTGTTCCACAGGCTGCAGGATTGTAGTTCTTCTTGCTTCTGCTGTCTGCTCTCTGGTAGATGAGGGTATCTCAAGAACTTTTATTTTTAACTTAGATTTTATAAATGATACTAATGCTAAACCTCAGGAAATGGATACAAGTGATACACAGTTTACCTTTGAACAACATGGGATTTGGAGCTCTGGCCTTCCACACAGTTGAAAATTTGTGTATAACTTATAGTTGGCCCTTGGTATCTGAGGTTCCTCCCTCTCTGCAGTTCCTCTGTATCTGTGATTCTGTGTTCATGGATTCAACGAACCTTGGATCATGTAGTACTGTGGTATTTACTACTGAAAAAAATCCGCAGGTGAACAGTGCAGTTCAAACCCATGTTGTTCAAGGGTCAACTGTGTATGAACTTACATATTTATTTTATGGAGGTTCAGTTTTGTGAACATAATTCGCCAGTGAGTGAGGAGCTATGTAAATATTCAGTGCAATACTTTCCTCCTGAGACGATCTGCCCTAACAAGAGAATTGTGAGAATTGTTCCTGTTGGTTTTGTAAGGGTCAGGAGTCATGATGAGTCACTTTTTTGACTACCTTTTCTTGAAATGTACATAATTTCACTGTTGTTTTCTTGAATCTTTATTCCAACTCTAAATTTATTTATTTGCTTATAATATGTGAAGGCCTCTCTCTGTGAGGAGTTGAGCAGTGTTAGAGGATCAGCAGTGGGGTGTGTGGTGTTTCGTAGAGAAGTAGCATCTACCTTTTCATATTCTCTTTGGGAATATCTTCATAAGCTTAGTTTACAGGTACCTTTTTGTTTTTTGTGTGGTAACTCATTTAATTCTCTCAACAGTCCTATTAGGTAGATACTATTATTATCCTCATTTACAAGAGAAAAATACTAAGGCACAGAATGGGTACTAGCTTGCCCACAGTCTCACAGTTAGTCAGTGACAGAGCCAAGGATAGGATATTATCCCAAAACCCAGCATCAGGATTCATTCACATCATTGAGTTGTGCTTCCTCACATTTTAATGGTGATATGAATTTAATTTTTCTGAAAATTGGGATTTTGGATTCAAAGTTTGAAGGGTTATATAATTTACATTTATAAACTAGATTCTGGAGATTATCTTAACTGATTGAAAAACCAAAGCCCATTGTCACACAAGTCATTAATGTTACAGCTGGTGCAATGTCCAGAATGAGAGTTAGATGGAACAAATACAGAAACAGAATGGGAAGAAATCTGATGCTGAGCTAGGATTGGCATTGAAGGCTTGCCAAAGTTGGCTGTTCTAGCTGCCACTTAAGGCAGTGTGGTGGATTCTGCAGGTTGCCTACACCAGCACTGGTTTCCCCCTTCTTCCTAAGTAACAACCACTGATTTTTTTTTTTTTTTTTTTTTTTACAAGCCTTTCTTGTAGCCAGCCCAACCAATCAGCCATATTAAGTTGGATAGTATGACTTAGGATCTTTGGTCTTAATGAACTTCATGACCTTAAGTAAGTGTCATCCTGCATTATTTCTCATGCTGTAAATTTCTTGGGAGGTCTGAGAACATTTGGTCCAAAGAGGACCTGTGCGGTTGGTTTTATATGAAAGTTTACTGGGAATATTTGGAACATATACTCCTGTGTTACATAGTGCAACTGACTAGCTTAATGTTTAGAACATATCTAGAGCTGTGTGTTCCTATTCATGAGAGAACAGGTCTGTTTTTATGTTAATGCCATAAAAATGGAATGCCCTCAGGAAAGAATATCCAACATAAAAAGTTAATACCTTCTGCAGTGGAAATTTGGACTGTAGCTGATGAGGCTAAAGTAGTTAATATTTGGTATAAAAGAAAGATACAGTTCTTTTGATTCAAATCAGCAGATTCATTAAGTATATTTTTAAGGTAAAGAGTGGTTAAAATATAGTAAAATCAAATTAGAGCTTAGAGACTTGCATTAATAGGTAATTTTTCTTCTAATTAAGTACTCTGATTAAAATTTCCCTTTGGGAGTAATAGGACGTTACCATCTGGCATATATGAACTTTGGAAGAATTTGAATGTTAAATAACAAAGTCCAGGTTTTTTCTTCTTTTCAGTGGATTTCAGTTGTCAGATATACATAGTGACAGCCCAGAAGCTTAATGTTAATGGTTTGGAGCCAGGCACAAGCCACTTGTAATATCCCAGAGCTGAAGGTACCCATCCCTTTCTCTCTGGCTGAGTTCTACTAATTGTCCTAAAGGTGAGAACTGTTCCATCTTTTAACAACTTCAGTGCTAAGTAGTGAGAATGTATGGGTAAGAAATTATAATGGAACAACTGAATTCTGTCAGGAACTTTTTTTGTAAATATATTTCAGATCTTAGGAATTAGATTCTTAGAGTCTTATGTTTAAAATTTTATTGCCAAGTTTCTCATGAAACTACTAGACAGGAGAATAATTTTTACAAAATTTTGCTTTGAGGCTAGTGGAAAAATGTAGACTTTGGAGTCAGACTTAAAATTGAATCCTGATTTTTTTCCACTAGAAACCATTTCAGTGATTTTGGGCAAGTTATTAAACCTTTCTGAACTTGAATTTAATCATCTGAAAAATGAACATAATTATATATGCCTTATTATAACTAACATTTATTGAAGTAGTCACGCTGTTTTAGACACTTGCTAAGCATTTATGTTCTTGTTACTTCTTTAATTCATCCAGTAATCCCTATCTTCAAGTATTTGCTATGTTCTTAATATAGGTTAAGTACTTGGTACATTATAGACACTAAGTACTTGGTACATTATAGGCACTGAGTATTCTTCCTTTCCTTTCCTTGAGTTCACTGGGCCTAACTTCAGTTTCTTTTGTGTATTATTGTGACTATAAACAACATAATATGTTGTAACATTCACAGTGATAGGTGTATCTGATTGTTCTGACTTCAAAGTATATGCCAAATTAGACAGCATACATAATGCTGCTTTTTCCCCCTTATGTTCATGATTATATTGTCTGTCCACCCAAAATACAATAATGTACTATTAAGAGCACATTCCATTTTCCATGCATGCTCTTTTTTTTTTTTTTAAATTATTTATTTATTTGGCTGCACCAGGTCTTAGTTGAGGCATGCAGGATCTTTAGTTATGGCATGCTAACTCTTAGTTGCAGCATGTGGGATCTAGTTCCCTGACTAGGGATCGAACCCAGCCCCCCTGCATTGGGAGCTCAGAGTCTTAGCCACTGGGCCACCAGGGAAGCCCCCATGTATGCTCATTTAATAACATTCAGAATATTATATGGAAATACTTTAAAAAATTTAAAAAATTGTTAGAATATGTATGCTATGTGGGTTTTGAATATATGAGATCTCATTTAAAAATAAAATAGTTACATAAATAAATATGATGTATCATTTGAAAGGGAATTTCTAAATTTCAGAACTATTAGTATAGACTTATATTTCCATAAATCAGCCTATGGAGAGAGGTTAGGGATAGCAGTCAGAGCTAATGATCTTTCTGGTAAATAAAAAATAAGATAGCAGCAACCATTTAAAAAATACATTTCAGCAACAGATGGTGGGACCAGAAAATTATGCAAACCATAAATTTGCACTCTAATTTTATAAAACTCCCCTCCTCCACCTCTTCTACCTCCTTTTTTGTCCTCCTCCTTCTCTTTGTTCTAGTTTTAATAGACTGTAAGGAACCAAAATAGAGCTGATAAAATTAACTCTACAACCAATCTATTTTGCAGTGTATTGCCAGATCAAGCTTGGCATTCTGTGGAGAAACAGGCAGTGAAGGAAAGTCAAGCAGAAAGCACTTAATCAACGTGCCTACGGTTGACATTATTACCCAGGACAAACTTTTTAAAATGACCTCTTTTCTGCCTCTACTCTTGCCCTGGATTTTGCCAAGTTGACCCCTAAGATTTGTAAATCAAAGTACTTTAATTTTTTTTTTTGTTTCTAATGTCAACATTATAGGTATATCTAAACTTAATACACAAACTGTCTCCATAGTTACCAGTGCTATATACATTGTGAATGTTTTCTAAATACTGAGTCTTTACTGTCAGGTGAAAACAAAACTAAATGGTTAGATGAAATATTCAGATGTTTCCAATTTCTGCTCAACTATGCAGCTAAGTGAATGCAGTTACCTATACTTTGCATGCATTTCTGTATAATCTGCGTTATGTTAGGGGATATATTTTCTTAGTATGAAAATAAGGGATACTTTGGAGTAAGAAAGTATCTGGAGAAACTAAATAGGATCTTTAATGTTTCCAGAATTTAAGCTGACTTTGAATTGCAGCATTTAGAATTTTTATCAAGGTTTTTTTTTTTTTAAAGTTGTGTTTTTCATTTGTATGTAAGCTAATTATTTGAATATTTGGTAGCTACTATATTTATGTGTGAGTAATCACTGTTCCTACTTTATTTTTATTATGGTCTCTTTGTGGAAGTAATGGTAGATATCTTTTAAGAATTTCCTAGTGACTAGTTTTAGTGTGATATATTTTTCTCTTTCTCACAGTGAGCTTAGTCAAGGATGTGATTAGTTTTGTTGAGAATGTGAATACGTGAGATACACTGGTTATTAGTATCAGTAACTGTAAATTGACCAACGAAGTTTACCCATGTGGTTCTTTGCCTTTTTTCATCTCGTCTTATTGAAGTCAGATTTTACTGAATATGATTTATTTCTTAGGCATTTTTGATAGTGTGTGTGAAGTTGGTGCCTAGTTTCTTAGTTGTTTACAGTTGCTTGTAACCTTACCTTCCCAGAAACTGGTCAAGAAGCTTGCTATTAATGAATTTTGGAAAGTCAATATTTTTTTAGTTAAACAAACAAACCAGAGTTCTGGTCCCAGGCGAGGTGGAGTTTAGCATACTCTTCCACTGAATACAGCTATAAAACCTCTCCGAATGCTGAAAGGTAAAGACAGTTGGTCCTTGTTGCATGGTTTTGATGTGCATGAATTTCATTACCCCTATTTGGTCAAATAACACCAGTCCCCAAACAACACAATTCACATTTCAGCTAACACAACAGTATATTAACGATGAGTAACTGCAAAAAGGACAAACTTTACTGCTGGCTCTTCAGTCCACACATGATTGTATAAATAACAAATTGCTGCTTTTGAAGTCTGTTGCTGATGGGTCACAGACAGTGAAAATTATAGTTGTGATACCTCCTTGCCTCCCAATGATAAACCTGCATGCTATTTTACAAGAATAAATAATAATAATAATAATAATAAAGGAATTGGTCAAAAAGGTGAAAGTGTGGCAAGGAAATGAAAAGGGATAATGCTGGAATGAAATTTGAATTGTATTATGGGGGAGTTAGGTGTGGGGTTAAAAAGAAATAGCTGATAGTGAGAACATTGATAATTTTGCTGTTTAAGAGCCTGTAGATATACAACTAGAAGAATTCAGTGAAGTCCTTTTTAGGGAATGCCATTCTTCTAGAGAGCTTCTCCAGATTAAAACATCCCATTTCTTCACTTACTTTTGCTCTTATATTCATTGTGTGTAGTCATCACAGTAAAAACTACCATTTACTCAACAAACTAATCTTCCCTAGGCATTGCTCTAATTATTTTACATACATTATCTTATTTCATCCTCAAAATAAAATATTAGGGTGTGAAATATGTCAACAGGAACAGAAACAAAAGGAGTAGAACTGAGGAAAGTACTGCTAGGCTTTCCTCTGGTCCTTGTGAATCATGATGTTTTTAATGATCACACTTCTTATATGGAGGACCCATTGCTGCCTAGATGATCTCTTTTCATAGATTTGGTGTGCAGTATAGTCAGCTTTTCAGAGTTGTATGTATTTTTCGATTCTCTAAGCTTGACTTATATTTTGTCTCAAATCAGACTTTCAAATAGAGATGTCACAGGGCTTTCAGAGATCTCTATGAGGATTTTAAAATTTGGTATGTTAATGTTAATCTAAAAGCTTATACGGTTTAAAATTTTTTTAATTTATTTACTAGTTTCAAAAATAATGAGTTATTTCCCTAACATTCTCTGCTGGTGACCAGTGACTATTTTTTTCTCCTTGAGTATCATTAACTCACAAATTTATTCATGTTTGAACTGCTTTATTCCATTGTAGTTAATATTTTTATCGATGCCCAAATTATTTCATCTTTGGCTATAGAGAGATTTCCCACTTGACTTCTGTGTTTAAAAGCATGTCTTAACAATTTGGATAAACTACCTTGCAAACAAGTATTGCCATTCAATTTCAGTGCCCAAGTTTTATTTTTATTCTTACTGGTACATTATTGTAATGCTTCATTTGTTTTAGTCTAATGTCAAATGAACAGAGATAAAAGAATAGACCTAATATGTAAATGGTACATTTATATCAAGTTGAGGTGAAAATATGTCATAACATGTTCCATGATGCTGGTTTTGCGGTAGTTTATATAGGGGAAAGTGGGGGAAATGGAATCAACACTTGGTATGTGGTGAGGTATTCATGATAAACTTTTAGAATCTGCACCATTGCAGTCAGTACCACAGTCTGTGTGGAACACTGATTTAGTTTCAGCAAAATAGCATTATCCATCATAGTATTATAAATTAATATTAAATTGAATTTTATTAGTGTTGTTTTGTTTTTATGTAATTTCGAGTTTCGTTTGCTTTTGCACCTAATTAGAAGTTATAATCCTAAAGAGTTTTAAACAAATTTTATCTTTTGGTTTTTGTATTTTAGGAGTTATCAAATTGGTTTTGTACATCATGAATAGATTTTGTGCCGTGTCTGTTGTATTATTGCTACTTTAAGTGTAGGTTCTAATTTTATTACATGTTTAGTTTTGTATCTTAGGTGGAGGATCTGTTTTTGCCATGACGTTTGTAGGAGTGATTAAAAGAAATCGTCATCTCACTCATTTGCCTTTTACAGCTCATTTTTTTGGTCTTTATGTATTAGCCTGTTCATCTGTTCAGTGGCTTATGATACATCTTTTGAGAGTTTTAAAATGAGGTTGCCAAATAGTTTGTCTAACTTTTTATCTTATTTCTGAAATGATCAATTTTCTAACATCTGTTATTCCTCCTAGATTTGGGGGGTAATGTATCATTTCTGTTGTTCTGCAATATTTTCCCATATGTTCCATGGTGAGTTTTTTGTTGTTGTTAGTAGTGATATTGTGTGTGTGCATGTGTGTGTGAAAATTCATCTTCTTAATCAGTTTTTAGTTACAGGATTTGTTAGCAAATAAGCCCACATGAAAAGGATGCTGGCAAGTTCTGCTTCTGGCATTGGTAGGTAAGATTATTTTGGATCAACTCTCCCATTCAGATCAACTGGAAAGGCAAAAAAATTGTAAAAAAATAATATTATGAAACCATCAGAGAACTGCCAAGGCAGTGAGGAATGTTATAGTCAAGATCTGGCAAAAATAGAAATCCAGAAGGAAGAGTCCTACATTTGGGACTCTTTCTCTGTCAAGGCAGTAGCTGATTTCAAAAGAGGTGGCTTAGAAGCAGATAAGATTAGAACTATCTGTAGACTCAAAGAGGCTAGAGAGACCAAAATTGGAGTTCAGGAACCCTCCAGCTTTTGATTGAGACCCCAAAGAGTGATAGCCTAGGAAAAATGGTGAATTGAAAATCAGAGCAGTGATAAATTGAAAATTGACCAGTGCTGATGGGGACAGAAGCCCAGCTTTGAATCATCTCAGTTCTAATGAATTAAGGTACATTGGGTTTCCTAGTGACCCTAGCCTGACTTCCTGATAGAAGCAAACCCAAATCCCTTCTGAAGGAAGATGTCATCATCCAGAGCTTTAAATAGCTCTGCAGTTTTCATATACAATGTCTATCACATGATAAAAAAATACTCAGGCATAAGAAAATACAAGAGTTGACTGAAAACCAAGGGAAAAAACAGACAAGAGAAACAAGTAGGAGATTATAAAATAACTACGATTAACCTGTTCAAGAGATTAAAAGATTGAGGGCTTCCCTGGTGGCGCAGTGGTTGAGAGTCTGCCTGCCGATGCAGGGGATATGGGTTCATGCCCCGGTCCGGGAAGATCCCACATGCCGTGGAGTGGCTGGGCCCATGAGCCATGGCCGCTGAGCCTGCACGTCTGGAGCCTGTGCTCCGCAATGGGAGAGGCCACAACAGTGAGAGGCCCGCGTACAGCAAAAAAAAAAAAAAAAAAGAAATTAAAAGATTGAGAATTTTGACAATTGAAAACTCTAAAAAGAACCAAACAAAAAAGACAAAAAATGAAAATTACAGAAACTGAAAAATATAACTAAGATAAACAAACAAATAAATTAGAAAAAACCATCAACAGATGGATTAAGTAACAGCTTGTATACAGTTAAAGAGAGAATTAATAGATTGAGAGATAGATCAGCATAATATATCCAAAAAGAAGAATGGAGGAATGGATGAACAATACAGAAAAGAGCATAAATGACCCATGGGATTTGGTAGAACAGATAAAACTTAAATCCAACTGGATTTCCAGGAGAGGAAAGAAAGAATGAGGCAGAAAGAATGAAGAGATGTGGCTGAAAATTTACAACACATGAAAGAGATTAAGCTACAGATTCCATGGTCTCTATGGGTCAGAAATGGGATAACTACAAGTAAAGCTGTACATAGTCATATCATTGTAAAACCATTGACACTCAAAGTCAAAGAGAAAATCTTAAAAAGAGCCAGAGCTGTAAAGGGCAAATTACCTTCAAAAAGAAGCAATAATTAGAAATGTCAGCTGACTTTACTTCCAAAAGGATAATCAACTTTACTTCAATTAAAGAAAAAAAAAACTACGAAAAAGGATACTGACATCAGGCTTAGCTTGAAAGATGCAAATAATAAACACAGGAAAAGTTAGTAGAGCTGGTTCTGTCACTAACTTATGTGATCTAAAGTCATTTTACCTTTCTAGTCCTTTTTTTAATGTTACAGTTTGGATTTGAGCTTTTTAATTTTAACGCTGTACAATTTTATTCTGACTCTTTGTCATAGATTACTGATATGCTATTTTGTGTTCACTGTGTAAGACCTCTTGACTACTTACATGTTAAACATAGTTTTTTATTTTACTTGTGTATAAATTACTCTCCAGGTAGACCTTAGTTCTCCCAGGCCTCATCTGTATGTTTCCTGGATTGATAGTCTAGGTCCTACAGCTGGTGAACACTCAGGCAGGATGGTATTGCACAAATGCCAGTTTAGAGAAGCAGGGAACAGAGGGTATGGAAATATTAGCTTTTTCTTTCTTTCTTTTTTTGTTTTTTTTCCAGAAATGAGAGTGGTAATAGAGATAAATTGTTGAAATTCTAACTCTACTTCTTTTAATCCAGCCTATTTTAACCTTGGTTCTCCAGAACAGCCAAGTCCAAACAACCAAAGTGAAAAAGGATTTGCTCATTTGTGACTCATATTGTTTCAGCTGTGCTCTTCCTTCAGTTGAAGCTACTTTCTTTCTGCACAGTTCCCCAAGGAAACCAACTTATTTCCTCCATCAGTGGTGTTCTACCTTTTAATTTTGGCTGAATTTAGGAAGCCCTCTCTTTTCAATCAATTGTTTTGTTTTGACATTCTCTTTAAAGAGTTATAGATAACTTGTTTTCTGGATCCATACATTATTTTTATTAATATTATTTTTTATTCATCCTTGGCTAAAATGTCTAGACCAGAAGTTTCTCAGCAATTCAGGGTATGTGGATTTTCCTAAGTTTTACTCTTTGTTCCTTTGGCTTTTTGTTGAATCCTCTTTTCAGGTCAATAGTTCTGTACAGCTCTGGATTATATTCTCAGTATTAAGCGTGATTTTATTTATTGTAGCCCTTTAGGTCTTAAAAGATGTTGTCTTATATTCCCTGCTGGCTAACTCCCTAATAACCTGGAGCATTTGGACAACTGTGATCCTAGTTTGTACTAACAGTCCAACATCTGACCACATGGTTTTCCGGGATTTGAAATCTTTGAATGAATGAAAGGTACTCTGCTACAGAATTGGGCAGTGCACTTTTTTTTCAAAGCAGAAGTCACTGTGACAGCTGTTCATTTTCCTGTTTATTATAGATCTGAGGTTTCTGAAGGAATGTTTAGAAGGGAGGAAGGCTTTCTCTTTTTCAGATGTGTTGGCCTTGTTATGTTTCTAAGCATGGGCACATCAATCTGATGGTACTAGAAAGATGGAATAGGTAGTGACAGATGCTATTTAAAACCAGATGTTAGAATTGGGTCTTAAAATATTTATGTTTACAATTTTTATATTTCTATTAATATAACTTAGTTCAAAATTTTCTCTGATATAAATTCTCTTTGGGAACCCAGATAGTTCATGAATAGCTTTAAAATCTCTAGGCTTATTTGTATCTGGAAGTTTTTTAAACTTCATTGTATCCTTTAATTTAGTTAAAAGAAAGCTTGGAGCAATCAATAGGCCAACTGCGGAGTCAACGGTTATTGAGAAACTCAGGAGGGAGAAGTATTTCTGTTACAAGTCTGAGTACAAGTGACCTCGATGGTGGCACTGTGACAGGTAAACTCTTCAGATGTTCTGAAAACCTTTTCTTTGTTTTAAAAATATTCCTGAAGTACATATTGGATACATGTAGTATTTAGACAAATATAACCCATACATAAAATCATACAAATAAGGTGTTAGAAGATGCAGTCAGGGTTTTAGAGTGAATACTTTGAAGTATGTTCAATGGGACTTTGATTTTCTGAGTCTGTTACTTTTTTCTTCTCAGGCTCTGTAGACCATGTAGAGCTTCACCTGACAGAACCTTATTTAATTGTCTGCCTCCAGTGAAAACACACACACAAATAGGATTTACTGTGTGGTGTACTTTCTGGATTAGAAGTCTTGTCCTAGGTTCATAGTTTTTCAAAAGTCTCATTATGAAATATCCTGTGACACTTGTTAATAAAGGGGAATTTTATCCTTGGTGTGCAGCTCGATTTCAATGGCTACATAAAAGGTGATAACACTTAGTTTGCATATAATTATACTTCCCTACAGCACTGAGGTTCATGTTTGAATAGAAGAGACTTAGAAAAGTCTGCAGTGAAGAGAGGCGATTTAGACAGAGTGAACATTAGTAGCTTGTGTTGTTAATATCATTATTGGTCATGATAATAATGATTAAAAATCACAATCAGCTATATTTCTTTATGTAGTTTAGTTTATACTGATTATTTATTTATTTATTTATTTTTTTGCGGTACGTGGGCCTCTCACTGTTGTGGCCTCCCCCGTTGCGGAGCACAGACTCCGTACGCACAGGCTCAGCGGCCATGGCTCACGGGCCCAGCCGCTCAGCGGCATGTGGGATCCTCCCGGACCGGGGCGCGAACCCGTGTCCCCTGCATCGGCAGGCGGACTCTGAACCACTGTGCCACCAGGGAAGCCCTATACTGATTTTTAAACACCATTCAGGTTTTAGATAATTTGTTATTTGAAAAATTCTGTTTTATTAGTATTATTTTAGGGAGTCATAAAAGTTATTTTTTTTTTTAGCAACTTACTATTTTTATGTAAGAGAAAATACTATATTGCTTCTTTGAAAAGTACAGCCAATTAGAATTTTTGATGTGTTCTAGTTCCAGGTTATTTCAGTTGTTCATTTTATCTGCTTTAAGAGCAAGATAGGTGCCAATTTTGTGGAATTTTATGGCCACAGCAAGATATTTGTTTGTGATTGTCTGTGGGAAATAATCCAGGTTGAGGGCACATGTATATATCCATGTCTGCTGTGTATTTCCTGAGTAAAATTTTAGATCGTTTCTTCTCATGTGGTGTTTTTAATTCTTTCCCTTTTCTTTCTTCTGTAAAGAGAGCCACCGTTTTCCACCTACCTCACCTCTGAAGGACTATGGGGATCAACAGCGTATTAAACGAAATAGGTCCAGAACTGGTGTCCGATTTGTTCGGGAGACTGATGACGTGGGCCAGGTATTTTGTACCCATTCTGTAGTCTGGTTCCTTGCATTTCTATTTAAATCACTAACGCTTGAATTTTATGGCTGTATTTTAACTAAGAGTTTGATCATCACTAACTTTGTAATGGTTTTTTTTTAAACCAAGTAAAGTATTTTATTTTCAATGTGTTGATCATCATCATACATTTATTTTGAATTTTGTTATGGAGGATTATATTTTGTAGAACATTTAAAAGTGAGTTTAGCTGGACATGTTTTGTTTCCTTGCTCAGATGGCTTGCTCTTTTCCAAGCTCTGCTAACTCAGCTAGTTTCTATTTTTCTAAGTTTAGTTTAGTATGAATAAGTTAGTCTTTGTGTGGTTAACCTATTGATTTTTCCATTAGTGTTTTTCTGATTGCTGAATCATTGATGGAGCCATTTTGTATTAAGCAGGAATTCTAGGCTTTTTCTATGCATTCACTAAAGATTTTGAAGGTATTAGTTCTATAGCTATATTTCTTTTTCTGCTTCTTTAAACTTCTATGCAAGAGCTGAAAAA
Source organism: Monodon monoceros (assembly GCF_005190385.1). Classification (NCBI taxonomy): domain Eukaryota; kingdom Metazoa; phylum Chordata; class Mammalia; order Artiodactyla; family Monodontidae; genus Monodon; species Monodon monoceros. The sequence continues at coordinate 152,301,915 of NW_021703778.1, read as the reverse complement.
AATTTTTTTTTGTTATTGTGTTGGGTAGCTAAATTAATTAGATAAGGACTAGGAGATGTTGCTGACTTAGACATCTTTGTTTTGGTAGTTTTAAGATTGAGGACTCAGAGTTTGTTAGGATACTCATCTATAGCTTTCCCTTATTATAACATAAGATACAGAGATAACAGAACCAAGTGCATTAGAAGACGCCTTGTAGAAACTTTTCCTTGACAGTGTTATTTTTTGGTAGGTGCAACTTGCTAGTGTGGATTATGTGATAAAACCTAGAGCAGAGAACAATATCCTAATATTACTTACTCTTTCATTTTGTTTATTTAGTGCCTTTGTCCTGGGACAGTGCTTGGGCTTGGAAACAGTGATGAGCAAAAACCTTGCCTTTTCACAGAGCTTACAATTTAGAGGGGGAGCTAGATACTAATCAAAAAGTATGTAAATACACCCATAATTATGAGCCGAGATGCATGCTCTAATGGAAGGAAGCATAGGGCTATAGGAGTGTTTATAGAGGGACCTGCCACAGTTAGGGAAGGCTTCCCAAAGAAAGGCTGATTGAGCTGATATCCGAAAGTTGAGTAAGAGTCATTTGAGGTAGAACAAATACCTTGGCAGGAAGGAAGATAGCACCTATGAGTAATTTAAAGAAGGCCATGTGGCTAAAGAAGTGTGAAACCCTGAGACCATGCACAGCCACGTAAGAGGGTGACAATTACTTCGAAAAGATCACTCTGGCTCTAGTGTAGAAAATGGAGTCAGTGTGGGTAAACCAATTAGAAGGATATTGCTGTGTTCTGGGTGTGAGCTGATGGCCACTTGGATTAGGATAAATGGAGTTGGAGAGAAAGTGGTAGATTTAAAAACTATTTGGTGGATAAAATGAAAGGTCTTGAAGATCAGATGACCATTTGGGGAGGGTGGGAATGAGTGAAAAGGCGGTGTCAAAGATGAGTCCTAGGATTCTGCTTTGCAAAACTGGAAAATCATCACAGCAAAACCTAAGTGAATGGTCTGTTGTTCATCTGCTGTATTACCTCCGCTCCTTTCTTTTTAATTGTTCTTCCTTGTTTTAGTCCATTTCTTATGATGACCTTTAGCTCCATATGACTGTGTACTTTCTTAATGCCCCAGTGCAGCATTTGTGGTTTTGTTTACATATCTGTCTCCCATGACACTTGTTTCCCAGCACAGTTGCTGGCACTGGTTAGTTGCACAATGTGAATTTGTTGAAATGAATCAATTTTTTATTTCTGCAAGTCTGTATAACTTAGTTTTTTATTATAAATTATAGCCTACACATACATGTATAGCATACATATTTACCATTAAAAGTACAGCAATATGAAAAATCCATGTAACTACCACCCAGACCAAGAAATAGACGTTTATAGTACACCCCAAACCTCTTTTACACTCCTCCTTTCCCCAAGGGCTATCAACTATTTTGACTTCTATGTTAATCATTCTCTTGATTTTTAAAAATATTTTTACTGCTTATATCTTGCTTAGTATTGCCTGTGTTAAACTTTATATAGATGGAATAATGCAGTGTAACTTTTTTTGTAACTTTCCTTTTCCATTTAATGTTTTGTTTTTGGAGTGTAGGTAGGTTTGATCATTTCATTTTCACTGCTGTGTGATACTCCGCTGGAGGAATATATTGCGGTTTATCTCCATTTCATTCTTATTGGACTTTGGTTTGTTTTTAGTCTTCTCATCATGAACAGTGCTGCTCCATACATTCTTTTTTTTTTTTTTTTTTTTGCGGCACGCGGGCCTCTCACTGTTGTGGCCTCTCCCGTTGCGGAGCACAGGCTCCGGACGCGCAGGCTCAGCGGCCATGGCTCACGGGCCCAGCTGCTCTGTGGCATGTGGGATCTTCCCGGACCGGGGCACGAACCCGTGTCCCCTGCATCGGCAGGCGGACTCTCAACCACTGCTCCACCAGGGAAGCCCTGCTCCATACATTCTTGTTCATGGTTCCTCATGCATGTGGGCAAGGGTTTCTTGGCAGCATGGGTTGGCATGCTGAGGCATGTGGTCTAGTTGAATAAAGTTCCGTAACACAGCCATGCTCATTTGATTATGGCTACTTTTGTGCTATAATGGCAGAGTTGAGTAATTATGACACAGGCCATAGAACCTGAAAGCCTGAAATATATGCTGTTGTACTGTTTACAGAAAAAGTTTCCAGACCTCTTTTCAAGAGTATCTATAAAGAGTGAAATAGTGCACTATAGAGGATGTAATGGTCAATGTTACATATAGTTTTAAAAACTTCTCTTTGAGAGAAAAAGTTTTATTAGGTCTTGATAACATTATAAAATATGGGTATTATTGCAAAGAGCAAGTTCTTATTCTTACCGTCAGTGAATCTTTATGGAAGAATTCAACAGAATCCTAAATGGATAACTTTGTTTTGCTTTTATTAGTTTCATGCTTTTCATCAGTCCCTCCGAGACCTCAGCAGTGAACAAGTTCGCCTTGGAGATGATTTCAACCGGGAACTTGCCAGAAGAAGCCGGTAAAAGCTGAATATGATTTTTGTTGAGGGGTGAATTATTAGAAGAATAAAATAGGTTCTGTAATTGACATGTTTATATGAATTTCCAAAAAAAAGTGCTATGTTTTTATACTAGTATTTTAAAGTATATTCATAGAACAGTTCAAAACCCTTTGAATTTACAATGTATCATGACTCAGTGTTAGACAAATTAATTTCATATTTTTAAGAACATTTTATTTCATGCTGACATTATGGAGAGATATGTTGCAAGACCTTAGTAAAGAGGTAGATTTGCAAATACATTGGAGAGAGAGACCCATTGATCGACACTGGAGCAAATAGAAGCATAATGTGGAATTTGTCAGTGGACATGAGCCATTGTAGAATCTGACATTTTATCTTTCAGTTGAAATCTTCAAAAGCTAGTTGTTTATGTCTGCCCAGTTTTTGCAATTTTGTCAATTCTGGGTATTCCCTAAGAGGTATCACTTTATTTAAGATTTCTTCACTGTCTTCATTTTCATCATCAGTGGTGACAGGTGACTTTCATTTAGAGACCATATTTTTCAAGGAATAAACATTTATACCATCTCAAAAGTCATAATCTATATACAGCAATGATTAGAGAACAAAAAAGGTGAATTGAAATTCGTTCACTTGCTAGGTTCACTTGCTAACTCGTACTCGAGCTAATGAAATCATTCCACATGACAGTTTTGTGTTGCTATAGCAAAAAGAGTCAAAGCTGTAAATGTTAAATCTGAATATCAACTATAGTCTGCATAACTTATCTGCTTCTGTATGAGGAAGGCAGGAAATTTAGTAATAAGAATAAAAGACCTTGCTGTTACCATTATTACTACTGCCACCAGTAAATATTATTGAACACTTATTTCATGTCAGGTAGAATTAGGTTTAATTCTCACAACAGTTCTAATGAAGTGGTAATTATTATTTTCCCCATTTTTCTTTTGTTGTGGAAACAGGGCACAGAGAGATGAAGTAACTCAGCTTGTTGGAGATCAAAGGAGGGATGTGGTGGAGTCAGAATTCAAATCTAGGCAGTAAGGCCCCAGAGTGTCTGCTCTTTACCACTTATAGTACACTGTGGTTCAAGATCATTTTCACATATAGCTGATATGAATAAGGCATTTAAATTCCTGAATTTTAAACTATATTATTGAGCTGTGTTATTAATCTTTTAAATGGCAAGGGTTAGTTAATTTAATACTTAGGTATTTATTTCTGACAAGTTGATAAACTCAACAGAATGGCATTAATATTCTAATACAGTATGTTCTTGGAATGGCTTTATTATGTAGCTTTTCCACATTTGAAGGAAGGGTATAAATTAAGCATTAGGAACATGAGTTTCAGGAAGTAGTTGTCCTGTAGGAAGATACAGGGGAAGTTGCAGGGATGGTTTAGTTGACTAGTTTAAATGGTCATTTGGACATGCAGTGGTGGACTGGGAATCTTCTGATCCATGGGCTGGTACCATCTGGTAATAGTTTGTGTGACCTAGGGGCATATGTAAGGCAGAAAAATTTTATTAGAGCCAAAATAAGAGTCAGTTTTCTTCTGAATCTTGGTGGCTTAACTTTGTGGATGAGGAAGATTTAGGATCCAGTTCTGCTTTACTTAGACCACAATTCTTAATTCATGTTTATAAAAATTCTGGGTAGGAAGTTGTTAGGTTTAACTTCCTACATGATTCAGAAAGGTTGATATTCTCATTTACTTACTAATTTTTAATTTTTTTCATGACATTTATTGCAAAAGGTACATAAATAATAAGAGTACACTTATTATTTATAATAATAAGTGTACTTACTGAAAGCAAACTTTTAGAAAGGATTATATAAAGTTAACTGAGAACTCACCTATTTTGGATGCCATATGAAAAATTGATTAGAGGAGGGCGAACTAGAAGACTGTTGCATTAGCGTGAGAGATGATGGCTTGACCAGGTTTATGGTAAGGGAGAGATGAACAGGGATGTTTCAAGTTTTTATTTGAGAACAGAGAGCTAGGATTTGGCAATGGATTGGTTATGAGGGGTAAGAGAGAATAAACCAAGGATGACTCTCAGATTTCTGACTTGAGTAACTGAATAGATGGTAAATCCACTTCCTGAAATATGGAAGACTGGTGGGGGTAGGTGAGGCATAGAAATTAAGAGTTTGGCCTTGGATATGTTAGGTTTCAGATGCCAGTGAGACATCCAAGTGGGAATGTAAAATATGCAGCCAGATATTTACTCTGGAACTCAAAGGAGAAGTCTCCATTAGAGAGATAAATTTAAGTGTGGTAAGCATATAGAAGTGGTATTTGGAGCTATGGAAATGGATGATATCTAGAGAGAAACTGTAGGGAGAACATCAAGGACAGAGCTGAATGCCCAGGAGTTCCAATATTTAGAAGTCATATAAAAAGAGGAGCTGGCTTGAGAAGAAAGAGCTAGTGAGGTATGGGAAATCCAGCAGCACATGGAATCACAAAAGCCAAGAAAGAAGTACAAGTAAAGACTTTCTAAGAGATCTAAAGACTTAGAAAGTCGACCGTTTAAGGTAACTTCTTTCTGAGGAAATTACTAAGGGCATATGAGTCAAATAAAATGGCAACCAAGAAAAAGGAAGATATAGGTTATAAGAGATAGAAAAACTAACCTGAGACTTCAGTGAAAGTAATTTCCAGCATGATAGCCATATAGCAGGCCCAGAAAGTAATCACTGAATTCGAGCAGGAAGTAAGTGTCCTTTGAGAAGAATGTAGTCAAGAAGAATGGAGTAGATTCTTAGTAGATGATTGAGTAATAAGTGGGAGAAAAACATCAATGATGTGATAATAAGGCCCGTGTAAGGCCAAAAGGTAACGGAAAACTCTAGAAAAAAAAGAAAGCACAGGAAAGTTAGTGATCCAACTAGGAAGCTGACAAAAATGTGAGCATGATAGAATGTAAGCAAAAAGCATTAATTCTCTATGCTGGAGTAATTCATAATGGGTATAAATGTATTAAGTTACACAGGTAACCAATAGAAGAACTGAAAATAGTAATAAATTTATCTGAAATTGAAGAGGAATGTGAGTTAAATATTTCAAAACAGAGTTGAAAATATCTCGAGTTGAAAATGATGGAGGTAGCCCGCAAAAGAATTGAGAACGTATTAGTTGAGCATGGTTGCCAGCGGGGGTTGGAACCAGATAAGTGTGAGAGAGAAAGAGCTTTTCTTTTCTTTATACGTTTTCCTGTACGATTTGATTATTTATCATGTGTGTTATTAATTTGATGGGAAAAAGGTAATGGGAGATAAATGAGTGAGGACAGAGTTTGTATAGCACACTCAGATGTAATTTGATTACGAATTCCTGGAGAGGATGGCAGATCAAGAGTTTTGTCCTCCTTACCTCTTTCATTCTTCTTAATTTAAAATGGGAGATATTTCAGTGTGTTTGTTTATTCAAGGTGATCTAGTATAGCATTGTTTCTCAAAGTGTAGTCCCCAGATTGTCAGTATCAGCATCACCTAGGAATTTGTAGGGATGTACGTTCTTGGGCTCCATTGCATATCTACTGATAGATACTGTGTTCGTAACAAGTCCTCCAGGTGTTTCATAGGTTTGCTAACGTCTAAGAACCACTGCAGCAGAGTATTATGTAATAACATATTATGATGTTGTAAATTTCACGAATTATGTATATTTTCTCAAATAGCCAACTTAAAAAAATACTCTTTTTTTGTTATGTGCCTAGGTCCGATGCTGAAACAAAAAGGGCTTTGGAAGAACTGACTGAAAAACTTAATGAGACCCAAAAACAAGAAGTGGTGAGAACTCTTTATTTATAGAAAGTTTTATTTCATACACAGGTGGTAGAGTGATTGAGCTGGTCGTAATCACGGTGAAGTTTACTAGATTTTAACTTTTTGGGTAGTATATGCATTTTGTCTAAAAATATGTTCTTGCACCTCTTATAAAATATTCATGAATTTTAGGTATTTAAGTTTGAAATATTTATAGTGGTAGTATATTAGAGATAGAATTAATTTTTAGAGTTATGAATATTTGAAAGAGATTTAAAATTTTATTGATTCTGTGATATTGTGGTTTTTATTAAATGATATTTGAGATATACAAAATTTTTTGGTAGTGACTCTGTAGCGCTCCCCATTGAGTGTTTTCAGGTCATCTCACAGAATTGTGTAATCAGCATTGCTGCAAAGAGCTCCTTGCTCTGTTTTTTGTTTGACGTGGTGCTGATTGAAAAAAACCCCTAATTCTCGAGTTTTATTATCTCAAACTCAGATTGTTGACACTCATTATTTATTTATTTATTTTTTGCGGTACGCGGGCCTCTCACTGTTGTGGCCACTCCTGTTGCGGAGCACAGGCTCCGGACGCGCAGGCTCAGCGGCCACGGCTCACGGGCCCAGCCGCTCCGCGGCATGTGGGATCTTCCCGGACCAGGGCACGAACCCGTGTCCCCTGCATCGGCAGGCGGACTCTCAACCACTGTGCCACCAGGGAAGCCCGACACTCATTATTAAGTGATTTCTTTTTATCAAATCACTATTCTTGATGGAATTAAAATAAAAAATGAAGTACATACATTGTCCATTTCTTTGCATCATCAGGTTGTTTTTTTTCTTTTTTTAGGAGAAAAATATCATTAGAAATTGTCACTAAACTGTTGCAAACTTATCCACTTCAGGAGCAATTGTGTATTCATTCATTTACCACAAAAACGTTGTTTTTGTAAGGCAAGGGATAGTAGCAGAATTTTCTTAACTTGTTTTATTAAAATTGAGAGTTTCCTAACAAAAGCAGATAATTTTTCTCCAGTTGTAATTTTTCTCCAGATGTTACTGTGTTTACAGTTTCTTACATAGATGTGCTGAATTTATTTTGGAGTTTGAATTTATTGGCCACATATGCTAAGATATGGATATGCTCTATTTTTAAAGAGATCAACTTATTTTCTCTTATTTTTAATTTAAAAAGTTTGGAGGTACAATGTACTTATAGAAAAGTACATGTATTATTATATAGCTTGATGAATTATTACAAGGTGAGCACACCCATGAAACCACCACCCAGATCTAGAAATAGAACATTGCCAGTGCACAAGAAGCCTCCTTATTCCCCCTCCCAATCACTAATTTCTCCTTTTCTGACCACTATTTTGACTTTTAAACCTATAGATTAATTTCACCTGTTTTGAACTTTTTATATAAATGGAACCATGTAGGGCATCTTTTGTGTCTGACTTCTTTTGCTGATCATAATTGTGATATTTCTGGGTGACGTGTCATGTACTTGCAGTTTGTTCATTTTTTATTGCTCCTTAGTATTGCATCGTATGGATATACTGCAATATATTTTAACATTTTATGATAGGTATTTGAATTATTTCAAATTGTGGGCTATTACGCATAATCTACTGCTACCAATCTTATTGTTTTAGTGCACGTGTTTGCATTTCTGTTGGTATATAACATGGAGTGCAATTGTTAGGTGCCTTCCAATTTAGTAGATACTGATAAACAGGTGTTCAAAGTGGCTTCACTAATTTACACTCTTTAGCAGCATATGAGAAATTGTGTTGCTTTTCAAAGACTTGGTATCATTAGTCTTTCATTAGTAGCCATTATGTTAGGTGCTTACAGTATCTCAGCATGGTTTTATTGGCATTTTCATGATTACTCATGATGCTCAATGATGAGCTCAATGATGAGCATCTTTTCGTATGTTTGTCGGCTATTGGCTAGTTTCTTTTTTGAAATGCCAGTTTGCTTCTTTTGCCCACTTTTTTACTGGCTTGATTGTCTTTTTGTTATTGATTTGTGGGAGGTTTTTATATATTTAGTATACAAACACTTTGTCAGTTATCCGTATTGCAAATATTGTCTCCTATTCTACAGCTGCTGCTTCTTATTTTTAAAACTCTCTTAATGGAACCTTTTGTTAAAATTTAATTTAGTTCATTTTCCATCTTTTCCCATGTCCCCTGCGTCGGCAGGCAGACTCTCAACCACTGCACCACCAGGGAAGCCCCATTTTTATGATTTTTAAAATTTGTTTCTCCATTTTTCATTTGGAATGTTTTCTTCTGACCTTTCATTTAGTCCCTTTCTTCAGCTGAATCAAATCTATTAAAACCACCCACTGATTTTTATTTTCACTTATTACAATTTCATTTCTAGAATTTTTATTTCTTTTCCTTTTACTTTGTAGTTCTAATCCTCAATCTGTGTATCTGTGTCTCATAACTCCATCATCTGGATCTTCTATAGGTCTGTTTCTATTACGTCTTATTTTCCTGGGATTTTGATTGCATTGTTTTTGCCTTCTGTTTACTTTTGATTGTCTAGTTATTTTTGATGACAGAAACTATTTCATTCTCTTCAAAGTAAACTTGCATAGATAACTTGATAATTATTATGTATGAAAGGACATGTTTCCTTTTGGTTACAGATTAGATTAGGGGCCATAGCACTCATGAATTACCTTATCATTTATTGTTGAGATATTTCAGTGTTAAACTTTAGTGCCAGGTTTCAACTATTTTTGATTCATCCTTCCTGCTACTGTGTAGTCCTTCAGGATTCCAGCCCACAGGCTGGGTTGTGGGGATGGAGAAGTTTAACCAGGCACCTCCTTCCTGGGAAGGGCTCTCAACTTGTTTTTCCTCTTTAACCCTATGCATCTGTTGAAAAATTATTAAGCTTCTCAGTGTCTCTGCTGCCTTTTCTGAAATGGGCTGATATTTGAGAGAGAAAGGATAGGGTTTCTTTTTTCTCTTGCATCTTGGTCTCATATGTCTTTATCTCTTTAGCTTTCCAATGCCTTAAAACAGATATTTAAAGTATTATTTCTTGCTATTTAAGTTATTTTCAGTGGAAGGATTGGTCTGAATTATCTAGTCTGTCATTTTTAGAAGTGAAACTCCCTGAATCTTTCTATATCTATCAGATTCCATTACTATGTTTGTGATTCTTAATGCACTTGTATGAGGCTTCTATTACTTGCTACTTAGGTATACAACTCGTGAGCATGCTTGTATCGAGGGATTTGATCCAAACTCAGATATCTTCAATGTTCTGCTGAGATCCTTATAGATCTGACTAAGCCGTGGACATATCCAATGGTCATGCTGGTTTTTGACATTGTTAGATAGGTGGGATAGTTTGAGTTTGGGGAGTTTGAAATGCTAATTTGCATAATGCACAGTACATTTTTTAAGTTTCACGTTTTGCCATTTTTACAAGAGGACCTGAGCTACTTCATTTATATTTCTTTCATATAGCAAGTAAAGTTAGCAAGTACTGTCTATATAGTCTAGAGTGTTAATGTGGGTCTAAAATATAACCACTGAGTTCAATCTTAGCAGCTGAATTCAGAGAAAGCCTGAGTTCTCTCATCATTACTATCCATCAAAAATTATCCCACATCAGATAAAAGCTATGATTGCACAGCTATTCCATAGATGTCATACCTCACTAGTGCTCAGTTCTTTGGTGTAATTGGTTTATACAACTTGCTTGTTTACTCAACTGTCCAGTGGGCCCAGCTCATCAGGGCACATCTTTTTATGTTGTCAAAACCTGGAAAATCATACACACCTAACTGTGCACTTGGTTGAATTGTTCATCTGCTAGTTCCTCGCATCAAGTTGTGATGTTACACCTTGTTTTGTGCTTTCTGTAATTTGCTTTCAAAGTAGGGTTGTCTCATAACTGTACAGAGAGCATGTCAAACCTCACATGGGTGTATGTAGTTCTGATTAAGAAACAATTGCCTAATGCAAAACTTAAAAATAATATTGTGGAATTTTAGAAGGTCTTCTGAAGGCCACGTGGTGTTTACTTTCAACCTGTGCAAGGCTTAATATAGATATTGTGACTCACTTATTCCAACTGAAGTCAACATTTACATTTTATAACTGTTTGACATATTGTGTTGTATTTGTGAATTCATGATAGCATGTTGTCAGGGAAGATGCCGTTTTGTTGTTTGAGCATTAAACTTCTCAGAGGCTGCAGCTGTGTTCCCCCCTCCAGGTTTAAGTGTAAAATAAAATTACCAAAGTGATGCACATTCACTGCGGCAAACTTTTAAATATTGTACAAATATATAAAGAAAAATGAATGACTGCTCCTATCTCCCACCAATTTCACTTCCTTTTGGTAACTCCTGTTAATCAGAATTATTGTGCATTATTCTGAGATTGCAATTGTTCATCATGCATTTTCTCAGTAACTAAAATACATCTTGAAAGTTTATAGAACACATTTTTCTTTGAGGGGCAAAAAGTATTCCTATCAAACACGCCAAGATTTAATTTGTTAATCCTTTGGGAATCATAATTTTGTTTGTTCTTTTTTCAAACTGCCCATTGGAAGGGAGATATTATTTATAGCATGATGCTATGGAAAATATTTTCTGTTAACAATTGTGATAATAAACAATATTTTGTGCGCCTCATACCACAGGGGAAATTTTAGTCTATTAGTTGTCTAGGCTTTACCCGCTTGAGTGTGATATGAGTGCATATTAAGTTTGATTATTTATGGAAGAAAAAGACAATTTTATTTTGATTTCTGTAGGAGGGTCACTATTTAAATTAAAAATGTAAACGTGGATCCAGCTACTTCTGGAAGAGTTGATCATAAATTGACTCTAAAAACTTTCTCAACACTGTGTTTAGTCAGATAGTTATTGCACAGATTACAACAGCAGGATAAGTAACAAATACTTACTGGAATGGATTTGTTTTTTTTTTTTTTGCGGTACGCGGGCCTCTCGCTGTTGTGGCCTCTCCCATTGCGGAGCACAGGCTCCAGACGTGCAGGCTCAGCGGCCGTGGCTCACGGGCCCAGCCGCTCCACGGCATGTGGGATCTTCCCGGACCGGGGCACGAACCCGTGTCCCCTGCATCGGCAGGCGGACTCTCAACCACTGCGCCACCAGGGAAGCCCTGGAATGTATTTTAAACCAGCAGATATTATTAAAGATCTGAGGGATCAACATATTGAAAAGCCAGAATACAATCCTATAAACAGAATGCTTTTGCTTTTGTTTCACCTCCTTTCATTAAATGCTAACGTTAAAGGTATTCTAATTTTTATTCTGTTATTTTGCTATTTTAATTAATTTAATTAATTTATTTAATAAATATATTTATTTATTTTTGGCTGCATTGGGTCTCCGTTGCTGCATGCAAGCTCTCTCTGGTTGCGGCGAGTGGGGACCACTCTTCCACCACGGTGCATGGGCCTCTCGTTGTGGAGCACTGGCTCTAGGCATGTGGCTTCAGTAGTTGCCTCACGTGGGCTCAGTAGTTGTGGCTTGTGGGCTGCAGAGCTCAGGCCCAGGAGCTGTAGTACATGGGCTTAGTTGCTCTGCGGCATGTGGTATCTTCCCGGGCCAGAGCTTGAACCCATGTCCCCTGCATTGGGAGACGGATTCTCAACCACTGCGCCACCAGGGAAGTCCCTATTTTGCTATTTTTATAAGTAAATTTAGAGATTCAGGACTTTTTGATATCTTAGTAGTAAATTTGATTGATTGGTACATACTCTGATAAAAACGAATTTTTTAGTATGGGGTGATGTTGTTAATATTTTTCCCTTAGGTCTTACAAATAGAAAGTAAATGTGAGGAGGCAATAATAAATGCAGTCCTTAAAATAATTTTTATTATTGGGAATTATCTTATCATTCAAAAGTTGCAAATATATGCTGTGTCCTTAGGTACAAAGTCCATGCCATTCTGTTTAGAACTGTTTTTACTTGCTCTTGCTTTGGTCTTCCCTGTTTCAGGAAAGGGCATCACAATCCATCCAGTGGTCACCTAGGATTCACTCCACATCTTTTTCTACATACCACACTTCCAATCCATTATCAAATCTTGTCCTTTTTATTTCTGAAATCTTGCTCAATTCTATCTGTATCTGCTTAATACTTCTGTTCAGTCACTTTTTATGAGTTCACTGCAGTAGACTGCATTGAACTTGGTCTCTTACCTCCTACAATTGCGCATATCTGTGCTGACAGTTACCAAGTGATTTTTACTTTTTATTTTATTATTTTTCATTTTATTTTTTATGTTTTGGCTGCGCCACACAGACTTTGGGATTTTAGTTCCCTGACCAGGGATTGAACCTGGGCCCTCAGAAGTGAGAGCGCAGAGTCCTAACCACTGGCCTGCCAGGGAATTCCCCCAAGTGATTTTTAAAAATTGTCATCACAGTGAATTACTCCCATGCTTTTTAAAATCCTACCTGAGCTTTTTCTTTTTCAAATTCCTTAGCATAGCCTATACTGCCTGCATTATCTGGCTTTTTCTATGTTCCTTGAATTTGCCAAACTCATTCCTACCTTACGGTCTTTGCACTGGCTTCACTTTTATTTCCCCAGTTTTTTGCATGGCTAGCTCCCTTTTGTCATTCAAGGCTCCTGTTGAATGTCGCTACCCTGAGAGAGGCCTCTCCTGCTCTCCCTTTTTTGTTATTTAATTGTTAGCAGTTAGCCTAATAAACACACTGTTCTGTATATTGCCTTTTTCACATAATGTATTTTTGAGATTTGAGATTGTTCCATATTAGCCTCTCATGAGCTTCCTAATTCCTTTTTTTTTAATATTTAAAGCATTCTATTGAATGAATGTCCCAAAATTTATTTAACCAGGCTTATATTGATGGACATTTCGGTGGTTTAAATCTTTTCTTTTATACACAGCACTGCAATTATTGATCTTGTACATGTACCATTTTTCACATGGGAAAGTAAATTGGTAGAATAAATTTCTAGAAGTGGATTTACAAGGTTAAAGTCTATGTGCATTTGTAATTTGTTACATACTGCTCAATTTTATAATTAGTATTTTAAATGTCTTCTTTTTAATACTTTCATCTGAGAATTAGCATTTATCTTACTCTTTTCCAAAAAAGGATGAAATGTGGCTTACCTTAAAATTATAATATGTGTGTTGAAGTTATGTTAGTTCTCATCGGCCCGTTGTATTGAGTTTCTTCTTTCCTTTAGTATCAGATCTGCATCTTCCTTCCCTTATCAGCCCTCTCCACACCCCTGGCAGTTTTATCTAGGCATGTGATTACTCAGGTAGAGATGACATGTCTCAGTTTTCCTGTGTGGCTAAGTCGTGACCATGTGACTAAGTGTGAGTAAAAGTGGTACATGCAACTTCTGGGTTGTCTCCTTGTAACAAAGCCACTTGTCTGGGACTTTCTTTCTCCTTATGTGGGTTGAAATGGGGATGTAGCATTAACCCAGCTTAAACCAGGCAGGTGAGGATAACTACCTAGGGGTGGTGGAACAAGAGGTGGAAGGAACCTGGACCTCTGAATGACCTTAGGGAGCAGAGTGGCCTGCCAGCTTGTCCTGCTTTCTTCTGGGCTGTAAGATGAGAGAACACGCATGTAATACTAATCTTATTTTAGCTGATGTATGTTTGATCTTTTTGAGAGAGCCTAGACTGTACCCTAACTGATACAGAATGTAATGTAGACATAGACGAGAAAGAATAGATAAAGAGAAAACTGGAGTTATAGAAATGTGTATTTTAGGTCTTTGGCTGTTGCTGACTTAGTTGGAGTTGGGTAAATCAGTGTATTAGCAGTAGGAAAAGGAAAGTACTTTGAGCATATTGATCTGTCTGGATGATTGGGTCGATAAAGATACTTTGGTGGCCTTACAGGCCACCAGATTATAATTCTACCACTGTTGAAATTCATAAAATACTTCCTGTGTTTATTCATTTTCAATCATGCTAGTTTGTGTATCTGTTTTATTTTTCCTCAATACTGACTAGCTATAGTGCCTATTCATTTTATTATAGTTTTCTTCAGGCTTGACTGAAACAGAGCAGGATATGACTATTTTCCCATGTTCCGATGGTTGTATAAGGCAGTAGTTGTATTTGCTTAGCATTTTGCCTTCCACTAAGTGCTTCTCTTTGTCAGTTAAGATCAGTTTCAGCCGTAAATAGCTGAAAACCCCAAATAATAGTGATTGGGAAAAAAAGACTAAGTTATTTCTCTCCTGTGGGAAAGTCTTAAGTAGGGAGTTCAGGGTTCCACGTGGTGTGTACTGATCTACAGTATGTAATAGTTTCAGGCTCTTCCTGTCATGCTCTTTTTGTTTTTCCTGCTGTTATGGTCTCAAATTTATGGTCGGAGATGGCAGCATCTGTGTACTAGGCAGCAAGACAGAGGAAGGAATGAGTATGAGAGCAAAAGGCGCCTATGCGCTATCCGTTATGGATAATTTCTTGAAGTTGTCACAACATTTATGCATGTATCCCATTTACCAAAATTTAAGTCACATGGCCAGCTAGCAGCTGCAGAGGCCAGAAAATGTATTGATTATATTTTGTAGCCACCTATCTAGTTAAAATTCCTTTACCATGGAAGAAATGGGGAGCTGTAATAGTTTGAAATGGAGAACCAAATTCTATGAAATGGATAGACATTTTGTGGATGGAGTGGAGAGTATATATATATTTTTCTTCATCAGACTCTTTATTTCTTGGGTGAGGATTTATTTGAAAACCAATTTAAAATTGCATTAGTCATCTATGGCTGCATAACAAATCTCCCCAAACTCAGTGGCTTAAAACTTCTATTATTTCACAGTTTCTGTGGGTTAGGAATGCAGGCATGGCTTAGCTGGGTTGTTTGGCTCTGGGTCTCTCACAGGCTGCAGTCATCTCAAGCCTTGACTAGAATAGATCTGCTTCCTCGCTCATTCAGTTCCTTGTAGGTTAATGGACTGAAGCATCAAGCATCATGACCTGTTGGTCAGAGGCCTCTTTTGTTTCTTTGACACATGGTTTCTCCACAGAGCATCTCACAACATGGCAGCTTGCTTCATTAGAGCAAGCAAGTGAGAAGGCAAGAGAGAACATGCTAGCAGGATTGAAAGTTAGAATTTTTATAACCTAATCATGGAAGTAACATCTCATCACTGAGATGTTAATATTTAAAAATAAATATTAATTGTTATCCCATTATCAACAGGGAATTATTTTAATCAATTACAGAGAACTATGCCTTTGCTAAAAATGAGGATGTAGATTTGTTGTCATGGAAAGTTGTCTGTGATCTGTGGGAAAAAAAAAATGGAAATATATATATATATATATATATATATAAACTGAAAAAATCTATAAAATACTATGTATAACACCCAATTTTTGTTTAAAAATTTAAATGAAATTGATATGTGTTTGACTGGTTATACACATATGCATAGAAAAATTTCTGGAAGTATACAACAAAGTACTTAGCATTATTTTTTTCGTGCTAGGTGGTATTAGCAGATTTAAAAAGTTTTTTATTCTATATTTGTTTGTTTATTTTTAGTTGTTGTGAAATACATATAACCTAAAATTTACCATCTTATCCATTTTTAAGTGTTCAGTTTAGTAGTGTTATGTACCTTCATGTGGTTGTGCAACCAAATACAGAACTCTTTTAATCTTACAAAACTGAAACTACACCCATTAAACAACTACCTATTCCCCCTTCCCCCAGCCTCTGGCAACTACCATTCTATTTTCTGTTTCTATGGATATGACTATTCTACATACCTGATATAAGTGGAATGATACAGTATTTGTCTTTTTGTGATTGGCTTATCTCACTTAGCATAAGGCCTTCAAGATTCATTCATGTTGTAGCAAGTGTAAGGATGTCTTCCTTTTTAAGGCTCGATAATATTCCATTGTATGTATAAACCACATTTGGTTTATCCATTTATCTGTCAATGGACACTTGAGTTGCTTCCGCATTTTGGCTATTGTGGATGATGCTGCTTTGAACATGGGTGTGCGCATATATCCCTCTGAGACCCTGATTTCAGTTCTTTTAGGCATATGCCTAGAAATGGAATTGCTGGATCATATGCTACCTTTGTTTTTATTTTTTAAGGAACCACCGCACTCTTCTCCATAGCGGCTGCCCACTTTTACAAACCACCACCAGTGCGCCAGGGTTTCAGTTCCCCTGCAGCCTCCCCAGCACTTGTTTTCTGTTTTTTGTTAATAGCCATCCTAGTGTGCTTGAGGTGGTTCCCTGTTATTTATTTTTGATAAGTGTTGCTATTACTCTTTATATTGATATTGAACGATAAAGGTATTTCCATTTTGTAAAAATGGAATGAATTAACAACTTTTTATTTTTCAGTATTTATTTATAATGTTTTCTATAGCAGCAGGTACTGCCTTTATTTCAGATGCAGTAATAAATTGTTGGGATATTAGGGTTGATTGTTAGGATAAATTAGAAGCTTGATGCTGAAGGCTATTTTGAAGTTTTAGTAAGGCACTGTGAATATCATAGTAAACATCTTAATTGTTTTTCAGCACTCGAAGTTGGAAACCCAAGACTTACCAGTCTTGGTAAATGTTAACTGCTCATTTTTTGATGGAATATTTTTGCTCAGCCTTTATTGACTAATTAAACTTATGTTTACCAATGTCTTTTTAAAAAACAACCTGACTTGAGGTGTAATTTACCATAAAATTAATCTGCTTTAAGTGTAAAATTCAGTGATTTTTAGTGAAGTACTGGGTTGTGCAGCTATCACCATAATCCAGTTTAGAACATTCCTATTGCCCCAGTAAGATCCCTTGTGACCAGGACCTTTCTTGACTCTATAGAATTTATGGCAAAAGATTTCTTATAACAGGGCTGTATTTATTGCTTCTCTTCTATCTACTGTACCTCCTCTGTGAAATATACACAAATAGTCAAATAGTGTATATTTTATTTAGGGGACTGTATAGTGATGCTTCTGAAGTGTGTTTGCATTTGCACAACTTTTAGCAAGGAAGATCTCACATCAGAGAGAAAATTCTTTCATGTTTATTTTAGAGAGTCCCAATTAAACACTTTGCAGTTTGACTTTAGTTTTTGATCTTTTACAGCTGGTTTATTTTTAGCAGATCATAGTAGCAAAGATTGACAAGCCCTTTCAATTATTTGATGCATATAAATATCAAAACCTTCCTAGGCAGGTCACGCTCATAGATAATTAAAATGAAAAAGAACTAAATAGATAGAACAGTTTATCATTAATAGAGTAATAAATGCAGTTGTAGGCAAAATTGGTATTTTTCTTCTAACTCACCAGAGGGCACTATTTTCTAGTTTATTACTTTTAACTCTGATCTTTTGACATATTATATTCCACTTTGGAAAATTTAAGTCCTTTATTGGGATCCAGATTTGGATTAATTGGAGACTAATTACTGTTTGCTATTGCAACTTTCAGTCATTTTTTTTGTGATCTGTTTTATAATAGTGTCATTAAAAAAGGATTCTACAAATAAGCCAATCTTAAATGCTTTAGGCGATAGTGTATCTGGCGTAAAATATCTCTTCAGTTTTAGTCTTTTTTTTGCCTAACAGTTCTGTAATCTCACTTTTCTCTTTATTCATGTTAAGGTTTCAGATCGGGTAGAGCGACGGCTTCAAGAAATAGAAAGAGAGATGCGTACAGAAAGAGAGCTGGTGGAAAGACGGCAGGATCAACTGGGACTTATTTCTTTGCAGCTACAGGAGGTTTGTGAAAAATACCTTCTCGGAATGTAAATCTTGAGTTTTGGTGGTTATTTAGCTATTGTTAAAATCGTTATAATTCTTTAGTTGTTGCATGTGAAAATATAGTTCAGTCTGTAGAAGTATAGCATATTGGTTATAGTTCATTGTGTGAAGACAAACCTACCTGGTTCAAACCCAGAGTCTACGCCTTACTGGCTGTGTGACCTTGGGCAAGTTCCTTCACTTCTAGGCCCATTTCCTCTGTGGAAAATGGAAATAATAATAGTATTTACTTGATCACATTGGTGCAGGGGTAAATAAGTTAATGTGGGTAAAGCACTTAACGTAGTGCCTAGCATGTGCTGAATACATGTTAACTGGAAGTATAATTATTTGGATTAATTTTCTTTGGTGTGAACTAGACCAGGGGTAAACAAACTGGCCTATGGGCTGAATCTGTCCCATTGCCGATTTTTGTAAATAAAGTTTTATTGAAACGCAGCCACTCCCATTCATTTTCAGTTTGTCTGTGGGTGCTTTTGGGACACACCATTGGCAGAGTTGAGATGTTGTGAAAAAGACCATATGGCCCACAAAGCTTAAAATTAGTATTGACTGGCCCTTTATAGAAAAAGTTTGCAGATCCCTGGCCTAGACTATCATCAAACCAATTCAAAACGGAGGTTACTTACACTTTAGGTAACCTGTTTATTTCGAAATTTTACACTTATGAAGAAGTTGAATAATTAGAACAAAGAATTTCTGTATATCCTTTACCTCGATTCCCCCAGTATTCATATTTTACCAGACTTGCTTTATTGTTTTATATATGCATCTCCATATATATGTATATCTAAAAATTTTTTTGAGCTAGTTGCTGACATGATGTAAATACTTTTAAATCTAAATAATACGGTGTGTACATTCTCTTCTGTAGTCACAGGAAATTAACATTGGGTCAATACTACGATTTAACGTATAGGTTTTTTAAAAATTTATTTTACATCTTTATTGGAGTATAATTGCTTTACAATGTTGTGTTAGTTTCTGCTGTATAACAGGGTGAATCAACTATATGTATACATATATCTCCATATCCCCTCCGTCTTGAGTCTCCCCCCCAACCCTCCCTATCCCACCCCTCTAGGTGGTCACAAAGCACAGAGCTGATCTCCCTGTGCTATGTGGCTGATTCCCGTTAGCTATCTGTTTTACATTTGGTAGTGTATATATGTCAATGCAACTCTCTCACTTCATCCCATCTTACCCTTCCGCCTCCCCATATCCTCAAGTCCATTCTGTACGTCTGCGTCTTTATTCCTGTCCTACCCCTAGGTTCATCAGAACCCTTCTTTTTCTTCTTTTTTTTAGTTTCCACATATATGTGTTAGCATATGGTATTTGTTTTTCTCTTTCTGACTTACTTCACTCTGTATGAGAGACTCTATGTCCATCCACCTCACTACAAATAACTCAATTTTGTTTCTTTTTATGGCTGAGTAATATTCCATTGTATATATGTGCCATATCTTCATTCATCTGTCGATGGACACTTGGGTTGCTTCCATGTCTTGGCTATTGTAAATAGTGCTGCAATAAACATTGTGGTACATGTCTCTTTTTGAATTATGGTTTTCTCAGGGTATATGCCTAATAGTGGGATTGCTGGGTCACATGATAGTTCTATTTTAAGTTCTTTAAGGAACCTCCATACTACTCTCCATAGTGGCTGTATCAATTTACATTCCCACCAACAGTGCAAGAGGGTTTGCTTTCTTCCACACCCTCTCCAGGATTTACTGTTTGTAGATTTTTTGATGATGGCCATGCTTACTGTTGTGAGGTGATACCTCATTGTGGTTTTGATGTGCATTTCTCTAATGATTAGTGATGTTGAACATCCTTTCATGTGTTTGTTGGCAATCTGTATATCTTCTTTGGAGAAATGTCAGTTTAGCTCTTCTGCCCATTTTTGGATTGGGTTGTTTGTTTTTTTGATCTTGAGCTGCATGAGCTGCTTGTAAATTTTGGAGAATAATCCTTTGTCAGTTACTTCGTTTGCAAATGTTTCTCCCATTCTGAGGGTTGTGTTTTTGTCTTGTTTATGGTTTCCTTTGCTGTGCAGAAGCTTGTAAGTTTCACTAGGTCCCATTTGTTTATTTATTTTTTTCCATTTGCCTAAGAGGTGGGTCAAAAAGGATCTTTCTGTGATTTATGCCATAGAGTGTTCTGCCTATGTTTTCCTCTAAGAGTTTTATGCTATCTAGCCTTATATTTAGGTCTTTAAGCCATTTTGAGCTTATTTTTGTGTGTGGTCTTAGGACGTGTTCTAATTTCATTCTTTTACATATAGCTGCCCAGTTTTCCCAGCAGCACTTATTGAAGAGGCTGTCTTTTCTACATTGTATATTCTTGCCTCCTTTCAAAGATAAGGTGACCATATGTGTGTTGGTTTATCTCTGGGCTTTCTATCCTGTTCCATTGATCTATGTTTCTGTTTTTGTGCCAGCACCATATTGTCTTGATTACTGTAGCTTTGTAGTATAGTCTGAAGTCTGGGAGCCTGATTCCTCCAGCTCTTTTTTTCTTTCTCAAGATTGCTTTGACTATTCGGGGTCTTTTGTGTTTGCATACAAGTTGTGAAATTGTTTGTTCTAGTTCTGTGAAAACTGCCAGTGGTAGTTTGATAGGGATTGCATTGAATCTGTAGAGTGCTTTGGGTAGTATAGTCATTTTCACAATGTTGATTCTTCCAGTCCAAGAACATGGTATATCTCTCCATCTGTTGTATCATCTTTAATTTCTTTCATCAGTGTCTTAAAGTTTTCTGCATACAGGTCTTTTGTCTCCTTAGGTAGGTTTATTCCTAGGTATTTTATTCTTCTTGTTGCAGTGGTAAATGGGAGTATTTCCGTAATTTCTCTTTCATATTTTTAATCATTAGTGTATAGGAATGCAAGAGATTTCTGTGCATTAATTTTGTATCCTGCTACTTTACCAAATTCATTGATTAGCTCTAGTCGTTTTCTGGTAGCATCTTTAGGATTGTCTATGTATAGTATCATGTCATCTGCAAACAGTGACAGTTTTACTTCTTCTTTTCCCATTTGGATTCCTTTTATTTCTTTTTTCTTCTCTGACTGCTGTGGCTAAAACTTCTAAAACTATGCTGAATAATAGTGGTAAGAGTGAGCAACCATGTCTTGTTCCTGATCTTAAAGGAAATGGTTTCAGTTTTTCACCATTGAGAATGATGTTGGCTGTGGGTTTGTCATATATGGCCTTTATTATGTTGAGGTAAGTTCCCTCTATGCCTACTTTCTGGAGCATTTTTATCATAAATGGGTGTTGAATTTTGTCAGGCTTTTTCTGCATCTATTGAGATGATCATATGGTTTTTCTCCTTCGGTTTGTTAATATGGTTTATCACATTGATTGATTTGCCTATATTGAAGAATCTTTGCATTCCTTGGATAAACCCCACTTGATCATGGTGTATGATCCTTTTAATGTGCTGTTGGATTCTATTAGCTAGTATTTTGTTGAGGATTTTTTCATCGATATTCATCAGTGATAATGGTCTGTAGTTTTCTTTTTTTGTGAGGTCTTTGTCTGATTTTGGTATCAGGGTGATGGTGGCCTCGTAGAATGAGTTTGGGAGTGTTCCTCCCTCTGCTATATTTTGGAAGAGTTTGAGAAGGATGGGTGTTAGCTCTTCTCTAAATGGAATTCACCTGTGAAGCCATCTGGTCCTGGGCTTTTGTTTGTTGGAAGAGTTTTAATCACAGTTTCAATTTCAGTGCTTGATTGGTCTGTTTATATTTTCTCTTTCTTTGTGGTTCAGTCTTGGAAGCTTGTGCTTTTCTAAGAACTGGTCCATTCCTTCCAGGTTGTCCATTTTATTGGCATAGAGTTGCTTGTAGTAATCTCTCACGATCCTTTGTATTTCTGCAGTGTCAGTTGTTTCTTCTCCTTTTTCATTTCTAATTCTGTTGATTTGAGTCTTCTCCCTTTTTTTCTTGATGAGTCTGGCTAATGGTTATCAGTTTTGTTTATCTTCTCAAAAAACCAGCTTTTAGTTTTATTGATCTTTGCTATTGTTTCCTTCATTTCTTTTTCATTTATTTCTGATCTGATCTTTCTGATTTCTTTCCTTCTGCTAATTTTGGGGTTTTTTTGTTCTCTCTCTAATTGCTTTAGGTATAAGTTTAGGTTGTTTATTTGAGATTTTTCTTGTTTTTTGTTTGGTGGGTTTTTACCTTGCTCCTCCTTCTGCTATGTGTTTCTCTGTCTTCTCAGTTTGCTTAGCTTAGTGTGTTTTGTGTCTCCTCTTCTCAGTCTACAGGTTCATAGTTCCCGTTGTTATTGGTGTCTGCCCCCAGTGGCTAAGGTTGGTTCAGGGGCTTGTGTAGGCTTCCTGGTGGAGGGGACTGGTGCCTGTGTTCTGTTGGGTTGGGCTCGATCTTGTCTTTCTGGTGGGTGGGACCACATCCGGTGGTGTGTTTTGGGGTGTCTGTGAACTTGGTATGATTTTAGGCAGCCTCTCTGCTAATGGGTGGGGTTGTGCTCCTATCTTGCTAGTTGTTTGGCATGGAGTGTCCAGCACTGGAGCTTGCTGGCTCTTGAGTAGAGCTGGGTCTTAGCATTGAGATGGAGATCTCTGGGAGAGCTCTTGCCGATTGATATTACGTGGGGTCTGGAGGTCTCTCGTGGTCCAGTGTCCTTAACTTGGCTCTCCCACCTCAGAGGCTCAGGCCTGACAGCAGTTTGGAGCACCAAGACCCTGTCTACCACATGGCTCAGAAGAAGAGGGAGAAAAACAGAAAGAAAAAATAAAATAATTAAAAAAAAATAAAATAATTAAAGTAAAATAATTATTAACATAAAAAATTAAGAAGTAAAGAAAGAAGAAGAGAGCATCCAAACCAATAAACAAGTCCACCCATGATATCAAGTGCTAAAAACTATACTAAGACAAACATAAAAATCAGAAACAAGGCAGTCACAGACAGCAAACCCCAAGTCTACAGTTGCTCCCAAAGTCCACTGCCTCACTTTGGGGATGACTCGTTGTCTATTCAGGTATTCCACAGATGCAGGGTACATCAAGTTGACTCTGGGGATTTCATCCACTGCTCCTGAGGCTTCACGGAGTAATTTCCCTTCTCTTCTTTGTTTGCGCAGCTCCTGGGGTTCAGCTTCGGTTTTGGCCTCACCTCTGTGTGTGGGCCGCCTAAGGGTGTCTGTTCCCTGCCCGCACGGGAGGGGATTAAAGGAGCAGCTGATTAGGGGCCTCTAGCTCACTCAGGCCGGGAGGAGGGAGGGGTATGGAATGCGGGGCGAGCCTGTGGCGGCAGAGGCTGGCATGACATTGCAGCAGCCTGGGGCATGCTGTGTGTTCTCCCAGGGAAGTTGTCCCTGGATCACGGAACCCTGGCGGTGGCGGGCTGCATAGGCTCCAAGGAGGAGGGATGTGGTTAGTGACCTGTGCTTGCACACAGGATTCGTGGTGGCTGCAGCAGCAGTGTTAGCGTTTCATGCCCATCTCTGGGGTCCGCACTGATAGCTGCGGCTCGTGCCTGTCCCCGAAGATTGTTTAGGCGGTGCTCTGAATCCCCTTTCCTCTCGCGCCCCGAAACGATGGTCTCTTGACTCTTAGACCGCTCCAGACTTTGTCCTGGACTCCCTCTCGGCTAGCTGTGGCACACTAGCCCCCTTCAGGCTGTGTTTATGCAGCCAACCCCAGTCCTCTCCTTGCCGTCTGACCTCTGAAGCCCGAGCCTCAGCTCCTAACCCCCACCCGCCCCGGCGGGTGAACAGACAAGCCTCGGGCTGGTGGGTGCTTGTCGGCACCGAACCTCTGTGCGGGAATCTCTCTGCTTTGTCCTTTGCTCCCCTGTTGCTGCGCTCTCCCCTGTGGCTCCAAAGCTTCCCCGCCCACCCCCTGTCTCTGCTAGTGAAGGGGCTTCCTCATGTGTGGAAACCTTTCCTCCTTCACAGCTCCCTCCCACTGGTGCAGGTCCCATCCCTATTCTTTTGTCACTGTTTTTCCTTTTGCCCTACCCAGGTATGTGGGGAGTTTCTTGCCTTTTGGGAAGTCTGAGGTCTTCTGCCAGTGTTCAGTAGGTGTTCTGTAGAAGTTGTTCCATATGTAAATGTACTTTTGATGTATTTTTGGGGAGGAAGGTGATCTCCATGTGTTACTCCTCCACCATCTTGAAGCACCCTCCAACCTATAGGTTTTATTCTAATTTTGCCACTTAAAGTTCTTTTCTGGTCCAAGATACAATACAGGATTACATATAGCATTTGACCATCATGTCTCTTTAGTCTCCTTTAATCTGGAACAGGTTTTCAGTTTTTCTTTGTCATTCATGACCTTGACAATTTTGCAGAGTACTAGCCAGTTATTTTGTAGAATGTCTTTTGTTTTAGGTTTGTTGATTTTTTTCCTCATGACTAGATTAGGTTATAGGCTTTTGGCAGGAAACCCAGAGAACTGTTGCGTTTTTCCCAGGATATCATATCATGGGGCATGTAGTGTTGATTTGTCCCAATGCTGGTAAACACTGAACATTGGTTAAGGTGTTGCTTGCCAGGCTTCTGTACTGTGAAGTTACTATATTATGCCTTTTAAATTATTTGTCTTATGGGGAGGCTCTTTAAAACTTGAAAATTGCTTATTTCTCATCAAATTTTCACCTACAAATTTTAGCAGCTATTGATGATTCTTTTGTGAAAGTTACTGCTATAGGTGATACTAAACGTGATTTAAAAAATATTCTGTCATTCCTTTCACATTTATTAGTTGGATTCCTACTCTCAGGAAGGGCTTGTCTTTTTCTCCACTCATTCATTCATTCATTCATTATTATTGGTATAGGTTTGTGAATTCTCATTATATTGTTTATGTTTTATAACTGTCCTAGAAAACTTGTGATTCCTTTTAAATGTTTCTTAGATTTATAAAGTGTAAAAAATTAGAAACAGCAAGAAAACCAAAAGATTTAAAAACAAAATGAACGTTTTTTTCTTTTACAAAGTGGTTTTCTCTAAAAGTGATGTTCTACAGATGCACTTATGTGTGCTTGAAGATCATTAACCCTTTTAAATTGACAGAGTAAAATTTTTTTTAAGTATTAGGAGACATGCCAGTTGAAAATTAGGAACAAAAATCGCAAACCTGAAATTATAATGTAAGCTGACAGAAAACAAAAGCAGATCTTTCTAAAATTCCAATTCACAAAAGGAAGCATACCCTTGTTAGTTGGTAATTACTTTGAAGAGGATACTTTGTTGAATAATTAGATACAGCATGTGGGTAGCCTTTTTTTTAAACCTTGATTTTTATACATTTGTTCTCAAAGCACATTGCATCTGGTGAGCATAAGAATAGTACTGAAATGACAATTGTTCTTTTTTGCGAGAGAGAATTAGAGAAGTTTTCCATGCTTATATTCTATTCTCTTTGCAGAATGCACAAAATTACAAAGAAAGAGGGAGAGGAAGATTGCTTCCCACCCCTATTCTTGAGAAACCAGAGCCTGAATATTTGCATTGTAATTGTCAATTTGACTAAAAGCTTGAGCAATGATTTGGAATTCCATCTCTGACAGTACAATAGAGGATCACTATTGATAAGAAATGTTTAATTTCATATTTTGTCACTTTAATATAAGTGGTGACCTATATGCTTTTAATAGGTGGTTTTGGATTAAACAGTGCAATGGAAACTGGAAAGGATTAATTTAGCCTGATGTGTTTTCCTACTCACAAGTTAAGTGGCTTAGACTATTCTGGAAGGGTCACGTTTAAGGAGAGAAAATACTTTGCTTTCTTTTTGTTATTAAAAAATACTTATGGCTATATCTATACTGTATGATAATAGTAATTTATATATTTTGTTTCTGGCTATGGTGAAAAATTGAATCTGTAGGTGAGTAAGCAGGCCTGGACTTTTAGCCACTATGTTCTCCTGCCTCCCTAAAATGTATAATTCAGTGTTAGTGAAAATTATGACATTCAAAAGTCATAATCTCTTAATTAGCAGTAATCATTAAAAATTCCAGAATGTTGGAGATTTCTAGGTGTAATGTATTATAGGGTGTCAGTCTGTGGTTTTGGCTAATAAAACTTGCTTCTTTTTAGTGATCTAATGAGGTTCTTAGGTCCTCGGAGCTTTATCTGTTCCCATTTAATGAAAATCACAGTATTAGCCATTGGAAATTGGTTGAGGGAAAGCCACTCTCCTTTTCTTGTTTAGAATTTTTAAAGAATTGTTCACTCTTTTCTGTTCCTTTTTTTCTTCTCCTTCTTTTCTTTCTTCCTGGTCTAAGCAAAAGGGCTAAGCACATGCTCTGGAATCCACTTCCGTTGGTGAAGCTCAACTACTTATGTGCTACTGCTGGCACATGAATGTCAGATTTTCTTAACTTGGTGAGGGCCTTCCCTGGCCTTCAGAACTCATATATCACATTTTAAACAACATTGTTTTCATTTCTCAGTAGAGGTCTCTTTAGAGAGATGAATGTTTTATTAGTTGTGCAATAATATTCTTTTCACATACCTTTTAAAAAATCTCTCTCTCTATATTTTTAACTAAGGTATAGTTGATTTACAATGTTCTGTTAGTTTCTGGTGTACAGCAAAGTGATTCAGTTATATCTATATATGTATTTTTTTCAGATTATTTTCCATTATAGGTTATTGCAAGATATTGAATATAGTTCCCTGTGCTATACAGCAGGACTTTGTTGTTTATCTATTTTGTATATAGTACTGTGTATCTGTTAATTCGAAACTCCTAATTTATCCGTCCTCTGCCCCCTTTCCCCTTTGGTAACCATAAGTTTGTTTTCTATGTCTGTGAGTCTATTTCTGTTTTGTAAATTCATTTGTATCATTTTTCTTTTTTAGATTCCACATATAAGTGATATCAGGTGATATTTGTCTTTCTCAGACTTACTTCACTTAGTACGATAATCTTTAGTTCCATCCATTTTGCTGCAAATGGCATTATTTCATTCTTCTTTATGGTTGAGTAATATTCCATTGTATATATGTACCACATCTTCTTTATCCATTTCTCTATTGATGGACATTTAGGTTGCTTCCATGTCTTGGCTATTGTAAATAATGCTGCTTTGAACATCGGGGTGCATGTATCTTTTCAAATTAGAGTTTTTGTCTTTTCCAGATATATGGAAAGAGTGGCATTGCTGGACCATATGGTAATGCTACTTTTAGTTTTTTAAGGAACCTCCATACTGTTCTTCATAGTGGCGGTACCAATTTACATTCCCACCAACAATGTAGGAGAAATGTTCCCTTTTCTCCACATTCTATCCAGCATTTATTATTTGTAGACTTTTTGATGATGGCCATTCTGACCGGGATGAGGTGATACCTCATTGTAGTTTTTTTTTTTTTTTTTTGCGGTACGTGGGCCTCTCACTGTTGTGGCCTCTCCTGTTGCGGAGCACAGGCTCCGGACGTGCAGGCTCAGCGGCCATGGCTCACGGGCCCAGCTGCTCCGCGGCATGTGGGATCCTCCCAGACCAGGGCACGAACCTGTATCCCCTGCATCGGCAGGCAGACTCTCAACCACTGCGCCACCAGGGAGTCCCTCGTTGTAGTTTTGATTTGCGTTTCTCTAATAATTAGTGTTGTTGAGCATCTTTTCATGTGTCTGTAGGTAATCTGTTTGTCTTCCTTGGAGAAATGTCTCTTTAGGGCTTCTGCCCAGTTTTTGATTGGGTTGTTTGTTTTTTGGATATTGAGCTGTATGAGCAGTTTGTATATTTTGGAAAATAATTCCCTTTCGGGCGCATCCTTTGCAAATATTTTCTCCCATTCCATAGGTTATATTTTTGTTTTGTTTATGGTTTCCTTTGTTGTGCAAAAGCTTTTAAGTTTAATTAGGTCCCATTAGTTTATTTTTGCTTTTATTTCCATTACTCTAGGAGGCAGATCCAAAAAAATATTGCTGTGATTTATGTGAAAGAGTGTACTGCCTAAGTTTTCCTCTAGGAATTTTAGAGTATCTGTTCCTATTGGGTTGACCAAACAGTTCCTTTGGTTTTTAAAGTAAAAATGAAAGACACATTTTTCATTTTCACCAGGAACTTTATTGAACAACGGATTCACCATTTTGTTCCACTACCTTCTGCCATTTTTTCGTGCAGCTTCATAATTCCATCTTCCTAAAACATTTTATCTTTTTGAGCAAAGAACTGTTCCAGGTGTTTTTTACAGTTTTCCAGAAAATTGGCATTTTTTCCATTAAGAGAATGCTGTAAAGACCGAAATAAATGGCAGTCTGAAGGTGCAATGTCTGGTGAATACGGCAGATGAATCAGAACTTCCCAGCCAAGCTGTTACAGTTTTTGCCTGGTCATCAAAGAAACATGTTGTCTTGCGGTATCCTGATGGAAGATTATGCGTTTTCTGTTGACTAATTCCAGACGCTTTTCGTCGAGTGCTGCTTTCAGTTGGTCTAATTGGGAGCAGTACTTTTTGGAATTAATCGTTTGGTTTTCCGGAAAAAGCTCATAATAGAGGACTCCCTTCCATTCCCACCATGTACACAACTTCACCTTCTTTGGATGAAGACCGGCCTTTGGTGTGGCTGGTGGTGGTTCATTTCACTTGCCCCACCATCTCTTCCATTCCACATTGTTGTACAGTATCCACTTTTCATTGCCCATCACAATTTGTTTTAAAAACGGAACATTTTCGTTATGTTTAAGTAGAGAATCGCATGGGGAAATATGGTCAAGAAGGTTTTTTTTGCTTAGCTTATGTGGAACCCAAACATCAAAGCGATTAACATGACCAAACTGGTGCAAATGATTTTCAACGCTTGATTTGGATATTTTGAGTATATGAGCTGTCTCCCATGTGGTGTAACGTTGATTGTTCTCTATAAATGTCTCTCTCTGATCGTTATCAACTTCAACTGGTCTACCCGACCCTGGAGCATTGACCAGTGAGAAATCTCCAGCACGAAACTTCGCAAACCACTTTGGACACGTTCACTTAGTCACAGTGCCTTGTCCATACACTGTACAAATCTTTTTCTGTGTTTCAGTTGCATTTTTACCTTTCTTGAAATAATAAATCATAATAGGCTGAAAACATTGTTTTTTTTCTTCCATCTTCAATATTAAAATGGCTACACAAAAATTCACCAGTTTTGGTAAGTTTGTTTTAAAATGCACACTGATATGACAGCTGTCACAATACAGTCTAACAAAATTGTTTCGAATGAAGTTAAAGACAACTAAGTGCTACTGGAGCCATCTTACGGAAAAAAACAAATGCACTTTTTGGTCAACCCAATACATTTAGGTCTTTAATCCATTTTGAGTTTATTTTTGTGTATGGTGTTAGAGAATGTTCAAATTTCATTCTTTTACAGGTAGCTGTCCAATTTTCCCAGCACCACTCATATAGCTCTTTTAAATTTTGAATGGTCGTTCTCTGAACTTTTACTAATTGCATTCAAATATTAAGCCTGTAACCATCAGTCTTTCCTTGTTGAACCAGTGTGAAAACAATAAAGTGTTTGTTTAACATTAGAGTACATTTATCGTATTACAAATTCCTTTTGATCAGACACTTGATAGTAAGGTAACTTTGATTAGTTAAATTTAGCGGCATGAGGTAGGAACGGACATGAAAGAGGTATTTATTAGATGGTAAGCCCAAATCAGAACTCTTTTGCAGGTACAGAATTTACATAAATCTTAGATAACATTTCTAACTCTTGACTATGGCATCTTGGGAATTCCTGACTTGTTTTTCCTATTAGCTCTTTCTTATAAATTGAATGTTATTTGTTCAATTGAATTCCATAAAATGAAAAACATGAGATAAATGTTGGGTGTATATTTGTATATGTTTTTCAGAGCATTTTGTAGCATATTAAAATACTAGTTTCCTGATCTTCCCCCACCAAGAATATTCCATGCTTGCATATAACCTAAAGTGAATCAGGTTCCTTAAGGTTTAAGACTGTTTCGTGGAGAATGGGGCAGGCAGGGCATGGAATCTGAATAGAAGATAGTGAAGTCTAAGTGAGGAATTCAGTGTAATGTGGGAGCTAGGCTCAGTGGTTTTCAGTCTGTGCTCTGATAGAAAACCAGATTATGTGAGTCTCGTCAATAAAATAAGGCCATATACAGAAAAATTAATTGATAGATTTATTTCCCCCAGTATTTTCCTTCATCTTTTGGCATCTATATCAATTGTGAGAAACCTAATGAACAAATAGCTATTCGTTCCTTCCCAGAAATGTCATTGTGGCTCCAGAGATGCTGACTGATATGGCTACTTCAACTAAGAAAAGCCTTGGGTACTGTTTATTAATGTATTTAGTTTGGACTCATTAAGGGAGAAGCTTCCACTGAAGCCAAGAATGTTTTCCTAATGTCCTCTTAATAGCTTTACCATCTCCCTTGAGACTTCTGAGCCAGTTCAGAGGAGATCCTAGTCCGCTAAATGTTTTAACATGGCCTCCTTAACCCTTTCTCCCGCTCTTCCTTTAGAGACTCCCCTACTTGATTTGGAATTATGGAGGCCTTTCTGAGTCTGCTAGATTTTAGACCCCCTTCACTTGCCTTTCCAAGGATGAATTGCAAAACTTTTGTAGGTATGCCCCACATTTTCATATATTTACTTCATAGTATAAGCTTCCCTTTCCCGATTGATATTATTAGATACTTTTTTTTAAGTGCACATTAAATCACCCTCACATTGAACATACCAATAGCCTCCCTGGACGTTGAGAAAAAACAGTGGAATTTACAAGTAAAGGAGAGTTTAAAAGTAAAACACAAGTCCTGAGGAAAGCACAAGGAAAGCTTGGAGGAGGCACCTCAGTTTTGTAATTGTTGGGATATGAGCTGTAGAATTCAGTCCTTTGTCAGGCTTAGGTGACCAGGTGGAGTATAATAGGCAGAGAGTGACCCAGGCAGGGTGACACACAGGGCCCCAGACTAACAAGGGGCTGAAAGCACTGAATATCACACCAGAAAAACCACGTATGTACTACTCTGTAGGAGAACGTGCGTAGCAAGGGAAAATTCAAAAACTTATGCTCTAGTGTTCGTTCTTTAGGGGGTGAAACTGTGTGTGTAGAAGAAATTTGGGCCTTATTTTGAGTCACGATTTTTATTCTTTTAATGAACCTTAGTCCCATTGACTATTTTTCTCCTTCTTCTGCAAAGATGGCTTTTTTTCTTTTCACTGTTCAGTTTCTGGTAATATATACTATGTGAGGTGAGGTTTTTAGTCTCAGATTATTACTGTTAATTACCATTTCTTGATGTATTGTTGCTTTTAATTGCACTTGTTTGGAGAATTTTTTATTTCTAGCATTTAACATAGTAGGCTCTTAATAAATATTTGTTGAATTCTTTAAGTAGTGACCGTACTGATGCATTGGTTTTTTAAATAAATTTATCTATTTATTTATTTATATTTTTGGCAGCGTTGAGTCTTCGTTGCTGCGCACGGGCTTTCTCTAGTTGCAGCGAGCAGGGGCTACTCTTCGTCGCGGTGCATGGTCTTCTCATTGTGGTGGCTTTTCTTGCTGCGGAGCACGGGCTCTAGGTGCGTGGGCTTTAGTAGTTGTGGTGTGCGGGCTCAGTAGTTGTGGCTCACGGGCTCTAGAGCGCAGGCTCAGTAGTTGTGCCACACGGGCTTAGTTGCTCCGCAGCATGTGGGATCTTCCTGGACCAGGACTCAAACCTGTGTCCCCTGCACTGGCAGGCGGATTGTTAACCACTATGCCACCAGGGAAGACCCTGATGCATTGTTTTGATCCAATGTTTAACTAGTTTTGTTTCTCATATGGTTGCTTTCTTTTAACATTTGCATTTAGTATAAAAAGTATTTTTTATATTTAATTTAAATAAATGCATAACTAAATGTGTTCCTATCATAAATGCTTGTACAAACAGCTTCTTTTTTTAAATGCATCTTTATTTATTTATTTGCTTGGCTCATTTTTTCCCTGTTTCTTCCCCTCTGTTCTTTTCACCATCAATCACTACCCCTACTCCCTAAAATAAAAAGAACTAGTGTAAACAGCCTGGGATATCCCTTTATATTTTTCTTTGTGCTCTTAATTATCCTGGACAGATACGTATAAACTATTAATATATACACCTTTGTATATATATATATAGGGGCTGTTTTTGGTATGTTTTTATTTTAATAAAAACTGATGACATTGTATATACATTTCTGCATCTTGCTTTCTTCTCTCATCAGTACTCTCTGGAAATTCCTCCAACTAGCTGATGTTGTTCCAACTTAATCTTTTATTACCATGGACAGATCTTTTATTATAATAGATGTTACCAGATTATTTTTCCAAATAGTTCTGACTCTCCACGTTTCTGTCAGCAAAATGGCTGAGAGTGGCCCTTTTCCCCGCATTCCTACCGTTAATAGTGGTTATAATTCTTTTTAATTTTTGCCAAGCTGATGAGGATTAAGTGTTAACTCATTTTTATGTTTATTTGCATTTCCTATTAGTGAATTTGAACATCTTTTCACAGACTTGCTGGCAGTTTTCATTTGTGCCTATACAGATGGCCTGTTTATAAATTTTGCTCATTTAAAAATACTGGATTATTTGAGTTTTCTTCCAGGAGTTTAACTTTTTTAATGGCAGGAGGAAGGAGGCTTAAGTTATTTCTTATGTGACTGATGAGTTGCCTCAGCATTCTTTCTGAATAATGCCTTCTTTTCCCTCTGGTTTAAATGCCTTCTGCTTTACAGTGTTGCATCATATCTGTCTGAGTTCTATGTGCTTTGATCTGTTTGTCTATCCCTGAGCTGATAACATGTTGTCTCCATTATTAGAGCTTTCATTATAATTTGGTAAATGATAATGAAAGTCTCTTGTCATGTTCCATGAAAAATTCTGGGGCATTTTGATTGTAATTGTATTAGATATGTAGATTAATTTGAAGAGAAGGTGTTTTCTAATGTTCTTCAGTAATGTTTTATAATTGTCTTATAACAGTATCGTACATCTTAGGCTTATTCCTTGGTACCTTATGGTTTTTCTTTTTAATTGTGTGTGGGGGATATTTTCTTTTATTACAGCTCTGATTGGTTATTTGTAGTATACAGGAGGGCAGTTGGTTTTGTATGTGGCTCTTTTATCCAGCATTTTTGCTTAATGATCTTATTAGCTCTTATAATTTGTTAGTAGCTTTACTGACATATTGTCTACTGTGTTGCTAATCATATCATTTGAAATTAAAGGCAATTTAATTTCTTCCCTTATAATTCCTCTTTTGTTGTGGTTTTATTGCACTGGCTAGAAACTCAAATGCAATGTTGAATATAAGGAAAGATAGCAAGAATCCTTGTTTTACTCTGATATTTATAGAAATGCTTCTAAAGTGTTAACCTTATGGTTTGGTGTTTGCTCCTGGTTTTGAGTGCTATCCTTTATCAGATAGAGAATATTGCCCTCTATTTGTAGGTTGCCAAGAGAGGTTGATTTTTAAAAAAACCATGAATGGGTTGTGAAATTTATCAAATATTCTTGCTGCTGTCTTTCTCTTTAAATACATTTGACTCTATCAGTAGATGCTGAGCTCTCCTTGCATTCCTGAGAGCTTTATTTGGCCATAATATATTATTGTTTTGTACATTGCTGAATTAATTTCCTTGTCTTTTCTTTAGTATGTTTATATTTATGATTGAGATCAGTTGTATGTTCTTTGCATTACCTTTTTTGGTTTTGAAAGCAAGGTTACATTAATCTCATAAAATGAATTAGATTCCTTCTTTTTCTCTTCCCTGGCTGTTTAAGAGAAGGATTGTTTATTTCTTGAATGTGTGTTAAAATTCACTCATGTAATCATTGGTACCTGTTGTCTTCTTGGTGGGTGAGATTTTCAACTTCTTCAGTATTTTTTGGTTTATATCAATATAACCTTTTTATTTTTTAAGTCAGTTTGGTAATTATTCCTGATTTTTCTTTTTTTTTTTTTTTGTGGTACGTGGGCCTCTTACTGTTGTGGCCTCTCCTGTTGCGGAGCACAGGCTCCGGACGCGCAGGCTCAGCGGTCATGGCTCACGGGCCTAGCCGCTCCGCGGCACGTGGGATCTTCCCAGACCAGGGTACGAACCCATGTCCCCTACATCGGCAGGCGGACTCCTAACTACTGCGCCACGAGGGAAGCCCTCCTGATTTGATAAGTTATCCATTTTGTTGTGTTTTGATATTTAAAGAAGCATTCATAAGCCCTGCTATATTATTTTTTCAATCTGGTACTGAAGCTGTGTATCCTTTCTCTTTAATATTATTTAGTTATTTTTTCTCTT
This sequence comes from Monodon monoceros, assembly GCF_005190385.1. NCBI lineage: Eukaryota > Metazoa > Chordata > Mammalia > Artiodactyla > Monodontidae > Monodon > Monodon monoceros. The sequence goes on along the minus strand of NW_021703778.1, from coordinate 152,267,494 downwards.
TGTCTTTATTAGTCTTAGTAGACATGATTATTTTATTAGTTTTCGTTTTGACTAGCTTTGTTTATTACTTCATCAACTTCCGCCTTTAATGCTATTACTTTTTTTCTGATTTTTCATTTTTAGGATTGCTGTTTTATTTTTCAGACTTGCAAGTTAAATAATTGACTTGTCTGTTTTTTAAAATAAATGCTGTAAATTCATGAACAAATTACCCTGTGTTTTGAGATGCTATTATTTTATGATAGTTTATTTCTAAATTTCATAATTTCTATTATGGTTTCTTCTATAATTCAAGACTTAGGAGTGCCTTTTGGAATTTTCAAATATGTATGTATGCTTAATTTTTAACTTTTTACAATTTATCTTTAAATTCCTTGAAATTTGTTGAAAATTCCCATTTGGCTTAGTACCATTGTTGGTTATTTGGTATTTTATGAGTAAAAAAACATTTTCTGGTTTTTTTTAAAATGTTTATGTGTGACGCTACAAATTTTTCTAAGAAATACATATTCCAGGCACAGTGATTTCCTCTTATTGTCTTATTCGACCATTTTTCTTCTGATTCTCAGTGTAACTTATCCTTTTTCATCCTTCAGGTTTAATTGCCACCTCTTCAGAGAAAACTTTCCTGCCCCCTTTTCTAAAATAGCCCCTTTCTGCCCCGTTGTTCCTTGTCATTGTCATGTTAGTTTATTTTTTAATAGTACTTTACATCACCTATAGTTGTGATTTGTTTACTTATGTTATTGTGTGTCTTCTCATATAGCATAACTACTTAGGTTACTGTATTGAATAGTTCTTCCTCCACTGGCAGGAACTTCATCCATCATGCCTGTTTCTGGGGCTGTGGTATGGTGTTTATCACACCACAGACATTCTGTGAATAGTCGTTGGAAAATGAAGGCTGCTTTCAAATGTAAATAACCACTTAGCTGCATATAATGTTCTTGGTAAAAAAAAAAAAAAAGTTTTCTTTCAAAGGTTTGTATACATTTTTGTATTATTCTGTGGATCTTATTCTTGCAGAGCAGAAAGTGCAAATCAACAAATTTTAACTTCTTTGTTAAAAGAAGATTTAAACCAAATCCCACATTCTTCAAGAATTCAGACAATCACAATTAAGTTTTAAATATTTCAACTTTATAAAAACATTTTGTTATAGCAGGTTACTGTTTTTTCAAATTATGTCTAAAATTTAGGACAGCTGGATTTCTGCTCTCTTTGTGTCTAGCAGACAAAGTTAGAAAAATAATTAGAGCTGCACAGATACATGAAATCTGAAAGTAAGACCTCTTGAAATAATTATGGATTTCTGAAACCATGTTAATTCAGCTGTGTGGATGTAGATAAATGACACTTTATGGAATTTTCCCATTATGGGTCAATAGCTGGTGCTGATTGACTTGGGTTTGGGGACATTGCAAATAATGGACAGAAAAGACTTTTTAAGAGACTTTGCAGATACAGTTTTTTCTTTTGTAATTTTCAAGACGTGTGTAAGGAAAGCTCTTTTAAGGTTTTTCACATAATTTACATTACGTGTTTCAAATTTTGATGATAAAAATCATAGGATAAATACTTAGTATGAATGAATTAGTACATGTTTTTGACCACTAGTCGTCAGTATTGAACCATCGGTTGTGACCCTGCAGGCATTGTTTATTAAAGTTGCTAAACTTTGTTGAAAAATGCGTATAATATATACACATACCTCATCTCCTAGGGCTCCCTGAAAATACACTTGGCCACAGATATTGCAACTTGAAAAATCTAATTATTTAACTATTGCTATTTGAAAACTTAAATTTGAAATGGTGTTGCTTTCCACTGTTGAAAAATAAAATATGACATGTGGAGTATTACATATTAAGACATCTGTTATATTTAACACTAAAACTGTCATTTCTATGCCTTTTGGTCAGAGTTTCTTTGAGGCTTTCTATTCAGGGTTATAATTCCTTTCTTCCTCTCTCCCTCCTGCTGAGGAAAAATCTTTTTATGTGTAGTAAAACAAAGACTACAATTTGATATGAGAGTTTATTTCACTGGAATCATATAGTCTTATGCCATTTTCCACATTTCATATTTCTAAGCTATACAGAAGTATACCAAAGACACTTTCTCTAAATTTTTATATTATATAGATCTAAAACACTTTTCCCTAGTTATCATTTTCTTCTCCTTAATAATCATTGCCTTTGCACCCTGTTGTCTACTCATCCCAGTTATATTCATTTTCCACTGATGTTCTAATGCTGTTTGTTCTTCGTCTGGCTAATCTTGTTTGTTTTTCTTTACTTGTTAGAAAAGCATTTTTTTTTAGCTCTGTCATGACTCATTGCATTTCTAGTGAATTTACATTTTTATTCAGTACGCTGGATCCTTTTTTTCTTTCTTTCTTTCTTCCTTCCTTCCTCGCTCTCTCCCTCCCTCCCTCCCTTTCTTTCTTTCCTTTCTTCCTTCCTCCCTTCCTTCCTTCCTCTCTTCCTTCTTTTCTCTCTTTTTTTTATACTGCAGCTGTAGTTTTATTTATTGCTCAAGAAAAGAGAAACTGCTTAGGTTTTTCTAACATACCCTTGCCCATATTATTACCAGGTTGGAACAGTATTTGCAGCTGTAACCTTATTATGTAGTTTTTTGGTGGGCCTCATATGGCAGTGAGAAAAAGTTATGCCTTTTCATGTTTATTTTCTGAGGTTGAGAACCTGAAGTGCTAATCACCAGTATCAGTCTTGGATGGGGATCAAGTCAGAGTGATTCTGTGATTCAGAGCCACAAAGCCTGGGCAGACTTGATCTCTGAAGCTCCATTTCCTGATCCTTGCCCTCCTGACTTGTGAACTTGTATAGAAGTTGCTAAACCTTACCTCTTTGTGTGGTTCATCTTAATAAGTAACTCATATGATTTATTTCTTTTTAAAAAGATGGCTACTTATCTTGATAGTAAAATAATTTTAGTTTTATATGAAAAATTTTTTGTGTTTCTTTTATGTCCTCGCCGTCTCTGTTTCTTCCGTTCTTCACATACAGTTCATCATTAAATTCTGTCAGCTCTATCTTGAAAATATTTTAATTGATAACAACTCACTCCTTTTATCACTTCTACTCTCATTTATCATCCTGTGACTCTTGTCTCCTGCCTGAGCTAGTGGAGTAGCCTCCTTGCTTCCATTCTTACTTCCCTGCAGTCTTTTCCCCATAGAATCAGATAATGCCACTTCTTTCTTCAAAACCCTTCAGTGCTTTCTTTATCACATTCAGGATGAAATCTAAAATCTTCAGCCTAAAAGGCCCCTCTGAGGTGGTCCCTACCTGCCATCTTACTCTGATTCTGTCATTCTTCCACTTGCCTACTCTAGGCCAACTACACTCGCCTGGCTTTTCCATGGACATGTCAGGCACCCTCCTGCTTCTGGACATTTGTACTTTCCATTCCCAGAGCCAGGGATTTTCTACTCTGAAAACAGTTGCATTGCTTATGCCCTCCTATCACTCAGAGCTCTACTTCAGAAAGGCCTTATTAGTTATTCTACATAATACACCCCTTCTTCACTCCTGAGCCCCTTACATTGCTGTATTTTTTTTCTTTATAACACTTCTCCTTACTTGTCATCTGTCAGCTATCTGTCCCCCTGAGCAGGATGCAGGCTTTATGAAGGTAGGCACTTAGTCTGTTTTGCTCATTGCTGTATCTCCAGCACCTAGAACAGTGCCTGGCATAGGTCTAGTAAGTGTTTCTTGAAGGAATGAATGTTATATGCTATGTTGTCAGAACTATTCATAGTGAAATATTCATTTGGCCAATACCCTCATGGACCTACCATGTGCCAGGTGCTGTGCTGGGGACTAGGGATTTAAAAACACTTAAAATGATGTATTGCTCTTTAGGGCTCTCAGTTTAGTTGGGAAAATAGAAATGTTAACAGTCATTGTAATTCAATAAGTGTGTTATTTCAGCTTTGCTTAGACTCTAGACTAGCCCGTACAGGAAATAGTTACCCCTTCTCTGCCCTTTGGAAAATTTGGGTGAAAGAGATTGTGCATTTTCAAATCATTTTAGGCAGTTCTTTTATGAATGTGATTCTACCCCGTGGCTTATTGCTACTTGATAAGCACTTTACCAATCTGTGGCTGAAATACTAATTTAAATTCTGACCCACTATACTTTTGATTCACAACATAGCTCTTTGTCTTATTTTATGCCATGCTAACTATTTTCTTCTCTCTTTTATGTTTGTTACCTGTGGATTATTTTTTTCTTTGCAAGGTTAGAGTAAATACTTTTTTTCTGTAAGGTTGTGAAAAATCTATTAATGTCAACATGCTGAAAGAAAGGAAGTAGATGGAAACAAATGACTGGATATTAGGGGATTTGTCTTTCACAGCTGGTTGAACACTATTTGGCACAGCTGGAAATGTGCAAGTCCCAGACATATCGTGTTCTTTAGTCTTCTTCCTTAGTCTTTTCCTTGATTCCCACCCCCCGCTTGCCTCACATGCCCACCCACTTATTTAACATAAAGTCTATTTTATTAGGCTTTGATCATTTAGATGACAACAAAACACTTTATTCTTTGTGTGGAAAGTATTTTTTTCCCTGAACTTCTTACAGAAGTTGGAAGAGATCTTAGATGTTGTCTCTTTCAACCTTGTACTCATCCAGTACTTGAATTTCCATTCACAGTGCAAACTTCCTGCCTGGTTTGTGGATATTAAGGACAAGTCTCCACAAGCCATGCTATCTTTTTTGTATTGGGAAATATTGAGAATAATAGCTAGCTGGATTAAAGAATGTTCCATTTTGATACTGTTTTTCAGGGGCCTACTGTTTAATATTGATAAAACAAAAGCTGAACATTTAGAAATGTATTCCACATCAGAGAAGAGGTAACATGTCAACTGTTAGCCTGCTGGTTAAGGCCTTTGGATTCCTTTGAAGGGTGCAGTTCTGTGAGAGGATGTGTGTATGTAAGTTGTCCTGAAATTCTTATAGTCTCATTTCTATATAATTAACACTCATGTCATGTCTTGTTAGGCTTTTTACTTTATAAAAAAAAATTACCTAAGGCTTTTAATCATTACATGCTTGTAATGTACTTTCTATCCTCTTTCACCTCCCCATTTCAACTTTCTCCAAAATTCTCCCATGTATACTAACTTACATTTTCTTATTATTCAAGTGTTTTCGAATAGTGTGCATTTTTCAGAGTGTCTTTCTGGGTTGATCACTTTGCTTGTAGTTTCCTTGGTCCTACCCTCATTGAAGTTAGTCCTCATACAATTTTTTTTCTCTTTTTTTTTTTTCCTGCTTATTTGCTCTCGGTTCTCGAAGAGTTACTACTTATTCTATTAGGGCCATTATGGTCTCCGACTCATTTTTTGTTTCACCTGTTCTTTCAGCATAGGCATAGGAGTTCTTATAAAGCATCTTGAATTCTCATTGGAAATAGTTGAGATTTACATTATAGATAAACACTCACATTGCTTCTGTGAGTTGCATTTAAATCTGACACATATTTTATGTTCATACTACATATGATTAGATCTCAAAGTATTGTTTAATCACATTTCTTTTCCTATGTGTGCATATTTTTTCTTGCCAATATTGTCATTGTAAATTATAACAAATAAGGCTAGCATGAGTCTGTGTGAGTTCCTTTGTGTAGGGACTGTATGAAAATAGACATTTAATTCTGTTAATGCTATGATGATGATGAAAAATGTTTGTGCTCTTGTTGACTGAACAGCTGTCTGACAATAGACTGAGATTTTCTGAGTGCAGGACTTGTTTAATTTCTACTTTATGCTTTTCTTGAAGAGTGGAATGTTTCTATCTATGTTTTCAGCAAACTTATCCTAGACCATCTGTTTATAAAGCCCTATTTCCGTCATTATCAATTAATATTTATTGGGTAACTACTGAGTGCATAGTAATATTGTGCAAACAAAGATGACTTTGCTACAAATAGGCTTATTCATAGATTTGGTACTGTTTTATTTTGATTAGAAAAAAGCAAAAGAAACAACCCCCTCTCCCCCAAAATCCAAAGGCGTAAAATAATACCCTCTAACTCTGAACAATGAAAGATGTTGTATATTTACAGGACATTCTGCTCAAATACATATAAAACTTGAGAAATTCTAAATTAAATTTCCATAATTATCTATGATCTTCTGTTTGTCAACAATTCTAACTCCGTGGTCCTGCATTTAGAAAGTCAAATGAAGTATCATATTGCTCTGGGATTTCTAATAAAACTATGAGTCTCTTTTTTGAGAGGAAACTACTCAGATAAAAACAGACCCTCCACTAAGAGTGGTTGCTTTTTGATTTTGAAGGAAATCCTGGAAAGTGTACTTGTTGGGCTCACATTTAACTTTACTTGCAAGATTTTTATTAAGTAAAAGATTGCATAAAAATACAATCCATTCCAGTAAAAGCAATGGCATTTAGGAGAATAATACTCATTACCATTGTTGCTTTTGAATTAAAGAAGTCAAAGGACTTATATGTCTTTTCAGCATACCAACTTTGTAGGCAATAATTAAGGTTTTGTTTTGCAGATTGGCAAATTTAATAACGTTTGAAGAACGAAATCCTGACACTAGTCAATAGGGGTTTTACTTTTGCGTTATTTTTATAGTCATGGTAATGGATTTTCGCTGATTCATCCATGGTCTCTGGCCTGCTTAGTCTTCCATGTGGCCTTTGGCTAAGGTTTAGGGTAAAGGCTATGGCCATGGAAGAGAGCAAAGGGAATTGGTTCTCGTAGTGATTGAACCCATGGCCTTGGCTGGCTTCATTGGCACAGGGTACCCTAACCAGTCACAGACTCCATAAATATGGATGTAGTGGAACCAATAAGTTTATTTATTTATCAGGGAACATAGGTCAGTAATATGTGCTCATCTGTTCTACCACAGTAATTCCTATAAAGCTTTTTGGATTCCTGAAATAATGATCACCTTATCATAAGAAGAAGGAGGGAAAAAAAAAAAAAAGAAAAAGACATCTAGGCCCTTCTCAAAGAGAAGCTTTGAGTTTTATGTTTCAAAACCTCAGGTATCTTTAAAGAACATTATTTAGGATTACACTTACCATCAGAAGTAATACCAATGTACTTAACTACTGATAAATCTTACTTAACCACACGATACCTGATATTACTCTACTCTTTGCAAAACAAGGATGGTTGCAACTTGTGACTCTACTCACTATGTGCTTACCACTTCCATCTGGAAAATACACATAGTTCACCTGGCAGCAAGTCTTTAGAATCTCTCCCTTTGATAGCCCCAAAATCTGTATGGTGTCATAATGGTGATGATCAATATTGGATTCTCTTCGGACTTCTGTCACGCAGTTCTACTTTCACTTATTAAAGTGTTTTAAAATCGTAGATGTTGGTATGGAATTTTTGTTCCTTGGTATTGCCTGAAAAATAAATTTCTTTGAATAATTTAAGTAGCAATCACTTAGCTATTTCTGAGATATTGGTTCAGGGATTTAGAATATGAATGTATTGTTTTCTGCCTTGAAAAGAAACTTAATTTTTTGTTTTGTTTTGTTTTGGTTTTTGTTGGCACAGATAATCCCCAACTGGATGAACTTAAAGGCTAAAATTTTCCATGACTTTAGCTAGTTTTCATGTGGGAGGAATCTCTAACTTGATTTAGGAAAAAACAAAATTTAGAAATTCACAGAACTTGACAGAAATAAAATCTATGTTAATTTAAATGAGTAGTATTAGTTTTGAGCAATAAAATCCTGCTGTATTATGTGTATATATTCCTTTTCAAAATGTGTATTCTTCTATTAATGTTTGGTTTTGGAGCTGTGATTTAGGTTTACAGAAGAGAATTTTGGAAATGGACACCAGATTTTTATATTAAAAAAAAATTCCAGTTAAGTCAGGTTCCAATTACAGTGTTTTATACATACTGAGTACTTAGTAATGTTTTTCCTTGATTTGAAATATAACATGTCCTTAAGGCTATTTAAGTTTTTAAAATACATAAACATAGACAACTTATAACTTCAGTTTATAGCTTATGTGGTCTAATTTGGATCAGAATATCACCATATTGTGAAGCTTAAAATATTTGCTGATTTTTATTTTGTACCTACATGAAGAATGATTATAAAATAGATGACTGTGAAGTCATGAAAAGACATAGAGGAAGCTTAAAGGCATATTACTAAGTGAAAGAAGCTAATTTGAAAAGATCACATACTGTAGGATTTCGACTGCATGACATTCTGGAAAAAAAAATATGGAGATAGTAAAAACATCATTGGTTACCAGGAGATGGGGTAGGAAGGGGAGAGGTGAATAGGTGGAGCACAGAGGATTTTTAGGACAGTGAAAATACTCTGTATGATACTATAATGATGAATACATGTCATTACACATTTGACCAACCCGTAGAATGTTCAACAGCAAGAGTGAACCCTGTGTAAACCATGGACTTTGGGTGATTATGATGCATCAATTTAGGTTCATCACTTGTAACAAAGGTGGAGGTTTTGTTGGAGGATGTTGATAATGGGGGAGGTTATGCATGTGTGTGGGCTGAGTGTATATGGGAACTGTCTGTACCTTCCTCTCAATTTTGCTGTGAACTTAAAACTGCTCTAAAAAAATAGTCTTTAGAAAAATAATATATATATATGTATATACATATATATATATTAAGAGCAAGTATTTTTATAATTCTCAGTAACATGACTTTCATTCTTTATTGTTACAGGAACAATATGACTTAAAAGTTTGTACCTTTAATATAATATTACAGACCTATTGTTCAATATGAGCACAGACTTGTTTTTCTATAGTCCTGTTGGTTTACCAGTGAATCATCAACATATTCTTGCCCTTGTGACCAAAGGCATGCAATTGTAGTGCTGCTGAGTGATTAGGATAAAACAGGATAGCTTATGTTCATAATTTTTTTTTTTGTTTTGGAAATTTCAGTGGCCTGTGTGGGTGTTAACATGTGACCTTTATTTCATTCCAGCTCCATCATTCTTACCCAAGCTTGCTGGTCCATTTAAAGTAGACAAAGGGCCTTTAATTCCCTATTTGTTCTACATTTTTGAGTGTGTTATTTTTTAGAGCCTCTTGAGAAACATGCCTATTGTCAAAGTTGTGGCAGTTTTTATGGTCAGATGAGAGGTCTACAAACATTTTCTTTTTCTCCTTTCCCCTACTCTTTAAAAGGAAAGGCTGTATTTTTTTTATTATATTTGTGAGAATTCCAAATCATCTACCTCTAAAGAACTGCAGTAGTACAATACTCAATATGTTAGTCTTTTTAATGGAAATAGGCACACTTAAGGAAAAGAAGAAAAATTGTTGTTATTAGAAATTTAAATGTGCTCCAGGGGCCCTCTATTAAGGCTCAGTGTTGTTGCTGTGATCTTAAATGTATAAAAGACAATCTGAATCCAGGAGCAGGGCACATGATAGCTTTATAGCTGAACTGCTTTTAAGGAAAAAAAAAAGCTTTAAAGGGCAAAATAACATAGTAATAGAAAGCCATTGGCATGTGATTTTTTTCATCTTTTTATAGCTGCTTTTACTGGGTCAGTTTTAATATAATTCTAAATTGTTTGATCTAAGTCAAATGGAAAAGAAATCCAGTGCAGCCTTACACACTTAAAAAAGGTAGTAAATGAGTTAAAGTTTGTTATAAGATTTGAAGAAATGACTTGTAATTTTGATTTAGTTAATTTTAAAACTATTTCTCATTGACTGTTATCTGTGTTTCCGAAATTTAAAGTGCATTATATTTACTTGGTCTTAAGAGTTAGATTTTCTTTCTTTGTCTTTCATTTTAAACTAGGTAATATAGAAAATGGGTTCAGTGTTCTGGGCTAGAATATTGCTTGTGTGTTGTTTACTGGCTTATGTTGTATAGGTAGGTTTAAAGTTAATAGGTGTGGGCTTCCCTGGTGGCACAGTGGTTGAGAGTCAGCCTGCCGAGGCAGGGGACACGGGTTCGTGCCCCGGTCCGGGAAATTCCCACATGCCGCGGAGCGGCTGGGCCCGTGAGCCATGGCCGCTGAGCCTGCGCGTCCAGTGCCTGTGCTCCGCAACGGGAGAGGCCACAGCAGTGAGAGGCCCGTGTACCGCAAAAAAAAAAAAAAAAAAGTTAATAGGTGTGTTATAGGTTGTTTGAAGTTTGACTTTTCTAAATGATAAGGTGGAAATATAGTAATTTGCTTTGGGTTGCTCCTCAGTACCTGACTTTTGTTCCTCTGCTGAAAACAATAGAATTTAAGCTCTTATTGCCTCAATTTTCCAAGACTTACATATCCTTAGAGTATTAGCTACAGTAGAGACATATATTATTTTGGAAAAGTGATATTATAAATAACTGGTCAGATGTGCAAGGTGGAAAGTTCAGAGGAAAGGAAACTTTATCGCAAAATCTTAGATATCCAGGAGAATCAGAGGTTCTTTTTTTCAACAGCTCATACATGGAAATTCAAATTAAAAAAAAAATAGTTGACTTTCAGAAGAACTATGTTTTTATAGGGCATAATTCCATGTACTAGAAAACACAGTTTGATTAAAGTTCAGCTTGTTGATTTTTATTCCTTTCACATCAAGTAAAATTACTAATATTTATACTAATTATAAGAAATGAATATTAAATATCTATTAGTATGAGAAAGAAAATAATTATTTCTCAACCGCCCTTTAAGGGGGATGGATCGTGGTAACAGGTCTTTTCTTTGTGTGGTGAGGAAAATGGGGTACTGGGCATGGTAATCAGTGTCAGCATTCAAAATTGAGAACTGGAATAGAGGCACACTGCTCTGCGTTAACTCGGGGAGGGAGATTTAGAAGCCTGTTGGGAAGGCCCAGAAGCTGCAAAGAAACTGAACAGTGAAGCTGAAGAAGATGTAGGGAAACAGGGGGGAAGGAGAATTCCTGGTTAGTGGAGTAGGCCAGGAGAGTTAGGATTATATAGAGACTTGATGAGTGTACTCCATCCACCGATACAGTCTTACGTAAATTCTACATCACTCATTAATGTTTTTGGTGTAAGTAGGTTATCTGGAGGTGAATGCAAAGGGGTTCAGCGTTCTACTTAGTGGTGAGCACTGGGCTATGAGTTAACTTACTAGGAGTCTGGGTTGCATTAGGCATAAGGTTTGATGGGGGAAAAGTTTGTAGGCCAAAAAAGTACTGATAATGTTATAGTTGGTCTGATTTTGAGCTAAAATTGGTGGGTAAAATTTTAAGGATACTTGCATAGCCTCAAATTATCTACCAAAATATTTGTTCATTACTTTAGTGATTTTAACGTAGTTCTACATATTCTTTGATATTCTCCCTCTGGGAGGTAGAACTTAATTCTTCTCCCTTTGAGTGTGGGCTGGACTTAATGACTTGCTTCTAACAGAGTCTGGAAAGGAAAGAATACTAACTTTATGGCAGGAAGATTTGGCAGACACCACACTACCGTAATCAAGCTATCAAGCTTAACATCACTAGTCCTGAGTCATGTTGATATCACATACCCACCAGTGTGATGCATTGAGAACGGCTTACCTCTGTGGTATTCTGTTCCCAAATTTATGAGCTTTGTCTAATCATGAGAAGACATCAGAAAAACCCAAATTGAGGGACAGTCTACAAAATACCTGGCTTGAAGATACCTGAAATATTTTCGAAAATGTTGAAATCATAAAAGCAAGGAAAGATTGAGAAACTTTCCCAGATTTGAGGAAACTAAAGAGACAAGCTGCTCTGAAGTATCTTGGAACAAAAAAGAACATTTGATAGTTGAGTAAAGTCTGTAGCTTTTGGTTTTGTAACAGTGTTAACATCTTAGTTTCAATAAACTTACCTTGGTTATGGAAGATGTTACTTTTAGGGGAAGCTAAGTGAAAAGTATATGGGAACTCTGAGCTGTCTTTACAACTGTTCTGTAAATCTGGATTATTTAAAAAATAAAAAAACTTAAACCTATTCAGAGGATTTTTTTCTAAGGAAAAGACTAAAATGATGACTTTGAAAACAGGAAAGGATTATTAACTCTTTGACTTAAACCCCCAAGTAAATATTTATTTTCCAACATCACTACACCGTAATAATTGTTTTTACAGAAAGAAAGACAGCTTGGTGCTTGAGAAAATAATGGTGGTTAAGAAAGATGGGAGAAATCTGGAAAACTTTCATATATGTGATGAACAGAATTGGCCAATTGCAAAGTGAAGTTGTTATTCAGGAATTATAAAGGGATATTTATTCAGCCATTCGATAACATATGTTTACCACCTAAAATGTGTCAAGTATTGTGTTAGAGTTAAAATATGATCATGACAGATGAGGTCCCTGGCCTTCTGAAGCTTACACCTTAGTGACACCAAATCTTTTATATTACTCTTTGGAAATGTAAACCTCTAGATAAACAACGATTATTTGTATGTCTATCTAAGTAAAAATAAGCATATAAATGAATTAAGCACATTTTAATAGACTTAATCAAAATAAAGTATGTAAACACTTGGGAAATGTTAATATGTCTTTCTTGTTTTTTTGACGTAAAATGTAATAGGATTTTTAAAATGTAAGTTTTGGAACTCATGAGAAAGGGACAGAAATGGATTAATTCCAGTTAGTAAAATGGAAAAATTTCTTCACTGGAGAATTTTTGGGGTTTAAATTCTTAGTAAGTTAAACTCCTAGAGTTGCAGCATGCAGTTAAGTCAAGTTTTAAAACCTTAGCAGGTGACTCCTTCTGTTTCTCGTACCTCAGTAAGCAGAGGACACAGGTGGAAACAACTTGGAACATGAAGAGATGTACAGAATCACACTGGAAGGATCTTAGCAGCTACTGTTTGAAGGTTGCAGAGTCTTCCAAGGTAGATTTTGAATTTGGCTTTGGAAGTGAATGGCTCTTATATTTGGGACAAGCCCATCTTGTTTGAAGTTGCTTATGGCCTTAAGTGATGTCACCGGGTTTGGGTGAGCCTTCACTGCATACTCATTTGGAGTGGCTTCTGCCCAGGAGTTTGAATCCAGAATGGGAGGCTGACTATTTACAGTTTGATGAAACTTATCAACTGCCTGAGGAAGTCTTCCTCATAATCTCCTCTCTGTGGAAAAACCCAGGCTGGTTTTTAGTTCAATGAAAAAATATTGACTGAATCCATGAACCTTGAAAAAATAGTATTTTGTTTGTTTAAAAAACAGCAGCATGCTTTCTACAGTAACTTACTTCTAGACCAGCACTAGATTAAGTTTTAGAGAACCTGCAAATATATATTTGATATGAAGAATATACTTGGCAATAAAAGGTGTATGACATAACTGGAAAAAAAACATTGAAAAGATAACCAGTTAAGTGTAACTCATTAAAGAAAAACAGGTGACGGGGCTATAGGTTGAATGATGATGTTGAGGAATAAGATAGTTCAAATATTGTAAAATGAATTGATGAAAAGTACAGCAACAATTCATATCTTTTCAAAAAATATTTCTCCCTCCTTCCCTCTCCCTCTTCCTCTCCCTTTCTGTCACAGAAACACACACACACACATATTAGGTGGAGTTAGACCGAGGAAGCATGGGAAAAATGAAGATGCCAGCAGTAATTTTCAAGTTTCTAGGATAATTTCGTTCAGGAAAAATTTATAAACACATCCCACCAGCCAAAACTGAATAGATTATACATACTTAAGTAAATATTATTACAAATTCCACTTAGGCTACAGTAAAGAACAAATAATAAACATCAAAATCATTTGATAGCTACCTGAAAAGCTTTATGTTTTGTAATACTTTATCAATTGTTAACAATTTAGTAATCGTAATAGTTGTCTTTTATTGTATATTTTAATGCCTTACAAGTATAAAATTATTTAGTCTTCATATCCACCCTATAAGCTTGATATTGTTTCAACGTGGAGAGGCAGTGCCATTCAATGGTTAAGAGGCACACAGCCTGAGTCTATGTCCTGACTCTGTCACGACCTTGGTGAATGACCTTGGGCAAGTTATTCAACTCCTTGTAGCCCCAACTTCCCTCTTAATAAAATGGACTTAATGGGCTTCCCTGGTGGCACAGTGATTGAGAGTACACCTGCCGATGCAGGGGACACGGGTTCGTGCCCTGGTCTGGGAAGATCCCACATGCCGCGGAGTGGCTAGGCCCGTGAGCCATGGCCACTGAACCTGCGCGTCCGGAGCCTGTGCTCCGCAACGGGAGAGGCCACAACAGTGAGAGGCCCGCGTACCGCAAAAAAAAAAAAAAAAAAAAAAAATGGACTTAATAATAACTCATGGAACCATCATAAAGATTAAATGTATATATTCAATATATGTAATGTGTTTAGTTAATATATGTAAGAAGAAGAAGAATGCCCGGACATAGTAAACACTATATTATTTATACTCAAATCAAAATTATTTTTATTTGATGGTGTCTCTCCACGTTTTTACTCAATTGTTTTTTATTAGTGAGAGCAGGAGCCATGCAGAGGGAGCTGTAATCTCATGGGTAGGGGGGACATTGTTATTTTATATATGCATATATATGCACTTTGGAGATATATGTTGGATATGTGAGTTAATGAAATTGGAATATGATTGATTATACTTGCATCAAAACAGTTTTAACATGTTTTGCTGTTTGCCTAAAAATAGTTTTTCTATTGAGCATCATAGAACTTGTTGGAAAAGACTTCTGGAAATTTGGCTTTTCTCAACTTAGATGGCCTCTACACATACACCTTTTTAAGTCTAAATGCTAAGTGTTGAATTTTTTTTAAACAAATGGAATGTCTTTTAGATGTTATGAAAGATTGCTCTTAATATAAATTTTTTTCCTTAAGTTTAATTTTGTTTTAACATAGAAACAAACACTTATGTGGTTAACTTTTGAAATTTGTATTATCTTAAAGTTCCTTTTTTTCCAATTTATTAAAGAGAGAAAAATGTAGAAAAGAATGCTTTTCTTTGCTCTATGTGAAAGTATGGTTGAAGAGCAAGTTATATGTTGTGACAAAATGTCATGTATGTGATAATGATGCAGCAAGCATGTTTCTACCTTGATATTTTTTCAGAATTTGAAAAACTAATGAACTGGTTTTAGGTATTATGTCAAAATTGTTGAGCTGATAATATAACTTTTAAATACTATTATTTCGGCAGGTAAAATTTGTTTGTTTCCAAGAAAACTGTTAGCTGTCTAAGCTCTCTAAATGTGTTACAGAATTCCTAAAGATGGGAAAAAGTGAAACTAAGTGGAACTTGATTAGGTAGATCGGGAAGTTGTTTATATTTGAGCCCCAATGAAATGATCTTATGACTTCAGTGAATGAGCAGGTTTTAATTCCTGTGTATATTTTGTACAATTCATAATCATCTTCCTCAGCCTTTTCTTAATAGATCCTAGTAATATCTTTCAGTTTTATATGTATTTTGGAATAATACTGATTTTCCCACGTCTTTCTTTCTAGGCATTGAAGAAACAAGAAGCTAAAGCAGAGGAGAATGAGGGAGTAGTGAAAAATAAGCTAAGACAAAGTGAAACTGAAAAGAGTAAAGTAAGATTTTGAAAATTAACATTTTGTTTAAAGTTTTGAATTTTATTTAATTTATCTTTTTATACAGCAGTTTCGTATTACTTATCTATTTAATACATATTGGCGTATATATGTCAATCCCAATCTCCCAATTCATCCCACCACAACCACCACCCCTGCCATTATCCCCTTGGTGTCCATACGTTTGTTCTCTACATCTGTGTCTCAATTTCTGCCCTGCAAACTGGTTCATCTGTACCATTTTTCTAGGTTCCACATATATGCGTTAATATATATTTGTTTTTCTGACTTACTTCACTCTGTATGACAGTCTCTAGATCCATCCACGTCTCTACAAATGACCCAATTTTGTTCCTTTTTGTGGATGAATAATATTCCATTGTATATATGTACCACATCTTCTTTATCCATTTGTCTGTCGATGGGCATTTAGGTTGCTTCCATGACCTGGCTATTGTAAATAGTGCTGCAATGAACATTGGGGTGCATGTGTCTTTTTGAATTATGGTTTTCTCTGGGTATATGCCCAGTAGTGGGATTACTGGGTCATATGGTAATTTTATTTTTAGTTAATTTTAAGAAACCTCCATACTGTTCTCCATAGTGGCTGTATCAATTTACATTCCCACCAACAGTGCAAGAGGGTCCCCTTTTCTCCACACCCTCTCCAGCATTTGTTGTTTGTAGATTTTCTATGATGCCCATTGTAACTGATGTGGGGTGATACCTCATTGTAGTTTTGATTTGCATTTCTCTAATAATTAGTGATGTTGAGCAGCTTTTCATGTGCTTCTTGGCCGTCTGTGTGTCTTCTTTGGAGAACTGTCTATTTAGGTCTTCTGCCCATTTTTTGATTGGGTTGTTTGTTTTTTTAATATTGAGCTGCATGAGCTGTTTATATATTTTGGAGGTTAATCCTTTGTCCATTGCTTCATTTGCAAATATTTTCTCCCATTCTGAGGTTTGTCTTTTCATCTTGTTTGTAGTTTCCTTTGCTGTGCAAAAGCTTTTAAGTTTCATTAGGTCCCATTTGTTTATTTTTGTTTTTATTTCCATTACTCTAGGAAGTAGATCAAAAAAGATCTTGCTGTGATTTATGTCAGAGAGTGTTCTTCCTATGGTTTCCTCTAAGAGTTTTATAGTGTCCGGTCTTACATTTAGGTCTTTAATCCATTTTGAGTTTATTTTTGTGTATGGTGTTAGGGAATGTTCTAATTTCATTCTTTTACATGTAGCTGTCCAGTTTTCCCAGCACCACTTATTGAAGAGACTGTCTTTTCTCCATTGTATATCTTTTCCTCCTTTGTCATAGATTAGTTGACCACAGGTGTGTGGGTTTATCTCTGGGCTTTCTATCCTGTTCCACTGAACTATATTTCTGTTTTTGTGCCAGTACCATATTCTCTTGATTACTGTAGCTTGGTAGTATAGTGAAGTCAGGGAGTATGACTCCTCCAGCTCCGTTTTTTTCCTTCAAGACTGCTTTGGCTATTCGGGGTCTTTTGTGTCTCCAAACAAATTTTAAGATTTTTTGTTCTAGTTTTGTAAAAAATGACACTGGTAAGTTGATAGGGATTACATTGAAACTGTAGATTGCTTTGGGTAGTATAGTCATTGTCACAATATTGATTCTTCCAATTCAAGAACATGGTATATCTCTCTATCTGTTTGTGTCATCTTTGATTTATTTCATCAGTGTCTTATAGTTTTCCGAATACAGGTCTTTTACCTCCTTTAGTAGGTTTATTCCTAGGTATTTTATTCTTTTTGTTGCAATGGTGAATGGGATTGTTTCCTTAATTTCTCTTTCTGATCTTTCCTTGTTAGTGTATAGGAATGCAAGAGATTTCTGTGCATTAATTTTGTATCCTGCAACTTCACCAAATTCATTGGTTAGCTATAGTAGTTTTCTGGTGGCATCTTTAGGATTCTCTATGTATAGTATCATGTCATCTGCAAACAGTGACAGTTTTACTTCTTCTTTTCCCATTTGGATTCCTTTTATTTCTTTTTCTTCTCTGATTGCTGTGGTGGCCAGGACTTCCAAAACTATATTAAATAATAGTGGTGAGAGTGGACATCGTTATCTTTTTCCTGATCTTAGAGGAAGTGCTTTCAGTTTTTCACCATTGAAGATGATGTTTGCTATGGGTTTGTCATATATGGCATTTATTATGTTGAGGTAGGTTCCCTCTGTGCCCACCTTCTGGAGAGTTTTTATCATAAATGGGTGTTGAATTTTGTCAAAAGCTTTTTCTGAATCTGTTGAGATGATCATATCGTTTTTATTCTTCAATTTTTTAATATGGTGTATCACGTTGATTGATTTGTGTGTATTGAAGAATCCTTGCATCCCTGGGATATATTCCACTTGATCATGGTGTATGATCTTTCAGTGTGTTTGTTAGTATTTTGTTGAGGATTTTTGCTTCGATGTTCATCAGTGATATTGGTCTGTAACTTTATTTTTTTGTAGCATCTTTGTCTGGTTTTGGTATTAGGGTGGTGGTGGCCTCATAGAATGAGTTTGGGAGCATTCCTTCCTCTGAAATTTTTTGGAAGAGTTTGAGAAGGATGGGCGTTAGCTGTTCTCTAAATGTTTCATGGAATTCACCTGTGAAATCATCTGGTCCTGGGCTTTTGTTTGTTGGAAGATTTTTAATCACAGTTTCAATTTCATTACTTGTGATTGGTCTGTTCATGTTTTCTATTTCTTCCTGGTTCAGTCTTGCAAGGTTATACCTTTCTAAGAATTTGTCCATTTCTTCCAGGTTGTTCATTTTTTTGGCATAGAGTTGCTTGGAGTAGTCTCTTATGATGCTTTGTATTTCTGCAGTGTTTGTTGTAACTTCTCCTTTTTCATGTCTCATTTTACTGATTTGAGTCCTCTCCCTCTTTTTCTTGATGAGTCTGGCTAAAGGTTTATCAATGTTGTTTATCTTCTAAAAAAACCAGCTTTTAGTTTTATTGATCTTTGCTATTGTTTTCTTTGTTCCTATTTCATTTATTTCTGCTGTGATCTTTATGATTTCTTTCCTTCTACTAACTTTGGGTTTTCTTTGTTCGTCTTTCTCTAGTTCCTTTAGGTGTAAGGTTAGATTATTTATTTGAGATGTTTCTTGTCTCTTGAGGTAGGCTTGTATAGGTGTAAACTTCCCTCTTAGAACTGCTTTTGCTGCATCCCATAGGTTTTGGATCGTCGTGTTTTCGTTGTAATTTGTCTCTAGGTAGTTTTCGATTTCCTCTTTGCTTTCTTCAGTGATCTCTTGGTTATTTAGTATCATACTGTTTAGCCTCCATGTGTTTGTGTTTTTTACTTTGTTCCCCCTGTAATTGATTTCTAATCTCATAGTGTTGTGGTTCTAAAAGATGCTTGATATGATTTCAGTTTTCTTACATTTCTTGAGGTTTGATTTGTGACCCAAGATGTGATCTATTCTGGAGGATGTTCCATGTGCACTTGAGAAGAAAGTGTATTCTGTTGTTTTTGGATGGAATGTCCTATAAATATCAATTAAATTTATCAGGTCTGTTGTGTCATTTAAAGCTTGTGTTTCCTTATGAATTTTCTGTCTGGTTGACCTGTCCATCGGTGTAAGTGAGGTGTTAAAGTCCTCCACTGTTATTGTGTTACTGTCGATTTCCTCTCTTAGAGCTGTTAGCAGTTGCCTTATGTATTGAGGTGCTCCTATGCTGGGTGCATATATATTTATAATTATTATATCTTCTTCTTGGATTGATCCCTTGATCATTATGTAGTGTCCTTCCTTGTCTCTTGTAACATTCTTTATTTTAAAGTCTATTTTATCTGATATGATTATTGCTACTCCAGCTTTCTTTTGATTTCCATTTGCATGGAATATCTTTTTCCGTCCCCTCACTTTCATTCTGTATGTGTCCCTAGGTCTGAAGTGGGTCTCCTGTAGACAGCATATATATGGGTCTTGTTTTTGTATCCTTTCAGTGAGCCTGTGTCTTTTGGTTGGAGCATTTAATCCATTCACGTTTAAGGTAATTATTGATATGTATGTTCCTATTACCATTTTCTTAATTGTTATGGGTTTGTTTTTGTAGGTCCTTTTCTTCTCTTGTTTTTCCCACTTAGAGAAGTTCCTTTAGCATGTGTTGTAGAGCTCGTTTGGTGGTGCTGAATTCTCTTAGCTTTTGCTTGTCTGTAAAGCTTTTGATTTCTCTGTCGAATCTGAATGAGATCCTTGCTGGGTAGAGTAATCTTGGTTGTAGGTTCTTCCCTTTCTTCACTGTAAATATATCATGCCACTCCCTTCGGGCTTGTAGAGTTTCTGCTGAGAAATCAGCTGTTAACCTTATGGGAGTTCCGTTGTATGTTGCCATTTTTCCCTTGTTGCTTTCAGTAATTTTTCTTTGTCTTTAATTTTTACCAATTTGATTACTATGTGTCTTGGCATGTTTATTCTTGGATTTATCCTACCTGGGACTCTCTGTGCTCCCTGGACTTGGGTGGCTATTTCCTTTCCCATGTTAGGGAAGTGTTCAACCATAATCTCTTCAAATATTTTCTCAGGTCCTTTCTGTGTCTCTCTTCTCCTTCTGGGACCCCTATAATGCGAATGTTGTTGCATTTAATGCTGTCCCAGAGGTCTCTTAGGCTGTCTGCATTTCTTTTCATTCTTTTTTCTTTATTCTGTTCTGTGGCAGTGAATTCTACCATTCTGTCTTCCAGGTCACTTATCCGTTCTTCTGCCTCAGTTATACTGCTATTGATTCCTTCTATTGTAGTTTTCATTTCAGTTATTGTGTTGTTCATCCCTGTTTGATTGTTCTTTAATTCTTCTAGATCTTTGTTAAACATTTCTTGCATCTTCTTGATCTTTGCCTCCATTCTTTTTCTGAGGTCCTGGATCATCTTCACTCTCATTATTCTGAATACTTTTTCTGGAAGGTTGCTTTTCTCCACTTCATTTAGTTGTTTTTCTGGGGTTTTATCTTGTTCCTTCATCTGGTACAAAGTACTCTGCCTTTTCATCTTGTCTATCTTTCTGTGAATGTGGTTTTCCTTCCACAGGGTCAGAATTGTAGTTCTTCTTGCTTCTGCTGTCTCCCCTTTGAAAATTAACTTTTCAAGTGTAATGCTGTTTGGGGCCAGTGATATTCATTGAGTACCTTGGAAAGTGTCCCTGAGGTTTTTTGTTAGAGTGCAGTGAAGCCTTTATGTTTTGATGTGGAGTCACTTGGCTTGAGGGCTCTGCCACTCTCTGCTACTTGCTCTTGGAAACATACACAGGTAGTTCGCTACCTTGTCTCCTGGCCGCTCTCCTTTTCTAGAGGTGAATTAAACTTGACCATTCTTTGCTGGAGAACATTTAAAGAGGTTGACTTTACTGTAGGGTTGGGAAAGACCTGTTTTTTAAAGGTTGAATATTTTGTATCTACTCATTTTTGTTATAGAAGATAGGAACAGTTACCAGCCTAGTTCCGAAAAATCCTCTATTCTCATTAAATATTAAGTATCTTTGATATGAATTCATGTCTGTGAGGCTATAGAGCGTAGCATTTTAGAGCTAGAAAGTAACTCAGAGGCCAAACAACTCTCTTCAGTTTGCAAATGAGTAGATTAAAGGCCAAGCCCAAGGTAATGAATGATAAAGTGAAATTTTGCTTCTGATATAATGTTCTTTACTCTGTATTGCCTTTTCTATTTACCCTTACCTCCTTTATTTTATTTCACCAACCTATGTAAAGTTGCATGATGCGTCCCTGCTGTCTTTACGGTGGTAAGCAAGGTACATCAGGTCATCACGTTTGCTCTTTGGGAGTTGTAGATGCTGATATTACCCAGGAAACATGACCCGTATGGACCCTGGTAGATTTTGAAACCATGTTGACTTCAGTGCGATTTCTTCCCTTTTTATTTATTTATAGAAACAAGAGAACAGGTCAGATAATATTTTGTGTGGATTCTCTGCTTCCACATGTACTTTATAGTTGACTTACAGTTGGCCCTTGAACAATGGGGGCTTAGGTGCCCTGACCCTCTGTGCAGTCAAAAATCCGAGTATAACATGTAGTCAGCTCCCCGTATTTGCAGTTTCTCTCTAGCCATGGTTTCACATATGTGAATTCAATCCTATAGTACTGTAGTATTTACGAGTGAAAAAAAATCCGTGTATAAGTGGACTTGTGTGGTTCAAACCCATGTTGTTCAAGGGTCAACTGTACTTTTAAAAATATGTGATAGTTATTTTATGAGCTGCTGTACACTTTTAAAAAACTTATATAACTGTATGAAAAAAATATTTTGAAATAATAATAGATTCATAGGTGTTGCAAAACAAAAATGTACCATGGGCCAGTTATTCTCAGTGATAACATTTTCTATAATTGCCATCCAACATCGAAACCTGGAAATTGACACTGTTGCAATGTACAGAGCTTATGCAGATTTCACCAGCTTTATGTGTATACTCATTTGTGTGTTAAGTGTGTGTTTGTGTGTGTGTACTTCTATGCAGTTTTATCTCATGAGTCTCAATCTTATTGCCGCGATAGTCAAAATACAGAACTGTTCCATCACCACAGTGTTCCCTCATGCTACTCCTCAATAGTCACACCTTCCACATGAACAATTTCTGAAAGACTAATGTATAGATAGTAGTTTGTTCAAATGAAATGATAATTTAGGATAACTGTTACAAATCAAAGCACTTAATAACATCTTAATATAAATTTGTGATTTCACAAAACAACCTTACCCTTACAGAGTGCAAACATGTCCATCATATGTAAGCTGTGGATTTTTAACAAAAGTGTCCCATCTGTAGGGGAGGAAAAATAATTTTCCCTTTACCCTTCTAGGTTCTTTGGCTGGTATAATAATTAAATTGACATAAAACAGATTAACAGGAGAAAAACAAGTTTATTTTGTATGTATGGGAGCCCCATAAAAATATGAGACTCAAAGACAGCCAGGCAGTTGATGCTTATCTACCATCCTGAACTAAGGCAAGGAATAGGGGCTTGGGGCTTCAAAGGGGAGGAACACAGTTCACAGGAAGATGAGAAGAGTATATGTATGGTAAACAAATGTTTGCCCTGCCGTGAAGAGGTCTTTCAGATATAGAAAGTTATCTTTGGTAACAGCTCTCTTTCTGGTACAGACCTCCTTTTTAAGTTTTTAAATGCAATTTAGGGGAAGGTAAAAAGCTTTTCCTGAGTCTGTTGGGTTTTGATTGCCATCAACTCAGAATAATACTTGTGCCAAGAGGCATATTTTGAAGTGGAATATTCTTCTCCCCTTCACATCCTGTTATATTTTTCAGCTTGAGGTAAGCGAAGCACGTTGACTTTGTAGGGTATTTAGTCACCTAACTGGCACATTTTCTGTGGATACTTATCTAATGGCAATATTATTAGGGAAATTTAAAATATCTTATTCTGATTAAAATTTTTAGAAATGTTAGGAATATTGGAAATATTAGGAATATAAGAATATTAAGAATATAAAAAATAACCAATTGGATGAAATATACTTTGAGTCATTGGGTCCCTGAAATTTTTATTCTAATTTTGTTCATATGATACTACATGTAGTAATTTAAAGAAAAAACTGCTTCAGAATTTACATTAAAATGATTTAGAACTGAAGGGATCTCAGATTATCTAATATAAAATCCTTAATTTAGAGGTGACAGAAAGGAGGCCTAAGAAAAAGAGATTTAAATGGGGGTCATAATTGAGGTGGAACTGACTAGAGCCAAGACCTCCTGCAGTCTGGTCTGGTTCACTTTTTGTTATTTAATTACCATTATTTTAATGGGAGCATTGATATATGTTTAGAGCAAGATATTTTTCCTTTTATGTTAGCTGTAAAAATCTGAAAACTTTTTCACTTTTCTCCTCTTAAACTGAGCCTGTAATAGTTTAGTTATTTTCTGCCCCATTGGACATTTTTCCTTATTCTTTGTTGAAACTCTAGCTTGAACAGGAATTGGAGCTATCTCGAAGGTTATTGAATCAGTCAGAAGGCAGCAGAGAAACACTTTTGCATCAGGTAAGTCTATGCAAGCTATGATAATCTGCTTTAAATTAAATCAGGATTGAGTCTCTTTCCCTATTAAATGTCTTTGTGAAAGGGAAAAAAACCTTAGATCTAGAAGTATTTTTCCTTAAGGAATGTATATTAACACACATAAGCAAAAGATGAAATCCTTTCAGGAAGATTCAGAGAAAGCCAATATAAAACACCAGCCCAGGTTCCCACTGTGACAGCATATCTTGCTGATTGCTTTTCCAGTTTAGGAATTATCTCTCTTAGCACAACCAGTGTAAAAGTGAGACTGGATGTGTAAGATAAGATTTTCCCAGGAGCTTAATTTTATTCAAGGAGACGTTAGAGAGTGTAGGCGGAAGTAAAATACATAAAACAAACCTTGCATGTTCAAGTTACTTTGAATGCATCACTGTCTTATATTCACATTTTCAAGCTGCTACCTGCCCTGCTTCCTTTTAACCAGAGATAAGGCTTAATTTTAAAGCATAACATTTTGCAGCCCATTAGCCGATAATAGGAGTTTGGTGCTTCTGATATCTAAAGTTCAGTAACTTGAAATAGCCATTTTATACACATTGGGTAAAGGCATGTGGGTTTCTAACTACCTTTCTGCCTGTGTTTAATATAAATTGCAATTGTAACTTCCTCTGTTTTGAGGTGTGGCTTACATAACTCACTACATAATATGCTAGGCAGGCAAAGTTGTCAGACATCTTAGACGTTCAGAAGGAGTATTACGTTTTGACAGTTAATCCTGAAGCATCTGAAACCGTAGCTCCTGTTTTACAAAATGTTTAAAAATGTGTAATGGCTTTGTTTTGCAGCCAGTGGTCCAATGGAATTAATGTTGGCAGAGTTTAGAGTTTCTTTTTTGGAAGTTTATATTTGTATTCATTTCCTTCTGATTTTTTTTTTTGAACTCTGCCTTGTAATTTCTAATCTTATCTTTTGAAATAAGAGATTTATGTGTTAAAGTTGTCATTGTGACTTTACCTGAGTCTCTGCCACTGCTGACTTGTTTAAAGGTTGTTGTGGACATGCTTGCTAGTCTCCAGATATACAAAGAAGAATAAAATGGTACCTTACCTCAAGGAGTTTATAGTTTATTCAACAGCTTTTATTGCTTATTTATTTTGAGCAGTACTTTGATATCACAGTGTGCTAAATTGTGATCGTTTTATTTGACTTTACCAACCAATAGACTATGTTCACATGAAAGAAAATAAGTGAAAAATATAAAAATGTATAGTACTTAATTGGAGGTAGTTTGGGTTAATTAACAGTAGAGTGGACTGAGGTGAAAATAGGGATTTAAAAAAAGTGTGGTCAAATTCTTTGTCACAGTAGACACAGAGAAGGGGAAAGAACATTCATTGTTTGTGGAAGGAATGGGAGGAATAAAGAAATGGAGCAAGAGACTGTTCCACTGTGCTTGGCATAACAAGGAGATTAACTTGGCTTCAACTTGTGCTTACAGTAGCCCATTGGAAGTACATTTTTTTTCCCTAGAAAAATAATTTGTAAGTTCAGTTATTCTTTTCCTGCTTTTAAAACTGATAAAATTTCATTTTTGACTATGTGTATTTAGGTAGAAGAACTCCGTACACAGCTCATGAAAGCAGAAGGTGATCAAAAAGGCTTAGTACATCAAGTATCTCAGACTTCCAAACAACAGTCAAACCATCAGGACGAACAAGAAGATGACTGGAGGTTTAGAAGAGGTATAATTCTGATTTTTAAATGTCTGGGGCTTTTTTGATCTTTCTTAAATATTTCCCATTTTCAGAATCGCTTTCCTTATGTTATATATTCTTTTCATCCTATTTCTTCATCTACTACAAGGTTTTCCAAGTTAATCATAATTTAGCATCCAGTTTTTTAAAAACAGACTTAATTTTAAAATTTTACGTTTATAGCACTATTGAGCAGAAGGTACAGAGATTTCCCATGTACCCCTGCTCCCACATGTCACAGCTTCCCCCACCATCAACACCCCTCTCCACAGTGGTACACTTGTTATAACTGATGAACCCTACATTGACACATCATTGTCATCCGAAGTCTGTATTTTACATTAGGGTTCACTCTTGTTGTGTGCTCTACAGGATTGGACAAACATAATGACATGTATCCACCATTATAGTATCATAGAGTAGTTTCACTGTCTTAAAAATCCTCTGTTTTTCACTATTCATCCCTCTCTCCCCTAACTTCTGGCAAGTACAGATCTTTTTATTGTTTCCATAGTTTTGCCTTTCCCAGAACCTAGTATGGTTGGAATCATACAGTGTGTAGCCTTTTCATATTGGCTTCTTTTACTTAGTAATATGCCTCTAAGTTTCCTCCATGGCTTTTCATGGCTTGGTAGCTCTTTTAAAAAAAATTTTTTTTAAAGCACTGCATAATATTTCATTGTTGGATGTACCACTGTTTATTTATCCATTCACATACAGAAGCCCATCTTGGTTGCTTCCGAGTTTTGGCGATTATGAATACAACTGCTGTAAATTAAATGTCTGCGTCCAGATTTTTGTGTGGATGTAAGTTTTCATCTCTTTTGGATAAATACCAAAGAGTGTGATTGCTCGATTATATGGCAAGAGTACGTTTAGTTTTGTAAGAATCTTCCAAACTGTCTTCCAGAATGGCTATATCATTTTTCCCTCTACCAGCAGTGAATGAGATTTCCCGTTGTTCTGTATCCTTGTCAACATTTGAAGTTGTCAGTGTTCTGGATTTTGGCCATTCAGATAGGTTTGTAGTGGCATATCATTGTTGTTTTAATTTGCATTTCCCTGATAACATGTGGTGTGGAGCACTATTCATATACTTATTTGCCATATGTGTATTTTTTTTTGGTGAGATATTCATTAAAGTCTTTGGCCCATTTCTTAGTATGGTTTTCTTATTGTTTTATTCTTATTTGTTTCTTGTTTGTTTTCTTATTGTTAATTTTAAGAGTCCTTTGTATATTTTGGATAGCAGTTCTTTATCAGATATGTCTTTGCAAATAATTTCTCATAGTCTGTGGCTTGTCTTTTCATTCTCTTGACAATGTCTTTCACAGAGCCGAAATTTTTAATGAAGTCCAGCTTGTCATTTCTTTCTTTCATGGACTGTGACTTTGGTGTTGCATCTAAAAAGCCATCACCAAACCCCAAATCATTCTCTTATCTTCTAAGAGTTTTATAATTTTGCATTTTACATTAAATCTGTGATCTATTTTGAATTAATTTTTGTGAAAGGTTTAAGATCTGTGTCTAGATTCATTTTTTTGCATGTAGGTCTTCAGTTTTAGCACCATTTGTTGAAAAACTATCTTTTCTCCATTGTATTGCCTTTGCTCCTTTGGCAAAGATCAGTTGACTGTTTTTATGTGAGCCTACTTCTGGACTCTCTATTCTGTCCCTTGTATCTACCTGACCATTTTTTTTCTTTTTTGCCAGTACCACACTGTTTTGTTGGATAGTGTCAGTCCTCTAATTCTTTTCTTCTCCTTCAATACTGCACTGGCTATTCTGGATTCTTTGCCATTCCATGTAACTTTAGAATCAGGTTGCATACAAAAAATAACTTGCTGGGATTTTGATTGTGCTTGCTTTGCTTCTATTGATGAAGTTGGGAAGAACTGACATTTTGACAGTATTGAATCTTTCTGTCCATGAACATGGAATATCTCTCCATTTATTTTGTTAATCTTTGATTTCTTTCATCACAGTTTGGTAGTTTTCATCATATATATTTTGTTAGATTTATACCTAAGTATTTAATTTTTTGTGGATGCTAATGTAAATGGTATTGTCTTCAATTTCAAATTTCACTTGTTTTTTGCTGATATTAGCATCCAATTTTAATGTCTTCTCTTCTTGATTTTTAAACCCATTTCTGTTGTCAGACCTGCTTATCTCATGAGTCTTTCTTTTAGAAAGAGACAGCAAGGCAGTAGTGGAATTTTTTTCAGATTCGTACACACACACACACATTTTTTCCCAATATATGCATACAATTAAGATTCTATATTTTTGTTACTTGGAGATTGGTGACGAAATTTAATCACATTGTAGAAGTGGTTATGAACAATATGACTGGCTTTTATTATGTTGATTAGGAAGACTTTGTGTTTGAAAACTGTTAGAATGCTTTTTCAGTGGAGGTATTGATTTAGGCTGTGGAATTTAATTACTCTGGATGTATTTCTTTTCGAAAGTTTGTGTTTAACAGAAATGGTGATACTGAAATTTTATAATGGTTTCTGGTAGACTATTTCAGACTATTTAAATATTAACGCTTCTTAGATGCCTAAATTACTGTAGAAACTCTTGTAAGCATCTGATGTTACAAATTCCCCAGATTCCCTACACATAACTCAAATGTTGCCTAAGTTAGAATTTCCACATTGCCAGAAAATCTTCACTGGATGGCAAATTTTGACATACCTATCCTAATATATTTGCATGCCATTAAGTTCGCTTAAGTTTCATTTGATGTTGTAATTTAATCATATTTTAACATCAAATACTTTAAAATTTATTTTTAACAGTAAAATATAAGGTATTAGATTATTCATCAAAATTTCATAAAGATGCACGTAGGAACTCTCATTTTGTTTGGAAAAAGATCCTGTGGTACATTTGTTATATGTTTTGTTGTCTCATAAAATCTAGTTATTTTTGGTGTCTTTGAGGACTAGAAGAATCTCTTTTTTTTAACTACTTCCCAGGTTAAAAAAAAAACCCTTTAAGTTCTCTTGTCATTGTGACAGTGGACTTCTTCACCTTCTTTTAACAATTCTAGAGTTTTCATCTTTATAGAATACTTGTATTATTTTTAAAAATTCTACATAAGAAATTACACTCATCACGCTCTGCTTGCTGTTTGTTCCTCTACCGACTGCAAAATGACTTCCACTTCTACTTCTAAAATTGACTTTGCTTAGTTTACTAGTGGTCTTCTCTGTCAAATTCAAAGGAATCTTTCCATTACTTGCCTTACTTGACTCCTGTTTGTTTCCTCTTAGAACTCTTCCACTGACTTCATTGTTCCTACTCTTTCCTGGTTCTTCTGTCTTAATTGCTTTCAGTCTTTGTATTTGAATCTTTTCCTTTTGTTTACAGTTTGCCTTTTAAATGCCTCTGTTGTCTAGAATCCTATTTATGGTTTTTCTCACTTAGTACCTCTCCCTAGGGGTTGTTATTTAATCTTATGCCTTAGCTATCACCTACAAACGATGATCCCTAAATCTAGCTCATCTCACTCTCCTAACCTTCAACCCTCCAGATGGAGTTGTTCATTGGGCATCAATATATGCCTTTCCAGAATGCTCAGTCAGCCGATTTACAACTGAATTCATCCTTTCCTCAAAACCTGTTTTTATTTCCTATCTTAATTGATCGTATCATTCTTTATCCAGATAAGCCTAAAATACAAAGAACATCCAAACTTATTTCTTCTCACCTCCATCTAATTAGTCTCTACTGTCCTGTCTATTTGTAGATCCTGATATCTCTTGAAGTTGCTTCTTTCTTATTCCCCCTAGCCCAGTTTAGGCATGCTTCATGTCATCTCTGTTACCCTCTTAACTTGTCTTACTCTGTTGAATAGCTTGTCTATGATCTGTCTTCTGTACTGCTACTAAAGGGACCCTTCTAAGACACAAACCTTTCATGTTATTCTCTTGATTAAAACCTCTCATTATAATTTATTGAGTTCTTACAGGGCATTATGCTACTCATTTTACACTGTCTCCTTTAGTTCTTAAAACTATTCTATGAGGGGGGAGTATTCTTACTTCCATTTTAATGACTTAAAAAAAAGACTAAAGAACAAAGAAATTGAGTGCCTTGCTTAAAGTTACATTTGTTGGAAGTAGCAGACCAAGTCTTTTTTCTACCCACACTTGAACTCTTAACTGCTATCCTGTACTGACCCATCATTGTTTGTGGCAAGAGTTCTTTAAAATGGAGCATATAACCCACTGGGTGTGGGAGGAGAGTGTTTGTAACACTATATTTTATACTTTATGTTTTAAGTATTTTAATTTTGATAAATGTTTCATTATATATGTATATATGTGTGTATATCTATATATTTATATATATCCACACTCATGTTTTATATCTATATTATGAAACATATCAAAGTATTATGTCATCACACCAAATACATATGTGTTTTATAAATATACATATATGTATGTGTTTATACACATATTCATATGTATTATCTCCATAATTTGTATAATATATTCATACTAATGTTAATTTGTATACGTATGTATACACTAATGTTATATATATCATGAAACATGTCTATGTCTATATGTAGATAGGTACTATAGAGAGATATATGCACACACATATGCATATATAAATTTATAAAATAAAAAATGTATTTATAAGATGAATGAATGTGTATATTTGTCAAATACATTTACACATAAAAAATATGCATATTTTCACGTTGAAGTCCTAGCAGGGGTGGGCAGAGTATGGCCCATGGGCCAAATCCAGACCTCCCCCTGTTTTTGTAAAGAAACTTCATTGGACTAAAGCTCCTCCCATTCATTTATGCATTGTCCAGGTCACTTTTGCAATTTAATATCAGAGATAAGTAGTTGTGACAGAGACCATATAGCTGAAATATTTACTATCTGACCCTTTACAGAAAATGTTTGTTAACTCCTGGTCTGTAGGCTAATTTCTAAGCTCCCTGGCAATGCATAGCTCCCTGCTGACTCTCCTGTTTCCCTCCCTCATATGTATTAGCTATGTAGAACTCCTGTGTGTGCAGTTACCTGAATATGAAATCCAATATTGTTCCTCTATGCTTTATGCTGTTTCCTTTCCCTGAAATATCACCCCAACTTCATCTCCTTTGCTTGGTGAAATTTTGTATCTATTTTTTAGAACTACCATAGTAACCAGTTCTTCCTACCTCAGTTTCTCATTAAGATAGAGTTAATCATTCTATCCTTTGGACTATTTTTGTATAATAACCATGTATTATCCAGAAATTATACAGATATAGAGAACTGTTTGTCTAGTATCTATAAGTGCTCTTATCACACTATTAAAATACCTATGTATCTTTCATCCAAAATGTACAATTTTGACATTTTAATATTTCTAAAGTTAGCATGTGTCTTACACATGATCTATAAATTGGATTTGCTAGTGTTTCCTTCCTTCTTTCCTATTCTGGAAAGGAAGCTACTAGAAAAAGAGTAGTTTTAAATTGATAATATATGTTCCAATTTTTGACATCTTAAATTCATGGAAGTACTTTATTTTTATGTTTTCTTTCTATTCTTGGAGTGCAAGCTCATTGAGAAAAGGATTTTTGTGTTATTTATCTTTGAAAAAGATGGTGTTAACAGTGTCCTGTTCATCATATACCAAGTATTTCATGTTGAACTAAAAATAAATACTAAGTCAATTTATATTGTTCAGTGATACAATTGTAGGTAGTAGTCTCCAGAATTAATAGATTAGAGGTCATAACACAATCAAAATTTAGCAGCATCATTTGTTTACGTTGCAAGAAAAGTGTTTTGTTGTGTGAACTTCAGTAACTTCAGTTAGGTGGAGAAGCTTAGTTGAAAATTCTTTCAGTATTTTTGTTTTAGAGTTTGGGGGTAATATAGGAATGTAAGGCAAATTAAAGAAAAAATGCATAGAATTTTCTTGAAATAACTTGTACTAGAAATCAGATAACACTTTAAGTTTAGTATCAAAATGTGATAGTATTGGATGACACAGCAATGTGTATATTTTAGAAAACTGTGTGAGACTTGAAACAATAGAATGACAAATTCTGAGAAGTCTGTTGGGTGACAGTGACAGTTAATAAGTGGATTGTATTAGGTAGAATATTAAAACATACCATTCGAAAGTACATTATCCTGTGAGTAACGAACAACCATCAAGCTTTACATTTTCTCTTTTAAGGGGTTGAGCGGGAAAAAGAGGATCTGGAGAAGCAGATGTCAGATTGGAGAGTGCAGCTGAACTTCAGTGCAATGGCATCTGAGTTAGAGGAAGTGAAGCGGTGCTTGGAGCGAAAAGACAAGGAGAGAGTACATTTGGCAGCACAAGTAGAGGTGACTTTGCTGTTTTTAAGCTGTATTCAAAGTACTTCAGTTCTGTTTCATAGAATTGCTTAATGAAATTTTAATATAAAGATTGTGATGTTTTATGAACTCTAGTTTGGATATAGATAAGGTAAAGTTATATAGATGACCACTTTAATTACATACAAAAATTTCTATGAATTCATTTCTCTTCATTGGGACCTCAAAGTCAGGATACCTATCAAACTTGAAAATATTCTTGTTCCAGTAGCAATTGAGCCCATCCCTCAGACAGAGGGTCCTTTTTTCTTTGAAGGAACAGTTATTTAGGGGATGAAACTGGCAGAAGGCACAGCAAAAAGTTATTACTGATATTTTTTCTTTGGAAACATAAAGGGTTTCAAATCTCCAGCTGTTTTCCATGAGGTAGAGTTGTGATGCCTCCATCAATTTAGAGTTGTGTAGTAGTCATGAATGATGTGGTAACCATGAGTGAAGTGTAACTAGGCAGCTACCATTTCCAGGTTGCCTTTTATCTAGCACAGATGGCGTAAGTATCAGAAAATATTAAAAACCAAAGGAGAGAACTTCATAAAAAGAAAATGGCTTAATTCCTATTTTAATTATGCAAATTAGATCAAACATGGAGGACACATTTGGAAATAGATATGTATCAGTCTTACTCTGTTCTTATTAGTGAAGTTGTGTTCTAATTGTAATAAGTTGCCACGTTTGAAGAATTTCCTAAATAATAATGAAAGGTAGAAAATTGGTGTTAAAAGCATATAACTTTATATAATCCAAAGGAAATATTTAATGTTACTGCAGTCTGAGTTTCTCTTTCATCTTGTCTGTGCATCAATAGAAAATGTATTTTAATTAATCAATTAATTAATTAGCTTTAAGCTGATAGTTAAGTTTAAACACAGTCTAAAATCTCTACATTTTTTATTCCGCCCCACCATGTTTTATGTTTTTGATGTCAAATTTTACATCTTTTTGTGTATCCTTAACTGTTTATTGTAGTTACAGTTGATTTTCTGACTTTTAACCTTCCACTAGCTTTTTAAGTGGTTGATTCACTGCCTTTACTATATATTTTCCTTTACCAGTAAGGTTTTTTCCTTTCATATATTTTCCTACCTTTATAGGGCCTTTCCATTTTCCCCTGAAGAAGTTCCTTTAACATCTCTTGGAAGGCTGGTTTAGTGGTGTTAACCTCTTCTTAGTTTTTGCTTGTCTGGGAAACTCTTTCTCTCTCCTTCAATTCTGAATAACTTTGCCACATGAGTATCCTTGGTTGTAGGTGTTTTTCCTCTCATCACTTTAAATAAAATATATCATGCCACTCCCTTCTGGCCTGCAATGTTTCTGCCGAGAAAACAGGTGATAGCTTTATGGGGCTTCCCTTGTATGTGACTTGATTTTTTTTTTTTTTCTGCCTTTAAAACTCTCTCTTTAACTTTTACTGTTTTAATTATGGTATGTCTTGGTGTGGATCTCTTTGGGTTCATCTTGTTTGGGATTTTCTTTGCTTCCTGGACCTGGATGTCTGTTTCTTCCGGCAGGTTACATTTTCAGCCGTTATGTCATCAAATACATTTTCTACCCCTTTCTTTCTCCTCTCCTTCTGGCACCTCTATAATGTGAATGTTACTATGCTTGATGTTATCTTAGAGGTCTCTTAAGCTCTCCTCATTTGTAAACATTCTCTTTTCTTTTTCCTGTTCTGACTTAGTGATTTCAGTTATTCTGTTTTCCAGGTTGCTTATGTATTCTTCTGCATCACCTCATCTGCAGTGGATCACCTCTAGTGTATTTTTCATTTCAGTTATTGTATTCTTCACCTCTGATTCCTTCTCTTTTATATTTTCTAATTCTTTTTCGAAGTTCTAATTGTGTTCTTCCGTTCTTCTCCCAAGTTCAGTGAGCATTTTTACGATCATTGCTTTAAACTCTGTATCAGGTAAATTACTTACCTTCATTTCATTAAAGTTTTGTGGTTTTCTTTTTCCTGGGGTTTTATTTTGTTCTTTTGTTTGGAACAGAGTCCTCAGTCTTATCATTTTGCTTGACTTTCTGTGTTTGTCTCCATGAATTAAGAGAAACAGTTACCTCTCCATGTCTTGAAGATGTGTCCTTGTGTAGGAGTGTCTTTATACAGACTATGTATGTCCAGTGGCTTTTATGGAAGGTCTGGAGCCGAAGTGATCCTGGGCTTCTCCTGGGGTGTACTGGGGGCTGCTCCTTGGTGGTAGGGGTGCTGGAGCTGGAGCCGTGTGGTCTGGGGCTTCGCCCAAGGCCCATAGAGGGCCACCACCTTGGCAAGGGAGCTGGAGCCAGAGGGGCTAGAGTTGGAGCCCAGCATGAACCAAGGCTTCTCCAGGGGTGTGCCAGGGATTGCCACCTTGGTGGGGGACTGGAGAGGGAGGCTTGTGTGGGCTGGGGGGGTCTGATGAGGCAGTCTTGGCAGGACAGCTAGGGTGTCAGGCACTTGTCACTCTGCTGCCTCTGTTCTGGGACTTGGAGTAAGTTTGTGTTGCCAGTCTTTAAGAGCAAAGTCTCAGTTTTCTACAGCCCTCTAGCTCTCCTGGCTGTAAGCCCTGCTGGTTTTCAAAACCAGTTAAGGGGGCTTGTCTTCCAGGTGCCAGTCTGCAGGGCTGGGGTACCCGAAGTTGGGACTGAACCCCTTGCTCCTTAGGGAGGACGTCTCCTTTCTCTTTTGGGTCACCTGCTGGGGGTTGACCTTCTGGGTTCTGACTAAATTACTTCTCTTCCCCTTGTACCTATCTTGGTGTGGTTTTCTTTCTTTATATCCTTAATTGTGGAAGAGCAACTCTGCTAGTCTTCAGGTCATTCTCAGAGATAGTTGTTCTATAAGTAGTTGTAGTTTTCGTGTGTCCTTGGGAGGAGGTGAGCTGAAGGTCTTCCTACTCTGCCATCTTGATCTTGCCTTCCTCTCTACATGTTTAATAAATTCTTACTAGAAATATTCTCAGAGCAGTTGTAATTGTAGGACTTTTAAAGGTTTTTTATGAGAATTATTTAGCCTTTTATTCTGCTGACAAATGTGGTAAAATATATGATTATTTTGTCAAAGTTAAATATTAAAAAAAAAAAAACTATGCTAATGATGCCAGAGGTAGAAAAATCTCTTTGCTGAGTTGTTTAAAACCACATGTTGGTCTGTGCTCCCTCCCTCCTTCCTCTTCTCCCTTCCTTCCCATTGTTTCTTTTTATTTACCATTTATGGAATAAATTGAAAAAAACCTCAAGTATGTAGACATTTAAAAATTATTTATAATGTAATAATGCTCTCATTGAAAGAGGCTGGCTTTCCCTAAAGTCCTAAATTAATAGTTCTTTTACATTTTCACATGTGTTACCAGAAGAGTTGGAATTCTCTTGGGTTAGTTGGGGTAAGGTTGTATAGATTTGGATATGAAACACAATTGGAGAGAAAGATTGAACATCTACTCACATATGAAATAGTTAATGACCATCTATTACATGCCAGGCACTGTTCTAGTTACTGGTGACATGGCAATGAACAAAAACCCCTCAGATTTCCCTGTTCTATGAAGATGATAATCTAAAATTGACATAGAATGTTCTTTGAGTTTGTTGCAAGTATAATTGAAATTCCTTTTGGGGGATGAAATATTTTTTTCCTAATTTCCATTGAAAAGCATATCACAAAAAGACATTGTTCATCCTGGAAGAAATTACCATTTATCAGTTTTCCCTGATTTTTCTTATTTTTAACAGTAAAATAATTAATTAAATTTATATCAGTTGTTTTAGATTTAGTGACACTTCTGATTATGGCTTGTTTATTTTTTATACTTGCGGAGGCCCTCTGAATATCTATTCCTAAGCTATTCTCAAAGTGACATCTAGTATAGACTTTGTGAGAGATATATATAGGTCATGGATCGCTCAATTTAATCTCTAACAGTGGAAAATTTATTGAAATTTAATTGAAAAACATTTAGCCTCTGCTTTACTTTTGGTGGTATGGAGTATTGCCTTATACATTCCATAAAAAGTGGAAATTAATCTCCTTTAGTTGCTTTTTTAGAAATCAAATGTAAGTAAGAAAAGATGCATAAAATGAGATTATTGATCAGGCCCAAGAACATTTGAATAGTACCATTTCTTGTGGTTTGTTTGATCATTAATGTCTTTCTCTTTAACCTTGACCTAACACCTCTCCTGCAGAACCTTATACAGTCTCGTAGACTCATTTTTTCTTTATCTTCCATCCTCATTTCCATCTTTTGTTGTTCTAGTTGTTCAGTGTTTCCATAGTGTCCTCTTTTTGTGGAAATTCTAAAACTTTTCCTCCCTGAAGCCTTCTTGGATTGTATCCACTGCAAGTGATAATCCTTCTTTCTGAACCATCCTTTTGCCTATGTCACTGAGGATCTTATGGCACCCATCTCACACTGTCTTAAAGTAATCTGGGTATGTTTCTTTAAAATTTCAAAGCAGGTTGAAATAAAGGAGAAATGGGGCTGCAGAAGAAAGCGGTCCTGTCACCAAGACAAATCTGACCTTGATGTTCCTACCTGGTAAAGATACCATTTTTCAATGTCTTGTCCTCTGGACAAGACATCTGGAAACTTGAGTTTTCTGTGTCCTAGAATTAATGTGACCCAGGATGCTGGTTCATATTAATAGTGACACTTGCAAGAGAACAGTATATAAAAGAGTGCCAGTTCATTGATGTACCCTGTGGGAATCCTACGTGGATATTTATACACTATTCTCTTGTGCAGGGCACCAGTCTCCCAATTTTCTGTACGTACATTTTAGAAAGCTGAATTAGTAACCAAAAAGTTGTTGGTGAACACAGAATCAGAGAGTAATGTCTAAAGGACTGTTTGTTCATGGCTATGGTAAGGCTCCCCCACCCTCTGCCTCTCTTTAACAGCATTCTTGTACCCAGAGATCCTGTTTACTTTAGCAGATTCTGTCTTTATTCCTGGAGTATGTTGAACTGATTTCTTCTGTCTTTCTATCAATCTCCTGTGCTTCCACTCTGATGCTTAACCTTCTGTTTACAGTTTCTTTTGATATGTTGCTGTGCACAGAGTTTGCTCTGGGCCATTTACCAGTATGCATTGATGTTATAATTCAAACTTGTGGCATTCTGGGAGCCACTTATGAATTAAAGACTTAGACCCTTTTCAAATCATAAATGAGTATGGGGTAAGAACCGGGTCTTATCTCAATATCCTTTTACGCAACCCCTGCAAACAATGTCTCACCCATTTTAGGCACTCAGTTAATATTTGTTGACTGAAATAATATATTGTAGAAAAATTTTACGGTTAATTTTCAAAGCTAACATTTGTTGTCCGGTCATTCCTTAAAAGCACATTAATTTCTGGAAGAGTTGTCAGT
This sequence comes from Monodon monoceros, assembly GCF_005190385.1. NCBI lineage: Eukaryota > Metazoa > Chordata > Mammalia > Artiodactyla > Monodontidae > Monodon > Monodon monoceros. Next base: position 152,230,424 of record NW_021703778.1, on the reverse strand, counting down.
ATTCAAGGGGGGACCTTTGCTCTTTCTCACTAATTGCATTAGTTTTTGTTGATCCAGAATATATATTTTAAGCAGTTGTTCTACACTGGGGAAAAAACAATGAAAATAGCTTGTGAAAAACCCAAATGAAAGCTACATTTGAGTTTGCATAATTTACTTTTCAAATTCTATCTAAGACCTTAAATCTGTATGTGCCTAAAAAATACTAAGTGCGGTTTTTCTCTCTTCTAAACTTGAGTTGAACCTCATTAACCTTGATAGGCTATTTGTATTCATAAGAATTCCAAGCATCCTTGATCAATGATTCCTCCTGATTTAATCTCAGCCTCCATGTTCCATCAACTTACTCTTCTTGGGGGAAAAAAAAAAATTTGACTTTTAAATTCAATGAAGAACTTCAAAGAAAAAGCAAGGTGCTGTACATAATGTAGAGTAAGTTTTGAAAGTGATAATTGAGTGACAACTGACATGATTATTCATTAACAGAAACTTGGGACTGTAATGCCAGCATTTCCTTTTAAGAAGAGAGAAGATTGTGGAAAATAAATGATAATCAATAATAACATTTTTATGATTAGTACAGTAGAAACAGAAGGAAGATTGTTCCTTTCATGCATGCTTTTAGGATAAACTGTTTTGATTTTTGCATTTTTTTATATAAAGCTGGCCACTTTCCTATGCAGTAATGCCCACTTCAATACTACTTTTAAACCCTTCTTAGAGACCTGCGGTCTTAGACATCTTAATAACCTTGTCTGTAATTTCCTATTGTACTTCTTTTTTTAAAATCTTAATAATTTCTTCCTTATCCAAGGGCATGTTATAAAATAAGGTATTACCTGAGCAATAAGTAATATTTAATATACAGGTTAGATTATAAAGAAAAATATTGGTAGCAAAACTTTACAGAGAAAGGCTCAAATTGTGGAACCTAGTAGAGATCAAGTCTGCCACTATTATTAACCAAATTAACTCTCACATTAGGACAATTGCTAAGACCGTAGATGCACTGTACTCCAAGTTCTTAAAAAAGATGATTATTGGCACAGATGCTGTACAAGTAAAAACTCTAAAACTAAACAAACCTTTACACTTCCTGAAAGATTTAGCTTAATTCCAAGGTCTTTCATCTATATGGAAAAAATAGGAATTTTAGGAGTTGTGAAGAAAGGCCGTTTTTCTATTTTCTGTAACTGAGTTGCAACGAATATTTCCATAAAGCCAGAAAGTAGAATGAGCATTTTAATTTTGCTTTTAAACTATCACTAATATTTATTATAACTTATCATTTGAATGTGGTGAATAAAGAAATAATTTAGGAATAAAAATGTCCATTTTCAAGTTCTTTGTTTTCTGAAATCATGATGTTTTCTGCATCATTTTTTACATATAAATTGAATACGTCGGCCTTTGATTCTTTGTGTGTATATGATGTGTGTGTGCTTGTTCGTTCGTGTGTGTGCATGCATGCTTGAGGTGGTGGTGAGAGAGGGAGAAACTTACATTCCTCACAAAATGATGACGTATCAAAAACATATATTAGCTATAGGTTTAATATTTAAAGCAATTATAAAGATAAAATATAGCCTTGGGAATAATGATTGAAGGACTTGCTTTAGAAAAATGGGTGATATGAAACAAATGAGGTAATGTTCTTGCCTCAGTAATTGATGGTTATTCATTTCTTGACTACCACAAATGCCATTAAAAGGGGGATAAGAAGACTTTATAATAATACAGTTTTAACTGTTCTTGCATTATACCTGTAGTCCTAATCGTTACCTTATCATTAGAGTGATTTTAATTTGATAGCATATCATTTTAAGTGGAAAACTAAATTGTTTTTTAGGTGTTTGTTTTCAGGCAACTTTCTACAAGTGGAAATGAGATTGTACTGAGCCTTAAACCACAAAAAAGTCAGCATGTTCGTTATACTCTTGGAAATGTTCAAATAGTATGAATTATCTTTGTAAGAAAATTAAATTATTCATATGCACTGAGAAAACATTCTTTTAGTTTTTAATAAGTATCTATGGCTAACATAAAGGTTAATGTTAGCAAGTTTTTTCAAATCTATTACATGCATTTAGTCTCTAGTACTTCACTGGGTGAAGTATGTGTTTATATTATGCAATCTTTTATTTTGGGGAACCTGTAATGATAAAATGTTAGACTGTTTGCTTTTCCTTAAAGAAGATTATAAATTAGGCAAACTTTTGGCAATTCTGATGAAAGAACAGTACCTCCTACTAAGAAAAACTAGAAAAGCTGGGGAAGACATATATTTAAAAAAATCTGTTTGAAGTTATCAGAGAGTTATCTGGGGACAAGGACAAGAGGGATCAAGTATTCTGTTAAGGAGTGGAGTGCAAAGTGATGGGCCTGACACTTAGCATCATTTTCCCTTGTAATGGGTTCTGAATCGCAAATTGAGCAGAGTTTACAACAGAGCTTAGGCCCATTGAAGAGGAAGAGCCCGGTGAACATCTTGCAGTTTCAGTTGGGATACCCAAAGGGCTAAACTTCAGGAGTCTGGGTGAACTGAAAATACACTAACAGTCACAAAGACTGTAACATAGCTTGAATCTGCTTTGATTTTATCTGTCCTTATCCTTACTGCCCATTTACACAAAAGTACAGTTGACTCTTGAACAACATGAGTTTGAATTGCATGGGTCCACTTATATGCAGATATTTCTAAATATTTCAGTGCTACATGATCTGTGGTTGGTTGAATCCATGGACGTGGAGGAACCATGGATACGGAGGGCCAACTATAAATTATACTTAAATTAAACCCCTGTGTTGTTCAAGGGTCAACTGTAAATCTTTTGGGGAAGAAGGTATGATCATCCTGAGCCCTGATATTGTTTCTATAATTTGTCATGCAATGTCTAGCCTTTAATCAAAACTTAGCAGGCAGATCAGGAAACAAAACCACACTACTTTTTAGCAAGAGAAAAAAAAGCAAGAAATAGAAACCAGCAGATAGACTATTCAGATATAGGTGTTAACAGAACTCAACTTTAAACGATGGTTATTAATATGTTAAGCAATTAGGTTATAAGATATTTAATCCTAGCAGAGAATAGGACATTATGAAAAGAATCACTAGAAATCTGAGAATTGAAATATATAATAACTAAATTAAGAGCTGGATAGGTAGGTAGAGTTTAACGGAAGATTAGATACATTTTTTTTTCTTAATTCTCTAAAGAATTTTATGAGGCGTCCATCCACATATATGCTTAGGATGTATAATGTATAATATAGTATGTGGTTTGGTTTCTGGTTTTGTGTTCTGTTTTTTCTATTTTCTAATTGGCAATGAGAGAAACATGCAGTCGTTTCATTCAATAAATTTTGATTAAGGGCCTGTTAGGTGTTGGGTCTGGTGCTAGGATCTGGGTGTACACAAATGAAATCAACATTGCCCTCAATAAAGGCACAATCACTGAACTTGCATTTAGCACTGAAGTGTCAATTCGCTAGAAAAACCAGGCCTCTTCAGTGTGGGCGGGCAGAATCACTGAGGCTTAAAATGGAGAACCAGGGGTATGGGCTTGGGGCCTTGAACCTTTGGAAGTGGGCATGAGGCTCCTCCATCCCTACTGCACCAAGATGGCTCCTACCCTCCAAGGACAGAACAATATATATATTATATTGTTTATATATTATTATTATATATTATATATATTATATATATATAAAGGCAAAGAGTCATCAGAAGACAAAACAGCAGAAATATCTTCAAATAGAAATTGGTATTTGGTGATTGAAAATCTGAAACAATGGTTTCATAGTTTTACAGGTTTAGTGATTTCATTATTATGTCACACTCTTCATTTATATTTGTAGCCTTGGGTATGTGCACAGCCTCCATGACCACCAGGGATGATTATTGTTTTAGCCGGACTCTCTTTGATTGTCTATTTCCCTGCTCCTCCCATTCAGCTCTGGCTAGGCTGACTTTGTTATTATCTCACTTAGCTTTTAGCCTCTCCACTAACTGCTAGCTGATTTTTTGACAGTGCCCTTTGGTATAAATTGCTCCACAATCTGATTCAGTTAAGGTTGGGCCTCTTTGCAAGGCTAGGGTGTTGCCAGTCTTTGGGGCATTCTCTGATCCCAGGAGAGCTCTCCTTAGCTATCCTTTATTTGATTCTCTCTATTAAACTTCTATCTGATCTGCTGTTTCACTTGTTCCTACTAGTGATATGGAAACCACCAGCCTCTTAACTGCTCACACCCAAGATCGCCACTGTTTTTGACATCATCCTTAGAAATGAATTTTCTTATGCTCTGTTACAAATAACAGCAGAGCTGTTGAGCTTTCTGTTCATATGACCTCTCTCCTTCTCAGCAGAACCTCTGCATCCCTGCATTGGAGCTGAATTCAGGGACTATAATTTGTTTCCCTCTGGAGTGATACTCCAGCTCTTCAGGTGTGGTGTTGGGTAGGAATGGTAGTCTCTGATCTTCACAGTTTGCCCCTTCTGTTATGGATCCTTCACTGTATTGAGTGAACTTGGGCAGGGGCAATCTAGATGTACTATGCCTTTTGCCCTACAAGCGGGGGTTGGTTGGGGGAAAGGAGACTTGTCCTTTGGCTGTGCCTTCTTGGGATAGAGCTTCTGCAATTCTGATCTGGGGGCCTGCCCCTCTATGGGTGAATTTGTAGCCCTAGACTGGGAGCTGGGCATAGGGGAAGCCCTGTCTTCTTGGGCTATACTTGCCTGGAGTGTTGCTTCATTCACACTGAGCTAAGGAAGCGTACATTGGAATAGATTGTGGCTGAGATACCACAGCCTCTCATTATTCTTACCAAGATTTAATAGATTTTCTTAAATAAATGTTTCTTTATTTGCTCTATGCCCTTAGGACAATTTCCAGATGTTTTAAATGGTTTTTATTTTTTTAAATAATTTTTACCAGTTAACTGGTTGTTTTGCTGGGAATAGGGTCTGCTAACCTCCTTACATTGCCATTTGGGAAGCCCTCCTCCTTGGGAGAAATAGTGTACCAATTTGGAAAAAATATCCACTCTGAGTCACAGAGAGACAAATGATGGAAAATATGGAAACATTTATAACAGATAGGTGGGACATAATGAAAAGTTCTGAAGTTCTAATGTATATATAATTGGAATCTTAAAAGCAGAAGAGAGAGGCAGAAGCAATATTTGAAGAGAAAAGACACCAGCTCCCATAATTAAGAAGTCCTAAGAATCCCAAGCAGGACAGATACAATAAAAATCACAACTAGACATGTCATAGTAAAATTAGTAAAACCAAAGAGAAAGAGAAAACCTCAAATGCAGCTAGAGGGGAAAGAAGATGTATTACCATAAATGATCAAAATGGAAACCAGAAGAATAGGAAGATGTCTTCAAAGTACTGAAGTAAAATAATTGCCAATCTAGATCCATACCCAGTGAAAATATTCTTCAGAAGTGAAGGTGAAGTAAAGATATTTCTAGACAGCAAGAACTGATGAATTCATTTTTAGCAGAACTGATATGGTCAAGGTAATTTTTTGAAGAGGAAAGAAGAAAAATGTAGCAGGGAATGAAGACCAATACATGGGGTAAAAATTTGGGAAAAGTCTAAATGAATATTGACTTAAAACCAGTTTTAATAATATCTGATTTAAATTATTCAGAAAATTAAAATTACATCAATAATACTGCTTAATTTGGGAATTGTACATTAAGTTGAAGTGTTTTTAAAGTCCTTGGTTCTAAGATGAAGAAAGTTGTAAAATTACTAATCTAAATGTTAATAAGTCGAGGTTGCATATAGAAATCTCTAGGGTAACCACTAAAAGAAGAGTAATGGATAAATAACTAATACAGGGGAAGAAAATGAAAGCATTCACAGCGTCCGGTAAACAAAGGTTTCTTACTAGGACACCAAAAGCATGAATCATAAATGAAAAAATATATAAATTTGATTTTGACAGAGTTAAAAATTTCTGCTTTATGCTTGGTACCATTAGGAAAATGAAAAAAACAAGCTACATTGGGAGGAAATATTTACAGTACATATATCCAAGTTAGGAATTGTGTCATCTTTATATATCATTTGTGTATATTTGGTTTATTCCAGTACCGCCTGGTTGATTTAAATAAAGTTTGTAGAGTAACCAGCATAAGAGAAAAAAACCATTATTACCTCAACAGATAAAGCACTTATGAAAATTCAACATCCATTAATTAGGGAAACTCTTAGTTAAAAGGAAGAGAGGGAAACTTCTTGATACTGCAGAGTACCTACTGAAAACCTATAGCAAACACCATGCTTAACAGTGAATTATTGGTTGTAAATGAGGCAAGCACTTCCCTCTTATTCAGCAACATACTGGGACTCCTGGTCCAGGCAATAACGAAAGGAAAAAGAAAGGTATCTCTTTGGAAAGGAATTAATTATGCTGTCTTTATTTCCAATTGATATTTTAAAAATCCAACAGGCTATATAGATAAATTACTAACATTAAGAAGTGATATATTTCAGTTAAGACACAAAATCAAATGTCAAAATAAAATGAACTTTGACCAGAGCTTTAAAGCTAAACCAAAAACAAACAAAAGAACCCAGTGAATCATTTTCAGTCACATTGCTCCCACAAAACATATTGTCCTAAGTATTTATTTTATTGAGAACAAAAATTTTTTTTCACTCTTAAGTAAAATTTATGCAATTCGTTTTAAACTTAGAAAAGAGAATGTACATGATCAACATTAGAAACAAAGGCTCTAGCTGTAGATATAAAGGATAAGAAAAATTAGGAAAAACATCAAGTGATTGCTCTAGGTTAGCAGGGTCCAGTAGCCCTCCAGCAGTGATAGAGATGTTTTGTATCTGCACTGTCCACACAGGTTAGCCAGATGTACCTATTGAGCACTTGAAATGAGGTCAGTGTGACTGAATTTTTAATTTTACTGAACTTTAAATATCAGTGGAATTAACAGGTGGCAATGTGATTAGATGGTATGAAATTGGCTTAGGAGCCATATCTTGAATTCTCATTGGTATAGAAAACACTGATTTTACTTTGATTGTCTGAATGTGGTCTGGCTGTGTGGGGGGAGGATCATATTCTTTGACTTTATTGAGGGGTTGATTATAGAAGCATTTCTCAAAGCCATCCCCTTCTATGTCTACCATAGTTAAAAAAGGGATTATTTATATTTTTCCTTTTTTGTGGTAAAGTACACATAACGTAAAACTTAACTTCTTAACCATTTTTCAGTGAACCACTCAGTGGTACTAAATACTTTCAGATTGCTGTGCAGCTATCACATCATCCATCCCCATCCCCACTGAAACTCTACACATATTAAAACAGTAACCCCCCATTCTCCCCTCCCCCCAGCATCTGGCAATTACCACTATACTTTCTGTCTATGATTTTGACTACTCTAAATATCAATACCTCATGTAAGTGGAGTCATATGGTATTTGTCTTTTTGTGATTGGCTATTTCACTTAGCATAATATCCTCATACCCTCAAGGTTCATCCATGTTGTAGCATATTGCAGAATTTCCTCCCTTTTTAAGGTTGAATAATATTCATTGTGTGTGTGTATGTATATATAGCTTATCCATGCATCAGTTGATGAATAGTTGGGTTGCTTCCACATTTTAGTTATTGTAAATAACGCTGCTTTGAACATGGGTATCCAAACATCTCTTCAAGACCTGCTTCCAGTTCTTTGGGGTACATACCCAGAAGAGGAATTGCTGGATCATATGGTAATTCTGTGTTTAATCTTTTGAGGAACCACCATACTGTTTACTAGAGCCTCTGTACCATTTTATTTTCCCATCAACAGTGCACAGACGTCCGATTTCTCCACCAATTGTTTTCTGGTTTCTGGTTTTTTTTTTTTTTTTTAAGTAGTAGCCACCTGAATGGGTGTGAGGTGGTATCTCAAGGGATCATTAGTTTCGTTCAAAACACTATTTACTTTACAAAAAGAAAATAGGCCTCTTTTATCTCATTTAGCTTTCCTTAGCTTCTCTTTTCTCCTCCTGTCTAAAATAGAAAAATTGATTTCTCCCAATTGCACAAGGTTATTGTATCATATAAGATAATGTGTCTGATCTGTTTCAAATAAATCGTAATGCTCTATAATGATGTAGAGCAATAGTATTGTGCTATGTTACACTTAGTTTCTCCTCTTCATGATATGTCATATAATTAGGAATAATATTTCTTTAGTTGAACTACATAATTTATCTTCATCCTCTAAGCTGCCACATCAACACTGGAAAGTCACAGGTGAACATCTTTCTCCGATACCTGCTTTGGGCTGTTGCATTTCATAGCAAGTGTGTAACCACAGGTTGTTCCACCTCCAACAAGGGTTGTCCCAAATACCAATCTGCTTAAAGCAGTTGCTTAGAACAGTTTTATCCTATCTGTATTCAAATTTTCTTTTCCCAGAGTGCCTACTTTAAACATCAGAGTTGCAGAGTTAAATTTATCAGTCTATAGAGTATGAGAAAAATTAAGAAAACGCAAATGTACTTTGAGATATGTGTGCCAGGGTCAGAATTCCCCTAGTGTGTTGCTGGGGCCTTAGATGATAATTATATGTCCCCCTGTGTTTTAAGTTAAACGCTCTGAAGAAATGTGTATTTAAAATGTTCCGTGTAGTGAACATCACTGCTAATGAAGCAGAAGTTAATATTTTATTTCTTCACAAAGAGATGAATGTATTTAATTAATTGAACATTACTTTGTGTACTTTGCTTAAGCTTAGTATCATGTTTCATTAAAAAGTACAAGGAAACTGTAATTGTATGAAGCAGATATGTTCTCATAGGACTTGTGGAGAAATAATTATTTTTAATCACTGAGAAAGACTGAGGAACCTATTATTTGGAAGTAATATCCTTTGTGTGTCTCTGCTTCATTGGGGGAAAAGAAAATGATAATAGTATATGTGGTCAAAATTAGTATGATAGAAAAGGCAGAAGGTTAATGTTTTTAAAGGAAGAATATTTGTGACATGGTTACCATAATGGCCCCTGATGTTTTATGTGGCTGATCCCTCACTCATTAAGGGTTTGAAGCAGTTTTTAAAGATTATTAATACGTGTTTTGCTTGAGTTAAAAATAATTGACTCATAGATTTTAACCAATCATGACTTAAAAAAAAAGTTTTAAATAGTATGATCCCAATGAGTGGTGGCCTATTTTAACTGCATGTAGGTATATTTCGGTGCTACCACACTTGTTTTGATTGATTTGAGTTCTTTTATTAAAAGAGACTTGCCTTAGTTCTTCCTACTGTGGAAAATTGATTAGTTGTCCTCTCGGTATCTGTTCATAAAACACCTGAATTATGCTGAAATGAATGAGTTCATCAAGACATGTAAGAATATGTCAAGTTGATTTCCCAGTAGAGGTGATTGGGGCATGGCTTAATTGAGAATCTGAGAATTTCTGGTGAAATCCTATTAAATCTGTTAGTTCTTTTATTTACTCAGTAAAGGCAAAACTTTATAATATCAGTTAGGGTTTAGTATGGGAAATAGAACTGCTTTAGGTATTTTATACAATAGTTGTTTATAATGTTGGCAGATGTGGCCCTGCCTTGGCTTCCAAGAAAGGATGGATAGCACAAAGGGAGAGATTCACTACAGAACAGAATAAATTTTATCTTTTATGACCTTGCTGGCAAGAAGTAAAAAGCCAAATTAGCAAGTGTATGGTCCCTGCCTCTCTTCCACATTCTAAATCTCTAAATCTCTCTGCATCGCATCTGATTTGCCCCTGGAACCTAGCTCTAGGGAGTGCTGAGCATTTGGTTTTGTAGCCTCCATGGAATAGGAGAGTATATTAGGAAGTGGGGCTAGAGGCTGACTACTATTGGGTCATACACAACAGTGCAGTAATCAGGTTTTTCTTTCTGTTGAGAAACATGACCTTGCCTTATCTTTTTCATAGCTTTTGAGCCTAACCTGGTGGTACTCAGCAAACACAGGTTGAATTCATGTTAGACCTAATATCACATTTACAAACACATATCCATGCATTAGTAATGTTATATTCAACCTGTAGTTTCTTTACAGTTTTTTTTTTTTAAAGCTTCCTGTCCATTTTAGTTGAAACTAAATCATCTATGAATACAATTAACTGGTCACATGAAAACAAAAATGTTCCAACATGCTGGAAAAGAGTTTAATTTCAGTAAAAACAAAAAATATAAAATTTTAATATTTTTTCCTGTTACTTGAGTTAATCATCTTCCTCACTGGGCTTTTTGCATCTCGTTTTGGATATAATGTTACTGTTTTCTTCAGTCAGCATTTTCATCTTGTCCCTGCTTTAAGGAAGACATATTTTGGGCTGGAATTAGTGAACAAATACATTGTTCACATAGTGTTAAAGATGATTAACTGAATTCTATTTCAAATGGTATTCTACTTGAGGCTTGTTATTTATTAGCTTTAATGTCACTGTTTTTTTTCCCTTGTAATGAACTGAGCTTTATGCTTTAAACATCATTTTTGTTTCAGTGTATCACTTTGGTACATTCAAACAGTTACTACTTTTATTCTGTTGGGTTTCTAGGAACTGTATTGTAAAACAGATTATTCTGTTGTGGTTTGTGTGTTTTTAAATGGTAAATATTATAATTAAGAGTTGTGTTTCCAACCAAGGGTTTTTAAACCAAAATATTTTATGCTTAAAATGAAGTTGTCATTGATGCCAAGATGTAAAAATTCTTAATCTCTATAATAATTAAAATTTTAAAATATTCTTTATTTTTGGTAAAATGAGTATAATACAAACACCACATAATTTTACAGTGCGTGTGTTTAGCACACTAAAAAGTGTGTATGTATAGGTACAACTATTGTATTTTTCATTAGTAAATAGAGTCTTTACACATGATTGTATTTCCATTTGGCTTGCCCCTATTTTGGTATTTTTTCTAAACATTACAGAATCAAATTATTTGAATTCTTACAGAAGGCTTTATTTGTGAATATTTGGGAAAGGTGTCTTATTGATCAGATTTTCTTGTTAATCTTTTTCCTCTTCCCCATACTCCTTTCAATCCCGTTTCCCCTGCCAACACCAATGTTAAGGGCATGTCCATCTTGAAAGAAGGCATCAGAGGGAAACAGGGCAGGAGTGCTAGGCATGCTCTTGCCTTAGTGCTGTTGGTTGTTTGAGTTCTGGGATTGGCTGGCATGAACATTCATTGTCTCTCTATCTCTGTTTCTGTCTCTCTCTTCCCCATCCTTCCCTCTCTTTCTCACTCTCTGTTTATTACTTTCAGCAGCAACTTTGAATTATCTTCTTTTTGTTCCCTTTGTCACTCCCTAATGTTGTTCGGGGCTCTTTTCTTTGGACAAATAATTATTGTTAGAAAACATTACATAATCAGGTAAAGACGTAGAAGAATAAAACATAAGTATATAATTGGTGGCATAAATGGGGAAGAGGCAAAATTTGAAATAGAGAAGAAAGAATTGCTCATATTTATCGCATTTATTCAAAATAACTTACATGTCTGTTTCCCCAACTAGGCTGTATGGTTCTCCAGAGGAGTAGAACATAGAACCATACTGTCTTATTCAGCTTTGTGTCTTGGCAGCTTGGTTGTTGCTGAATGCAGTAAGTGTTTATTGGACTGAAGGGAAATATATCTGTATTTTCTTTAGGAAGACTGACAAGTGTCAATAGTGTTTTTTTTTTTTTCTTGTCTCTTAAATGCCACTGTTCCTTCTTGTCTGTTGTAAACCAGCTCCATCGAATTTGATTGCTGAAATTGAACTTAGATGAGAGAAGAATTGGTTCTCAAAGTCCTTTCCTGCTTTAAAAGGATGATCTTCAATGATTTTTAATGTTGCTATAATATTTTACTATCCTAGTGTTAGGATAATGTCCTTTGGTGATTAATCTTTTTCAAGCACGTCTGATCATGTTACACCCTTGCTTAAAAACTGTTGAAAGCTTAAACTGGATTTTGGCATCCCCGCAACCTGATTTCTCAACTTATCTTCCAGTCTTCTTTAGCCCTCTTGAGCTATTACTCTTCATGAGCAGCCTCAGATGGCTCGCCCACTCTGCGGCTCTTGCGCATGCTATCATTGGTCATGGATGCTCATCTCCTTTCCATCAGTGACCCAGTCTTTTCTCTTCTTTACACTTTAGTTTGCCCATTGTGTCCTTACTTTGTCTCCTTCTTTATGAGGTCTTGCTGATCAGAATAGTTTCTCTTAAATTTACAAACTTAGATCCTGTTTCTAGTAGTTACCGTTGATATTGCTTCCCTCCTGCTTGGTCATATTTGCCCCAATCAGTATTTCTCTTACAGTACTTTTCTGGGTTTTTTTAACCCAAGTCAACCTTATCCTGTGGTTTTTCTCTCTGTTTCAGAAAAAGTTCTAGAAACTTCTATGCATCAGAGATTGTATAATTCCTATTCAGGATTTCCTTCTGTCTCAGGAAGGAGCATGGCAACTTATTTAATTATTAAGAAGGTTGGCTAGTATCCAAGTCAGTAATATACTGATGTGGGATCAATATTGGTTTGAATATTAGGGACCTGTGGCTGAAAACTATCTCACTTGTCTTGGATTGATCACTTTATCTTCTGCTGCCTTCCATTTCCTTATCTCTAAAATGTAGGCATTGGATTGCTTCTTTAATTCTAACATTGTTTCTAGTTAGTTATAACGAGCTATCATTGTTGAGTTCCTGAAATGTGCCAGTCACTCTTCCAGCTGTTTTATCTAAGTGATCTCATGTAGGTCATCATTCTTCTGTGGTGTAAATGTTACTGAGCCCATTTTATAAATTCACTTGTTACTTTGGTTCACAGATAGTAAGCAGTTCTTCTAAGGTCATAGACTGGCAGAGCTGGGATTTGAACTCAAGCCATGCTGTTTCCGTGGTATACCACCGTCTCCCTATAGGTGTTACTTTTGAGTCTTTTAAGTCTAGCTGTTTTCTCATTACCATTACAAGTTTCCACATGAAGTACATAATACTGTATATGGAAATGTTTATTTAAAATAAATGCCATTCACTGTACCCTGGCTTATTTGGGGCAGGTTTTCACTTTTATTTTATTTTTTTAATATCTTTATTGGAGTATAATTGCCTTACAATGGTGTGTTAGTTTCTGCTTTATAACAAAGTGAATCAGCTATACATATATCCCCATATCTCTTCCTTCTTGCGTCTCCCTCCCTCCCACCCTCCCTATCCCACTCCTCTAGGTGGTCACAAAGCCCCGAGCTGATCTCCCTGTGCTATGCAGCAGCTTCCCACTAGCTATCTGTTTTACATTTGATAGTGTATATATGTCCATGCCACTCTCTCACTTTGTCCCAGCTTACCCTTCCCCCTCCCCGTATCCTCAAGTCTGTTCTCTAGTAGGTCTGCGTCTTTATTCCCATCCTGCCCCTAGGTTCTTCATGACTTTTTTTTTTTTTTTTTGGATTCCATATATATGTGTTAGCGTATCGTATTTGTTTTTCTCTTTCTGACTTCACTCTGTATGACAGACTCTAGGTCCATCCACCTCACTACAGATAACTAAATTTTGTTTCTTTTTATGGCTGAGTAATATTCCATTGTATATATGTGCCACATCTTCTTTCAGGTTTTTACTTTTAAATGTTCACTAAGGTGCCTAATCTTTTGTGTGTGTTGACTGTCAATTAAGAGTAGAGGAGAAATTGTATTTTGTTGTATTTTAGTTACATTGTTGAACAAATAATCACTGTTGCCACTTACACCATAGTCTACTTTTTCTCCCTTAATTAATTCCTCATGGAAAATGTTTTAAATGTAGGCTTAGCAATTCTTCTTCATGAATATGAGAAATGGGAAGAAGGTGGGTGGAAAGATTTTTGTATGCTAGACAGAGCTGATTTCTTTATTCTGTATACTTGCTCCATTATTCTCCTACCTTATCCAATTTTTCCACTTTTGTAATTTCAACTTGATAAATATCCCTTGTAATCAAAATATGTAAAATTATGATCTTAGATGTGTGATCCGTTAATGCTAGAATTTATGGTGGGTCCTATCTACATTATTATTTTAATAGAATATCTCTCTTTTTTTTTTCCTATTTGTGTTTTAATGCCTTATTCATATGAGTAGGCCGTCTATAATTTTCTTAGAATTTGAGTACAACCACTGCAGCTATTAAAGAGAGAGCCAATGGCAGCCAAAGCCAACCAATTTTAAAGGGAGAGGGTTCTTTTCTATCAACTTCTAAATGCATTGTTTTACAGGTATTATTTATAGTTAATTGTTTTTTAATTAAGAACTTATTTAGGGCGTTATTATCTTTTTTCCTTTCTGTTCTTTGGCCATTTTACTACTGGGAAGAGAAGAGTTAACTTAATAGGCCTGAGACAGATTTCCTCAGGAGGGCCTGCTTGCAAGGTAGGCCCTTGTCTGACATCTAGGAACTTGAGTGATAATCATTTCTCTACACTGATATGAAACCTTTCCTAAATGATAAGAGTAGCTCACTGTGACTGGACCTTTTGTACAAACAAAATGTGGTTTATGCTGAACACCTGCTTTCCTTCTGGGAGTCTGGAATTTTGGTACATACTAGGCAGACAGTACCTAAGTGACTAGCCCCTAATTAAAACTATGGGCACTGAGTCTCTGATGAGCTTCCCTGGTAGACAACACTTCACACGTGTTGTCAGAATTCACAGCTGGAAGAATTGAGCATGTCTTGTGTGTTTCCACTGGGAAGGAGAAGACTCTTGGAAGCTTGCAGCTGGTTTCCACTGCTCTTCACTGCATGTCCTTTACCCTTTGCTGATTTTGCCTTGTATTTTTTCACTCTGATAAACCTTACCATAAGTACCACTATATGCTTCAATATGCTTCTAGTTCTGTGAACCCTTCTAGCTATCACCAAACCTGAGACCCTCAACACAACTACCCATTAATATATTTTCCCACTTGAAGAAGGAAAGAGAAAAGAAATCCATTCAAATGTATGAAGTTTTAGTAAGTTGGAGCTTTTATAAATCTTTTGGTAATGTACTGTGAAGGGAATCAGAACATGCCACCTGAAAATATGCCACTTTGGCATATTGAGTATTTTCAGCCAAGGGCACTTGAGAACCAGTAGATGCAGGAAGGGCTCTCTGACCTCCTGTTTCTACCTAAAAGCAGGTCAGTATTTCCCATGAGGAAGGTGCTCTCTCTGTACCAGGAAGAGAAGAACACTGTCATCATTGAAGACTGGGAGTTGATGCCAAAATGAATCTGTACAAACAAACCTAAAATAACCCTTATCTTTCATTCCCCCATATATTTCCTAGTCACTTTCCCACTATTAAATCCCTTTTCCTTTGTCTTGTCATCTCTCCATAAATTCTTTGTTAAAAAGGTATATAAGCACTCAGTCCCAACCACTTCTTTGCATCTTCTTTTTTCTGTGAAGGCTCCTATGTATACATAAAAGTATTAAATAAAATTCATGTTCTTTTCTCCTGTTAATCTGTCTTATGTTAGTTTAATTCTCAGGCCCAGCCACAGAAACTAAAAAGGTTCCCTTTAGGATTCTAAAGTTTTTTCCTCCCCTCCAACTGGAAGGAATTCTTGGTAAAAAGTGTGTTTCTGGATTGTTCTTATCTTTGATGGTTACTTACATAGTGAGAAATAAATAATGGGCTTAATTAAGTAATACGAAATTTAACCAGCTTTAGTAGCTGAGATAATTTCACACAATTTAAATATAAAAAGTTCTTCAGGGTAGAAGGTGCTTCCAGGAATGTATGACAGTAATGTTGGCATTGAAAATCATCATAATGGAATAAATAAGAAAATTGCCTTCCATTTAACGTTTCATGTAGTACATAGGAGGATACTAATATTTACTATACGTGCCTACCTTGAAAGCATTTATCCATGCATTAATGATGTGTTTGTAGGCTTCATGTGCTCTCTCTGTGTATATGTGTGTGATGTGTGTGTATGTATGTATGAGTGTGTGTGTTTATTGGAGGAATTGTTATGAGGGTTCTATAGCATAATCTTTTGATTTGTGGGGGAGAAATGTTTATTACAATGAGATTATTCTGATTGGTTTTTTGAGGAAGATGGATTAAAGAGAATGTCAGAAGAGTGACTGAATAGGATCTTCCTATTATGTTGTTAAGCTCTGGGCTTGCATATATTAATCCTGTGCCTATTCTTGTGCTCTGTAATGACAGAAGGATAAATAATGCTGAACTTATTTTATTTCTGGATTCAAAAGAAATGCTGGAGAAATTCGAAGAATTTTGTATACTCTTGGATCCATTAGAAATTTGAGACTGTCTAACTGTAACCTCATTTATATTTGTCAGCTTTTAAACATTTATCTCTTGTTGATTTTCTCTTTTCCTACAGCAGTTATTTCCAACTTTCTCACTGTATTTAAATACACAAGTCCACCTCCATTTTTATCCTTCCTCAGCAGAGAGCCTTTACTGCTATTTTAAAAAGACTATTTTTTTGTTAGGAGTTGGGCATCCAATAAATTCACTTTTTTGACGTGCTGAAATTAAGATGCCCGTGGGATTACCAAGTGTAGAAAGTCATTACGTAATTAGATATTTAAAGGTTTGGAGTTGAGAAGATGAGTCTGGCTCTGAATTAGGAATCACTTATATCTCTGTTTACCTATATACTTACCACCAAAGGCATTGTCTAGATGGAATGATGCTTAATACTAGAACCCTATACAGTTATCTCTATTTAAAAGCCAAATATTTGAAGAGACCCAGGGAAGGAGACTATGAAAAAACAGGAAGAAAAAGGAGAACTAGTGAAGAGTATATTATGAAAGTCAGGGAAGAAGAGAGATTAAGAATGAGCAGAAGTAATTGGCAGTGCCACATTCAACAAGGATATTAGGAAAGATTTGTAGAGTCCATTGTATTTGGCTGTAGGTTATCTTTGGGGATCTTGATGAGAGTTATTTTAATTGTGTATCGGGACCGGTACCAGTGAATCGAGAGGTGAATTGGAAATAAGATTGTGGGGCATCAAGTGTAGATTGCTCTTTGCAGTTTAACAGGAAGGGAAGAGTACAGGGTGCTGGTTAGAAGATCATGTCAGATTGATAAAGGTTGTTTTGTTTGTTTAGTTCGAAAAAAAAATTACTGTGTTTTTTAAGGTGGGAGAAGTAGAGAAGAATGATCTAGTAGGGAAAGAGAGGTTCAGTACATGAAGGAGAGGACATAACTGGTATAGTGAATCCCTTGATGGATGTGGAAGGAAATAGCAAAGGTAGGCTAGTTTCTCTAAAAGATCCCTTTTCCTCAGAGCCTAGGGAGGAGGAGAGACTAACCATTGGTAAGATTCAGGATGGTACATGTAGGAAATTTGAGGGGTGTCCTGCCTAATAGCCTCAATTTTATTTCTCACGGGGGAGCTATGTTATTTCCTACAGTGAGTAAAAAGCTGTTAGGTTCAGAGATAGTACAGTGGACTGGGTGGGGGCCTGCAGAAGAATTTCTGGGCACTGAGGATGGCTTTCAGTGTCCCATCACATCGCCTGATACTCATGTGTGATTTTCCTTGGAGGACTGAGTAACCTGATATAGAAAATAGGAGATTTTTGTAGTTCCTCCAGAGTTGGTGGTTTTGCTGTTCAAGTTCAGTAGATGAGCAGTTTTTAAAGGGAGTTTGAGATGTGAGCAAGGGAGTGGCTAAAGTGAAATTAAGAAAATTAGGTTAAAGAGCCTGGAATTTAAAATCAGCAAAAGGAATATCAAGGGAATGGTCATCCTCTTGACAATGAGGAACAGATGTATCAGAAGAAAAGGAGAAGAAAAGGGAACTGGGAAGATTGGTAGATAAAGCCAGAGGCCTGAGGGGGAGATAATGGGGAGGGGTGGGGTTGGACATACCTTTTGCTTCAAAGGTGACAGTTCTGAAAAAAACCCTAGGATAGGACTATGGGAGTGGGTGACCTAAGAGGCATGGAGTTAGGGTCCTCTGGGAATCTGAAAGCTTAGTAAAGAGTTTAAAACATGGGCTCTGGAGTCAGACTATCTGGGTCTGAATCCTGTGCTCTCACTTGTTAGGTATGTGAACTTGGGCAAGTTCCAAGTGTTCGTTACCTTTCAGTAAAACCAAGATAGTAAGAGTGCCTTACTTTAGTTTTGTGGTGGCATTGAATGAGGTAATTCGTATAAAGCATTTGCACTATCCCTTGCACAACTTAACTGCTTAATAAACTTTAGTAGTAGTAGTTGTTGTTATTATTGCCAGCTCCTTCTCGTTTAGATCTCAGCTCATATGTCACCTCCTAAGAGACCCTCCCCAGCCACGCTGTAGAATATAGACCCGTTCAAGTAGCTGTCCGTCATCACCTTGTACTATCCACTCTTGTAATTTAGCTGATAGTCTGAATATCTCCACAGTTAGATTATTATCTTCTTTGGTGTTGTAGCCAGATCTTATTAACCTTTCTGTAAATTATCTGCCTAACACATAGCAAGTGAAACCAGTCTCCCAAGTCTTTGTTGTGGGGAAAAAAATGCTTTCTCTCTGTTGATCTGGAAACCACTTGACTACTGCTTGTTAATAAAGCCGATTTCTGGCATAGTGGTAAAACTTTTAGATAAGGGCAAAGGGGTAAACCACCATCACTAGGGTTTTCTGATCTCATTTTAGAATTTTCCACACAAACAAGTGCACAGTTCTCAATTTACTATTTTGTTTGGGTGGATAAAGGAGTGACTCATCTCTTCCAGGCTGCATTGAATTTAGCAAACTGAGCAAATGCAAACCTCTTGTTTTCGAGGCATTATTTTTATGTTATTGCCATAATGTCACACCATGACTTTAATCATGAGAGAAATTTAACTTTATTTGAGCCACAGTTCAGGGATGATGAATCTGGAACTGAAAATTCTGCTGTTAGAGTCATAGGAGGTTTTTAAATGTTTCCAGTCTCTGTAGGTGCTTCAGGACAGTGTAGATGATATTTATTGTTTGTCCAGCTTGCAGCGTCATCTTAGCCTTCTGAACCTAGTCTTACTTGGACACATGACATTTTCATGTCACTGTTGTAACCACAGGTATTTGGAAACTAAGGCTCAGGAGGGACAGCTTATGGGATACATTGGAAGCACTTGTATTTGAACTTGTCACTCCCTTCCAGAGTTTTACAAGAGTGGCTTAATGTTAATGATTATATTCATTCTTCTATTTGTATAGAATGTTATATAATGTCCTCTCATTTTTGAAGTTAACAATCCATCTTTGCCCATTCTTCTCAGATTAAAAATATGTATGAATCATGATGATTAAGTGTAAGTTCCAAATGTATTATTGACCACTTTTGGTTTGAGGAAGCTAGCTTTTAAGAGTTTAGGTTCTTAAAAAAATAAAGAAAAAAAAAAGTTAGGTTCTTTTCTTGATTAGGTATGTATCCCACATAAATTTAAGTTTATTTAAAAATCTATCCTGCAGTGATTTATATAAGCTCGAGGTAAGTTCATCAACTTACAACATTATGTTGATTTAGCTGGAAATAACCTATCTATAGAGAGTCTTTTAAATGGACTTTCACATACAGTGTTATCTATTACTGATGTTTCTATCATCAATGCTCATTTTTTGTTACAGAGTTTTATTTTATTATAACAAAATTTTAGGTGCTGCCAAAAAGTGAAGCATTACGTATGATTGCATATAATTGCTCTGATATCTGACAAATTTTAAAACATTGACGTTTCTTCAGTTGTACAAAACACTAGGTTCTTACTAAAGTAATGCACATTGTTTTTCTCATCAGCAAGACCTTCTATTTTAGTGACAGTCAATTGGAAAAAAAAATATTTTTCCTTTTTGGATAATGAAGTAGTCTAAAAAAGAAAATATTTTTATAAAAAATTATTCTCAACTAATGTGATCATAAAATACATGGAAAAAGATCATATTTTCTAGATTGATTGCTAATTTAGTGACATTAGTGATTCTTGTTTGATGATATGTTATGCATCTAATTTTGACAAGAACGTGTTCCTGATATCTCACATGCTTTCTTCCTAGAATTTAACATGTGAATTGGAGAACAGGGAGAAACAGCAACTAGAGATGTTGGATGAACTGAAGGAGATCCAGAATCACTTTGAGACATGTGACGCCAGACATAAGTGCGCTGACCTCCAGATCTCAAAGCTGACTCAGCATGCTGAGGATGCAACCAAGCAGGCCGAGCAGTACCTCCTTGAGTTCCAGCAGTCGGAGGCCCTGAGACAGGTGGCGGAGGAGAGGAGAGAAGAGCTGAAGCTGAAAGCTCAGGAGTCCATTAGGCAGTGGAAGCTTAAGCATAAGAAGTTAGAGCGAGCACTGGAGAAACAATCTGAAACTCTTGATCAACTGACAGACAAGAATAATCAGGTATAAAAGCCAGATTCCTGAGGACTGGTTTTTGCTGTGACCAACCATTCATTCATATGTCCTTTGAACAAACACTTGAATGCTATGCTGTGCATATAACCTATCAAGATGTTCTTGATAGAAGAGTCTTTATGTCTAGACTATTTCAAGGTAAAAGGTAACTTAGTTTTTAAAAGCGTTTTAAAGCCTTTGTAATCTTTTAACATTCTGTGGCTTTTTAGAGTTTACGCTTAAAATAGATCCACTCTCCTCCTCTAGTATAGCTTTTAGTTCCCTAATTTGAAATTATTCTTTAATATCCAAATGGAAGAGAATCACAAAATCTTCCTTAATATCACATGCCTTTTCCCCCAATGCATTTATTTTAAAATCTCATTTATTTGTATATTTCAACTTAAGTATTGGTCAGAAAGAAGCGTTTAAAATGCAGCCGTTACTACTGGAACATTTTCTGGCAGCTTCTATAAGTTAAGTGAGTGACATTGATAATCTCGCTGACGGTATTATCAGATCTCAAACCTCTTTAAGACTTTTGTGCCTCTTTGATAGCAACAAAAAGCATTTCATTGATCTGTGTATGCATTTCACATCATCTTTTCTCTTGTATAATCAGTTACTTTAAATGGATTTTATGCTCCTATGTTGATTCTCAACTGTATCTTTGCATTGAATTAAACCCAGATGTTTCTAAGGTAATAAGCAGGAAAGTCATGATTGATTTTTATCCATGTTTAGTCTTGGTTTATCACTTCTGCTTTGTCATCTGTCACTTGTCAAGAACTCTGAGTGTTCCAGAAGAATAGTCATTTGGATAAGTCGACTTTCTTTCAAAAGAAAGCAAAATGTAGGGCAATTATATTTATAAAATCAATTGTCAGCACTTAAGAGTGACAGATGCTTATTTCATGACAGATGAGCTGTCATGGAAAAGATGCTTTCATTTTTACGTATGAATTTCTTGGACATATAAAAGATGGAGGAAGTGATCACTTTGCACTCATTGTGGAGTGCTTTTCACTTTAACCCATCTGACACTTACTGGATGACTAGTTGCCCCAAGGTAAAGCAGCTCTAAGCCTTTCAGGCTTGAATCTGAATTGATTTGATCCCAGGAAATTGCTCTACCTTGATTATTCTGTTGTCAGCCTAAAGTTTGGCAGCTGGTTCAATGAGCCTGGCTATAAGGGAGGTAGCTAGAGAGAAGAGTGGTTGGGGGGATTGATTGATTGAGAACCATCTGGGGATTTTACTTAATTAGAGGAAATTTAGAAGGGTCCATGCCATCAGACAGTATCCTAATCCATGGTACTGAGAGTTATCTAGATTGAGCTTTTCAGAATATTAAAAATTGTTAAACAGTCATTTCCCAGAATACTCTTGATATAATTATTTTTATCACTTAGCATTGCTAATGATAAGCAAAGAAGTAGTTTTAAAGTGATTGCCACAGTTAGGGTAGTATTACAATTATCACAGCAGGCATTGTAATTTCCACTTTAAAAGCCTTAAAAATTAATGCAGCATGTCGCAGTTAGAGCAACGGTTAATCAAGGAAGAAAGGGTAACAGATATTTCACTGCAAATTCAAGTGTCCAGTAAGTCTGTGATGTGGAAATACATTGTAAATAACTTTGGAAAAAGTATTTTTTTTTTTTTTTTTTTTTTGCGATACGCGGGCCTCTCACTGTTGCGGCCTCTCCCGTTGCAGAGCACAGGCTCCGGACGTGCAGGCTCAGCGGCCATGGCTCACGGGCGCAGCCGCTCCGCGGCATGTGGGATCCTCCCGGACCGGGGCACGAACCCGTGTCCCCTGCATCGGCAGGCGGACTCCCAACCACTGCGCCACCAGGGAAGCCCTGGAAAAAGTATATTTTTAATATCTTACTGAATAATGCCTCTAAAGAGTATTTAATTTTTAATAAAATCACAGAGCCACCTTAGGGCAGTAGTAATACAGCCTACTCCTTTTTTGTTTTTTAGGACTAATTATTTTCCAAAAATGACTCCAGGGTATATTTGGAAGTGTATGTTAAAATAAAAATGATACTGGTTTACAAATAAAACACATTATAGTTTAAAGAATGAGTTAATTGTTTAATAAGTAGCCTTGTTGAGCCATTTTATATGCTCAGATAATGCAATTTTTGGATTTTCAAAATAGTTCTGTGCCTACTTCTGTTTTTCTTTTCCAGCTTAATTTATTTTCTGCTTTAAGATGTGCCACTTAAAAATTCATTAGAAGGCCAAAGGCTTTTATTCTCTTAAAAATTGCTCTTATTTATTTTTTTCTGCTCTTTACATTTTGGAATCTTGGTAAGATTATAAGATATATATCATATCACAAAACTATGTCATTACTGAAGAATATGTAATATCAAACAAATAGCATATTATTGCAGAAAAAACCCAGAAAGGTAAGGTTGTATACTTTCCTTAAGAGAAAACCAAATACCGTATGCTAACCCATATATATGGAATCTAAAAAAAAAATAAAAAAAAAAAAAAGGGTTCTGAAGAACCTAGGGGCAGAACAGGAATAAACACACAGATGTGGAGAGTGGACTTGAGGACACAGAGAGGGGGAGGCGTGGGCTGGGACGAGGTGAGAGAGTGGCATGGACATATATACACTACCAAATGTAGAATGGATGACTGGTGGGAAGCAGCTGCATAGCACAGGGAGATCAGCTCGGTGCTTTGTGACCACCTAGAGGGGTGGGATAGGGAGGGTGGGAGGGAGACGCAAGAGGGAGGAGATATGGGGATACGTGTATATGTATGGCTGATTCACTGTGTTACACAGCAGAAACTAACGCACTGTTGTAGAGCAATTATACTCCAATAAAGATGTTGGGGGGAAAAAAAAGACAATGACATGGATGTTTATATCAGGGAATCATGATATTCTTTAGAGATATGTAGATGAACGCATATTGGAAGGTCTAAAATTTTATTGATATAAATAATCTAATCATAAATGGTGATACTTTTGCCTTTTTCTTTTACATCTTTATCAGAGTATAATTGCTTTACAATGGTGTGTTAGTTTCTGCTTTATAACAAAGTGAATCAGTTATACATATACATATGTTCCCATATCTCTTCCCTCTTGTGTCTCCCTCCCATCCACCCTCCCTATCCCAACCTTCCAGGTGGTTACAAAGCACCGAACTGATCTCCCTGTGCTATGCAGCTGCTTCCCACCAGTCATCCATTCTACATTTGGTAGTGTATATATGTCCATGCCACTCTCTCACCTCGTCCCAGCCCACCCCTCCCCCTCTCCGTGTCCTCAAGTCCACATCTGTGTGTTTATTCCTGTTCTGCCCCTAGGTTCTTCAGAACCCTTTTTTTTTTTTTAGATTCCATATATATGGGTTAGCATATGGTATTTGTCTTTCTGTTTCTGACTTACTTCACTCTGTATGACAGACTCTAGGTCTATCCACCTCATTAAAAATAGATCAATTTTGTTACTTTTTATGGCTGAGTAATATTCCATTGTATATATGTGCCACATCTTCTTTATCCATTCATCCGATGACGGACACTTAGGTTGTTTCCATCTCTGGGCTATTGTAAATAGAGCTGCAGTGAACATTTTGGTACATGACTCTTTTTGATTTATGGTTTTCTCAGGGTATATGCCCAGTAGTGGGATTGCTGGGTCATATGGTAATTCTATTTGTAGTTTTTTAAGGAACCTCCATACTGTTCTCCATAGTGGCTGTACCAATTCACATTCCCACCAGCAGTGCAAGAGTGTTCCCTTTTCTCCACACCCTCTCCAGCATTTATTGTTTCTAGATTTTTTGATGATGGCCATTCTGACTGGTGTGAGATGATATCTCATTGCAGTTTTGATTTGCATTTCTCTAATGATTAATGATGTTGAGCATTCTTTCATGTGTTTGTTGGCAGTCTGTATATCTTCTTTGGAGAAATGTCTGTTTAGGTCTTCTGCCCATTTTTGGATTGGGTTGTTTGTTTTTTTGTTATTGAGCTGCATGAGCTGCTTATAAATTCTGGAGATTAATCCTTTGTCAGTTGCTTCATTTGCAAATATTTTCTCCCATTCTGAGGGTTGTCTTTTGGTCTTGTTTACACTTTCCTTTGCTGTGCAAAAGCTTTGAAGTTTCATTAGGTTCCATTTGTTTATTTTTGTTTTTATTTCCATTTCTCTAGGAGGTGGGTCAAAAAGGATCTTGCTGTGATTTATGTCATAGAGTGTTCTGCCTATGTTTTCCTCTAAGAGTTTGATAGTTCCTGGCCTTACATTTAGGTCTTTAATCCATTTTGAGCTTATTTTTGTGTATGGTGCTACAGAGTGATCTAATCTCATACTTTTACATGTACCTGTCCAGCTTTCCCAGCACCACTTATTGAAGAGGCTGTTCTTTCTCCACTGTACATTCCTGCCTCCTTATCAAAGATAAGGTGACCATATGTGTGTGGGATTATCTCTGGGCTTTCTATCCTGTTCCATTGATCTATCTTTCTGTTTTTGTGCCAGTACCATACTGCCTTGATTACTCTAGCTTTGTAGTATAGTCTGAAGTTAGGGAGCCTGATTCCTCCAGCTCCGTTTTTCGTTCTCAAGATTGCTTTGGGTATTCGGGGTCTTTTGTGTTTCCATACAAATTGTGAAATTTTTTGTTCTAGTTCTGTGAAAAATGCCAGTGGTAGTTTGATAGGGATTGCATTGAATCTGTAGATTGCTTTGGGTAGTAGAGTCATTTTCACAATGTTTATTCTTCCAACCCAAGAACATGGTATATCTCTCCATCTATTTGTATCATCTTTAATTTCTTTCATCAGTGTCTTATAATTTTCTGCATACAGGTCTTTTGTCTCCTTAGGTAGGTTTATACCTAGATATTTTATTCTTTTTGTTGCAATGATAAATGGGAGTATTTTCTTTATTTCACTTTCAGATTTTTCATCATTAGTGTATAGGAATGCCAGAGATTTCTGTGCATTAATTTTGTATCCTGCTACTTTACCAAATTCTTTGATTAGCTCTAGTAGTTTTCTGGTAGCATCTTTAGCATTTTCTAGGTATAGTATCATGTCATCTGCAAACAGTGACAGCTTTACTTCTTTTTTTCCGATTTGGATTCCTTTTATTTCCTTTTCTTCTCTGATTGCTGTGGCTAAAACTTCGAAAACTATGTTGAATAAGAGTGGTGAGAGTGGGCAACCTTGTCTTCTTCATGATCTTAGTGGATATGCTTTCAGTTTTTCACCATTGAGGATGATGTTGGCTGTGGATTTGTCATATATGGCCTTTATTATGTTGAGGAAAGTTCCCTCTATGCCTACTTTCTGCAGGGTTTTAATCATAAATGGGTGTTGAATTTTGTCGAAAGCTTTCTCTGCATCTATTGAGATGATCATATGGTTTTTCTCCTTCAGTTTGTTAATATGGTTTTTCACATTGTTTGACTTGTGTATATTGAAGAATCCTTGCGTTCCTGGAGTAAACCCCACTTGATCATGGTGTATGATCCTTTTAATGTGCTGTTGAATTCTGTTTGCTAGTATTTTGTTGAGGATTTTTGCATCTGTGTTCATCAGTGATATTGGCCTGTAGTTTTCTTTCTTTGTGACATCCTCGTCTGGTTTTGGTATCAGGGTGATGGTGGCCTCGTAGAATGCGTTTGGGAGTGTTCCTCCCTCTGCTATATTTTGGAAGAGTTTGAGAAGGATAGGTGTTAGCTCTTCTCTAAATGTTTGATAGAATTTGCCTGTGAAGCCATCTGGTCCTGGGCTTTTGTTTGTTGGAAGATTTTTCATCACAATTTCAGTTTCAGTGCTTGTGATTGGTCTGTTCTTATTTTCTATTTCTTCCTGATTCAGTCTTGGCAGGTTTTGCATTTCTAAGAACTTGTCCATTTCTTCCAGGTTGTCCATTTTATTGGCATAGAGTTGCTTGTAGTAATCTCTCATGATCTTTTGTATTTCTGCAGTGTCAGTTGTTACTTCTCCTCTTTCATTTCTAATTCTATTGATTTGAGTCTTCTCCCTTTTTTTTTGTTGATGAGTCTGGCTAACGGTTTATCAATTTTGTTTATCTTCTCAAAGAACCAGCTTTTAGTTTTATTGATCTTTTCTATCATTTCCTTCACTTCTTTTTCATTTATTTCTGATCTGATTTTTATGATTTATTTCCTTCTGCTAACTTTGGGGTTTTTTTGTTCTTCTTTCTCTAATTGCTTTAGGTGCAAGGTTAGGTTGTTTATTCGAGATGTTTCCTGTTTCTTAAGGTAGGATTGTATTGCTATAATCTTCCCTCTTAGAACTGCTTTTGCTGCATCCCATAGGTTTTGGGTCGTCGTGTCTCCATTGTCATTTGTTACTAGGTATTTTTTGATTTCCTCTTTGATTTCTTCAGTGATCCCTTCGTTATTAAGTAGTGTGTTGTTTAGCCTCCATGTGTTTGTATTTTTTACAGATCATTTCCTGTAATTGATATCTAGTCTCATAGCATTGTGGTTGGAAAAGATACTTGATACAATTTCAATTTTCTTAAATTTACCAAGGCTTGATTTGTGACCCAAGATATGATCTATCCTGGAGAATGTTCCATGAGCACTAGAGAAAAATGTGTATTCTGTTGTTTTTGGATGGAATGTCCTATAAATATCAATTAAGTCCATCGTGTTTAATGTATCATTTAAAGTTTAAGATTCCTTATTTATTTTCATTTTGGATGATCTGTCCATTGGTGAAAGTGGGGTGTTAAAGTCCCCTACTATGAATGTGTTACTGTCGATTTCCCCTTTTATGGCTGTTAGTATTTGCCTTATGTATTGAGGTGCTCCTATGTTGGGTGCATAAATATAATTGTTATATCTTCTTCTTGGATCGATCCCTTGATCATTATGTAGTGTCCTTCTTTGTCTCTTGTAATAGTCTTTATTTTATAGTCTATTTTGTCTGATATGAGTATTGCTACTCCAGCTTTCTTTTGGTTTCCATTTGCATGGAATATCTTTTTCCATCCCCTCACTTTCAGTCTCTATGTGTCTCTAGATCTGAAGTGGGTCTCTGGTAGACAGCAAAGATATGGGTCTTGTTTTTGTGTCCATTCAGCCAATCTGTGTCTTTTGGTGGGAGCATTTAGTCCATTTACATTTAAGGTAATTATCGATATGTATGTTCCTATTCCCATTTTCTTAATTGTTTTGGGTTCGTTATTATAGGTCTTTTCCTTCTCTTGTGTTTCTTGCCTAGAGAAGTCCCTTTAGCAGTTGTTGTAGAGCTGGTTTGGTGGTGCTGAACTCTCTCAGCTTTTGCTTGTCTGTAAAGGTTTTAATTTCTCCATCAAATCTGAATGATATCCTTGCTGGGTAGAGTAATCTTGGTTGCAGATTTTTCTCCTTCATCACTCTAAATATGTCCTGCCAGTCCCTTCTGGCTTGCAGAGTTTCTGCTGAAAGATCAGCTGTTAACCTTATGGGGATTCCCTTGTGTGTTATTTGTTGTTTTTCCCTTGCTGCTTTTAATATGTTTTCTTTGTATTTAATTTTTGACAGTTTGATTAATATGTGCCTTGGCGTATTTCTACTTGGATTTATCCTGTATGGGACTCTCTGTGCTACCTGGACTTGATTATCTATTTCCTTTCCCATATTAGGGAAGTTTTCAACTATAATCTCTTCAAATATTTTCTCAGTCCCTTTCTTTTTCTCTTCTTCTTCTGGAACCCCTATAATTCGAATGTTGGTGCGTTTAGTGTTGTCCCAGAGGTCTCTGAGACTGTCCTCAGTTCTTTTCATTCTTTTTTCTTTATTTTGCTCTGCAGTAGTCATTTCCACTATTTTATCTTCCAGGTCACTTATCCTTTCTTCTGCCTCAGTTATTCTGCTATTGATTCCTTCTAGAGTATTTTTAATTTCATTTATTGTGTTGTTCATCATTGCTTGTTTCCTCTTTAGTTCTTCTAGGTCTTTGTTAAATGTTTCTTGCATTTTTTCTATTCTATTTCCAAGATTTTGGATCATCTTTATTATCATTCTGAATTCTCTTCCAGGTAGACTGTGTATTTCCTCTTCATTTGTTAGGTCTGGTGCATTTTTATCTTGCTCCTTCATGTGCTGTGTGTTTTTCTGTCTTCTCATTTTGCTTATCTTACTGTGTTTGGGGTCTCCTTTTTGCAGGCTGCAGGTTTGTAGTTCCCATTGTTTTTGGTGTCTGTCCCCAGTGTCTAAGGTTGCTTCAGTGGTTTGTGTAGGCTTCCTGGTGGAGGGGACTAGTGCTTGTTTTCTGGTGGATGAGGCTGGATCTTGTCTTTCTGGTGGGCATGTCCACGTCTGGTAGTGTGTTTTGGGGTGTCTGTGGACTTATTATGATTTTAGGCAGCCTCTCTGCTAATGGGTGGGGTTGTGCTCCTGTCTTGCTAGTTGTTTGGGTTAGGGCGTCCAGCACTGTATCTTGCTGGTCGTTGAGTGAAGCTGGGTGCTAGTGTTGAGATGGAGATCTCTGGGAGATTTTCGGCATTTGATATTATGTGGAGCTGGGAGGTCTCTTGTGGACCAGTGTCCTGAAGTTGTCTCTCCCACCTCAGAGGCACAGCACTAATCCTGGCTGCAGCACTAAGAGCCTTTCATCCACACGGCTCAGAATAAAACGGAGAAAAAGTAGAAAGAAAGAATTAGTAGAACAAGAAAGAAAGAAAGAAAGAAAGAAAGGAGGGAGGGAAGGAGTATGGAAGTAAGGAAGGAAAGAAAGAAAGAAGATAAAATAAAATAAAGTAAGATAAAATATTCTAAAGTTATTAAAATAAAAAGTTATTAAAAAAAACAAAAAGGACGGATAGAACCCAAGGACAAATGGTGGAAGCAAAGTTATACAGACAAAATGTCACACAGAAGCATACACATACACACAAAAAGAGGAAAAGGGGAAAAAAATCATAAATCTTGCTCTCAAAGTCCACCTCCTCAATTTGGGATGATTCTTTGTCTATTCAGGTATTCCACAGATGCAGGGTACATCAAGTTGATTGTGGAGCTTTAAGCCGCTGCTCCTGAGGCTGCTGGGAGAGATTTCCCTTTCTCTTCTTTGTTCTCACAGCTCCCAGGGACGTAGTTTTGGATTTGGCCCCGCCTCTGCGTGTAGGTCGCCGGTGGGCGTCTGTTCTTAGCTCAGACAGGACGGGGTTAAAGGAGCCGCTGATTGGGGGCTCTGGCGCACTCAGGCGGGGGGGGGGGGGGGGGGGGTGGAGGGAGGGGCATGGAGTGCGGGGCGGGCCTGCGGCGGCAGAAGCCGGCAAGACGTTGCATCAGGCTGATTCGCGCCGTGCGTTCTCCCGGGGAAGTTGTTCCTGGATTCCGGGACCCTGGCAGTGGCGGGCTGCACAGGCTCCCCGGAAGGGGGGTGTGGATAGTGACCTGTGCTCGCACACAGGCTTCTTGGTTGCGGCAGCAGCAGCCTTAGCGTCTCACGGCCGTCTCTGGGGTCTGCGCTTTTAGCCGAGGCTCGCGCCAGTCTCTGGAGCTCCTTTTAGCAGCGCTCTTAATCCCCTCTCCTCGGGCACCAGGAAACAAAGACGGAAGACAAAGTCTCTTGCTTCTTAGGCAGGTCCAAACTTTTCCCTGGACTCCATCCCGGTTAGCGAGCTAGTCGGCTAGCCGTGGTACACTAACCCCTTGCAGGCTGTGTTCATGCTGCCCACCCCAGTCCTCTCCCTGCGCTGTGACTGAAGCCCGAGCCTCAGCTCCCAGCCTCGCCCACCCCGGCGGGTGAGCAGACAAGCCTCTCGCGCTGCTGAATGCGGGTCGGCACCGATCCTCTGTGCGGGAATCTCCCCGCTTTACCCTCCTCACCCCTCTTGCTGTGGTCTTCTCCGCGGCTCAGAAGCTTTCCCCCTCCGCCTCCCGCAGTCTCCGCCCGCGAAGGGGCTTCTTAGTGTGTGGAAACATTTCCTCCTTCACAGCTCCCTCCCACTGGTGCAGGTCCCGTCCCTATTCTTTTGTCTCTGTTTACTCTTTTTTCTTTTGCCCTACCCAGGTACGTGGGGAGTTTCTTGCCTTTTGGGAGGTGTGAGGTCTTCTGCCAGCGTTCAGTAGGTGTTCTGTAGGAGCTGTTCCACGTGTAGATGTATTTCTGGTGTATCTGTGGGGAGGAAGGTGATCTCTGCGTCTTACTCTTCCGCCATCTTCCCCTCGTTGCCTTTTTCTTTTAAAGTGCTTTTTGAAGTCATTGGTTTTTATATGTGCTTTGAAAATGATAAAGGAAAAAATCTGAACTTGGATTTTGATCATAATGTATACTTTTCTGAATGTTTCCAAATTCATGGTCTTTTTTATAACATGGATAATGGGAATGATCCCTAGGTTTGGCTTGGTTTTGACTTGTTTTTCTTGTTGAATTGGCAGAATAATTGGCTTGCCCATGTATTGAGCTTTCTGCTTGATAGTATTTGACTTCAAGAATCTTAAATTGCCGTCTTTTCCTTCTGTGTATTGCCTTCATGCTGAGGGAAATAAAAGAGCTATATGTAATATATACTGTCTTTTAATATTTGAATTTCTTAATGGTTCAAAAGTAAGAAGGATCAGTGCTAAAGTGCATACTTTTTTAATGTGTAATTGTTATACACAGTTTAAGAAAGGCTAGAGCACTGATATGTTAGTATAATCCAGTAGTCTTTCTGCATGTTCCCTCACATGCAGAAAAATAACCTTTTTTTCTTTAAAAATTTTTCTTGTGTACCTTTTAGTTAATTCAAAAAACTATATATACTGGGCAGTCAGGCCTTGGAGGAATTGGTTCCTGTTCCTATAATGTCCATGGTTTTAGGCCGTATCATTCTTTTGGCTTTATGCCAGCCATTTTCAATCCTCGTCTTATAATCTTCCCTTACAGCTCTTCTTCTATGGAAGCAGTGTTTGGTTAGAACATTCCCTTCCCATTGTTCCTGACTGCTACTCATTTCTCCATTTCGCCTCCACATTTCCCAAGGATTTTCACACCTGGCTTCCCCTCAGCCTGTTTCATTACATGTAATTCTTGCCAGCATCTTCGGTGATTTCCAAGTTCAAGTCAGCAACCCACTGAACTCTGTATCCTTATACTTCACTAATTTCCTCTTTTATGGTGACCTTCAAATCACTCAGCAGCTAATTTCAATGGCTAAGATTTGTCATCATCTGTAATTTCTCTGTGTTCAGATCTTTTGTTCTAACATTTCAGCCTCTGTCCACATTTTTTTTATTCCCTTTTCCTCTTTTAACTGTTACCATCTGCTTTGGATCTTTCCACATTCCTTTGGTTGACCAGCTGTTTCCTGGAATGGGTTTTTTCCTGTCAGACTGGACTTCGTGAAAAGCTACTCTGACGACATGCTCACCAGCATCTTCAATTTCTTGCTTCCACCTCACACGTTTTACTGATGTTCAATTTGGAATCAACCCAACTCTCTAGTTTTTCTGTTCCTGCTCTTGAGTGGTACTAGCAAAACTTACGTAGGATATCAATTGGCTCCTATAGAGGTCTTGGTTACCTCCCTGACCGCACCGCAATTCATTCCATTACATTAAAAAATTAATGTAGGCCAGTTACTATGCATATAGCCCTCGTCTGATCAAGAACTATTCTTCTTCTGAAGAATGAACTATGAAGTCTATTGGGGAGCTTCTGGTAAACATTTACTCATTCCTAAAAAAAGATAACACTAGGAGGGAGATGTTCCTCTTCTCTGAACATTGTTATGTTTGGCTGTGATGTCTGAAATGGCTGAAGCTATCTTGCTATGGTCCTGAGAATGAAGCCTCACTCCAAGGGAGGGTACTACTGAGAGCAGTGCAGAGAGGTGGATCTAGAGCTTTGACATACTGTGGAGCAGTTCTGCCTGGAATGATAATAAATTACCTTGTAGTTTAAGCCAGCTTGAACTGGAGTTTTCCCTTGTTCTCAGCAGAAGAAATTCAAGCTTATGTGAAACATCAGTTCTAGGAGTAAGGAGCTATAAGTTAAAGAACCTAAAATGTAGCGTTGATTAAGTGGAGAAGTGGGGTCAGGACAGGGAGGATTGTACTTTTCTAAAGGAATAATTGGAAAACCTTGCCATGCTGTTGATTGAACCATCAGAAGTCATACCTTGGGACCTTGATGCTGTGCTTCAGGGGATGGTATTAAGTGACCAGTAGAAAAACTTTAGGATGTTGGAGTCTGTTGTGTACTTATTGCAGCCTTCAGAAAAGTCCTGGAAGGCAAAGACAAGTATAGGTTGAAACTGATCTGTCTAAAAGCAGAGAGCAACATTTGGGGGCATTGGGAGACTGAAAATCTGCAATCTATAATCCGCATTTACTGAATCTGATAATTTGGAGTTGGAAAAGCCAAATTGCTTATCCATGCTGAAGTTAGTCCAAGCAAGAGAGAGAGGTAGGAAACTTAGCAGAAATTTAAATGAGGTAAAAAAAACAAGCCTGATTTTTCAGGCCCCTTTCAAGTTCTCCTATTTAAGTGCTTCTGGCCAGACAAAGGAGACCCAAGTCCATTGTTTTGAATTCCCGCAAGATAAAGGCTAGTCAACTGAGGGCCCCTGGGAATGTCCAGGATACTGAGGTAGCGGTTAAGACACTGACATTTTCAGACTCGGAGTCAATGTCTAGACAAAATGTTGGGGTATGGCTACTAGCCAAGCATTAACCAAAAGAAAATAGACAGAACTTACTTAGCTTTTAGTATCTATATTGCCAAAGAAATTCTAAACTTGACCAACATAGTCGGAGACTGTCCACCCAAAGGCTGTCACGTTGGTCATGAATTGATGTAACATTTGGAACACTGAAGCTGAGGGCGAAACATGGAGAGTTGTAGAGTATCAGAGCCTGAGCTTTGAAGGACTCTTCTTGAGACACCCCATCTCTGGTCTTCCCATCATGTGAGAAAAATAAATATCCTTGCTGTTTAAGCCACCTTACGGTATTTTGAAATCAAAGACATTTTATGTGCTAGGACCATCTTGGAAATATGATTTTTATCTTCAGGGCTACATGGAAGTCTCTTAACTCAGGGCCAGGGGCCTATGTTATCTGTTCCAAACATTAGTCACTATATTTATGCACCCTCCCCTCATTCTAAGGTCCCTCCCACATTACCCTTACAGCCAAGACTGGATTCTGTCAGTTTTTGTCTTCTTTTGTGTGGTTTGTAGAGTGACCTCCCAAAGATGTGTCAGCCTAACTCCTGGAACCTGTGAATAAGATGAAATATCACTCCCATGATTATGATATGTTACTTGGCAAGTTGATTTTAAGATAAGGAGATTATCTGGATGGACCTCATCTAATCACAGGAGTCCTTCAAAGCAGATAAATTATTCTGGCTGTTGGGAGAAAGGGAAGTCAGAAGGATTCAAAACATGATAAGGGTTCAGTGTGGTGTTACTGGCTGCAGAGACAGAGGAGTCCATGAGCCAAGGAGTGTGGGTGGCCTTCAGAAGCTCAGAAAAACCCCTGGCCCAAAGCTAGCAAGGAAACATGTCCTAGGTCCACAGAACTAAATTTTTCCAACACCATGAATGAACTTGCAAGTGGATTCTCCCCCCAAAGCCTCCAGCTAAAAGCCCAGGTTAGCTGACACCTTGCTTTTAGCATTAGGAGACCGGAGGCAGAATACCTTGTCAGGATTTACGACCTCTGGAAAACAATGAGATAATAAATGGGTGTTGTTTTAAGCCACGAAATTTGTTGGAATTTGTTACACTGCAATAGAAAAATAATCCATCCACCCTTAGGCTTATCTATATTCCTAGCCATTTTTCCTGCGTTAAAATCTTTCTTCTAGAGTAAACTCTGTCATCTGTGTTCCAGACTTTTCAATCCAGGGACATTGGGTTATCAGTTATCCCCTCTCTTCACAGCTTTGATCACTATTTTGCATAAGTACCTCCCTGAGATCCTGGTTTCTCCTTGAACTTAAATCCCACCCCCACTTTTTGTTTCTCCCTTCCTACTAGTCTTCATCACAACCCTTTGATGTAGCTTTTATTACTATCTTTATAAAGATAAATAATTTCTTTAAGGCCATAGAACTGCTTATGACTGGACTGAGAATCAAATTCAGTTCTCCTGGTCAGAGTTCAACTGCTTAATCCCCTCCTTTTATTATTTCTCATGTTAGCTTCATGCTGATTCTCCCCGTTAAAATGAGAGGGATTTGAGGAAACTATTTTTTTTTTTGGAGTGATTGACTCATTACATTTTATCATGAATTGTTTCACACTGCAGTGTAAAATGTCAAGTATAAAAATGCCTTGAAACTGTTTGCATCTTAACTCATTATTTCTAATTCTAAAATGAATCTTAATTTTTTTTTTTTTTCCGGGTTCAAGCCATGGTAGCCATCAGTAACCAGGTACAGAAATGGTCTTGGTGCCAGTGTTGGGGCGGGGGGGGGGGGGCAGTTTCAGCCTCCTTAGCTGCTGGCTTTTTTGTTTGCATTGATGGATGGTGAGTAGTAGCAGGTTAGTTCTTGGCTGTCGTCCCTCAGTGTCAGCCCTAACCCCCTAAAAAGGCTGGCAGAGGGCGATGGCCTTCTGGTCCTTTGACTTTTCTTGTGAGTCCTTTCCCAGCCTCTCCTAATCTTAAACTCATTTCTACCTTCATGGGACTTGAAGACTCCCTGTTAACGTACTGGCGTGTTTCTTGTCACTGTGAACATTACTTGATTAATAATGACTGATTGTACCAAAACCTTTCGTAGATTATATTTGTTTGCTTCCCTGTATTATCTTCCGAATCTGTTTTGTATCTGTTTTGAGGTTTCTCCTTTTAAAAAGTGTGCCATTGAAATGCAAATCATGTTACTTTAAGTAACACTGTATTATTTCAACCTCTGGTAAATTATAATTGGAGCCTTTTTTCCCCCATTCTTTTGATCAATTTTATCTTACATTTAAATAATTATTTATGATCATGGATTGATATGTTTTGGTGATGAAAATCTGAAACATATGTCTCAGTGTGGTACTACTTCAGAGCAATTGTACTTTTCTTCCTTTTTCTAGCCTAAAAAGTATTTTTCATTAAAAAACCAGAAAGAAGTACAAAATATTATTTTATGAAGTTTTCTTCTCCTTGTGGCTTAAACCTTATTTTTGTTTTCTGGCAGTGTATATGGTGAATTTTACAGTAATTTTTGCTTTCTGTTCCTAACCCAATAGATTCTAAAAGAAAAGGATGAATTGAAAAGCCAGCTTTATGCAGCGTTACAACAAATAGAGAATCTTCGAAAGGAATTGAATGATGTGCTAACCAGGCGCGCCCTTCAAGAGGAGGAGCTTCACTGTAAGGAGCAGAAACTAAGTGATGTTAAGTCTCATCAAGCTGACCTTGAACTAGAAGTCAGGGATTCCCTGGATACCATCCATAGGCTAGAAAGTGAATTGAAAACGCAGAGTAAGATTCAAAGCCAGATGAAAGCTGAGAAAGCGCACCTGGAGGAAGAAATTGCAGCGCTGAAGGAGAGCCAGGCCAAGGACCAAGCTCAGCTTCTTGAGATGCAAGAGGCCATCAAGGACTTGAGTGCCATCCGGGCAGATCTCGCCAATAAATTGGCAGAGGAACAGAGAGCCAGGAAAGAGGTACTCAAGAACCTCTCTGACCTCAAGACACAGGCAAAATCCAAAGACGAAGAAACAGCTACAATCGTTACACAGTTAAAGCTGGAAAGAGATGTTCACCAGAGGGAGCTGGAAGATCTCACATTCTCATTGCAGAGTATGAAAACTAAACATGAACAGAGTATCGAGGAGCTGATGAAGCACTTCAAGAAAGAAAAGAGTGAGGCCGAGAATCATATTAGGACACTGAAGGTACCCGCACTGAATTATCCTGATGATACTGGAGGAAATTTTCTGGTGGCTCATGAAGTTAATAAAGCGTAAACTTTTAGAGATCATTCTGTATTCCCAAGCACTGAAGGGAAGATAGAACAATAAAGAGGCTTATTCATGCCTGTTCGGCCAGGTTGAAATGAGTTATAGCAGCCACCTGGAAGCACCTAGTTCAGAGCACTGAAGCCCTTTAAAAAGAACGTTTAGCTATTTTGGGAGTTCAGGAAAGGCAGAGGCGGCAGTAAGTCGTGGACCTGAAACGTGCCCTCATTCAACATTTATGATCTCCTAAAATATAAAAGGCAAAGACTTGTCAAGGCCATAGAAGCTATAACCATGGTCCTTATTGGTATGGTAACTAAAGTGGATCAGCTTATGGGTTTTGTAAACCCAAGGCTTTTGAGATTTACCCCTTCTTTTCCAAATCAAAGTTGCCTGGGTAAATGCATAATTGAGATCTTACATTTGGGGAAATATTGTAAGATCTAATGGTATTAGCATTTATCACCATGCAGGGGAATCATTTCATAACATGATTGTCAGGAGTGTGATAAATCTATCCCTCCTTCCTGCTTTAGTTTTTCTCCGTAGCACTCATCATCATATATAGATTCCATATTTTTAATTTTTTAATCTCCGTTTATTAGTATGAAAACACCATGAGGACTGGATTGTCTTTTCCCTCAATCTGCAGGAGGAAAAAGGCTACCTAATCTTTCAAGGCCCAATTAATTTTTCACTTCTTTTATGGATTCACTGAAGATGGCATATATCTCAGCTGAGGTTGGGATAAATCTTTCTATTCTCTGTGTTTCCATAGCTCTTTTTTGGAACTGCTAGTACAGCACATTTAGGCTGCCTTATATTATGGTGTGTTTGTTGTGTCTTCATACATCTCCAGAGGGGCAGGTAGCAGGTCTTAGCCATTTTTGTATCCTCTTATGGCGTCTAGCATGATGTTTGAGACATACAGAACATGTTCCGTGGATGTTGGGTTAAAATGTTTGAAAAGCTAGAAATCAAAGGATTTGCTGCTGACTTGCTTTGTGATCTGTCTGGTTTGGCTCTTTCCCTGTAATGTGGTAAAATTGCTTTCCTCATCCAAAGGAAGTGCTTTGTATTTGTGTATAGTGAGGTGACAATAAAGCTTTAAGAAATTACCTGTATATAAAGAAGACACCGTTTAGAACTATTCTGTAGATTCTCCAAAAACTTTAGATTCTTTTTTTAATTCGGAAGACTGAGATGCGGAGGGATATTATAGTTACTCTATAATGTGGTACAAAAGAAGCATACGAGCTTAACAGGAGAACCAGAGATCGTGAAAGCCCAGTACTCTTCTCTTAAACCGAATAAGTTACCCATAGGAACAGCCCCACCTCATGCTATTTTATGAATATAATTCCGTACTTTTGACTCATTTATATTAATTAACAGGAGTTGATAGCAATGGTTGTCATCGAAGATTTAATATACTGATTTATGTATAAGAGGGCTTTAGATAAATAGCTCTGTAAATGTTACATTTCTTTGTCTTTTGGCTTCACCTTAATCTGTTACTTTTTCTGAGTCTAATAAGTGTGATACATTACCCATATTTTTTTCTCTGCAGAAGTTATATTTTTCCCCATCTGGATCTACCCTTCTCATGCCTGTTTTTTTTTTTTTTTTTTTTTTTTTTGCGGTACCGAGGCCTCTCACTGCTGTGGCCTCTCCCGTTGCGGAGCACAGGCTCCGGACGCGCAGGCTCAGCGGCCATGGCTCATGGGCCCAGCCGCTCCACGGCATGTGGGATCCTCCCGGACCAGGGCACGAACCTGCGTCCCCTGCATTGGCAGGCAGACTCTCAACCACTGCGCCACCAGGGATGCCCTCATGCCTGTTTTTAAATTTAAATGTAAACTATTTTTATGAAATACTCTAGCTGCTATTAATATTTGAAGGATATTGGGTTATCACCTTATTATGATTTCAACAAAAATAATTTTGTAGGAGCCCTTATTGGAATCAGAAGACCAAGGGTGGAGTTCTGTATTTTTGCCATTTGCTGGCCATATGATCTTGGTCAAGTTACTTAACCTTTTTGTACTTCATCAGTAGAATGGAAACAGTAATGTCTTTCTCTATCACAGGGTTTTTTTGAGTGTTATATCACTTTGTAAACCCTAAAATGAAATGTAAATGTAATAATGAAACTACAACAAGAAGTAAGTTCTTAGTCAAACTTAGGCATTACTGTGCTGTTTTAAAAATAGGTTCTCCGGGGGCAAAGAGGGGAACCCTGATTTGTAGCATTTGCCAAGTTCAGCAGTATAAAACCCCCCATTTGGCTGGTTTCAAGCTATCAAACAACATCACTGGAGGCAGAGTTGGGAAGAGATGAGCACAGTTGGTTCGTGAGTGTCTCTATGAGTTGGCCCAGACACCACTGGCCTTGGGGGAAAACTGTCTATACCTACACTTTTTATAAGACACAAAAAATGCTAAGTATTCTACTGAAACTTAAAATAATGAACAATTTTCCTGATAAGAGACTTTATTTTGTAAGTTTACTTTTGGGTAGTGAATACAGGATTCCTCATTAAAAACATCAGTTCTTTTGTTAACTCAAAGTGACATCAAGTCTTAGCTGAAATTTGTGGGGTGAATAAGGTATAGATTCTTGTCTGAAACTCACAAAACTTCTTCCTTTTGGGAAATTGCTTCCAGCGATTACGTTCCTATGTACTTGATTATATACATATAATAAACTTATACAAAGGAAAGAAACAAATATATTTTAGGCATTGAAACATGTAATTTAAACAGATTCTATGTGGGTGCTTACAGGCTGTCAGTAACTGGTAGGTGTAACTAGTTAACATTGCAAGTTGCACCCAGCTGGTTTTTAAAACCGTACGATATACGTACCTTTTAAAGGCAGTGAGGCAGAGCAGCTGAAAACATGGACAGTAGAGAGAATTCCTGCGTTCAAATCCTGGCTCTGCTTTACTCACTACATACCCTTCGGCAAATGATTAGTGTTGTTCTGCTTCAATTTCAAAACAGGAGACAATAACAGTGTCTCCCTAGTCAGGTTGTGGTGAGGATGGAATGAGGGACAACTGTACGAAAAGGCCTTAGAGCAGTGCCTGACATATAGTCAGTATTTACATTGTTGTTATTTTAAGTCTTTAACTTCACGTGCCTGGCAAATCCTTATTGAATCCCATCCACAGATTATTCCTGTTGTTTTTTTTTAAAGCTGATTCTGGTTATATTCCAAATAATAGACGAAAACGAGGTACTTTATTGCACTATTGGTACTGAAATAATCACTGGTAAACTCTTTCATATTAAGTTATTTATAGTTTTTTGGCTACTCTGATCCATAATCTTTTTAGCCCCACAAGAGTGGTATTAATAATTACATTGTACAAAAAATACGCAAGCCTTTCACAAAAACGAGAGTGTAGCTTGAATAGGGATATTGTTAAACTCCTTTTATAGATGAGGAGACTAATCAGGCAGTAATGTCCCATACTATATCCTTATGGGGACATTTCTCTAATAACCCTTCCCCTCTCAGCAGTTAGTGTCCCTTCTTTGGGTTGCACGTACCTCTGCTTGCACCTTTATTAAGCACTTCTTGTTCATTGTTGTCAGAATTGACTGTTGCATCTGTCTCTTTTACGGTCTCTTTTACGGTTCATGCCTGTTATCTTCAGCACCTAGTAGAGTACCTGTCACTTAATTGGTTGCTCAGTGAATGCTAAGGAGAGATTGACCACATGCAAAGAATGTTTCCTTTGCATGTATGTTTATGTGTGAACGCTTAGAGGTAGTAAAATCTCAAAGTGTTTGCCCACTGATATAATGTGGAATTTGTTTTGTGTACAGCTTGTCTGTGGCCAGTGGACTTTCTCTTTTCTCCTTTTTCTCTCAGGCAGAAAGCTTAGAAGATAAGAATATGGCTAAAGTCCAGTGTTCTCAGCTAGAGAAGTTGAAATCACAGTATGACAGGCTGACAGAGGAATTAACTCAGAATGAAAATGAGAACAAAAAACTGAAGCTAAAGTACCAGTGTTTGAAGGACCAACTAGAAGAAAAGGTAAAAATGTGAATGAACTCTAATTTAAAAGACTTTTTTGAATTTCTTCTAGTGTTTCTCCTAGAACATAGTTTATGTACTACTAAATGCTAATTGTTAGGCTTTAATAGCAATTTGTATTGGTGCCAGAAGACATCATAGAAGTTTATTAGAATGCTGTGATTTTTATTCTTTCAACCAACTAGTAACCTTCTAATACTTTTGATTTTAAATTTCTTCTGGATCTTAAAATAGGCATTTAGAGGCAAGGTAGCAAAGAAAGGAATTATGGTTTATTGAAGACCTACTTTATGGCAAGTATTTATGCCAATTGATTTACATATGTGTACTCATTGAATTCTCACAACTCTTTGGGTTAGATTTTATTGATCCCTGTTAACCTATGAGGAAACTGAGGTTCAAAATACAATATATAATAGATGAGGTGGTCACTGTGCACTAGGCACTTTTAATGCTCATAGTCATGTTATGAAATCAATACTATTTTGCTCATTTTTGCAGTTAAAGAGACTGAAACTTAAGAAGGTTGGCAACCTTGGAATGTTCCCAGCAGGCTCACTGCTTTCCTATCAGTAGATGTGTAAAATTTGGGGGGTGTCTGCTATATACCAGGCATTGGGTAGAATACTAGGGACTTCTAGAGTCACTACTTTTGTGGCCAAAAGTCAACTAAGAACAGAAGACAGAATACGTAAATTTGCATTCTATGTCTTTACCAACTTCCTAAAAGGATTTGCATTGGAGTGTGATAGAAGTCAAATAGAAAAAAAAAGACTATTAACATATGGATAATAGGATAAGGCAGGATAGACTGGGCCAGATGACTCCTGTTCTTGATAAGGGTTACTAACTAACATCTTTGTTGAAGGAAATATCACTGGGTGGGGTGTCATCAACCTCTAGAAGAAACATTCTTCATGCTTTGCTCATCTTTTCCTCTTTTTGTTGTTTCACTGTATTTTGTATATATTTTTTACCTTTCTAGTAATTGTTAAAATCAAGGAAATAAAATTTAAGTTAGTTTGGAGTTTATGATTAAATGTGCTTAAGTTGCTAAATTCAGGCCTACAATCTTGACAATTGTGATTTAGTTCTTATGTCATGCTTTGTTTTGACTAAGTCTAATGTTCACACATAATTAATGTATCTGTTGCCAGGGTGTAGTTGCTTTGAAGATAATACTAAATTTTCCAACTTTTCCATAATTAAAAGTTAGCCAGAAGATTGTATTAACATGTTTTGTGTTTAATTATTTGCATTTAAGAAAGAGTGGGGGAAATTTTATGTTGAAAGTTTACCTTGTTCTGCTTAAAATAAATGCTTCTCCACTATCTGTGACGTTCCAGGTATGTATGCATTGTCATACATTCATATAAGTGGAACATTCACCTTAGAACAGAGTTTTAAAATTTAACGATTGTACAGTAGTCCCCCCTTATTAGTGGTTTCCCTTTCCATTGTTTCAGTTACCTGCCACGGTAACTGAAATTACCAAATTTGGACCAGTTGCAGTCCAGAAAGATTAAATGGAAAATTCTAGAAATAATTCATAAGTTTTAAACTGCACTTTGTTCTGAGTAGCATAATGAAATCTTGAGCTGTCCCACTTTCTAACACCCGTGATCCCCACCTATCTCAGTCCTCTGCTCCTAACATCCAACCATCCACATCATCATGGCTTGATGATCCAGGATCACCCAAAGCAGGTGATCCTCCTTCTGAGGTATTATCAGAAGGTCAGAAGTAGTTTAATGCTATGTCACAATGCCTACCTCATTCATTTCATCTCATCACATTTTATGTAGGCATTGTATCGTCTCTTATCATCACAAGAGGGGTGAATACAGTACAGTAAGATATTTTGAGAGAGAGAGACCACATTCACATAACTTTTATTACAGTATATTGTTACAGTTGTTCTGTTTCATTATTAGTTATTGTTGGTAATCTCTTACTGTGCCTGATTTCTAAACTAAATTATCATAGGTATGTATGTATAATATGTATAGGGTTTGGTACTATCTTCAGTTTTAGGCATCCCCTGGGGGTCGTGGAACATATCCCTCGCAGATAATGGGGGACTACTGTATTCCTCTGCTATGTACTGACAATCTAGTATGTGGCAGGCATTGTGCTGGATGCTGGGGGTGGAATATAGCAATAGATAAGACACAGATCTGCAATTGAAAGCTTCTAGTGGGATCATTAAAAGCAAAATCGCCTTTCAGTTGTTAAAACTATATAGTCAATGATAATGGATCCTAATGCAGAGAAAAGATGTCTATGACGTCTAAAATGGTAAATAATCTTAAGGATACATAGACACACACACATATATAAATATACACAGCGTATATGCTTGCTTTTCTTTAATATTTTTTGTGTACATGATTGCTATGTAGTTTTGATTGACTTAGTGGTTTGTGTTGGCCTGTTTTTTTAGTATAGTTAGCTATGAATCAAAGTTTCACTGGGTTCAGTCATCTACAGATAGGGCCATTCTCTTCAGAAAGTAGTATAGAATTAGTGGCTATAGACAGAACTTTGAGTATAAATCATTTTCTAGCTGTGTGGCATTAGGCAAGTTGCTTAAAACTCAAAGCCTTGAGAGACAAGACAGCAGAAGCAAGAAGAACTACAGTCATGTAGCCTGTGGAACAAAAACCACATTCACAGAAAGATAGACAAGATGAAAAGGCACAGAGTTATGTACCAGATGAAGGAAGAAGATAAAACCCCAGAAAAACAACTAAATGAAGTGGAGATAGGCAACATTCCAGAAAAAGAATTCAGAATAATGATAGTGAAGATGCTCCAGGACCTCAGAGAAAGAATGGAGGCAAAGATCGAGAAGATGCAAGAAATGTTTAACAAAGATCTAGAAGAATTAAAGAACAAACAAACAGAGATGAACAACACAATAACTGAAATGAAAACTACAATAGAAGGAATCAATAGCAGTATAACTGAGGCAGAAGAACGGATAAGTGACCTGGAAGATAAAATAGTGGAAATAATTACTGCAGAGAAAAATAAAGAAAAAAGAATGAAAAGAACTGAGGACAGTCTCAGAGACCCTGGGACAACATTAAAAACAACAATATTCACATTATAGGGGTCTCAGAAGGAGAAGAGAGAGAGACAGGACCCGAGAAAATATTTGAAGAGATTATAGTCAAAAACTTCCCTAACATGGGAAAGGAAATAGCCACCCAAGTCCAGGAAGTGTAGAGAGTCCTATACAGGAAATACCCAAGGAGAAACACACCGAGACTCATAGTAATCAAATTGGCAAAATTAAAGACAAAGAAAAATTATTGAAAGCAGCAAGGGAAAAATGACAACATACAAGGGAACTCCCATAAGGTTAACAGCTGATTTATCAGCAGAAACTCTAGAAGCCAGAAGAGAGTGGCATGATATACTTAAAGTGATGAAAGGGAAGAACCTACAAGCAAGATTACCCTGCAAGGATCTCATTCAGATTCGATGGAGAAATCAAAAGCTTTACAGACAAGCAAAAGCTAAGAGAATTCAGCACCACCAAACCAGCTCTACAACAAATGCTAAAGGAACTTCTCTAAGTGGGAAAGACAAGAGAAGAAAAGTACCTACAAAAACAAGCCCAAAACAATTTTAAAAATGGTAATAGGAACATACATATTGATAATTACCTTAAATGTGAATGGATTAAATGCTCCAACCAAAAGACACAGTCTTGCTGAATGGATACAAAAGCAAGACCCATATATATGCTGTCTACAAGAGACCCACTTCAGACCTAGGGACACATTCAGACTGAAAGTGAGAGGATAGAGAAAGATACTCCATGCAAAGGGAAATCAAAAGAAAGCTGG
The DNA here is from genome assembly GCF_005190385.1 of Monodon monoceros. NCBI lineage: Eukaryota > Metazoa > Chordata > Mammalia > Artiodactyla > Monodontidae > Monodon > Monodon monoceros. The sequence goes on along the minus strand of NW_021703778.1, from coordinate 152,186,217 downwards.
AGCGGCAATACTCATATCAGATAAAATAGACTTTAAAGAATGTTACAAGAGACAAGGAAGGACACTACATAATGATCAAGGGATCAACCCAAGAAGAAGATATAACAATTATAAATATATATGCACCCAACATAGGAGCACCTCAATACATAAGGCAACTGCTAACAGCTCTGAAAGACGAAGTCGACAGTAACACAGTAATAATGGGGGACTTTAACACCTTACTTATGCCAATGGACAGATCATCCAAACAGAAAATTAATAAGAAAACACAGGCTTTAAATGACACAATAGACCAGATAGATTTAATTGACATTTATAGGACCTTCCATCCAAAAACCACAGATTACACTTTCTTCTCAAGTGCGCATGGAACATCCTCCAGGATAGATCACATCTTGGGTCACAAATCAAACCTCAATAAATTTAAGAAAATTGAAATCATATCAAGCATCTTTTCTGACCACAATGCTATGAGATTAGAAATCAATTACAGGGAAAAAAACGTAAAAAGCACAAACACATGGAGGCTAAACAATACATTACTAAATAACAAAGAGGTCACTGAAGAAATCTAAGAGGAAATCAAAAAATACTAGAGGCAAATGACAATGAAAACACGATGATCCAAAACCTACGGGATGCAGCAAAAGCAGTTCTAACAGGGAAGTTTATAGCTATACAAGCCTACCTCAAGAAAATAAAAATCTCAGGTAAACAATCTAATGTTACACCTAAAGGAACTAGAGAATGAAGAACAAACGAAACCCAAAGTTAGCAGAAGGAAAGAAATCATAAATATGATAGCAGAAATAAATGAATGAGAAACAAGGCAAACAATAGCAAAGATCAATTAAACTAAACACTGGTTCTTTGAGAAGATAAAGAAAGTTGATAAACCATTAGCAAGGCTCATCAAGAAAAAGAGGGAGAGGACTCAAATCAATAAAATTAGAAATGAAAAAGGTGAAGTTACAACAGACACCGCAGAAATACAAAGCATCCTAAGAGACTACTACCAGCAACTCTATGCCAATAAAATGGACAACCTGGAAGAAATGGACAAATTCTTAGAAAGGTATAACCTTCCCAGACTGAACCAGGAAGAAATAGAAACTCACAGGTGAAGTCTATCAAACATTTAGAGAAGAGCTAACACCCATCCTTCTGAAAATCTTCCAAAAAATTTCAGAGGAAGGAACACCCCCAAACTCATTCTATGAGGCCACCATCACCCTGATAGCAGCACCAGACAAAGATACTACAAAAAAAGAAAATTACAGACCAATATCACTGATGAATATACATGCAAGAATCCTCAACAAAATACTAGCAAACAGAAGCCAGCAATACATGAAAAGGATCATACACCATGATCAAGTGGGATTTACCCCAGGGATGCAAGGATTCTCCAGTATATGCAAATCAAACAATGTGATACACCACATTAACAAATAGAAGAATAAAAACCATATGATCATCTCAATAGATTCAGAAAAAGCTTTTGAGAAAATTCAACACCCATTTATGATAAAAACCCTGCAGAAAGTAGGCATAGAGGGAACCTACCTCAACATAATAAAGGCCATATATGACAAACCTACAGCAAACATCATGCTCAGTGGTGAAAAACTAAAAGCATTTCCACTAAGATCAGGAACAAGACAAGGAAGTCCACTCTCGCCACTGTTATTCGACATAGTTTTGGAAGTCCTGACCGTGGCAGTCAGAGAAGAAAAAGAAATACAAATTGGAAAACAAGAAGTAAAACTGTCACTGTTTGCACATGACATGATACTATACATAGAGAATCCTAGAGATGCCACCAGAAAACTACTAGAGCTAATCAATGAACTTGGTTAAGTTGCAGGATACAAAATCACTGCACATAAATCTCTTGGATTCCTATACACTAATGACGAAAAATCTGAAGAAAAATTAAGGAAACACTCCCATTTACCATTGCAACAAAAAGAGTAAAATATCTAGGAATAAACCTACCTAGGGAGACAAAAGACCTGTATGCAGAAAACTATAAGACACTGTTGAAAGAAATTAAAGATGATACCAACAGATGGAGAGATACTGCATGTTCTTGGATTGGAAGAATCAGCATTGTGAAAATGACTCTACTACCCAAAGCAATCTACAGATTCAATGCAATCCCTATCAAATTACCAATGGCATTTTTTGCATAACTAGAGCAAAAAATCTTAAAATCTGTATGGAGACACAGAAGACCCCTAATAGCCAAAGCAATCTTGAGGGAAAAAAGCGGAGCTGGAGGAATCAGACTCCCTGACTTCACACTATACTACAAAGCTACAGTAATGAAGACAATATAGTACTGGCACATAAACAGAAATATAGCTCAGTGGAACAGGATAGAAAGCCCAGAGATAAACCCATGCACCTATGGTCAACTAATCCATGACAAAGGAGGCAAGCATATACAATGGAGAAAAGACAGTCTCTTCAATAAGTGGTGCTGGGAAAACTGGACAGCTACATGTAAAAGAATGAAATTAGAACACTTCCTAACACCATACACAAAAATAAACTCAAAATGGATTCGAGACCTAAATGTAAGACCAGACCAGACACTATAAAACTCTTAGAGGATAACATAGGAAGAACACTCTTTGACATAAATCACAGCAAGATCTTTTTTGATCCACCTCCTAGAGTAATGGAAATAAAAACAAAAGTAAACAAATGGGACCTAATGAAACTTAAAAGCTTTTGCAAAGCAAAGGATACTACAAATAAGACGAAAAGACAACCGTCAGAATGGGAAAAACTATTTGCAAACGAATCAACGGACAAAGGATTAATCTCCAAAATATGTAAACAGCTCATGCAGCTCAATATTAAAAATACAACCCAATAAAAAAATGGGCAGAAGACCTAAATAGACATTTCTCCAAAGAAGACATACAGATGGCCAAGAAGCACATGAAAAGCTGCTCAATATCACTATTACAGAAATGCAAATCAAAATTACAATGACGTATCACCTCACTCCAGTTAGAATGGGCATCATCAGAAAATCTACAAACAATAAATGCTGGAGAGGGTGTGGAGAAAAGGAAACACTCTTGCACTGTTGGTGGGAATGTAAATTGATACAGCCACTATGGAGAACAGTATGGAGGTTCCTTAAAAAACGAAAAATAGAATTACTGTATGACCCAGCAATCCCACTACTCGGCATATACCCTGAGAAAACCATAATTCCAAAAGACACATGTACCCCAATGTTCACTGCAACACTATTTACAATAGCCAGGTCATGGAAGCAACCCAAATGCCCATCGACAGATGAATGGATAAAGAAGATGTGGTACATATATGTAATGGAATATTACTCAGCCATAAAAAGGAATGAAATTGGGTCATTTGTAGATACGTGGATCAATCTAAAGACCCTAGAAAAATGGTACAGATGAACCGGTTTGCAGGGCAGAAATAGAGACACGGATGTAGACAACAAACGTATGGACACCAAGGCGGGAAAGCGGCAGTAGGGTGGTGGTGGTGGTGTGATGAATTGGGAGATTGGGATTGACATGTATACACTAATGTGTATAAAATCGATATCTAATAACCTGCTGTATAAAAAAATAAATAAAATTCAAAAAGCAAAACAAAACTCAAAGCCTCAGTTATATCATCCTTAAAACAGGTGTAATAATAAACTCTATTATTGAATTAAATGTGAAAATGTATATAAAGTGCTTGGCTGAATTTCTGATACCTGATAAGGTATCGATTAGCAGCTGCCATTATTTTGTTATTGTTTTGTTACCAAATAGATGCCAATTAATGGTTCAGCCCAGCAATAAATCAGCAAGCATTGATTAACTACCCAATAATGTGTCAGGTATTAAGGGCCAGGGAACTGGGAGTAAGACTTACTGTGGAACTATGCTGATTGGAAGTTTACAGCCCGACTGTGTTGAATCACTTGAGATGATGGTCCACAAAGAGGCACCGATGTGGGAAGAGCTGGCATTTCTATCAGCAAGTGATATTGCAGGCATGTTTGTTAAGCAAACCAAACAGGTGGGCAGGTTTGTAATTATGTTTGCTATTTGAAGACAGGAACCAAGTCTTGGTTGTTTTTTTTATTTCCAAGACGAGGCCGAGAGCCTGACACATGGTAGGTAATTTTTTTTGCGATACGTGGGCCTTTCACTGTTGTGGCCTCTCCCGTTGTGGAGTACAGGCTCTGGACGGGCAGGCTTAGAAGCCATGGCTCACTGGCCTAGCTGCTCCGCGGCATGTGGGATCTTTCCGGACCGGGGCACGAACCCACGTCCCCTGCATCGGCAGGCGGACTCTGAACCACTGCGCCACCAGGGAAGCCCATGGTAGGTAATTTATAAGTAAATTGTGGTTGAAGAGATAGGTGTGTATACACGCAAGTACGTACACATATGTTTACATGGAGATAAAAAATATCAATAACCTATGGATATGTATGTACATTCAGTCTCCCTCTCTCTCCCCCTCCCCCTCCCTCCCCCTCTCTCTCTTTGTCTCTCCCCCATTTCCCTTCCCTCTATGAGTGTGTATGTTTTTTGTTTTTTATTTTTTAACATCTTTATTGGAGTATAATTGCTTTACAATGTTGTGTTAGTTTCTGCTTTACAACAAAATGAATCAGTTATATATATACATATGTTCCCATATCTCTTCCCTCCTGTGTCTCCCTCCCTCCCACCGTCCCTATCCCACCCCTCCAGGTGGTCACAAAGCACCGAGCTGATCTCCCTGTGCAATGCGGCTGATTCCCACTAGCTATGTACCTTACGTTTGCTAGTGTATATATGTCCATGCCTCTCTCTCGCTTTGTCACAGTTTACCCTTCCCCCTCCCCATATCCTCAAGTCCATTCTCTAGTAGGTCTGTGTCTGTATTCCTGTTTTACTTCATGACATTTTTTCCCCTTAAATTCCATACATATGTGTTATCATATGGTATTTGTCTTTCTCTTTCTGACTTACTTCACTCTGTATGACAGACTCTAGGTCTATCCACCTCATTACAAGTAGCACAATTTTGTTTCTTTTTATGGCTGAGTTATAGTCCATTGTATATATGTGCCACATCTTTATCCATTCATCCAATGATGGACACTTGGGTTGTTTCCATCTCCGGGCTATTGTAAATAGAGCTGCAATGAACATTTTGGTACATGACTCTTTTTGAATTATGGTTTTCTCAGGGTACATGCCCAGCAGTGGGATTGCTGGGTCATATGGTAGTTCTATTTGTAGTTTTTTAAGGGACCTCCATACTGTTCTCCACAGTGGCTATATCAATTTACATTCCCACCAACAGTGCAAGAGGGTTCCCTTTTCTCCATACCCTCTCCAGCATTTATTTTTTCTAGATTTTTTTTTTTTTTTTTTTTTTGCGGTACGCGGGACTCTCACTGCTGTGGCCTCTCCCGTTTCGGAGCACAGGCTCCGGATGCACAGGCTCTGGACGCGCAGGCTCAGCGGCCATGGCTCACGGGCCCAGCCGCTCCGCGGCATGTGCGATCTTCCCGGACCGAGGCACGAACCTGTGTCCCCTGCATCGGCAGGCAGACTCTCAGCCACTGCGCCACCAGGCAAGCCCTGTTTCTAGATTTTTTGATGGTGGCCATTCTGACTGGTGTGAGATGATATCTCATTGTAGTTTTGATTTGCATTTCTCTAATGATTAGTGATGTTGAGCATTCTTTCATGTGTTTGTTGGCAGTCTGTATATCTTCTTTGGAGAAATGTCTATTTAGGTCTTCTGCCCATTTTTGGATAGGGTTATTTGTGTTCTTGTTATTAAGCTGCATGAGCTGCTTATAAATTTTGGAGATTAATCCTTTGTCAGTTGCTTCATTTGCAAATATTTTCTCCCATTCTGAGGGTTGTCTTTTGGTCTTGTTTATGGTTTCCTTTGCTGTGCAAAAGCTTTGAAGTTTCATTAGGTCCCATTTGTTTATTTTTGTTTTTATTTCCATTTCTCTAGGAGGTGGGTCAAAAAGGATCTTGCTGTGATTTATGTCATAGAGTGTCCTGCCTATGTTTCCCTCTAAGAGTTTGATAGTTTCTGAGCTTACATTTAGGTCTTTAAGCCATTTTGATCTTATTTTTGGGTATGGTGTTAGGGAGTGATCTAATCTCATACTTTTACATGTACCTGTCCAGTTTTCCCAGAACCACTTATTGAAGAGGCTGTCCTTTCTCCACTGTACATTCCTGCCTCCTTTATCAAAGATAAGGTGACCATATGTGCGTGGGTTTATCTCTGGGCTTTCTATCCTGTTCCTTTTATCTACCTTTCTGTTTTTGTGCCAGTACCATACTGTCTTGATTACTGTAGCTTTGTAGTATAGTCTGAAGTCAGGGAGCCTGATTCCTGCAGCTCCGTTTTTCGTTCTCAAGATTGCTTTGGCTATTCGGGGTCTTTTGTGTTTCCATACAAATTGTGAAATTTTTTGTTCTAGTTCTGTGAAAAATGCCAGTGGTAGTTTGATAGGGATTGCATTGAATCTGTAGATTGCTTTGAATCTGTAGATTGCTTTGGGTAGTAGAGTCATTTTCACAATGTTGATTCTTCCAATGCAAGAACATGGTATATCTCTCCATCTGTTTGTGTCATCTTTAATTTCTTTCATCAGTGTCTTATAATTTTCTTCATATAGGTCTTTTGTCTCCTTAGGTAGGTTTATTCCTAGGCATTTTATTCTTTTTGTTGCAGTGGTTAATGGGAGTGTTTTCTTGATTTCACTTTCAGATTTTTCATCATTAGTATATAGGAATGCCAGAGATTTCTGTGCATTAATTTTGTATCCTGCTACTTTCCCAAATTCATTGATTAGCTCTAGTAGTTTTCTGGTAGCATCTTTAGGATTCTCTATGTATAGTATCATGTCATCTGCAAATAGTGACAGCTTTACTTCTTTTTTTCCGATTTGGATTCCTTTTATTTCCTTTTCTTCTCTGACTGCTGTGGCTAAAACTTCCAAAACTATGTTGAATAAGAGTGGTGAGAGTGGGCAACCTTGTCTTCTTCATGATCTTAGTGGATATGCTTTCAGTTTTTCACCATTGAGGATGATGTTGGCTGTGGATTTGTCATATATGGCCTTTATTATGTTGAGGAAAGTTCCCTCTATGCCTACTTTCTGCAGGGTTTTAATCATAAATGGGTGTTGAATTTTGTCGAAAGCTTTCTCTGCATCTATTGAGATGATCATATGGGTTTTCTCCTTCAATTTGTTAATATGGTGTATCACATTGATAGATTTGCGTATATTGAAGAATCCTTGCATTCCTGGAATAAACCCCACTTGATCATGGTGTATGATCTGTTTAATGTGCTGTTGGATTCTGTTTGCTAGTATTTTGTTGAGGATTTTTGCATCTGTGTTCATCAGTGATATTGGCCTGTAGTTTTCTTTCTTTGTGACATCCTCGTCTGGTTTTGGTATCAGGGTGATGGTGGCCTCGTAGAATGCGTTTGGGAGTGTTCCTCCCTCTGCTATATTTTGGAAGAGTTTGAGAAGGATAGGTGTTAGCTCTTCTCTAAATGTTTGATAGAATTTGCCTGTGAAGCCATCTGGTCCTGGGCTTTTGTTTGTTGGAAGATTTTTCATCACAATTTCAGTTTCAGTGCTTGTGATTGGTCTGTTCTTATTTTCTATTTCTTCCTGATTCAGTCTTGGCAGGTTTTGCATTTCTAAGAACTTGTCCATTTCTTCCAGGTTGTCCATTTTATTGGCATAGAGTTGCTTGTAGTAATCTCTCATGATCTTTTGTATTTCTGCAGTGTCAGTTGTTACTTCTCCTCTTTCATTTCTAATTCTATTGATTTGAGTCTTCTCCCTTTTTTTTTGTTGATGAGTCTGGCTAACGGTTTATCAATTTTGTTTATCTTCTCAAAGAACCAGCTTTTAGTTTTATTGATCTTTTCTATCATTTCCTTCACTTCTTTTTCATTTATTTCTGATCTGATTTTTATGATTTATTTCCTTCTGCTAACTTTGGGGTTTTTTTGTTCTTCTTTCTCTAATTGCTTTAGGTGCAAGGTTAGGTTGTTTATTCGAGATGTTTCCTGTTTCTTAAGGTAGGATTGTATTGCTATAATCTTCCCTCTTAGAACTGCTTTTGCTGCATCCCATAGGTTTTGGGTCGTCGTGTCTCCATTGTCATTTGTTACTAGGTATTTTTTGATTTCCTCTTTGATTTCTTCAGTGATCCCTTCGTTATTAAGTAGTGTGTTGTTTAGCCTCCATGTGTTTGTATTTTTTACAGATCATTTCCTGTAATTGATATCTAGTCTCATAGCATTGTGGTTGGAAAAGATACTTGATACAATTTCAATTTTCTTAAATTTACCAAGGCTTGATTTGTGACCCAAGATATGATCTATCCTGGAGAATGTTCCATGAGCACTAGAGAAAAATGTGTATTCTGTTGTTTTTGGATGGAATGTCCTATAAATATCAATTAAGTCCATCGTGTTTAATGTATCATTTAAAGTTTAAGATTCCTTATTTATTTTCATTTTGGATGATCTGTCCATTGGTGAAAGTGGGGTGTTAAAGTCCCCTACTATGAATGTGTTACTGTCGATTTCCCCTTTTATGGCTGTTAGTATTTGCCTTATGTATTGAGGTGCTCCTATGTTGGGTGCATAAATATTTATAATTGTTATATCTTCTTCTTGGATCGATCCCTTGATCATTATGTAGTGTCCTTCTTTGTCTCTTGTAATAGTCTTTATTTTATAGTCTATTTTGTCTGATATGAGTATTGCTACTCCAGCTTTCTTTTGGTTTCCATTTGCATGGAATATCTTTTTCCATCCCCTCACTTTCAGTCTCTATGTGTCTCTAGATCTGAAGTGGGTCTCTGGTAGACAGCAAAGATATGGGTCTTGTTTTTGTGTCCATTCAGCCAATCTGTGTCTTTTGGTGGGAGCATTTAGTCCATTTACATTTAAGGTAATTATCGATATGTATGTTCCTATTCCCATTTTCTTAATTGTTTTGGGTTCGTTATTATAGGTCTTTTCCTTCTCTTGTGTTTCTTGCCTAGAGAAGTCCCTTTAGCAGTTGTTGTAGAGCTGGTTTGGTGGTGCTGAACTCTCTCAGCTTTTGCTTGTCTGTAAAGGTTTTAATTTCTCCATCAAATCTGAATGAGATCCTTGCTGGGTAGAGTAATCTTGGTTGCAGATTTTTCTCCTTCATCACTCTAAATATGTCCTGCCAGTCCCTTCTGGCTTGCAGAGTTTCTGCTGAAAGATCAGCTGTTAACCTTATGGGGATTCCCTTGTGTGTTGTTGTTTTTCCCTTGCTGCTTTTAATATGTTTTCTTTGTATTTAATTTTTGACAGTTTGATTAATATGTGCCTTGGCGTATTTCTACTTGGATTTATCCTGTATGGGACTCTCTGTGCTACCTGGACTTGATTATCTATTTCCTTTCCCATATTAGGGAAGTTTTCAACTATAATCTCTTCAAATATTTTCTCAGTCCCTTTCTTTTTCTCTTCTTCTTCTGGAACCCCTATAATTCGAATGTTGGTGCGTTTAGTGTTGTCCCAGAGGTCTCTGAGACTGTCCTCAGTTCTTTTCATTCTTTTTTCTTTATTTTGCTCTGCAGTAGTCATTTCCACTATTTTATCTTCCAGGTCACTTATCCGTTCTTCTGCTTCAGTTATTCTGCTATTGATCCCATCTAGAGTATTTTTAATTTCATTTATTGTGTTGTTCATCATTGTTTGTTTCATCTTTAGTTCTTCTAGGTCCTTGTTAAATATTTCTTGCATTTTGTCTATTCTGTTTCCAAGATTTTCGATCATCTTTACTATCATTATTCTGAATTCTCTTCCAGGTAGACTGTGTATTTCCTCTTCATTTTTTAGTTCTGGTGGGTTTTTTATCTTGCTCCTTCATCTGCTGTGTGTTTTTCTGTCTCCTCATTTTGCTTATCTAACTGTGTTTGGTGTCTCCTTTTTGCAGGCTGCAGGTTCGTAGTTCCCGTTGTTTTTGGTGTCTGTCCCCAGTGGCTAAGGGTGGTTCAGTGGGTTGTGGAGGGGACTAGTGCCTGTGTTTTGGTGTAGGAGGCTGTATCTTTTCTTTCTGGTGGGCAGCTCCACGTCTGGTGGTGTGTTTTGGGGTGTCTGTGGACTTATGATTTTAGGCAGCCTCTCTGCTAATGGGTGGGCTTGTGTTCCTGTCTTGCTGTTTGTTTGGCATAGGGTGTCCAGCACTGTAGCTTCCTGGTCGTTGAGTGAAGCTAGGTCGTGGTGTTGAGATGGAGATCTCTGGGAGATTTTCGCCGTTTGATATTATGTGCAGCTGGTAGGTCTCTTTTAGACCAGTGTACTGAAGTTGGCTCTCCCACCTCAGAGGCACAGCACTAATCCTGGCTGCAGCACCAAGAGCCTTTCATCCACACGGCTCAGGAGAAAAGGGAGAAAAAGTAGAAAGAAAGAATTAGTAGAAGAAAGAAAGAAAGAATGAAAAAGGAAGGAAGGAAGGAAGGAAGGAAGAAAGAAGGGAGGGAGGGAGGAAGGAAGGAAGGAAGGAAAAAAGAAGATAAAGTAAAATAAAATAGTAAGATAAAATATAATAAAGTTATTAAAATAAAAAATAATTATTAAGAGAAAAAAAAAACGGACGGATAGAACCCTGGGACAAATGGTGGAAGCAAAGCTATACAGACAAAATCTCGCACAGAAGCATACACATACACACTCACAAAAAGAGGAAAAGGGGAAAAAATCATAAATCTTGCTCTCAAAGTCCACCTCCTCAATTTGGGATGATTCGTTGTCTATTCATGTATTCCACAGATGCAGGGTACATCAAGTTGATTGTGGAGCTTTAATCCGCTACTTCTGAGGCTGCTGGGAGAGATTTCCCTTTCTCTTCTTTGTTCTCACAGCTCCCAGGGTCTCAGCTTTGGATTTGGCCCCGCCTCTGCGTGTAGGTCGCTGGAGTGCGTTTGTTCTTCGCTCAGACAGGACGGGGTTAATGCAGCCGCTGATTCGGGGGCTCTGGCTCACTCAGGCTGGGGGGAGGGAAGGGCATGGAGTGCGGGGCGGTCCTGCGGCGGCAGAGGCCGGCATGACGTTGCACCAGCCTGAGGCGTGCCGTGGGTTCTCCCGGGGGAGTTGTCTCTGGATCACGGGACCCTGGCAGTGGCGGGCTGCACAGGCTCCCCGGAAGGGGGTTGTGGATAGTGACCTGTGCTCGCACACAGGCTTCTTGGTTGCGGCAGCAGCAGCCTTAGCGTCTCACGGCCGTCTCTGGGGTCTGCGCTTTTAGCCGAGGCTCGCGCCAGTCTCTGGAGCTCCTTTTAGCAGCGCTCTTAATCCCCTCTCCTCGGGCACCAGGAAACAAAGAGAGAAGAAAAAGTCTCTTGCCTCTTAGGCAGGTCCAGCCTTTTCCCCAGACTCCCTCCCGGCCAGCCGTGGTACACTAATCACCTGAAGGCTGTGTTCACGCCGCCAACCCCAGTCCTCTCCCTGAGATCCGACCAAATCCTGAGCCTCATCCCTCAGCCCCGCCCGCCAGGGCGTGGGAGCAGACAAACCTCTTGGGCTGGTGAGTGCAGGTCGGCACCGATCCTCTGTGCGGGAATCTCTATGCTTTGCCCCCCGCACCCCTGTTGCTGTGCTCTCCTTCTCGGCCCTGAAGCTTTCCCTCTCCGCCACCCAGAGTTTCCGCCCACGAAGGGGCTTCCTAGTGTGTGGAAACTTTTCCTCCTTCACAGCTCCCTCCCACTGGTGCAGGTCCCGTCCCTATCCTTTTGTCTCTGTTTATTCTTTTTTCTTTTTCCCTACTCAAGTACGTGGGGGGTTTCTTGCCTTTTGGGAGGTGTGAGGTCTTCTGCCAGCGTTCAGTAGGTGTTCTGTAGGAGTTTTTCCACGTGTAGATGTATTTCTGGTGTATCTGTGGGGAGGAAGGTGATCTCCGCGTCTTACTCTTCCGCCATTTTCCCAGAAGTCCGAGTGTGTATATTTTGACCGGGTTGGGGGAAATAAAAACAAGAAAACAGGACAAAAATATGTTTTCAATGAAAAAAAACCCATGACTTATATCCCAAAGATTCCTATTATTTAAGCTATAGAGTGAACTTGATAAATAGGGCCTAATGGATTAAAGGATTTTCTAATCAAAAGGGTTTCTGTAAGAACCATTTCTGGTCAGTGTATAGGTTATGTAGGCTGTCTGAGATGCTTAGCTAACTCAGTGAATACTTGGTTTTTTCCATAGTTATACTTAAGTTTTTTTAGAAGACTTTCTCCTTTTTTTGCCTTTATTTTCTATTATTAGTTCTTTTGGGAAGTGTGAAAGCTGCAGTGAAACAATTAGGAGACAAATTTTGAGACATCTAAGGCAGTTGCAGTTCACGGGAACCTAAGTGTTGAATTGATTAGGATTTGTAGAAATGTACTTTTGTTCCTTCTCATGAAATCCTTTATTGAAATCATTTGTGAAGTGACACCTAGCAACATATTTAAAGCTATGGCTATGTTGGCTGAAAACACTTAGGAAATAATTTTCTTATACAAAATGTGGATCTTTAAGAAATGGTAATTATAATTCACATTTGCAAGTGTAATTATCATGCCCATTTTTTACAGATGGTGGAAACTGAGGGCGAGGGTGTAGTATAGTGACTTGCCGAACATTGCATAGCTTGTGGTGGAAAACAGGATATGAGCATAAATTCCTTGTATTTTTCCCTTTATTTACTGCCAGTAAAATGACTCACATTTGTGTCTTTTCAATGAAATTTTAGTGTTGAATTTAAATTTAGGGTTATTATATTCAACACATTACCATATCCTCTCTTATGTTTTTTAGCCTGACACAAATTTTGGAATAGAAGTCATCAATGATTTTGTTAGAAAAGTCTAATTAAAACCTGATATTTCCACATAAAAGATATCTGTGACTGGAAAAAATGAATCAGTGTTGTTGAAATTTGTGTTTTGTTTCTAATTTGACCATCTGTTTAGGATTGCTGCTTCTTTCTCATGATGTGGAAAAATATATATGATTGTCAGATGTCTCTTCTATAAAGTATTCACTACTTTGCAAAAACCACAGTTTCACATATTTTACTAAGATAGTAGCAGGCAGAATTCTCTGATTTCTATTTTTTTTCCAAGTACGAGAAAGAAATTGAAGCAAATGAGCTGTTGACTTCTAGCATTTACTTAATGGTTACACTTTACGCCATTTTTAGGCAGACTGTGCTCTTTCTTTGGTGCTTCGTCTATTATAAATAGTGTGAGTAGAGTAAAGCTATAGCAAACTTAAACCAGATACATTAAATAAACACTAATTAAGATACTATGAGTAAGTTCCTGTCAGATTTCTCTCATTTAAAAACAACAATGAAAATAATAATAAAATTGTCAAGTTGAAGGTAACATTATAAATTTTGCATTTGCCGTTTATAAAGTGCTTTTAATTGAATCCCTGATAGTCATTGAAGCCACAGTAGTCCTTACTTTCACAGAGAATTGACAGAAACACCAGTGTTTACCATGTATGAATCACTCGAATCACTCTGCCAGGTGTTAAGAAACAAGTTTAGAATGCAAAGATGGAGTGATTGTGCAGTGCCGGGGGAGCCCAGTTATACATACAGCTGCAGTGGAGGGAGGGTCAAGATATAAAGATGTATAGAAGGACATTTGGTCTACTTTCCAGACTGGAACACAGGCGTGGAGAAGCCATTTCCAAACTCTCCTCCATTGGCAGTGACCTCTTCACCAACTACTTACACTCACAGAGGTTGATTTTAAGTGAATTTAAGGAGTGAAGTCCAAGTTTGTGTCTTTATGACCCCTGATTTGGACTTGATTTCAAGGCATTTAATCTTTAGCTGAGTGGTTGATAACTATAAGGGCTTGAGAAGAAAGAAGTCCTTTTGGGCACTTGCCTTTAAAATCCTCTATTACTAGTTTGATTTCATTTCCTTGTGAAACTGTGAGTGATACCCATCCTGTGGGTGTAGGAGTTAGGCTAAAATACCTACAGTTGCTTGTGGTGTGTAAAGCCAAGGGGAAGAGGCCACATGAAAGATCTCTATTGCATCTGTGTCAGTGCTCTGCTGGATGTTGAGCAGACCTAGCTTGCATTGGTAGACCCTAAAAGGGAACATAAGATGAATGTCCTGGTTCGTTTACATTGTGTTTCTTTTATCACCATTTAAAGCACCAATTGACTCAGTCCATTTTATCATTTAATCTTGAACAAGCAATGTTCTTTCAGTTAATGCAAAACCAATAACTAGAAGGTGCTTATTGTATACATGAGTTATGTTATTTGGAGATCTGTTTTTAAACTTTTTTTCCCATATTATTTCATAAGAATAAATGCATGCTTAAGCATCCTCTAAAGAAAAAAATAGAGGAGAGGAAGAAATTCTGATGGTTTCCAAAGACACCGTAAGCTTATAAACATTTCTCTGGAAATGAATGATGCACTTTTTTTCTTTTGAAAATTAAACAATGTTCGTTCCAAATGCATAATTTGAAACTCTAGTTGTTTGTTTCCTTGTCCGTATTTTGTTTCAGAAATAGAAATGCATCAAAAGTGGCTGATTTTAAATAACGAATGTTATTTCTGTTTCCAGGCACTGACTTAAGAGAAATACATCATAATTACAAAATGGTCCTAAAAGTTAATGAATGCATAAAATACCCTTTAGAGGCATTTTTGTTTCCAACTGTGAATATTAATTTCTAGGAATGTATCCAATACATATCCTAACACCTTTTTGATTGTGCTGCCAATGATCTTTGTATTGCTCAATATTCTCCTAGAAAAAGATACTAAAAAGCCTGAGGCAAGAATAATTTCCTTAAATGGGGTTAGAAGTTTAAATTTGAATTTCCATTTTTTGACTTCTGTTTTATGGATAACTTTCCTAAGCCTGCCTAAGACCAGGTTATAGATTGGAAAGTCTTCCACACTCAAGTTTTAACATGCATCAAATCATCTATCCTGTTTTCTAATTATGCCATTACTTTTTTCAATTAACTCTACTGTTTTACTAATGCTCTTAGTTCTTACTCTTATATACTATTAATCATAATTTCTTCCCTCCTTTGAAGGAAATAGTATAAAGTATATACTTACAGAGGAGAAGGAAGTGAATATCTAACTCAAAAAATAGTAGCATTTTGATTTTAATCTTCTAGTAGGAATTACAATGTTCTTTTGCTTTCTAAATACATGTAAAGAACTCTCTTATTCTCTCACACATAGACCTATACGTAACTCATCAGCAAATCTTATTACCTCTACCCTCAAAATTTATTCTGATTTACTTACCACTGACAGAGCCTTTAGTTTTCTGACATAAGCTTACTTTGATGGTTATAATAACCTGCTACTTACAAGATGCTTGCCCTCAATGATTTGACTAATGTATTACAAAAACAAACTTACTGAAACACAAGAAGTTATTGAGTTTAGAGATTCTGGTTTTTTTTTTTTTTCTTCTTCATTGTTGTGTACTTAGGGACTATGCCTGGCACATAGAAAATACACTAAAAAAAAAAGAAACACTAATGGAATGAATGGAACATTAAAGGATATTTATGTTTCAGAAAGATTTATCGATTGACTGCTATGTGAGACACTCTATTAGATGCTGTGATTTTTTTCTCTTTTTTTAAATTTACTTTTTATTGAGCTAACATTGGTTTACAACATTATATAAATTTCATGTGTACGACTCTCTACTTTTATATACACTGCAGTGTGCTCACCACCAAAAAGTTAGTTTCCATCTGTTGCCATACAGTTGATTACCCTTTACCCATTTTGCCCTCCCCACCAGTCTTCTCCCTCTGGTAACTATTACTTTGTTCCCTGTATCTATATGTTTGTTTTTGCTTGTTCACTTATTTTATTTTGTTTGTTTTTTATATTCCACATATGAGTGAAATCATACGGTATTTGTCTTTTTCTGATTTGTTTCACTTAGCATAATACCTTCAAGTTCCATCTACGTTGTTGCAAATGGCAAGATTTCATCTTTTTTTATCTATGAGAAGTATTTCATTTTGTGTCTGTGTGCACACACACACACCACATCTTCTTTATCCATTTATCTGTTTATGGGCGTGTAGGTTGTTTTCCATATCATGGCTATTGTACATAACGCTACAATGAACATAGGCGTGCATGTATCTTTTCTAATTAGTGTTTTTGTTTTCTTCGGATGAATACCTAGAAGTGGGATAGTTGGATCATATGGTAGTTCTATTCTTAATTTTTTGAGGAACCTCTATACTGTTTTCCATAGTGGCTACACCAGTTTACATTTCCACCATCATTGTACGAGGGGTGCTGAGATATTTAAATGAAGAGGAATAAGATCTTTGCCCTAGAGGAACTCACAGTCTGTTGAGGTGACAGACATAAAAGACACACAGAGTAGTAAGTGCTACAGCAGAAGCTCATACAAAGTGCCACAGGAACATAGAGAAGGAACACCTAGTATTCCTAAGAACTGAGGTTACCTGCCATTGCTATAATAATCATGTGAGTGATGAAGTAGGTGCATGTTATTGGACGTTCATAACAAGTAAAAAATTCAGTTTATGACCTTCCCTTGTCCTCTTTATTCCAGAGTAGTGTTGGGTTCACAGAAGGCAAAGGATATACGGAGGTAGAATTCATGGGGACTCTTTCAAATTGATCTTAACTATTGATTTTAGAATTGTTGCTTTATTGTGGTTTTACAATATTTTTGTAAATATTGTGGTTTTAATTTTTTGATACCCATCTAAGTGTTTAATATATAGCCATAATTTTAAGAAATCCATACTCATGTACGATCTTCTGTTTTTAAGAAATGTTTGAAAAAAGTAGTTACATCTGTCAGCAATTAATGCATTATTTATTTCTTTGTTGGCTGTTTTGTCAGACAGCTTGAACTGCAGTATAGTAATTTTCCAGATTAAACTCTTTTCACATTTCCTATAATATCCATAGTAGATCCTTCTCTTTTAGTCATGCTGCAGTTTCTGCCTTGGTTGGCATTTCATATAGTATCTTAGCTTCCTTGCAGCTGAGTCAGCTCTGTTGGCAGAAGTAATGTGAGCCTTCTTTAGAGAGTCAGATAAATGGCTTCCAGACAGATCCAGTTTTTGTTCAGGATAGTTTCATAATTTGCCTTGTAATGCTAGTATCCTGGATTTAAGGCTTAGGCATGATAGTTATCTTGAGTTACAGAAATATTCTTCCTCAAAACTTTTTAGGTGATGTGTGCAGGACTATAGTTTCAATAAGCCATGCTTCCAGTAACTTTGAATTACATTGCATTAGTTTTAACTTCAGCCCTTAACTTTGATTTCTCTCTTACTGTTTACTCTCTCTCTGTCTCTCCCACCCCCTGCTCATGTATTATAGATGGCCTTGGGGCTGAAATATTGCACACTAATTCAAGTTAGTTTTCAGTAAAGGAAAAACATTAGCTTTGTAAATTAATGATTTATTTAGTGGTGTGAGTGTGATTTATTTGCTATAATGTTTCTCTTAAGGTGTGTGAAGAACTGTTTTCATTTTATGTAATAACCGTATTGGAAATAAAGTGGGTTTTCTGGAATACTTAAGACATTGAAGGAATCTCATAAGCTTTGGCCAAGGAGATAACATTTTGGACATGCTCTAGTTTTACTGAAGTTGTTCTATTTTCATTAAGATTGTGTCTCCTTGTAATCTTTATAGCCTTTGGGAGAGTGAATGTTCTAATTAGAGGAGCACTTCTTATCCTTTGAATTAAAGGTTCATTGATTAAGCTGTGTGTGTGTGTGCGCGTGTGCGTGTGTGTGTGTATGATGACATTGTAAGTAGTATGATTTTTGTTTCCTTTAGACACAAACGTCAACAATGTAAGCCTTTCCTGTCTTGAAGTGGAAGCTTCATGAAACCTCTTCTGTCTTAACTGTGGAACCGTACCTTGTTTAGTGTGGTATTAGGTATACTTTTGAACTGAAATCTAGAGCAGGTTTTATGTGTACACAGGTACATCTCCAGTGTAGAGGATGCAGTAGCCCCTAAAGGTTTAGGATACTGTGCATGCTTGATGGGTTTTTTCCCCCTTTTTTGTGGTCTATTCTGAATTTGCCAGTATGTCATATATTTTCATTTGCAGTGATAAGGCTTATTCAGAAATAGTTTTGAGTTATTCTTTCTACTTTATGACTACGTTAGCCCCCATATAAGCTACTGTTTTGCCCAAAGGCTTACTTTCAGCTTCAGGTTCAGAGGATTCACTGGTAAAATAACCACTCCACACTTTAATAAGCAAGAAATAAGGAAATTTATTATATTAGTAAGTTACAGTATGAGGACAAGCAATATATGTATATAGAGAGGTACATGTACATACATCACCAAATTGGGGAAGCCCCTACATTCAGATCCAAGCAGCGCTGGGAAATCCCTGGAACAGTGATCTGGAGTCCCAGTTGGAAGGCCCCGAGCAGTGCGTCCACCCCACGGCTGAGACTTCAGAGTACTGCTCAAAGGAGTCCTGCTCGTAACGCCAAGCCGCGGCTGATAATCACTAGCTTATGCGCAAATATGCAGCTCTGGCCATTATCAGAAATGCTTTGCGCTCTCTTCGTAAGTCTCGGAATGTCCGCTGAACTGGCCAGATTCCCAAGGCCCAGGAAGCTTCGTGACTTACTCCCTTCCTTATCTGTTGGTTTTCAGGCTTGCTAGCGCCATTTCTGCTGACCTACGTGGTCCAGCAGTTTGGCACGTAGCTCCCTTCAGGGTCTTTGTTTGGTCAGAGGCCTATTGTTGCCTCTGAAGCCTGAACAAGACTATTACCTTCCCTAACACCTACTGACAACTTTTTTGAGTTTTTCACATTGGCTTTCTAAACTTCAGTTTTAAGAACTCAACCTTTATAGCATTTCAGTAGAGAGCACTAGTAAGGGAGTTGGGACTCAGTTTACGGGTTATTGGCTCTTTGACTTCAGTCAAGTTGCTTTGTCTGAACTTTGGTTTCCTCATTTCATAAAATTAAGGGTTGGGTTTGTTTTCTAAGGTTCTTTCTCCAACTCAGTCATGGTCTAGGACTGATATCCCTTTTCTTGGATCATATAGACTGTCATAGTCAGCTTAGTCTATCCCCATCCCCCTACCCGCTGCAAAGAAACTCCTTATATTCCCAAGACCCAGGCATCTGTGTCCATTTACGCTGAAACATTGAAGTTGGACTATCTGTGTCTTCCATGTTTCTAAATAGTCTCTGAAATACCGCGTCTTACTTCTGGTTCTCTTGAAATATGATAGCGTTTTGTTAATGTTGCTGTAGAATTACTGCTCCCTCTGATTTCACTAGAAGACCAGGGAATAGCCATAATAGTGCCTAAATATTGTCACCTGCTTTTATTAATCTGTATGCCCCCAATGAGATGGTTGATTGAATTAATGTCAGCCAGTTTAACTTCCTCCCATAGAGTTAGCTGTGCTTGCTCCATTGGTAGAGCTATTTCTGAAACATGAAAGTGGGAGAAACAGCTAATTCTTTGGGTGCCATAATTAGTGTTTAGATTGATATTCTCAAGCCAGAAATTTCAAGGAGAAATTTGTTGGCTCTGTGAGAGCAAAAGCCTTATCTATCTCATTTACTCTATCCCTAGCATCCAGAAGAGTGTATTGCCATAGTAGGCCTTCCATAAAAATTTGTAGAATGAGTGAAGAAATCAAATTACAGTTGCTTAGGTACAGAATGGAAGAGCTTATTTAACTCTTAGATTTAGGGTCTTGAAGGACATGCAGAAAGGATGGAGGACCAGTATGATGCAGTGTCTGAAACCGAGTTAAATAAAAGAACCTGGACCTTTGCCTGGAACATCAGAAGATTCAGTAGGGGTGGAGGATTCATTTATTTACTTTAATTTTTGAGCATAGCACTTAGACTAATGGAAGGATTTTGCAGCTTTGTCAATTACTCTTTTCCTTGAAACTTGAGTTGGTCGTGTAGGTAGGGGTTGGATGACGATCTGTCAGAAATGTCAAAGAAGGAGATCCTGAAAGAACAGATAGTTGAACCCACTGCTCTCTAAGGTTTATGTGAGTTTATAGCTCTGTGAGTTTCACTTCAAAGGGAGATTGGACATGGTATGCTGTCTCACAGAGGATAGTGAAGTGGATAATGAAATTTTCAGCCTTTGTTAAAGTGATTTCAGCATTCTTAAGAACATCAAAATGTAGAAATAGTTTTGTCTTCTTTTTAATGAGGGAAGTAACAGAGAGCACAGAAAAGTGACAGTGGAAAAAGAAAGATGGCTGTGAGGGAAGAGAGAAAAGAAAGATCAATTAGAACATCCTGGTGAATTGTGTGGATTTCGAATATGAATAGTTGTCCCATAAGTATGTCAGCAACCCCTGATAGAGTGTTTTCTTTATTAATATTACATCAGCGAGAACACTGCAGGCCTATGTTTGTTTGGAGGCCTATGTTTGTATAGAGGAAACCTAGCACACTTCAGTGGCCTTTGAGTATATAGATCTCCATGGTAGTTGATGAAATGATCTTTACAGTATTGAATTTGTCTGCAAAAAATGTTTAAATCATGTATTTAGCAAAGTGGAGGAGTTTAAAGATGACTATAATCATGTTTTGTGGTCTCCTGAAATTATCAGTTTATTAAGGCAGACAGGTGCAAGACCAAATAATTATCGTATAGCTTAGTACATTTTTAAAAAAACTACACGATACATAATATACTGTGGAAACATTCTGCATTGGGAGACCAGGAAAGAAAGGAGACTGGGTCTTGAAGGATAAACTTTGAAGGATAAGATGTATAGGTGGGTAGGTACGTAACAACAATACCTACATTCTGATCCATATGGCAGTTATGGTTCTCACGGTAAGCTAATGTAGTTAATTGAGTGGTATTCTAGTGTGTGCATTTGTCTCTTGTGAGCTTAATGTACTCTACTGCTGAAACATGACTCAACTTGGAGTACCAAAAAGAAAAGAAAATCCAGCTCCTAGGTTTACAAAGCTGAGCTCCAGATTGGGATGATGTACTCATGAAGGTAAATGCTGTCTCATGACTGCCAGTTCCATTTTGAAATAGTGCAATTTCAGAGTGAGTTGTTCAGATGAGATGTGGGTGGAGGAGACATGTGTAGACCTACTTGAGAGCTGAAAGTAGTTAAAGTATGAGAGAGTGGAAAGGAGGGAGATGAGGCTGGAGAGAACGGCTGAAGACAGGTTGTGAAAGGACTCTGTTCTTTTGTGCAGAGGGTGTTCCTTTCATTTTTTAAAGTAAGTTGAATTGCAAGGAAATATCATGTATGATTATTCTGCTCGAATGCCATTCCACTTTTCATGATTACTTTTCATTGAAAAATTCTTTGTTATTTTAAATTCAAGCTGGTTTTTTGGCCGTATCATCTTCCTGCTTGTGTTGTATTTACTAGGGTAGGTAAAGACGATTAGGCTACTATGTAATGACTGAAGGCATAACTAGCCAGCCATCATGACTTTTTGGTCCACTGTTTATACTTAGAATTCTAGTGATTCTGTTATTTTCCTCCAAGCCTTGTGTAATACCACTTGAATTTCTCTAATAAATTTTCAATTAAATTGTGTAATCATAATGATTGAGAATTGTTTTGTCTAGGGGGGCCCCTAAGTCCTTGTAATCTCTTAAAGCAGCGGTCCCCAACCTTTTTGGCACCAGGGACCGTTTTCGTGCAAGATGTGGGGCAGGGGGAATGGTTCCGGCGGTAATGTGAGCAAAGGGGAGCGGCACTTGAAGCTTTGCTCACTCGCCCGCCGCTCACCTCCTGCTGTGCGGCCCGGTTTCTAACAGGCCGCGGACCGGTAACCGCCTGGGGGTTGGGGACCCCTGTCTTAAAGGGTTCTTTAGAAACCCCTTTTCATTAAGTATATTTGCTTACTTGAAAAGTACCTCCATCTTCTATCAAATTTTCATGACTCAAAGCATTTATGCAGTGTAACTGCATTTGAAAACATAGACATTTTAAAAAACTGTTTTAATGAGGTAAAGGTAGTAGTAACACTTTTTTTTTCTCCTGAAATGAAGAAGCACTGTCTTATTTGACATTTTGCCTTTTCTAGCGTTTTACTAATATTTATTGAAAGCTGTTTTCTAATACGCTTCTTTGAGTTGGCTGTACAGATACTACACGTGTTTCTTGTCTCCACTTAATAATTAACTTCTGTTTTTATTTCTTATCAATGCCTTAGGAAAAACATATAAACAATGAAGAAGAGCACTCAAGGAGGATGGAAGAGGCCAGATTGCAGCTCAAGGATCAACTTCTTTGTCTGGAGACTGAACAGGAATCCATTCTTGGTGTGATAGGAAAGGAAATTGATGCAGCTTGTAAAACCTTCTCCAGGGACTCAATGGAGAAATTGAAAGTAATTATGAGTTCTCATTGTGCCTTTCAGTTAGTTTCCTAATATATAATTATAAGAAGATTTTAATGCATGGTTACATGGTAGTCACATTTTTATTCCAGAGAGTTTTATGAAACAAAATAATATCTTGCATTTTTTAGAATGAGCTGTTTTATCTATTGTACATTCATGGTAAGAGATAGTATGCTTTTATTCCACTGAACTGCCTGTATCTCACTCTGTAAAAGAAAATGTCTTACAAGGGAAGCAACAGTTCTGACTAAAACAAAATCCTTCGAGTGAAGAAGCCTGGATTTTGAATATTTTATTATCACTGGTTATTTTTGTTGTTGTTAGTATATTACTGGCTAACATCTTTTGAGTACTAATTATATTACAGATACCGTGTAAGTAAGTACCGGTGTACGCATTCTCTCCCTTAATTGCTGAAACCACTCTATCCTTTAGGTACTCAGATTAAATCCATTTTAGAAAAGAGAAAACAAGGCTTGGAAGGGTTAAGTAACTTGCCCCTGGCCACGTATCTAGTCAAAAGCTAGAACTAGGACTTCAAACCTCGGGTGTCCAACTGTGGAGCTTAAACAAGTAACCACTATGCTATTTGCCTTCCCTATTTAAAAAAATTACATTTACTTTTGTTTTCCTATCTTTAAAATGGCTTATTGCTACTCAATATGTAGTCCTAGTGAAATGATAAATAAAAACATGTTAATCATGGATGTTCTTAATTCCTTGAAGGTAAGCACCTCTTCTGACTCTAGGTTCTAGTACTGCTGTGTTACATACAAAGAGCATTGCAGTGCTTTAATATGGTATAACCAGAATACATTATAATTTAGCCCATCATTTACCCCGTATTTATTTCATTTGATGATGTGACAGCACTCGAATTATGATATTATGCATAAAGGTTTTTCTAAACCTCTTCAGATGTTTCTTCTTATTATTTTGTCATTCATCTTTTTTCTCATATAAAATATTCTTCCCTTGGACTTTCCTGGTGGCACAGTGGTTAAGAATCCGCCTGCCAGTGCAGGGGATGCGGGTTTGAGCCCTGGTTCGGGAAGATCCCACATGCCGCGGAGCAGCTAAGCCCGTGTGCCACAACTACTGAGCCTGTGCTCTAGAGCCTGCGAGACACAACTACTGAAGCCTGCGTGCCTAGAGCACGTGCTCTGCAATAAGAGAAGCCACCACAGTGAGAAGCCCATGCACCGCAACGAAGAGTAGCCCTGGCTCGCCGCAACTAGATAAAGCTCGCGCACAGCAACGAAGATCTAATGCAGCCAAAATTAAATAAATTAATTAATTAAAAAAAAATACTCTTCCCTAAACTACTTTCCCCTCTTTCTTCCTGCTGTTCCTCTCTTCCTGCCCATCTTTTTTTTTTTTTCCTTAAGTAATGTTTTAAAGAAAATCAAATGATAATTCTACACTTGTGCCTTAGGATTCAACTTTAAAAGAAATATTTCAGCTGGTAGAATTTGGTGGAGTTGATGGAATTTCTACAATATATATTTTTATATACATTTTTTAAAAAGCCCAGACGTCAATTTGAGAGGACTCTGAGCCAAGTATGAGAAGTAATTGGCTTTAGGGGAAAACCAACTTTCAGTCCTGTTATAATGCTGGTTTATTCTTTTCCCTGTCGAATGATGCTTTATTTAGGACTTGTCTTGTTTACATATATTTAAAGCCTTGAAATCCTAATTTTATCACAAAGATGCACAGATTAACAATGCAGTATTTATTCTGTATTTAAGAATTTGTGTCAGGATGGCTTGTTTTCAGTCAAGTAGTGATGTAAAAATGGAAACATTTGGATTGTGTTATAAGATATATAAACCTTGTTATGGCCAATTACAGGCTAAAACATAGTGTGCAGATAGCAGATGGCTTAAATATTTTATTTCTTTATGAGGTTCAAATTATCCTTCCAATATTCTGAAAAGTACCCTATTCTTTAATAGGCTTTCAAGAATGCAGTGACTGTGGTAATAGGTCTTTACACCTCTTCCGCTAGAGAAAGACTAATTCAGTCTTAGTGATGGGTGGAAAGTAAATCTAAAAGAATGGAAATTCTATTAAGATTTTTTTTTAAGAATTCTTTTTTTTTCATTGTGGGTCTCTTTCCATTAATAACTTCTGTTGTTTCATTCCTATAAAATTGAAAAAAAAAAAAAAGAGGAATACTCAAGAACATAACACTTGCTCTCACCTCACAGAAACCACCAAGGTGTTTGTTAAAATAAAATTGATTCTTTGCTTTATAGTTCAGAAATATAGGGGAGATCGGTGGTCCTTGTAAAATGTTTTCAAAAATGGAATAATTCCAATTATTCCTGGTCATTTGTTCATTTTTGAAATATTGCTCATGAAATTTTCAGCCATTTTATGTAGAAAGTGACTGTCTATGGAATGGATTGCATAATAGATATGCAGCAAATGAGTCTGAGAAAAGTCTTTGGGAATATTGGCATTATTTCTCATTATATTTTCTTTTTTCAGTGCCATATTTATTGCTTATTCCACATTAGTAAGTGCATGCAGTGATTGAAAACCTATGGTTAGACACTTAATAAACCACCACTATTATGAAGCAATTAGAAAAGTGTCTGAATTAAAGATACAACATTTTCATTGACCAATCTTTGATAATTCCAGAGCTTTTCCCCTAACACTTGGTTTTAGCATTTATTTGTGGAGCATGAAGAGGATAGGCTTTGGACCAAGACAGATGGTGGGTTCAGATTGTTAATATATGACCTTGGATGAGTTATGTAATCTCTATTCTAAGAATTCATGTCCCATTTATAAGTTGGGTTATATGAAGATAAAGTAAAAATAGATATAGAAGGTGCACATCATAGTGTGAAGTATCTTGCACTTAGTAGATACTCAACTAATGATAGCTGTCCTTATTATGTAGAGCTTTTTTTGTAGTATACTCATTACCATGTATATGGCTTCTGTTTCTCTAATCATTTTATGACAAATGCCTGTTACAGTGCTCTTGTCATAATAGACTTTGAAGTGCATTTATTTATTTGTTTATTTATTTATTTATTTATTTTTGTGGTACACGGGTCTCTCACTGTTGTGGCCTCTCCCGTTGCGGAGCACAGGCTCCGGACGCGCAGGCTCAGCGGCCATGGCTCACGGGCCCAGCCGCTTCACGGCATGTGGGATCCTCCCGAACCGGGGCACGAACCCGTATCTCCTGCATCGGCAGGCAGACTCTCAACGACTGTGCCACCAGGGAAGCCCTGAAGTGTATTTATTGATGCTTATATCTTGATACGCAGTTAGTAGTGATAATGGTGTTCTGTATGCCTGACACTGTGCTAACACCCATTTTATTTAATTTATACCTTGGCCTGAGGAGGTAGTTTACTCACTTTACAGATGGTAACCTACAGCTTAGAGGAATTAAGTCACACCACTTATAAGTGATCAAGTGACTGTTCTTAAATACTAAACTATATATAAATTTGTAAAGCAAGTCACAAAATATGAACATTGTACTTATCTCAAATTATTTTGGACTTTAATCTTGAGCACTATACCTTAGATCACTGAAGACTTGAGACTATGACATAGATCAATGAAAAAGAATAATAAAAACATCATAATCAATGACAAATTGATGTTTACAAATATTCAACATGGTACAGAGGTAGAAGAGGAAGAAAACACTATGGACTAGAGTGATTAAGGGAAATCTCACTGAAAAGGCGAGCAAGGCACAAGAGTTGAGTGAGATTTAGATAATGAGAAACATGGATGAGGGAAAGGTTGGATATAAGAATATAATACTCTTGTATATGGCATGTAGTCAGCACTCATTATGCATTCATCATATGTCTAAATGAATTACCTAATGATATTCCTTAGGGGAATGATGTGCACACACATTAAGAAGTATAGAAGTACTTGAGAATAGGAATAGACATCTCTTGCAAAGGGATAGGATATTTTTAAGCAGAAAATTTCTAGGAAAAAGTGATGCAAAAATATCATAGGTAGCACAGAGTTCAAAGAAGGTAGGCACTGAGAAAATCTTGTGTTTAAAATTAGGAAGTCATTGACAACCTTTGAGTGTAGCTTTATCAGTAATAAGGCAGAACCAGAGGACAAGGGATTTTATAAATGAGTTGGTGTGAAGGTAGAATTTTGTTACCATCATGAATTACAAAGCGATGTTGGTATGAAGTCATATTGATTAGGTTCTGTCAGTTCTGCACAACCATTAATGAGACAAAATGGCCCGCATAGTATAAAATTAAAGAAGGAATGAGACAAAGAATTAGGTTTCTATGTAATTACATCTAACTCACTGTGAAATACATTACCTGGGACAAAACTGAGGAAAAGAAACAAACACAAATGAAATAAATTGGTTTAAATGAGGCTGCCTGCCATGCAGAACTCCATGGAATCAGACTCAGTGATTCAAGCAGTAATAGCACTTGAAAGGTGATTCATGTCTCTCTATGTGAGCTAAATATTTACTGTCAATACATACATACATACATGGATACATATATACATGCTTACATAAATAGGCATGTTAAATAAATAATGGTTTGGAATTGGTTTCATACTTGGTATGAACTTTCTTCTTTTTAAACCCTTAAGTTTAGACACTAAACTTTTGGATGTAATGGTGAAGAATTTTCATTTATGTAAGTTCACCTCAGAGAAGAATCTGATAGACGATTTCCTCTTTTTTGTAGGTTTTTTCATCTGGTCCTGATATTAATTATGACCCACATCGCTGGTTAGCAGAAAGCAAGGTAATTAATCTTTGAATCCTAAAGTTTTCATAATGTTTATGACATTCAAGGCATCCTATTTGGGCTAGTCATATATTTTGACATATAACTGAGCATATGAAAGCATAATACTTCATTGCTGGGAAAGATATCATTGTAATGCATTCCAGAAACTTCCATGTTCTTTTAGTTTAACATTTAAAAATTAGCTTAAATATATAGGCATGGAATGAGAGAATAAATGACAGTAAGTAAAACTGTTGAAATATCAGAATTAGACTGTCGGAGAGACAAATTCCTCTGCCTTTTCCTGGGGATAGGCCTTGTCTCTGGAGGTGCACAAAGGTCAGGGCAGCTGTAACCAACCTTCATTTACACATATATACTTATATTCTGATTCTGGAGGGTTAGCTCAAAGCCTGCCAAATCTCTTTGTGGCTCAAGCAAATCACTCATCTCTCTGGGTGTCTTTGTTTTCTCATTTACAAAATGGGAGGGGTAAACTTTGTGTTCTGAAGATAACTTTGCTGCTTCATGATTCTTTGGCATTATGATTTAAATTTAGTGGAAGGTAACCAAAAATAAATCAATTGAACAATTTGCTCATTTTAGCAAAAAAGATTCTTCTACACTGTGAGATAGTTATCAGCTATCTTCATAGATCAAATCAACTTAGAAATTCACTAATTGAAATATATAGAGAGTTATGAGCATATAAGATGTTGATACCTGTTTATTCAATTATCAATACTTAAGCACTTGCATTCCTTTTTAGAATAGTTTTTTTCAGCTTTAAATTACTAAAATCTTCCATCCCATTTAAATTCTATAAGAAAACCAACTGTACTATAAACCTCACCAATTGTGGTCCAACTTAGGATTTTATTGCAAGAAAGAAACTTTAAGTTTGTACAATATCCTTATTTAAAAATATGAGCAAAGTGAGGTTTCTGAGAAGGTATGTGACTTTCTCAGTGCCATATAAAGAGTGGGAAAATGTATTACATGCCATGTCAGATTCACAATTAGCATTCTTATTATTATGTGTATTACCATTTAAAGTCTTTGTTCATTCAGCCAAGATTTGTTGATTGAGTACTGTTTTGTATACAGACATTGGGGATATTAAGTAAGTGTTAGCAAGCTGTGAAAGTTAATAGGGAAAATGTAGATGTAAACAAATTTTAGAAATCCATAAAGTGTTTTATATTGTTATAGAAATATGTAAACATTGACAAAGGAACACAGAAGAAGGAAGAACTATGGTGTTCATGTTGGGAGGATGGGAGGGTATGACACTGCCAGCATGTCACAGAAGGCTTCTGCAGAAATACAATGTTTAAACTTAGTCATACACACAATATGTAGAAGTACTCTACTTGGCTAAGTATAACAGTGGCAAGAAGATGAATATTTGAGTCAACACAGATAAGGCCCTGAGATTTGTGAGTAAGGTACAGGTGGGAGGTGGTGCAAAAACAGAGTTCACTTTTGAAAACCAGATATTCATTAGAGAAGCCTCTTTAAAAAAAAATTCTTAATAAGAAACTAACAGTATTATGATTGAACATTGAAATTTACTCAGCCTTATAAAATTTTCTCTCCTACTTTAAATACAGTGATCCCGTGCATACCTAACCATTTTTGATAGAACTAAATGCAAACTTGTATTTATGCTACCTGTATAGTAAATTTAGAATAGACATGTTTTGCTGTCTCAGAATTTTTTAGATAGAAACTTCTTGTGCATTAATAAAGAATTTCTCTTTTTTTCCCAACTCCACAATTTTGACAACAGAGCAATGTACTTGGAATTTTCTTTCAAGTTAAAATCTTTATCATTTCTGAACAGAAAGCTTTCACTGCTGTTGTTCAATTAAATTATGAGAGCCAGAGATGACTCTTAATCATAGCTCTTTAATTTGGGAGCGAGTGAGCCGTTTTCCCTTATCATTTAATGGGATTGAACTTCCGATCAGACAAGTTTTAATACTGCATGAGGCAACTGTTCCTCTACAGTGTAGAAGGGTCATGATAAGCAATACTACGCTGACCAACTGACTAAGGAGGAATTGACTCTATTTACTAGAAAGATGGCTTAGGTTATTGATGGGCTACAATACTGTAATTCCCGTGAACTATGACTGGACAGCTCTATAAGTATTGAAGATAAGATCTGACATCAAAGGACAAAAACTATATGGAAAGTAAAATTGCTATTCAGCTAGTCCATGCTGACATCTTGCTGTATTAGAAGGACCTCTGATTGCATTTGGTAATTGTTTTCATAAATCTGCCAAATGAATTTCTTCTTTTAGTGTTAATTGTAGAAGAACTAAGGGACTGGGTGGGAATTGTGTCACTGTTGCTTGGTTGGCATTGGTGACATAACATAAACATGAAGCCCAACTAAGAGTTGGACCAGGTTCATAGATAAAATGACCAATAAAGGGTAAGAATAATACACTGCAGGGAGGAAGAGGGTTGAGGTGGTCGTTAAGTTATGCAAGGAGTTCCCATAGATAAAGGATTTGTGTTTATCATAAATCCTGACAAGGCATGCAGAGGCCAAATTTTATTCAGTTTAGCAGAGAATTTTCTAAGTAGCTACTATGCCCCAATTTTATATTACATGCTGTGGATATAACGAATGAATTAAAGAAATGATCCTTCCTCTTGAGGAACATGTTTTCTCTAGAAAAGTCGACACTTATATAGCTAATTTCAACATTATATGTAAGAGCTGTAACAGAGGTATGTAAAAGCTGCCTTGGAGGCTGATGTCGCAGATAAATCTTGAAGCCAGCCAGGTAAAGAGGAAGGAACATGCATACAGAGTAAACAATTGTAGGAATGGCCTGGAAGAGAAACAGCATGATAAATGCAAAAGAAACCCCAAGTGATTTGGCAGTACTACATACAGTATGGAAATGTGAGTCAGAGAATGTCAGGGATGAGGCTCCAGAAGGAGGGAGAGATTAGATCCATCAAGAAGAGCATTGTATGCCATTTTCAAAGGTTGGGTCAGCTCTGCATTTAGCGGGGAATCATGAAGGAGTTTTGAACAGGAGAGTGAAATGTTCATATTCATAGTTTAGAAGCATCACTCTGTTAGTGATGTGAAAGGTAGATTAGAGGTGGGAAGCCCAAAGGCAGGAACACCAGTTAAGAGGTCTTTGAGTGAGACCCAGGACTCTGGTTGAGGTAGGGTGAAAGTTTGAATTTAGGAAATTGTAGAGATTCAGAGGAAGGGACAGACTGAAGAAACATTTTGGTGACAGTATGCAAGTGATGTTTAATGTTATGTCAGAGGCTGATGGAGAAGGAGGTGTCCAGGATTTTCCATTTAAACTAGAAGACTACAGTCAAAGGTTAGTATTGGAATAGACAGACATGCAGGGTCCTAGGTAGGCAAGCTAGCAGAAGTATTGGAAGAGTTTCCACCACAGGGATTGATATCCAGAAAGTTCCATCTGGACAGGAATGCCTAAAGAGAAGCAGGGACAAAGGCATAGAGCAGAGTTTAGCTTCAAATCATGGAGAGAAATGAGAAGTAGCTAAGACACTTGCAGTGAGAAAGTAGGCACAAATCATCAAATCTAGAGCCATCAGGCAGTCACTTTCAGGATGGAACCACAATACTAGCAAGCATCACTCTTGATCCCAGATCTTAACTTATCATTTTATGATAGTGAATAAAAAAGCGAATGTCAACTGCTCTTCAGCACAATGCAGGAGTCTCAGTACTCTTTTGTTTAGAGAGCACATTTAATTCTGGGAGTCTGGTATTAATTATTCTCTTAAGATGCACAACGGTGTATCTTAGGAGAATTTACATGCTTCTTTGGCTCTGAAGATCTTTTCCTTCTTGGCCTTTATCCCACTGTATTGGAACTCCCATTTACTCTTCTCCTCTTTCTTTAATCTGTAAGCGTTATGAGGGGTGACCTGTGTCTATCCTGTTCCTATTGCATCTTTAGTGCTTACCACAGGCTTGGCTAAATGCTCAATAAATATTTTTTTTTAGAGAGTAATTAGCCTTGCTGCATTTTCCTACTCAGGTTACTTCCTCAGCTTAAATATCACCAATGAATAAATAACAAGCAGATTAGATTTCAGTAAATATATCAGTTCTCAAATATTGGTTTTCTTTGATCAGTACTGTAAATTTTAAGATTATATAAATAAGAAATATACTTCCAAGTTATTTGGGGATTTTCCTATATTATCCTATTTGGTATCATCCCAAAGAGTCACACTTTTTATAGTATCAATATAATGTGTTTCACGCATTGACAAGCATTTGCTTTTCCCTACTGTTTTTGCATTATAACTGAAGCAGCATTAGAGATTGTGAAGTTTGACTTTCTCATTTTGTAGATGAGAAACGGGTCCTGGGAGTTTTGAGTTTTATCTAAGGACATAAAACTAGTTTCTGAGAAGGGTTTGGGAACCTGGATCTCTGAACTCTGTGCCATTGTTTTTTTCTACTGATTGTGTGACCTACACTTGAATATAAACCTTACATTTATATATTGTCTTTTTAGTGATGTGGATTTTTTAAAAACAGTTATTGTGTGAGAAGTATTAGACCTACTGTATTTAATTCTTGTTGAAGGATGCAAATGACCATTTAGTATTTTATCGTTCCAGTGTAGACATCAAAATGTGACACAAATACTCAGGTATCTTCATTCACGTGGTGGAAATATCCTTACGTAGTATACAGGGAACAAACTCAGCTTAATTGGAGGAAGCATTTTGTATTTTTTAATATGTACTATGATTATGGGTATATTTCTTCCAGATTATTTTCAAACCAAGCAGAAAAGTGGAGAAAGTATAATTGAAAATTATATTCTGAGGTTGATTTAGATTTGAACTTTGCAGTTCTGGTTTAATTCTTGTTTTGGTGATCTAGCACATTTTAAAGAATTGCCATCCTCTTTATCTCTGGTTCTTACGTAAGCATTTTCTCTCAAAATTGTTTTTAGAGTTTTGGTGAAGGAAGCATAGTAGTTAAAAGCAGCAAAATTATTTGCTGATATTATTGCTAACTCTGTCAACTATAATCTTTTATTTGAATTTTCTGTTTTCCTTGGTTTTTAGCTTTGAGTCACTCCTTAGTGACTTTCGGTATATTATTCCAGTGAATCTCATTAGAGGATTCTTACAGATTAAAAAGATCATTTTGATTGTTTTACTAGATACTTCAAAATATTCCCACCTAGTTGCAAGCTGTCAACTAAGAAGGTAAAAAACTACCTTATTTAGAAATTCTTTCCCTATTTTGGCTTACTTAGCGATACTTGTTGATGTAGTTAAATAAATGAGCCTATTATGTAATCTGTAAGATGCTCTTGTGAGCGGTTAATAGAATGGTGTTTGCACTGTGATTAATAGCCTTGTCAGCAAATTATTGTTTGGAATTGGTAAAGTTATTCCTATACTGTGTTCCAAGCTGTTTCTCCAAGATACTTAATGAATGATAGATAACGGGTGTTTCTCTAACAGACTCTGATTCTCTTAATTGATTATTGGTGATTAAATTTCCATAAGTTAATTTGTTTCATAGGATTAATAATATATTCTGATACTTATTCAATTCATATCAAGCATCTAACTATAACCTATTTTTAATTTTGTATGGCAATGGAATAAAGGCTCAGTAGGAATTGACTGGAGCCATACGTCATACTGTATTAGTTTGCTAGGGCTGCCATAACAAAAGTGGGTAGCTTAAACAACAGGTATTTATTTTCTCACAGCTCTGGAGCCTAGAAGTCAAAGATCACGTTGCCAGGGTTGGTTTCTGGTGAGACTTCTCCTTGCCTTGTAGACGGCCACCTCTCATGTGGGGGTTGGCGGTATGGTTGGAAAAGTTGAAGGTTAGGAGTCAGAGAGTGTCTCTTCTTCTTATGACACTAGCCCTATAGGATTAGGGCCCTACCCTTATGGCCTCATTTAACGTTAATTACTTCCCTAAAGGCCCTGTGTCCAAATTCAGTCACACTGAGAGTTAGGGCTTTAACATATGATTTTGAGAGGGATGTAATTCAGTCCATAACACAGATCAAACCTGATTAATGCTTTGTTGCAAATAATTTTTTGTTATTGTTTGTTTTTATCAGAACCAGTAGGATTATTGTCATGACAAAACAGAATTGTTTTTTTATTATCATCTCTTAGCAACGGTAGTGAACACAGGCCAAAGACTGGGATGGAATAAGTAGGAAAGCATTATGAAAAAGAAATGTGAAGGTATTTTCTAAATTTGCCATTAAATCATTGGGAAAGAACAGATTAAACCAGATGATTGAAGCTGGTGATCTCCAGGGACTCATTTTGTTTGGACCACATGAGTTTAAAAAAATTGATTTGGTAATGAACATTTTAAAAAAATCAATTAAGTGTATTATTGCAACATGAAATTGTTTTCCTTTTGAGATATCAGAGGATCTGATAACACTAGGGTTTCATTCCATTGTGGTAGAAAACAGAGTTAAGAAGAAGAACCATGGACATGACACCACATTAGATGTGGTGCCCTTCTTGCCCTTCTTTTTTGTGGTTAAATTTTTATATTTGAAATTGATAATGTTCAGATCCTAAATGTGTTACTTTTGACTGTTCATTAAGCTTTCTTAATATAGTTAGCTATCGTTTGACATAATCACCATCATTTTCTGTTGATTCCCAATACGGAAGAAAAGTATTACTTGATGTTATCTTTAGGCTTGCACATTATTTTTTTTGAAGTCGATTGAAGAGAAGTGGATTTATCTCTTGTATCCATGCGTGGTTCAAAATGGTAAATAGTAACATAGTAGCCTGAACTGAACTTTTCAAGAAAAACAAAAGAGAACATGTTTTCTATGTACTTTTACAGATGTTTCCTATCTGGCACCTTTAGCATGTACATTTGATGTCTCTGATGTAAACCAATGAAATTAACTCCTATAATATTATCTAATAGGGACTTGGTCCTAGAACATGTTGGTCTTCCTGTAAATAAGAGGTTGAATAATCTGACTCCTTTTACTCTTTCCTCACAAGGATTTTTATGGTCAACTGTGAACCTCATACCTTTTATCAATCCATATTTGATTTTTTTAAGTGCATTCCTTCTGGTTAATCTGTTTCAGATTTCATCTTGCATGTATGTATTTCTTCTGTATGTCAAGGTTATTTCATTTACTTGTCTCCAACATACTAATACATCAATTTATATTCTAATACCTAGCCATCTGTGATAATATTAATTATCTGATTTTAGACTAATCCTGAGGGGATTAGTCTGAAAGCTGCTGTTTAAGACCATGCCTACATGGCATAGAGTTATCAGGGCTTTTGTATGTACATACTTTCAGCCCTTCTTCTTTGTGATTGTATTTTTTATAATTCAAATTGATAGTGTTCAGGTCCTAAATGTGTTACTTTTGAATATTAATTAAACTTTCTTAATATATTAAAACTAAAAGAACTTTGGATTTTTTCTGTTTTCAAGATACCATTCTCTTTTTCTATTTTATTACTTAGATGCAAGGTGCTATGTCTTTCCAAAAAAAATTAACAGCATCTAATTGTTCATTTAATTACATGTGTCAAGGCCTCATGATGTGCAAAACTAGCTGTAATGTGTGTGTGGGTGTGTGTGCGCATGCACGTATGTTGGTTGTTTTGGAAACTCCCTAGGAGATTTTAATCGAAGAATATTATTATCAAATTCTTGAAAAATGTGTTGAGGGTTTATTATATTAAATTCTTTAACATACAAGAATAAAGATGTGTGTATGTTTGAGGTGCCAAATAAACAGCAAAAAGACTTTGTTGAAAATATATCTTTTCCAGAAACTGTACATCTAACCTTTCCCTTATTTCCTTGCATCATACCAATAATAATATGATAGTCACTGGGGCTTTTCATTTTATTTATTTTTCTTGAGGAACTGGCAGAGATTGATGAGGTTAATAGAAGGTGTGGTCTACAGATTCAGATTGTAGTTTTAATATAGAAGCAGTGATAGCATAGGCTTTTCCTTATTTTTCCTAGTTAATATCAATTAATAAATTAATGACTTAAGTAGTAATGTTTTAGAATCATTTTCCAACTGACCTGTATCAAACTTACTGAATAATTGTCTAGAATAATTTTTATTATTTAGTGCATTGAATTCATTCTCATTTTGGAGATTGTAACTAACTGTACACACACACATATAGCCATACAACCTTAGTTAAAGAATTTTTTAAAAAAATGTAAATTGTAGCAGCAATAACCTAAAATGTGAGGGGGAAGAGAAGTAAAAGTGTAAAGTTTATGAATTCTATTGAAGTTAAGTTGTTATCAGTTTAAAATAGGGTGATACACATTTAAGATATTTTATGTAAGCCTCATGGTAACCACAAGGGGAAATCCTATAATAATTACATAAAACAACATGATAAAGAAGTCAAAGCCTACTGATACCAGAAGACAACAAAACACACACAAAAAAGACAGCAGGATAAGAATCAAAGAACAAGGAACCTACAAAACATCCAGGAAACAATTAACAAAATGACAATAGCAAGCCCTTACCTATCAATAATTACTTTAAATGTAAATGGATTAAATTCTCTAATTAAAAGACATAGAATAGCCAAATGGATAGGAAAAAACAAGATACAAAAATATGCTGCCTATTAAAGACTTACTTTAGCCTTAAAGGTACACATAGATTGAAAGTGAAGTGATGGAAAAAGACATTTCAGGCAAATGGTAACCCATCCCCCCCCCCAAAAAAAGAGAGAAAACGGAAAAAGCAAGGATAGCTCTAGTTATATCAGACAAAATAGACTGTAAACAAAAAATGATAAAAAGAGACAAAGAAGGTCATTATAATGGAATCAATACAAGAAGAGAGAACAATTGTAGATATGTGCCCAATGTTGGAGCACCTAAATATTTAAAGGAAAAACTAACATAGCTAAATGGAGAAATAAACAGTAACAAATATAGCAATATTGAGAATAAAATTTCGATATTTACACTCATCTTTTGCAGGTATAAAGGCATAATCACCATAAACAGTTTGGTGTTCATGCTTTCAGTCCTATTTTGATCTAATGGGCTGAGCTACAGTTATTTTTGACGAAAATGTATATTTTTAGATATACCTGTCCCTTCCTTTTGAGTCTTTGACATTGAGGATATCCACCTTGTTGTAGTATTTTCTTCCTTTGGGGTTCTATCGCCCCAGACTCTTGTATTTTCCTCCCAACTTTCTATCTACATCTCCATTTTATTTTGAAATTCTCTTGTGTTTATCTCTTCTAAACCCTCTTCTATTTTCTCTGTAGATATTCTTTATGAGCTATTTTATCTCTTCCTATGCCGTTAACTTCCTTTAGGCTGTTGATTCTTTAGTTTGTATCTCTTGGCCATATCTCTTGAGCTTTAGAGCTATATATATATAATTAGATATCCAATTAGTCATCTATGCTTCTGTATCTTTTGTTCCTAACAACTTCTATATGTTTCATCCTAATGTTAACTTCTTAACCCCTAAATCATTGCTTCTTCTAGGTTTCCTGTTTCAGTTTAAGCTAAAAATTGGCCATCAATACTGATTCCTTTCTCTTCCTTACCCCCCTCACATTTAAGACCAAATACGTACATTTTGGCTCAACCCTTACCATTTTCACTTGTTTGGAATATTGTAATAGCCTCCTGACTTCCAGCCTCCGATATTTGCTCCACTCTACATAGAGAGTATGCTTTCTAAAGAGCAGTCCAATTCACATCCTTGTCTCTCATATTGTGGTTAGATGGGGATGATGGTATATCCCTCACCCTCGCCGTGTTTTCTTCCTAAATGCATTAGTGGAATGTTATAGTAGAAAGT
Organism: Monodon monoceros; assembly: GCF_005190385.1. Lineage (NCBI taxonomy): Eukaryota > Metazoa > Chordata > Mammalia > Artiodactyla > Monodontidae > Monodon > Monodon monoceros. The sequence continues at coordinate 152,149,101 of NW_021703778.1, read as the reverse complement.
GCTCCTTTAATCTGGCAGAATTGGCCATGTTTTCTAAAGTGCTATGGAAGTTTTTTTCTCTTTTTCTATTTGCAATAGTATTTCAAGGTGGATATTGGGAAATGAAGCAGACTTAATTAAATTTCTGTAGTCATAATTGGAAGTTCACATCCTAATTTAAGTTGAGGACTTCCTGTATTTATCTAGTGACATATAGACAAGACAGAGGCCTAAAAATTGTATAGCAAGTACTAAAGCCAGGTCAGCCAGATCTCATCTCTGCAGGGAGGTTTAATTTTAGCTTTGTTGATCTATCCCCTTTTACTTTCCCCTTCCTTCCTCCCTCCCTCCCTCCCTTCCTTCCTCCCTCCCTCCCTTCCTCCCTCCCTTCCTTACTCCCTCCCTCCCTCCCTCTCTCTCTCTTTCTTTTGTTACATAACAGCTAAGTTGAGATATAATTCATGTACCATACATTTGACCTATTTAGTGTTACCATTCAGTAGTTTTTAGTATATTCACATAGATGTGCAGCCATCACTACATGAATTTTAGGACATTTTTATCACCCCAAAAAGACAATCTGGACTATTAGCCATCACATCCTTATCTGCCCATCCCACCCTCCCTGTAGCACTAGTCAACAAGTAATCTGCTTTCATCTCTATAGATTTGTCTGTTCTGGACATTTCCTATGCATGGAATCATAAAATATGCAATCCTTTATGATTGACTTCTTTCATTTAGCAGAATATTATCAAGGTTCATCTGTGTTGTAGTATGTATCATTACTTTACTTCTTCTTGCTAAATAACTGTCCATTGTATGGATATACCACATTCATTTACCAGTTGATGTTCATTTCTATTATTTTTATTTCTTGCCTGTCATGAATAGTGCTGCTATGAACATTTGAGTACAAGTTTTTTGCGTGAATGTGTGTTTTCATTTCTCATAGGTACATACCTAGGAGAGAATTGCTGAGTTATACGGTAATTATGTTTAAGCTTTTGAAGAAAGTCCAGATTGTTTTTCCAAGGTGACTACACCATTGTACATTCCTATTGTCAGTATATGAGAATTTAAATTTCTCTGTATATACACTAACAGTTGTTATCATCTGGGTTTTTTTTGATTATAGCTATCCTGCTGGATGTGAAATGGAATTCTATTGTGGTTTTGATTTGCATTTCCCTGATGGCTAGTGATGTTGAGCATCTTTTCATGTGGTTATTGGCCATTCATATATCTTCTTTGGAGAAATGTCTATTTTGATCTTTTGCTCAATTTGTTATCTTTTAATTTATTATTTGAGTTCTTTACGTATCCTAGATACAAGTCCTTTCTCAGATATGTGATCTATAAGTATTCTCTCCTGTTTAGTGAGTTGTCTTTTCACTTTGTTAATTGTGGCCATTGAAGCATAATATTTTACATTTTGATTAAGTTCAGCTTATCAGCTTTTTTCTTTGGTTGCTTGTGCTTTTGGTGTAATGTCTAAGAAATGATTGCCAAACCAAAGTCACAAAGACTTTTCCCTGTTTTCTTCTAGGAGTCTTATATTTTTATTTATTTATTTTTAAAATGTTTATTTAATTATTTATTTTATTTTGTAGCCGTATTTTTAGCAATTACATTTAGGTCTTTGATCCATTTTGAGTTAATTTTTTTTATGTAGTATGGGTTCAACTCTATTCTTTTACATGTGGTCTTTGATCCATTTTGAGTTAATTTTTTTATGTGGTATGAGGTATGGGTTCAACTCTATTCTTTTACATGTGGTCTTTGATCCATTTTGAGTTAATTTTTTTATGTGGTATGAGGTATGGGTTCAACTCTATTCTTTTACATGTGACTATTCAGATGTCCCAGCATCACTGGTTGAATAGACTATTCTTTCCTCATCAGATTGTTTTGGCACTCTTGTTGAAAGTCAGTTGACTGTATATGTATAGTTTTATTTTTGGACTCTCAATTCTATTTCATTGATCTATATGTCTATCCTATGCCAGTACCACACTGTTTTGATTACAGTAGCTCTGTAGTAAGCTTTGAAATGGGTGAGAGTGAGTCCTCCAACTTTGTTCTTATTTTTCAACACTTTATTTGGCTATTCTGGGTCCCTTGAATGTCCATATGAAATTTAGGATCAGCTTGTCAATTTCTCCAAAAAACCAGCTGGGATTTTGATTGCAATTGCATTGAATCTGTAGGATGTTTGGGGAGTATTTTTGTCTAAACTATATTAAGTCGTCTGATCTTTGTACATGGGATATGGTCCCATTTATTTAGGTATTTAAAAGTTTTTTTCAACAGTGTTTTGTAGAGTTATTTTTCTTTCAGATATTTTCAGAGTGTGTTTTGCAGTTCTTTTTAAAGGTGTATTATTAAGTATATTATCCTTTTGACGCTATTGTACATGCAGTTGACTTTTAACTTTATTTTTGGATTGATCATTCAAGTATATAGAGATACAATTTGATTTATGTATATTGACCTTATATACTACAACATTGCTGAACTATTTTATTCTAATATGTTTTTAGTGAAATCATTAGGATTTTCTTATACAGGGGCATGTTATCTGCAAAAAAGATGCAAATATGTTTACTTCTTTTTTTTAAATGTGGATATATTTTGTTACATTTTCTTGCAAAATTGCCCTGCCATGACCTCCTAATACAGTGTTGAATAGAAGTGGTGAGAGCAGATATTCTTTTCTTGTTTCTGATCTTAGGGAGAAAGCATTGTCTTTTTCCATTAAGTATGATAGTAGTTGTGGGGTTTTTATAAATGTCTTTTATCACGTTGAGAAAGTTCCCTTCTATTCCTAGTTTGTTGAGTGTCTCCATCGTGAATGGGTGTTGAATTTCATCATATGATTTCTCTGCACCTTTTGATATGATCATGTGGCTTTATGTCCCTAATTCTTACTAATATGGCATATTACATTAATTAATTTTCAGATATTAGTGCAGCCTTGCATTCTTGGGATAAATCCCACTTGATTATGCTGTAAAAACCTTTCTGTATGTTTCTGGATTCTGGTTGCTAGTATTTTGTTGAAGATTTTAAAAAATATCTATTCATAAGTTATATTCATAACTGAAGCATTGTAAACAATCTGGGGAAATTACAGTTGAGACTTCAGTGTTCTTAGCTTGCTTTGTCTGCAGTAGAGTGACCACCCTATTAGTGGAGAGTTGGTGGAGGAGGGAGTTCCCGGTATTTCTGTTGCAGTTACCAAGAATTTAGCTTGTGCAAATCAGAGCTGTGAAGATGAAAACTCCTAGTGGTCTGCCCTTCCTGTGAAATACCTACTATTATGATGTTTCTGCTCACAACATTTTTGACTCCAGAAGTTTGAGTTTTCCACATCAAGTAATTTTTCAATTTTTTGCATTCACCAACTGGGTGCCCTACAACCTAATTACAGCTCTGACACTAACTACCCAGAGTTAGTGCAGATCCTGCAGTTTAAGGTCTCAGTCCCACAAGACTCCCCCTCCCCCACCTTCAGATGCCAGTCACAGGTATTGAGTCCCTAGGTTGCCTACACTTCTATCTGAGCTGGCTTCAAATTGGGGTTCCCATAGTTCATTAATTTGCTATAATGGCTCACAGATTTCAGGGAAATACTTGACTTACTATTATTACTTTATTATAAAGGATGCATATGAACAGCCATATGAAGAGGTATATAGGGCAAGGTCCCAAAGGGTCCTTAGTACTGGAACTTCTGTCTCTGGAATTTTGGGTGCATCACCCTTTTGGCATGTGGATGTATTCACCAACCTGGAAGCTCATCCTATCTCATTGTTCAGGAGTCTTTATAGAGTTTAATCTTCAGTCCTCCCCTGCCTGTCCCCCATCCCCCTTCTTAGAGGTTGATGAGTAGGATTGTAAGTTTCAACTCTCTAATGATCAGCCCCTTACGGAGGCTATCTGGGGGCCCCACCCTACGCCACCTCATTAACATAAGCTCTGGTCTGATCAAAAGTGCTTTGTTATTAATAAATCATGCCTTTATAAGCATGATTTCCATTTTTCTTCACCCAACACATTATACATTTGTTACCTTACAATATAAGTGTATAATTTATCCATAATTTGACTAATGACAGCATTTTGTTCTATGTCACCATCTGTTAGACCTTCTGACCAAAGGAACTGCCTTTTTTTTCATTTCTGGGGATGTTTGAAAGCTGATGTATGTGGGGAGACCCCGGTCTAAGGGCCATATCCCAGTTCTGCTTCATCATAGGCTAATTCCATCACAGCTACTTTTAATATACTGGGGCATGTCCTAAGAACCTTCTAGACTTCTAGAGGCCTAGAACATTCTTGCTTATGGATTCATGCTATTCAGGGAAATTGTCCCTTTGCTTAATCTCATTTTCCCTTCTAGTTCATGACTTCCCCTATTTTGCTTCTTTGAGGTGAAGACTGTTTAGATTATTTAAAATCAACTAGAAATTGGATGATAGTCTCACTTGGGAAGGTCCTAAGACCCGACTGAAATTCTGTTCTATTGAAGGTGGAAGAAAGATTTCTTTCCTCATCCCTGTTTTAAATATCTAAGTATTAGAGTTGGTGAGGTTAGAGTCCATGGAAAAGAGAGTTGCTTTGATTGAATTTCCTAGTTTTAAATGTGGACAAATGCAGACTTTATCTGCCTCATGCCATACAGAATCTCTCTCTCTACCTGATTAGCTGGACCCTTGGGGATATGCATTTTTAGAAACAAAACTAGGAATTTTATCTTATTTTTTAATCTCTAAAATTCCCTTCATAACCAGTTCCTAGGTCTATTATGGGGTGTTTTGGATCTTCAAATGCTTGTACCAGACTGCTTTATATATCAAATTAGGGGGTTAATTGTATTACACCTGGAAGTTTAGGAGACCAAACTTTTCTGTAGTACTGCCTTTCCAAAGATGATAGAGTATACCAAATATTTTATAAAAATCCAAGGAAATCATTTCTGCACAAACTTTTAACTGATATAAACCATTATGCAAATTAAAACATTATGGGTATTTTAAAATTTTGCTTAAATTTGTTAGTTATTGTCTAAATTCAGATTATCATGACTTTCTCATGTTTTGGAATGCTACTGTTTTCTAGATTTTTTAAAAAATTAGATGTAACTGTCATATTTTTAGACTAAACTTCAATGGCTCTGTGAGGAACTGAGAGAGAGAGAAAACAGAGAGAAGAGTCTACGGCACCAGCTGATGTTGTGCAGACAACAACTCGGGAACATGACTGAAAACAAGGAGGCTGAGCTTCAGTGTCTCTTTGAACAGATAGAAAGACAGGAGCAGCTTCTGGAAGAAATACATCGGGAGAAGAGAGGTGTGTTAACTGCTCTTACTCTTTTATTTTTCTTTGTTTATATTTGTGGAGTCTTATGTTTGGGAAAAAAATTGTTTCTCTTGGCTCTGGTTTGAACTACAGAATTTCCAAATTCGTCTCCTTTCCTTGCCTCTTGTCTCCTTATCTTCATTTCTGGGTCTAGAAGAGAAAACTGTTTCTCCTTGAGAATTTCTCCTTCAGCTACTGTATCCCTCCTGTGTACATAGATAGCATTTGTGTCTGTTGTCCATTTGCAAGTGCTAATTTGCTAAGACATGCTTGTTCTTCCCTGGTAAAATGCCAAAATTTATATTTTACTTCAGTAAAATACCCATTAATTCATTCAACAGATATTTACTTTGTGTCTATTTTGTCTTCGGTACTATTATAGGTGCTAAGGATATTATCAGTAAATGAGAAAAAAAATCCTACTCTTCCTTTTTTTTTTTTTGGCTGCGTTGGGTGGCCTTCATTGCTGCGTGTGGGCTTTCTCCAGTTGCGGCGAGCAAGGGCTACTCTTCGTTGTGGTACGTGGGCTTCTCATTGCGGGGGCTTCTATTATTGCGGAGCACGGGCTCTAGGCGTGCAGGCTTCAGTTGTAGCACGCGGGCCCTAGACCACATGGGCTTCAGTAGTTGTGGTGCACGCACTTCAGTAGTTGTGGCGTGTGGACTCAGTAGCTGTGGCTCGCAGGCTCTAGAGCACAGGCTCAGTAGTTGTGACTCATGGGGTTAGTTGCTCCATGGCATGTGGGATATTCCTGGACCAGGGGTTGAACCTGTGTCCCCTGCATTGGCAGGCAGATTCTTAACCACTGCACCACCAGGAAAGTCCCAAAAATCCTACCCTCGTTTACCTTACATTATATTGAGTGGGGTGACAAAATAAATGTGATAAATAAGTAAATAATGTAATATATGAGGTTATAAGCACGTTGTTGAAAGCAGTAGAGTAAGGGAAGGAGAGTTTGGGAGAGCACGGCACAGGGTTTAATATGTAGGCAATACTTAACTTTAAAAGTTAGACAAGAGTCATGGAAAATTACCTTTCTGTTTGGTTCTACTAGGGATGGATATAATGGGAAGAAGAAAAATAGCATCAGTTATAGGAATCCTATGTGTATCTTATGTTGTGTTGGCCTTAGGCTTTTTTTTTAATATACAAATTTATTTATTTATGTATTTATTTTGGCTGTGTTGGGTCTTCATTGCTGCACGCAGGCTTTCTCTAGTTGTGGTGAGCAGGGGCTACTCATTGTTGTGGTGCATGGGCTTCTCATTGCAGTGGCTTCTTTTGTTGTGGCCACAGGCTTTAGGGCGTGCAGGCTTCAGTAGTTGCAGCATGCGGGCTCAGTAGTTGTGGCTTGTGGGCTCTAGAGCACAGGTTCAGTAGCTGTGGCTCACAGACTTTGTTGCCCCGCAGCATGTGGGATCTTCCCGGACCAGGGATTGAACTCGTGTCCCCTGCGTTGGCAGGTGGATTCTTAACCACTGCGCCACCAGGGAAATCCAAGGCTTTTTCTCTTGCTAAACTTTATTAAGAACCAGAAAGAGGAGTCATATAGTGTCCCACTAAGAAAAACTAAACATTAACATATGATAATTCTTTTTAAAATAATTTTTTTGTTTTTTATTTTAGTGGTCAGGATTATTCTCTCTACACATACCACTTAAAAATTGTTTATTACTGTCCTGCAGTGATTCTCAAATTTTGGTATCAGAATCACTTTACATTCTTAAAATTTTTCAGAACTCAAAGATCTTTTATTAATGTACATTGTGTATATCAATATCTATCATATTAAAAATTAAAACTGGGTATTTGAAAGTATTTATACCTTTAAAATAATAATTATAAATCCATTCATACTGACATAAAAATCAATGAAATTTAACTGTTTTTCAATACAAAAAAAATTAAAGAGTGACTTTGTTTTTTGAACGTTTGGAAATCTCTTTAATTGCTGTCTTAAAAGAAGATGGCTGCATTTTCAGTTTTGCTTCTTCATCTAATCTGTTGTTATATTACCTGTCATGTAATGCCTGAAGAAACTGCATTTTACATTCATGAGAAATTGAATGTGGAAAAGACAAGTAACATTTTAGTATTATAATTAAGGGGTCTTGGATGGTGCCCAAACACCCTTTGAGAATTGCTGGTCTAGTGCAATTGAAAGATGTAAATTGTGCCAATAGTAAAAGTTAGGGATGCCCTTTAATTTTTTTTTTAAAGACAGTACAGTAGAATCTGTTATGGAACTTATAGATAAAACACTATATGATCTCTATACATGTTATATGTCATAGCCTATCCACTAATTAACACTAGATTACAACCCCATTTTTCTTTTAGTAAATATTTATCAGTATTGGCACTGTGTAAGTCATTTCTTTGCATAAGGAATATGCAGTAGTCTATTATAAAATCATAAAACTGTCATTGGGGAGAAATGCAAAAGAACCACATATCTGTGCATTTAGATAATTATATCAAATGCCCAGCTTTTTCATAAAAGCTTCAGAAGGTGAGGTGTGAAGTTTGTAATCTCTCAAAGTGATTGCCTTTATTTCTATAGAGCACTTGAATTCTTTTATACATCTTAGAATCAGCTCGTCAATCTTAGAAAAGAACCTACTGGTGTTTTGATAGGGTTATGTTAAATGTATAGATTAATTTGAGAATGGACATCTTAATATTGATGATATTTTCCAATCTATGAACATGGTGTATCTATCCATTAATTTAGGTTGTCTTTAACTTTTCTCATGATGTTTTGTAATTTTCAGCAAACAGGTCTTGCACATCCTTTTTAGATTTATTCCTATTTTTTAAATTTATGATGTTATATAAAATAACTTTAAAATTTGAATTTCCAACATTCTTTTCTAGTAGGTATAAATACAATTGATTTTTTTGTATATTAAACTTGTATTTTGTAACCTTAAGCTCATTTATTAGTTGTAGTAGCTTTTAGTAGTTGTTGTTGTTTATTCCTTGCATTTAGAGTTTTCCTTGTACATGATCATGTCCTCTGCAAATAAGGACAGTTTTGCTTTCTTCTTTCTTTTCTTTTTCCCTTGTCTTAATCAACTGGTTGGAACCTTCAGTACGTATTAAACTAACCTTGTTTTCCTGGGATAAACTCCAATTTGTCAAAACGTATTTCTCCTTTTACATATGGCTGGATTTGATTTAGTGATAGTTTGTTAAGAATTTTTGCATCTGTGTGGGTGAGGAATATTGGTTTATAACTTCTTTTCTTGTAATGTCTTTATCAGATTTGAATGTTAGTATAACAGTGACTCTTAACATGAGTTGTTTATTTTTGGGAAACATTTGTGTAAAGTTTGTATTATTTCTTTGTAAATGTAGCATAAAATTCATCAATGAAATCTTCTGCGCCTGTAGTTTTTGTTTTGGGAAGGTTTTTAATTTTAAACCTGAATTCTTTAATGTATGGTTTTTCAGAATTTCTACTTCTTCTTGAGTCAGTTTTGCTACTGTGTGCCTTTTAAGATATTTTTCCATTTTATTGCAGTTGTCAAATTTATTGGCTTAAAGCTTTTTGTAATAACCCCTTTTTAATTCTTTTAGTTTCTGTAAGATCTGTGCTGATGTCTCTTATTATATTCCTGATATAGGTAATTTGTTTTCTCTTTTTTTCTTTATAAGTCTTGCTGAGGGTTTTATTACTATTTTTAAGGAAACAGCCTTCAAATTTAAATTTTTTTCTGTTGTTTGTCTTTTTAATGTTTTATTGATCTCTATTGTTATTTTTATTTCCTTTCTTTTACTTCCTTTTTGTAGCATTTGTTATTCTCCTGGATTCCCAAGTTGAAAATGTATTTTAATACTTCTCTTTCCTAATATAGTCGTTTAAAGTTATAAATTTCCATCTTAGCAATACTTCAAATGCATTCCACAAATTCTGGTATCTTGTCTTTTTATTATCACTTAGTCTGAATTAGAAAATATTTCCCTTGTGATTTCTTCTCTGACCTATGGGGTTTTTTTTGAAGTGTACTACTTAATTTCCAGTTATGTAGTTTTCTAGATATTTTATCATCAGTTTCTAAATTTAGTACCCTTGCAGTCATAAAACATACTCTTGATTCAATGATTTTGATCCTTTTCTGAGACTTGTTTTATGGCCCCAAATGTGGTCTATCTCAGTAAATTTTCCATGTGCACTTGAAAATGTTACGTTCTGAATTTATTGTGAAATGTTCTGTAAAAATCACTTATGCTAAATTGTTTCACACTGTTCTATGTCCCTGGTGATTCCTATATCCCTACTGATATTGTTAATTTCTTTTCTTGAAATTGTTTATTTCTATCAGTAACTGATAGAGGATTTTTAAAATATCCAGCTATTACTTTGTGTGTGTGATTTTTTTTTTCTCCAAATATTTTGAAACTCAGTTATTAGATCCCATCTTAGTACTGATTGTGGAAATGCATCTAGTTAGGAGCCTGTTGTAAGTCTCAGTAAAAGCAAAAGAGGGACTGACAGAGGACATTAGTAGTGGCAACAAATGCAAAAGATTTTGTGGAGGAATTAGTGCAGGATTGACCAGTGTAGGTGAATGAGAGAGAAGAGAGAAGACTCACAGGTCTTAGTGGTTTTGCCATTGGGAGAAATAGCAAAGTTGGGAAGGAGGAGCTGATTTGGTGGGAGAACAAGAGGGATCCTGTTTTTATCTATTCCTTAAAATCATAAAAAAAGGTCTCAGGAAGACCCAAACTTCTGTGACAGAGAGATGATATGGTAATTTCTTGCCTTATGGGTATAAGATGTATTAGGTGTAAGATGTTTTAGGTGCTACCTGGTGATTCAGAAATAATGAGAACTTAATATGGGTAATGAAGACCAAGCAAAGGCTGTTGTAGTTGCCTACTTACAAATGTATCTATTAGGAAGTAGGATGAAATAAATATGTTATTAGAAATATAAGCACCATGTTCCTGGTGAAAAGGGGAGTACTGATTACTTCTGTTAAGGCCCATATGGGGAGGTTTTTTGTAGGACATGTCTTTTAATTTACATGGTGAAAAATGCAGCAGGATTTCTATAAGAAAGAGGAGGAGGAAAACTTCTCTCCAGGGGTTGTCTGCATAGTGATCTCTTCTTGCATATTTCAGCATTTGTTTACAATGGTATACACAGAAGAGGTGGAGGACAGCCAAACTGATGATTAAATTTAGATATTTCTGAAGTATCAAAGTTAATTGTTGTAGAAATTTATATTTGATTCCCTTCACTATCTTACGAACTTGTCTGTTAGGTAGAACAATGTTAACCTATTTATAAGTGAAACATGACAGAAAAATATCCAGTGAATATTCTATTCATTGGAATAACCATTCTCTGCACTAATATTCTTAGTTTGATTTAGTGTCATATTAACTGACATGTGCCAGGTTAACCTAGGCCCATGTACAAGGAGTTTCTATCAGTGAGTGCTGCCAGATTTGTAGATCTGAGCTGTTTTATGTTTCCTGGGCTATTTTAGGCCTGTAGGTTGGAGCTGGAATGTTCCAGAAGGAGAGGAAACCTATTGAGAAGTTAATGTCTTGGACCTCTTAGAAGTTTAGTAGTTATTGACTTAGAATTTCTTTTTCTTTTTTTTTTTTTTAATTGGGGTATAGTTGTTTTACAGTGTTGTGTTAGTTTCTACTGTACAGCGAAGTGGAGTTCCCTGTACTATACAGCGGGTTCTCATTAGTTATCTTTGACTTAGAAATTCTTCATTGTTATGAAACAATATTTGACGATCATGCAGCTTATATAAATGTTAGTCATTGTCTAGTCTAATAACAAGGAAAACCAATTTTTTCTATTGCCTATTGGAGTATAATTAAAAATTCTAAATTAAGGGATAATCTCTAAGTGCCATGTAATTTATTTGGATTCTGGTTATTTTAGCACTTTATTTTACATTTCACCGGTTTGTTCGGAAGTTTAGTGATCTTGATCATTAGAGATAATGAAAGATTATTTTAATTGATTGAGGAAATTATTTGAACTCATTAAACTATTATTTTGTTTAATGTGAAATTATGTCTTCCCTCATGTATTTTCAGGCTTTCTTCATAATTATTTTCAAAAACCAATTGAAAAACAGTGGGTTTTTAAAAAATTATGTCCACTATTTGAGTCAAATCAGAATTTCATTTTAATCTTAATCTGTGTTTTTGCTTATATATGTTTCATTACAATAATTTTACTTCTCATGTGTTTAGTGTTATGATTTAAAATCTAGCCAGGGCAAAGGTCAACAGGGATTGAAATTAAACTCAATTGGCTAAATGTTCCTAGGACCAGCATTGAATAAATTAATGATATGCCTGGAGCTCCTGATAACCAGATCTATGCAGGTGTCAACTTTGAATTATATAATCAACATTCACATTGTTAGTGAGTAAATTGACAATAGAAAGTTATGGCTAATTATTCTTTAGTTAGGTATAAGTATCTCCACCCACCTGCCCATGTGGGTAATGAGCCTGATGCTTGTACTACTTCTATCGGCTAAACTTAATTTTGGAGACAAACATTTTCAATATTTTAAGTAATATAGTCCGTTAGCAACAGTGAAGTATTGATTGAATGGAGAGTTCAGATATTTAAAGTTTACATTTTTCCTCTCCTAAATTATTGGGTGTATTTCTGTATTCTGGAAAATCCATAAATGTTAAATATACTATACAAATGAATTCTTAGATTTTCTTCTTTGATCCTTTTATAGATTATTTGTATTATTTTCTGCTGTTTCATACGACAGCAAAGCTGGTCTACTTAAATTTGAATCATGAGCATATTCAGGGAGAAAAATAAGATAAAGTTGCATGTGCTAAAATGATTTGATGTGAGTTTTTAGGTTAGTAATTAGCTTTTATTAAATTCAAAGCATATCTTTGCTGTGTTTGAGCTCTTTTAAGCTAACGCTTCTTTTCTATTTTTGTTCTGTATATATTCGTTATCGATTGTAGTAGGCAGAATAATACCAGCTCACCTCCCCCAAAGATGTCTACATCCTAATCCCCAGAACCTTTTAATATGTTACATTATATGCCAAAAGAGATTTTGTAGCTATATTCATATAAGGGTTTAGAGGAGATGAAATTGTCCTGGATTATCTATTTAGGCCTACTGTAATCATAAGCATTCTTAGAAGTGAAAGCGGAAGCAGAAAAGGGAGTCACATGATTCGATGTGAGAAAGACTCAATGTACCATTCATTGATGGCCTTGAAGATAGAGGAAGTTGACCAAAGCCAAGGAATGTGGCTGGTCTCTAAGAAGCTAGAAAAGTTAAGGAAATTGATTCTTCTCTGGAACCTCTAGAAAGGAATGCAACCTTGCTGACACCACGATTTTAGCCCAGTGAGACCCGTACAGGACTTCTAATGTACAGAGTTGTAACATCATAAATTTGCATTGTTCTAATGCAGAAAGTCTGTGGCAATTTGTTACAGTGTACATGCAAACTAATACACCAGTAAAATCATGAAGTTAGAGATTTGTAATAGTTTCTCTGTCTCTTGGTTCTCAGTTCTGTTTATGTCAAGTAATTCTCCAGCCTGCTTGAACCTCTTTGGGTACATGTGCCCATCTTTGGACATTTGTCAGAAAGTTAAGAATATATGTATATTACTTTCAGTCTACTAAAACTAACTTTGAAATGCACTGAGACAGTTCTCAAAATGTGTGAAATGTGGTACTTTCAAAATGAATATAATTTCATTATGTTCACCTGTATAACATTTATTGCTGTGTGCCTGACACTGTTTAAGTGCTTTAAGAAATTTATTATTTCAGTTATTCCCAAATAGGTACCGTCATCCAGCTTTCAAAAAAAATAAAACAGTCAGGCGGGCCTCTCACTGCTGTGGCCTCTTCTGTTGTGGAGCACAGGCTCCGGACGCGCAGGCTCAGCGGCCATGGCTCACGGGCCCAGCCGCTCCGCGGCATGTGGGATCCCCCGGACCGGGGCACGAACCTGTGTCCCCTGCATCGGCAGGCGGACTCTCAACCACTGCGCCATCAGGGAAGCCCCACATTATGACTTTTATGGCCCCTTAGGCATTTTTGCCTTCATGGGTCCCTTCAAAGAAAATTAGATTTTTGACTACATGGGTATGAAGATGAATATAATCCAGGCTAGATTTATTATTATATATTCATTATTATATTTGTTTTTCTTCTGGCTTTATAATCAGTTAAGATGAAGACATTTTCATTGGCTGTAGACGCTGTGCCTACTGTGCTTAGTGGAAAAGTATAGGCTGGATGTAAGAGTATAGGCTATGCTCTGAGGTCCTCTGGGGGCTCTAGCTGTGCAGTAGGTGGTGAGGGAGACACTGATAATGGGTTTCCTTAGGAAGTTACATATGGGGAACCTGAGTCTGAGTAGCCATGAGCTAGGCAAGGGATGACGGCAGAGTTGTCCTAGCAGAGGGAACCACGTGTGTGAAGGGCTGAAGTGGGAAGGAGCTTGGCTGGAACATAATGAGATAAGGAAATTAAAGGGCAGACACAAAGATTGTGGTTGACCTAATGTTATACACCTACTAGATTAAAAAAAATTATTTGCCCCTACAGTGAACTCAATTTTCAGATGACTGGTACACATTTGGTAGATATTAAGCTTCAATTTGTGGTTGCATTCTTGACTAAGTATTTGAAATTTGATTATTCTTTATTGTTGATGGAGCTGGGATCCATAATGCTTTAGATAACAGATGTGGTGGCTGAGAATAAACATGCGTGCCGTGAAATTTAAAATGGAAATATTTTAAAATAGTGGATGGCAACATATTGTATATAAAGCTTATATTGCTTTATAGCTATGAAATTTTAATTTGAAACTCCAAGGAAAATTTTCTTAATTTATTAATTTGAAAGCTTTCCTGAGAGCATTTAAAACCTACCCTCACACTTATGATTTGAAAGAAAGATTGCTTTCTTCTACTTCCTCGTCTCCCGCAACTAGTGACTTTACCAAGATTTTTTTGGTGGTTTCTCACCTATCTACTCCTCCCTCTGCATTTAGACTACTGTCTTATTTAGCTCCTTATTCCTTCATATCTTCTAAGGTTGCTGAAGCTTCTTATTTGCAAGGTCCTCCTGACTTCTAGTTGCTGTCTTCTACTTGATTGGTCTTTACCTCTGAGCCTGCCAGAGCCCCCAAGACAGATGACTTTCCCAAGCAGGCACACTCCTATGGGTGTGTTCAAGTTCACACCATTCCCTGGGCCCCAGATATCCTCCATCTATTTCTCTGCTATTTAATAAAGCACTTGGTAAACTGACATCTTTTAGGAATAACCTTGAATATGCTTAGATTACTACAAAAACAGGAAATCATTTTAAAACTGTGATTTTGTAATTTTTATAATGAATTACTTGGCAACACACCCCATAATTGATCTCCACCCAGTAGTGCTTCATTGGAGAAAACACACCATGTGCACACACGCCACTGCTGTCCTAATCAGTTCTGCCAGATGCATCTTCATTAAACACAGCTTAGAGCCCATGACTGCTCGGCTCAGATACCTTCTGTGGCTTTCTCCCTGCTGAATAATTAATGTTCAAACTCTTACAGGTGCCCCATCATTTTTTCCCTCTCTTTCCTTGTTATCACCCTTGCTAGGAACATTTTTCCTTTTACTACCCTATTACTGTTAAAACTTTTGGATATTGCATGACATTTGCCATTTACTGCCCTTTCCTCTGATTATCTGCATATATGTCTCTTTATATTTTTAATCTCTTGTTTTTAGACCCTTGTTTTCCCATTGCATCTGGCATCATGTTTTATATTTAAACAGGAAATAAACATACTTACTGAATGTTTGGGTAAGTGGGCAGGCGGATGGATGGATGGATAGATCAATAGATAAATGGATGGCACAGATTTAGCATCCTTCTTCTTTATCCCATTTATTATGGTGTCTTCATCAGAAGCTATATCCCCTTATCATATCTACTCTTAGACACTTAGGTCTGTTCTACCAGTCAAAAAGAAAACAAACATCAGTGTTGATTTATTCTTATTTCTGCTTCTTCAAGACACGGGAATAAACATGAAGTAATAGACAACTTGGAATTATCCACCAAACTACTCTGATGATGTCCTGTATTAACTAAGCTGTTTTCAATATATCTTTTGAAACTAGGATAATTGGCAATAAGAGAAGCTTTCCGCTATTTATCTTTCCAGAGTCAAGTCCTTCAAGTTCTCCCTAATTTGGAAAGACTTTGATACACACATTCTCTTTCCTAGTTTAGATGAATAGTTCATCACATCAACCATGAGAGATTACAGACTTGCTTTATTTCCTATTGAAACTATTCATTTTGTTCTCTAGTATTTAAAATTCATTTCTTAACCATGTCACACTTTGAAAAGATTCCTCACCACAGTCCCCTACAGGTGATGTTTGATCTCTATGTTCAACTGTTCAGCTTCATTGTCTTTGAGATATCCTTAGGCGAATGAAGGAAGCTAACATTTCTTGAGGGCTTGCTAATATTCAGGATTTTATATGTTGTTTATATGTTTTATATGTCTTATTTCATATTTAAAACAACCATGAGAGGTTATTAATCGCATTTTACAGTCGGGCAGCTGAGTCTGGGAAGCAGTGGGGGTAGATTGTTTCTCACGATATGGGACAGTGAATTACAGATGGGAGAGGACTTTGTGAAACTCAGGGTTGTGTTCCTACTATCATATCACATGTCAATATGAATCAGCACTCCACAATCAACTTCAGTGGGCCTTGCAAACTGGAAACAACCTGCTCTTCCTCACTTTTGGGGGATCTAGTTCCTGAAGTTGTAAAGAGATCAAGTTTTTATTAAGAATGTTAGAAAGAAAATTGCTCTGTCGAAATATCTTTTTTGGCTACCATAACAACTAAACCACTAAAAATGCTTTTCTAGAAAAAAACGGTCAGTTTTGCTGTTTGGACATTAACTCCCTAGTTGTGATAGCTCTAATATTCCCAGAATTTTCTTTCACGTCATTTTAGCATGTGGTAGTCTATAATTTCATGGCTAGGAATAGCAAGCCTCAGGCCCGTTTAATGAAGTTAATTCTAATATGGAATAGATCCTTTCTCTCCCATAAAGAGGGAACTAAGTTCAAACCATCTACTTTTTTGGTCATGAGAAGTTTGGCTCTCTTCAAAGGTTTCAGAGTTCACTGGGTTCAGGACAGGTGTGTATCCAATTTATAATTCACAGTTTCTTCCTTCTTTCCTCCCTTAACATGGTCATATCTCCCCCCTAGAACCTCAGCCGAGTCTGGCAGTGTCATCAACAGTTGCTCTCAGGTTAACGTCCCTCTACCTTCTTCGGTTCTGACTGTAGTGACTCAACACACCTTAACACAGAGCACTTTCATCTTGAGAAGGGGGATGTAAACTGCAGCTGAAGGATTTAGCTAAGACGTAAAGATATTTTGGAACTCTGAGGTTACTAGAAACTAAAATGTCTATGGCAGTTGGAAGGAGTTTTTTCTTCAAAGATCTTCAGAAGGGGAGACATCTATGTAGTATGATTTAGCAGCAGTGAAATGCTAATGATTATGAACAAGTAGAGGAGTTAGTTTTCTTATTCTTTCTTTAACTGAAATTGTGAACTCTCATTTAAACAAGGAACTGACCTTGCTTTCCAGGCACTTTGTGGCGATGGCTGTTTAATGTGAACATTTCACAGAGGTATATTTCTAGGTAACATGATCTCTTGTTCTTCCATATCAGTGAGGCCTCCGATGGGTTTAGTTTAATATTTGTATTGTTCATGGTGAGGTTAAAATGATTTTTAGGGCAGCACAAGCAAGAGAAAATGGCGGCTGTGTGTAATACATCTTCAGAGATACTCTCTAAACACACAAATTCTCATAATATTTCACTAAATATGCTTATCATAATGGTGTTCATTAAGGGAGGAGAGGAAAGGCAAATGCAATTTCAATGAAATAGCAAGTTTTCAAGCAAACATTCTTCATGTACAAGTTCTTCTCAAAAAATAAACTGTTAAAAGAGGAAAATATAGCTAATTAATGTGTGTTTACATTCCACTTGGAACTCAGTGTAAAAACACAGGCCTACTGTATTCACACTGTTCTGCAATATTGATATCTGCATATATGTTTATACTAATTTTCTACTTAAATCTAAAAATTATCACTTTTTTTTGCTCTTCTCTCAATCCAGGCAGAGAAATAATCTGTCAGTTATTAAGAGATAATAAAAAAGCTTTGATTTAAATACATTAGGAATACGAATTAAGAATTTGAGGGAATTCCCTGGAGGTCCAGTGGTTAGGACTCTGCGCTTCCACTGCAGGGGGCACAGGTTCGATCCCTAGTCGGGGAACTAAAATCCTGCCTGCTGTGCGGTGTGCCAAAAAAAAAAAGAATTTGAAATATCTTTCTGCTCTTTGGATTTGAATTCGATACTAACACTTTCTATACAGTTGCCATAGAAATGTGTACCTGTACATCTTTTCCTCTTCTTTTGAAATCTGTGGAGCAAATATTTAAAATATACTTCTGGCAGACAGGTGCTTTAGGGTTTGCTTTCTCTGACATCTGGAATGAGCTGGGATGAGTGTCTGTACTTCCTCCTGAGGCTTCTGCTTGCAAACCTTTTTTATTGATTGATTATTTTTGAAAGGTTACTGTAAATTGATCTTCATTCCATGTTAAACTAAAGTACCTTACTGTTTAACTTCTTTACAATCACCCCTCCCCAGGTCAAATTGTAACCTTGTTTTTGTGTAAGTCTTGGTGTAAGGCTGGCGTTAGACAAGACATAAGTGTTGTTTGGCCTCCAACGTACGTCTCCATGTAAACCACTCTGAACTTTTTTACAATGATTTTGTATTGGTCTTTCAATTTCCACGCTTCCATAACCATGTCCAGGTGACTGAGCATCTCATTACTTTTCCACAGCTCTAGCTCCATCTAAATTTCTAGTTTATTTTTCATTTGCAATTTTTTTTACAGTCTTTCTTTAGTTCAGTTTTTCTCCATGAGCACCTTGAAATGTCTCCCTCCTTTTACATTTCTGGTTCTCAAATATTTTATTCACCTTTCAGCATCTCAGTCCTAAAGTCCATTTTGTAAGAAATTGGTTTGTAGGAATTAACTATGTTCACATTCAGCCCCTTCTCCTTGAAATATCCATCTATTCGTTTTTCAATTTAATTTTTTATTAAAATTTTTTTTGAAAGAAATATCCATTTATTCTTTTTTTTAAACATCTTTATTAGAGTATAATTGCTTTACAATGTTGTGTTAGCTTCTGCTGTGTAACAACATGAATCAGCTATACATATACATATATCCCCATATCCCCTCCCTCTTGCTTCTCCCTCCCACCCTCCCTATCCCAGCCCTTTAAGTGGGCACAAAGCACCAAGCTGATCTCCCTGTGCCATGTGGATGCTTTCCACTAGCTATCTATTTTACTTTGATAGTGTATATATGTCAGTTCCACTCGCTCACTTCGTCCTAGCTTACCCTTCCCCCTCCCCATGTCCTCAAGTCCATCTCTACGTCTGCGTCTTTATTCCTGTCCTGCCCCTAGGTCCTTCAGAACTATTTTTTTTTTTTTTAGATTCCATATATGTGTGTTAGCATATGGTATGTGTTTTTCTCTTTCTGACTTAACTTCATTCTGTATGACAGACTGTAGGAACACCCACCTCACTACAAATAACTTAATTTCGTTTCTTTTCATGGCTGAGTAATATTCCATTGTATATATGTGCCATATCTTCTTTATCCATTCATCCGATGATGGGCACTTAGGTTGTTTCCATCTCTGGGCTATTGTAAATAGAGCTGCAGTGAACATTTTGGTACATGACTCTTTTTGAATTTTGGTTTTCTCAGGGTATATGCCCAGTAGTGGGATTGCTGGGTCATATGGTAGTTCTATTTGTACTTTTTTAAGGAACCTCCATACTGTTCTCCATAGTGGCTGAACCAGTTCACATTCCCACCAGCAGTGCAAGAGTGTTCCCTTTTCTCCACACCCTCTCCAGCATTTATTGTTTGTAGGGTTTTTGATGATGGCCATTCTGACTGGTGTGAGATGATATCTCATTGTAGTTTTGATTTGCATTTCTCTAATGATTAATGATGTTGAACATTCTTTCATGTGTTTGTTGGTAGTCTGTATATCTTCTTTGGAGAAATGTCTGTTTAGGTCTTCTGCCCATTTTTGGGTTGGGTTGTTTTTTTTTTTTTATTGAGCTGCATGAGCTGTTTGTAAATTTTGGAAATTAATCCTTTGTCAGTTGCTTCATTTGCAAATATTTTCTCCCATACTGAGGGTTGTCTTTTGGTCTTGTTTATGGTTTCCTTTGCTGTGCAAAAGCTTTGAAGTTTCATTAGGTCCCATTTGTTTATTTTTGTTTTTATTTCCATTTCTCTAGGAGGTGGGTCAAAAAGGATCTTGCTGTGATTTATGTCATAGAGTGTTCTGCCTATGTTTTCCTCTAAGAGTTTTATAGTGTCTAGCCTTACATTTAGGTCTTTAATCCATTTTGAGTTTATTTTTGTGTATGGTGTTAGGGGGTGTTCTAGTTTCATTCTTTTACATGCGGCTGTCCTGTTTTCCCAGCACCACTTAGTGAAGAGGCTGTCTTTACTCCATTGTATATTCTTGCCTCCTTTATCAAAGATAAGGTGGCCATATGTGCGTGAGTTTATCTCTGGTCTTTCTATCCTGTTCCATTGATCTATGTTTCTCTTTTTGTGCCAGTACCATACTATCTTGATTACTGTAGCTTTGTAGTATAGTCTGAAATCAGGGAGCCTGATTCCTCCAGCTCCATTTTTCGTTCTCAAGATTGCCTTGGTTATTCAGGGGCTTTTGTGTTTCTGTACGAATTGTGAAATTTTTTGTTGTAGTTCTGTGAAAACTGCCATTGGTAGTTTGATAGGGATTGCATTGAATCTGTAGATTGCTTTGGGTAGTATAGTCATTTTCACAATGTTGATTCTTCCAATCCAAGAACATGGTATATGTCTCCATCTGTTTGTATCATCTTTAATTTCTTTCATCAGTGTCTTATAGTTTTCTTCGTACAGGTCTTTTGTCTGCTTAGGTAGGTTTATTCCTAGCTATTTTATTCTTTTTGTTGCAGTGGTAAATGGAAGTGTTTCCTTAATTTCTTTTTCAGATTTTATCAGTAGTGTATTGGAATGCAAGAGATTTCTGTGCATTACTTTTGTATCCTGCTGCTCTACCAAATTCATTGATTAGCTTTAGAAGTTTTCTGATAGCACCTTTAGGATTCTCTATGTATAGTATCATGTCATCTGCAAACAGTGACAGTTTTACTTCTTCTTTTCCGATTTGGATTCCTTTTATTTCCTTCTGTTCTCTGGTTGCTGTGCCTAAAACTTCCAAAACTATGTTGAATAATAGTGGTGAGAGTGGGCAACCTTGTCTTGTTCCTGATCTTAGTGGAAATGGTTTCAGTCTTTCACCATTGAGAATGAAGTTGGCTGTGGGTTTGTCATATATGGCCTTTATTATTTTGAGGTAAATTCCCTCTCTGTCTTTCTGGAGGGTTCTTGTCATAAATGGGTGTTGAATTTTGTTGAAAGCTTTTTCTGCATCTATTGAGATGATCATATGGTTTTTCTCCTTCAATTTGTTAATATGGTATATCACGTTGGTTGATTTGCATATATTGAAGAATTCTTGCATTCCTGGAACCAACCCCACTTGATCATGGTGTATGATCCTTTTAATGTGCTTTTGGGTTCTGTTTGGTAGTATTTTGTTGGGGATTTTTGCATCTATGTTCATCAATGATATTGGCCTGTAGTTTTCTTTTTTGGTGACATCTTTCTGTGGTTTTGCTGTCAGGGTGATGGTGCCCTCATAGAATGGTTTGGGGAGTGTTCCTCCCTCTGCTATATTTTGGAGGAGTTTGAGAAGGATAGGTGTTAGCTGTTCTCTAAATGTTTGATAGAATTTGCCTGTGAAGCCATCTGGTCCTGAGCTTTTGTTTGTTGGAAGATTTTTAATCACAGTCTCATTTTCAGTGCTTGTGATTGGTCTGTTTTTATATTCTATTTCTTCCTGGTTCACTCTCAGAAGGGTGTGCTTTTCTAAGAACTTGTCCATTTTGTTGGCATAGAGTTGCTTGTAGTAATCTCTCATGATCCTTTGTATTTCTGCAGTGTCAGTTGTTACTTCTCCTTTTTCATTTCTAATTCTGTTGATTTGAGTCTTCTCCCTTTTTTCCTTGATGAGTCTGGCTAATGGTTTATCAATTTTGTTTATCTTCTCAAAGAACCAGCTTTTAGTTTTATTGGTCTTTGCCATCATTTCCTTCATTTCTTTTTCATTTATTTGTGACCTGATCTTTATGATGCCTTTCGTTCTGCTAACTTTGGAGACTTTTTGTTCTTCTTTCTCTAATTGCTTTTGGTGTAATATTAGGTTGTTTATTTTAGGTGTTTCTTGTTTCTTGAGGTATGATTGTATTGCTATAAACTTCCCTCTTAGAACTGCTTTTGCCACACCCTGTAGCTTTGGGTCGTCATGTTTTCATTGTCATTTTTTTCTAGGTATTTTTTGATTTCCATTTTGAGTTCTTCAGTGATCTCTTGTTTATTTAGTAGTGTATTGTTTAGCCTCCATGTCTTTGTATTTTATGCAGTTTTTTTCCTGTAATTGATATCTAATCTCACAGTATTGTGGTCAGAAAATATACCTGATACGATTTCAATTTTCTTTAATTTCCGAAGGCTTGATTTTGACCCAAGATGTGATCTATTTTGGAGAACGATGTGCACTTGAGAAGAAGGTGTGTCATTCCGCTTCTGGGCAGAATGTCCTAAAAATATCAATAAAGTCCATCTAATCTATTGTGTCATTTAAAGTTTGTGTTTCCTTTTTTATTTTCTATCTGGATGATCTTTCTGTTCATGTAAGTGGGGTGTTATAAAGGCCCCACTAGTATTGTGTTACTGTCGATTTCTCATTTTATGGCTGTTAGCATTTGCCTTATGTATTGAGGTGCTCCTGTGTTGGGTGCATAAATACTTATAATTGTTGTTTTCTTCTTGGATTGATCCCTTGATCATTATTTAGTGTCCTTCCTTGTCTCTTGTAACAGTCTTTATTTTAAAGTCTATTTTATCTGATATGAGTATTGCTACTTCAGCGTTCTTGTGATTTCCATTTGCATGGCATACCTTTTTCCATCCCCTCACTTTCTGTCTGTATGTGTCCCTAGGTCTGAAGTAGGTGTCTTGTAGACAGTATATATATGGGTCTTGTTTTCGTATCCATTCGGCCAGTGTATGTCTTTTCCTTGAAGCATTTAATGCATTTATATTCAAGGTGATTATTGATATGTATGTTCCTATTACCATTTTCTCAATTGATTTGGGATTGTTTTTGTGGGTCTTTTGCTTCCCTTGTGTTTCCTGCTTAGAGAAGTTCCTTTAGCATTTGTTGTAAAGCTGGTTTGGTGGTACTGAATTCTCTTAGCTTTTGCTTGTCTGTAAAACTTTTGATTTCTCCGTCAAGTCTGAATGAGATCCTTGCTGGGTAGAGTAATACTGGTTGTAGGTTATTCCCCTTCATCACTTTAAATATGTCCTGCCAGTCCTCTCTGGCTTGCAGAGTTTCTGCCGACAGATCAGCTGTTAACGTTATGGGGATTCCCTTGTATGTTGTTTTTCCCTTGCTGCTTTTAATATTTTTCTTTTAATTTATTTTTTGATAGTTTGATTAATATGTGTCTTGGTGTGTTTCTCCTTGGATTTACCCTGTATGAACTCTCTGTGCTTCATGGAGTTGATCGACTATTTCCTTTCCCATATTAGGGAAGTTTTCAACTATAATCTCTTCCAATATTTTCTCAGTCCTTTTATTTTTCTTTTCTTCTGGGACCCCTACAATTCGAATGTTGGTGCATTTAATGTTGTCCCAGAGGTCTCTGAGACTGACCTCAATTCTTTTCATTCTTTTTTCTTTATTCTGCTCTGCGGTAGTTATTTCTACTATCTTATCTTCCAGGTCACTTATCCATTCTTCTGCCTTAGTTATTCTGCTATTGATTCCTTCTAGAAAATTTTTAATTTCATTTATTGTGTTGTTCATCATTGTTTGTTTGCTCTTTAGTTCTTCTAGGTCCTTGTTCAACGTTTCTTGTATTTGCTCCATTCTATCTCCAAGATTTTGGACCATCTTTACTGTCATTACTCTGAATTCTTTTTCAGGTAGACTGCCTATTTCCTCTTCATTTGTTTGGTCTGGTGGGTTTTTTATCTTGCTCCTTCATATGCTGTGTGTTTCTCTTTCTTCTCATTTTGCTTAACTTACTGTGTTTGGGGGTCTCCTTTTCTCAGGCTGCAGGTTTGTAGTTCCCTTTGTTTTTGGTGTCTGCCCCCAAGTGAGTAAGGTTGGTTCAGGGGCTTGTGTAGGCTTCCTGGTGGAGGGGAGTGGTGCCTGTGTTCTGGTGGATGAGGCTGGATCTTGTCTTTCTGGTGGGCAGGACCATGTCTGGTGGTGTGTTTTGGGGTATCTATGAACTTATTATGATTTTAGTCAGCTTCTCTGCTAATGGGTGGGGTTGTTTTCCTGTCTTGCTAGTTGTTTGGCATGGAGTGTCCAGCAGTAGAGCTTGCTGGTCGTTGAGTGGAGCTGGGTCTTAGCGTTGAGATGGAGATCTCTGGGAGAGCTCTTACTGATTGATATTACATGTGTCTGGGAGGTCTCTGGTGGCCAGTGTCCTGATCTCGGCTCTCCCTCCTCAGAGTCTCAGGTCTGACACCCAGCCGGAGTACCAACACCCTGTCAGTTACACGGCTCAGAAGAAGTGGGAGGAAAAAGAAGAAAAAAGAAAATACTACTAATAATAAAATAAAATAAAATTAAAAAGTTATTAAAATAAAAAATGAAATTATTAAATTAGAAAAATTAAAAAGTGATTAAAAAAAAGAAGAGAGTAACCAAACCAATATATAAATCCACTAATGCTAACAAGTGCTAAAAACTAAACTAAGATAGGCATAAAAATCGGAAACTATTTAGTCACGTACTGCAAACCCCAAGTCTACGGTTGCTTCCAAAGTCCACCACCTCAATTTTGGGATGATTCTTTGTCTATTCAGGTATTCCACAGATGCAGGGTACATCAAGTTGATTGTGGAGATTTAATCCGCTGCTCCTGAGGCTGCTGGGAGAAATTTCTCTTTGTCTTCTTTTTTCGCACAGCTCCTGGCGTTCAGCTTTGGATTTGGCCCCTCCTGTGTATGTAGGTCACCGTGTGGTGTCAGTTCTTGGCCAGGACAGGAGGGGGTTAAAGGAGTGGCTAATTAGGGACCTCTGGCTCACTCAGGCTGGGAGGAAGGAGGGGTATGGAACACGGGGTGAGCCTGCGGCGGCAGAGGCCAGCATGGTGTTGCAACAGCCTGAGGTGTGCCGTGTATTCTCCCGGGGAAGTTGTGCCTGGATCACGGAACCCTGGCAGTGGCGGGCTGCACAGGCTCCCAGGAGTGGAGGTGTGGATAGTGACCTGTGCTTGCACGCAGGATTCTTGGTGGTTGCAGCAGCAGCCTTAGCGTTTCATGCCCGTCTCTGGTGTCCGTGCTGATAGCTGTGGCTCGCACCCGTCTCTGAAGCTCATTTAGACGGGGCTCTAAACCCCCTCTCCTCGTGCACCCTGAAACAATGGTCTCTTGCCTCTCTGGCAGATCCACACTTTTTCCCGGACTCCCTCCCAGCTAGCTGTGGCGCAGTAGCCCCCTTCAGGCTGTGTTCACGCAGCCAACCCCAGTCCTCTCCTTGGGGCCTGACTTCCGAAGCCCGAGCCTCAGCTCCCAGCCCCCACCCCATCCCAGTGGGTGAGCAGAGAAGCCTCTCGGGCTGCTGAATGCTGGTCGGCACCGATCCTCTGTGAGGGAACCTCTCCGCTTTGCCCTCTGCACCCCTGTTGCTGCGCTCTCCTCCGTGGCTCCAAAGCTTCCCCCCTACCCACCCACCCCCCATCTCTGCCAGTGAAGGGCCTTCCTAGTGTGTGGAAACTTTTCCTCCTTCAAGCTCCCTCCCCGAGGTGCAGGTCCTGTCCCTACTTGTTTGTCTCTGTTTTTTCTTTTTTCTTTTCCCCTACCCAGGTACGTGGGGAGATTCTTGCCTTTTGGGAGGTGTGAGGTCTTCTGCCAGCGTTCAGTAGGTGTTCTGTAGGAGCTGTTCCACATGTAGATGTATTTCTGATGTATTTGTGGAAAGGAAGGTGATCTCTGCATCTTACTCCTCCTCCATCTTGAAGGTCCTCCCTTCCATTTATTCTTATTACCACCTGGACAGAAGTGTTAAATGAGATTCATTGCTGTGCATATTTGGCTGTATAGTTTACTTTGTAACTCCTTCAGTTCAATTTGTGCTAATGAAACTACTTTCCTTGCTTAGGCAAGCCATAGGAAAACCAAAAGTGACTTATTTTCAGTGACTACCTATCAATGTCTTTGGAGTGTGTGTTGTTTCGTTGGATTCCGTATGTGAAAGAGACAGTGTCTTTTAAATTTAAAATTCTAGTTCAGTTAAGGATTCACAGAAGAGTTTACATGTAAGACTATGAAAAGGATTATATAGTTGTGGATGTACGCTTCACAAAATGGAAAAGCTATTGATGGAGTGGCTCTGGTTGGTTCTAGAATTCTTCTTTTCACATAGGTGTGGTGCTTCGGAAGAAGGAGCCACTGAGGGGATCGTTTCTTCTGTCTTCTATAACTATGAATTGCTGTAAATTGCACTGAGGCAATATAAATTGCCCTGAGGCAATATAAATTGTGTAGATCATGGTAAAACTCATAAAGAGAAGTTTTTCTTCGTCATTTTGTTATTAGGAATTTTCCCTATTAGTCAGATGTTATTAACACTTGTTGCTTTGGTTAAATCAGATATGTCATGGTAATAGGTAATAGGAGATAGGAGATATCGGTTGGTTTCTAAGATACAAGGAAATGAAGGAAGTGCCTAGCTTTGGGGTATTTGGAGATTGGGAAAGAAAAGGGGAGACATGCTTATGTACTACGAAAAAGATCTTATAGGGGTTTTTATTTATTTTTCTGCATGGTACCTTATATTGCTTCTTTTTTCTTATTCTAGGTGAAGGAAGAGAATAATTGAATGGTTAGAGCATTTATTGGGGAAGAGTTATTTAGGAGGGACAGCAGTTATTTTTTTAAGATCTCATGTGCCTGATTTGTAATTTCTAAAGATTTGCAAATATAGATGAAAAATACCAATGTGTTATTATTCCATGCAAGTCAATTAATTGCAATTAACACCATTTAAGTTCTCCAGGGTTCTTTTTTTTGAATTTTTAAATTTAATTTTATTTTTTTTTTTATACAGCAGGTTCTTATTAGTCACCCATTTTATACCTATTAGTGTATACATGTCAATCCAACCTCCCAATTCATCACACACACCCCCACCACTTTCCCCCATTGGTATCCATATGTTTGTTCTCTACATCTGTTTCTCTATTTCTGCCCTGCTAACTGGTTCATCTGTGCCATTTTTCTAGGTTCCACATATATGCGTTAACATACGATATTTGTTTTTCTCTTTCTGACTGACTTCACTCTGTATGACAGTCTCTAGATCCATCCACGTCTCTAAAAATGACCGAATTTCATTCCTTTTTATGGCTAATATTCCATTGTATATATGTACCACATCTTCTTTATCCATTGGTCTGTCGATGGGCATTTAGGTTGCTTCCATGACCTGGCTATTGTAAATAGTGCTGCAATGAACATTGGGGTGCATGTGTCTTTTTGAATTATGGTTTTCTCTGGGTATATGCCCAGTAGTGGGATTGCTGGGTCATCTGGTAATTCTGTTTTTCGTTTTTTAAGGAACCTCCATAGTGGCTGTATCAATTTACATTCCCACCCACAGTGCGAGAGGGTTCCCTCTTCTCCACACCCTCTCCAGCATTTGTTCTTTGTAGAGGTTCTGATGATGGCCATTCTGACTGGTGTGAGGTGATACCTCATTGTAGTTTTGATTTGCATTTCTCTAATAATTAATGATGTTCAGCAGCTTTTCATGTGCTTCTTGGCCATCTTTATGTCTTCTTTGGAGAAATATCTATTTAGGTCTTCTGCCCATTTTGGGACTGGGTTGGTTGTTTTTTTAATATTGAGCTGCACGAGCTGTTTATATATTTTGGAGGTTAATCGTTTGTCCGTAGATTCGTTTGCAGCTATTTTCTCCCATTTTAAGGGTTGTCTTTCTTTCTTGTTTGTAGTTTCCTTTACTGTGCAAAAGCTTTTAAGTTTCATTAGGTCCCATTGTTTATTTTTGTTTTTATTTCCATTACTCTAGGAGGTGGATCAAAAAATATCTTGCTGTGATTTATGTCAGAGTGTTCTTCCTCCGTTTTCCTCCAAGAGTTTTATAGTGTCCGGTCTTACATTTAGGTCTCTAATCCATTTTGAGTTTATTTTTGTGTATGGTGTTAGGGAGTATTCTAATTTCATTCTTTTACATGTAGCTGTCCAGTTTTCCCAGCACCACTTATTGAAGAGACTGTCTTTTCTCCTTTGTATATCTTTGCCTCCTTTGTCATAGATTAGTTGACCATATGTGTGTGGGTTTATCTCTGGGCTTTCTATCCTGTTCCATTGATCTATATTTCTGTTTTTCTGCCAGTGCCATATTGT
This sequence comes from Monodon monoceros, assembly GCF_005190385.1. Lineage (NCBI taxonomy): Eukaryota > Metazoa > Chordata > Mammalia > Artiodactyla > Monodontidae > Monodon > Monodon monoceros. Next base: position 152,121,035 of record NW_021703778.1, on the reverse strand, counting down.
CTTGATTACTGTAGCTTTGTAGTATAGTCTGAAATCAGGGAGTCTGACTCCTCCAGCCCCATTTTTTTTCCCTCAAGACTGCTTTGGCCATGCAAATTTTAGGATTTTTTTGTTCTAGTTCTGTAACAAATGCCATTGGCAATTTGATAGGGCTTGCATTGAATCTGTAGATTGCTTTGGGTAGTATAGTCATTTTCACAAAATTTATTCTTCCAATCCAAGAACATGGTATATCTCTCCATCTGTTTGTATCATCTTTAATTTCTTGCATCAGTGTCTTACAGTTTTCTACATACAAGTCTTTTGTCTGCTTAGGTAGGTTTATTCCTAGTTATTTTATTCTTTTAGTTGCAATGGTAAATAAATGGGAGTGATTCCTTAATTTCTCTTTCAGATTTTTCATCTTTAGTATATAGGCATGCAAGAGATTTCTGTGCATGAATTTTGTATCCTGCTACTTTACCAAATTCATTGATTAGCTCTAGTAGTTTTCTGGTTGTGTCTTTAGGATTCTTTATGTATAGTATGATGTCATCTGCAAACAGTGACAACTTCACTGCTTTTCCAATTTGTATTCCTTTTATTTCTTTTTCTTCTCTGATTGCTGTGCCTAAAACTTCCAAGACTATGTTGAATAATAGTGGTGAGAGTGAGCAACCTTGTCTTGTTCCTGATCTTAGTGGAAATGGTTTCAGTGTTTCATCTTTGAGAACGATGTTGGCTGTGGGTTTGTCATATATGGGCTTTATTATGTTGAGGGAAGTTCCCTCTATGCCTATTTTCTGGAGGTTTTTTAAATCATAAATGGGTGTTGAATTTTGTCGAAAGCTTTTTCTGCATCTATTGAGGTGATATGGTTTTTTCCATTTGTTAATATGGTGTGTCACATTGATTGCTTTGCATATATTGAAGAATCCTTGCATCTCTGGGATAAATCCCATTTGATCATGGTGTATGATCCTTCTAATGTGTTTTTGCATTCTGTTTGCTAGTATTTTGTTGAGGATTTTTGTATCTATATTCATCAGTGATATTGGTCTGTAATTTTCTTTTTTTGTAATAACTTTGTCTGGTTTTGGTATCAGGGTGACAGTGCCCTCATAGAATGTGTTTGCGAGTGTTCCCTCCTCTGTAATTTTTTGGAAGAGTTTGAGTAAGATGGGTGTTAGTGCTTCTCTAAATATTTGATGGAATTCACCTGTGAAGTCATCTGGTCCTGGACTTCTGTTTGTTGGAAGATTTTTAATTACAATTTCAATTTCATTATTTGTGATTGGTCTGTTCATATTTTCTTTTTCTTCCTGGTTCAGTCTGGGAAGGTTATACCTTTCTATGACTTTGTCCATTTCTTCCATGTTGTCTATTTTATTGGCATAGAGTTACTTGGAGTAGTCTCTTACGATGCTTTGTATTTCTGTGGTGTCTGTTGTAACTTCTCCTTTTTCATTTCTAATTTTATTGATTTGAGTGCTCTCCCTCTTTTTCTTGATGAGTCCGGCTAATGGTTTATCAATTTTGTTTATCTTTTCAAAGAACCAGCTTTTAGTGTTATTGATCTTTGCTACTGTTTTCTTTGTTTCTATTTCATTTATTTCTGCTCTGATCTTTATGATTTCTTTCCTTCTACTAACTTTGGGTTTTGTTTGTTCTTCTTTCTCTAGTTCCTTTAGGTATAAGGTTAGATTGTTTATTTGAGATGTTTCTTGTTTCTTGAGGTAGGCTTGTATTGCTATAAACTTCCCTCTTAGAACTGCTTTTGCTGTATCCCATAGGTTTTGGATCATTGTCTTTTCATTGTAATTTGTCTCTAGGTATTTTTTGATTTCCTCTTTGATTTCTTCAGTGATCTCTTGGTTATTTAGTGATGTATTGTTTATCCTCCATGTGTTTGTGTTTTTATGTTTTTTTCCCTGTAATTGATTTCTAATCTCATAGTGTTGTGATTGGAAAAGATGCTTGATATGATTTCAATTTTCTTAAATTTACTGAGGCTTGTTATGTGACCCAGGACATCATCTATCCTGGAGAATGTTCTGTGTGCACTTGACAAGAAAGTGTAATCTGCTATTTTTGGATGGAATGTCCTATAAATATCAATTAAATCTATCTGGTCTATTGTGTCATTTAAACCTGTGTTTCCTTATTAATTTTATGTTTGGATGATCTGTCCATTGGTGTAAGTGAGGTTTTAAAGTCCCCAACTATTATTGTGTTACCATGAATTTCCTCTTTTGTTGTTAGCAGTTGCCTTATGTACTGAGGTGCTCCTATTGTTGGGTGCATATATATTTATAATTGTTATATCTTTTTCTTGGTTTGATCCCTTAATAAGATCTTCAGGTTTTTTTTTTTTTAATGCTGCATATTTTCTCCAAGAGGTTTTTCTTTTAGAGTTTAATTTTGATTGTGAATTACAGTATCCCCTGATCTATGTGAACTTTCTCTTGTGCTAAATTCTAGCATATTTTAATTCTTGGAATTATAGAACTTTTCTTGCTTGTATATTCAATTTTCATCAATTGTGGTTAATACCTATGGGTGATGATTGAAAAAAGAAGGAACTTTTGCTCTAGTATGGATAATAGAAATAATGTAGTAAATTTTTGGTATAAGAGGCCCTGGGAAAATAAGAATAAGACAGAATATACCTGAACTTAAGAATTGAATTCCAGTGGTTGATAGAGAAAAAAAGTCAAAGAAATAAACAAAAAACCTTGGTCATATAACGGGGGCAAGTGGAGGTAGAACTTGACAACAGGCACCTTGGTTTTCCTTGTTATTTATAGGAGCATATACTAGCTATGCAAAAAATAGTTGTTGAGGAAAGTAATAAGTAAATGGACAGAGGAGCAGACACGTAGGGTAGTAGTCCAGAGTAAATAATCAGAAGGTATTAATTGCATGGGGAAGTATCCTGAAAAAAAATTAAGCCTCTTTTTATATTTTTTGTAACAGCAAAGTAGAACAGATTTATGAGCATTTTAGCATCTGATAGTATATGGATACCAGTAGTAAGTCTTCACTGTTATCAGCCCCCCAAAGCGTTAAAATTTCATTTGATATCTTTTTTTGAAATTATGTGTCTTTATTGATTTTTGTGAACATAAAATTATTTAAAAGTTTTTTTAGGTTAATTCTGGACCTTTAACTTTTCTCTTTCGTAGAGTCTTGAATTTCACGAATATAAATTGGTCTTCTTTGGTTTTGTTGGTTTGTTTTGGGAACCTGTCATCGGTGGTTAGAGTTGATGATGAAAGTATTAATTTACTTAAAATTATCCAAATTGGATGTTTTTATAATGGTATGTTTATGAATTATTAATTATTATTAGTTAAATAATAATGAACTCTTTGAGGGCCAAGATAATTTTATTCAATGTCTTAAGTGTCTTTTATCACATAACACACAACAAATGTTGGAAGGGTAAATGGATGGATGGATGGATGGTGATTATTCAACTTCACAAAGGTAACAGTAGACTACAGGTCCAGTAGTACCAAATAAAACAAAAGTGTTAGTAAGTAACAACTCACTTGATTTGTGAGCACATGGTTTTTGGGACTTAGAGTTTATGAGATGATATAATTGAATATTTGATATCAGCAACACACAGAACCAATCAAGTACCCAGTTTCCGTAAAGCTTGCTTGGCTTGTTATCATATTCAATTATTAAGTGACGGTAACTGTTTCTGTTTTAATTGTTCTGTTTTTACAAGCTGACTTCAGCACCTTTGGGTTCTGTGTCATGATGGATGATTGTGTTCCATTCTCTGCTAAGTTACTATTTGGTAAAACTTCCCAGAACACTAAGATTTCAGCAATAGTTTCCAGTTAGCTCTTCATCTCTTCTCAAGTGACCTGGCAATCTTGCCCTTCTCTGTGAAGTGGGCTTTGTATGGTCTCCCATTGCCTCAGCCAATTAAGACCTTAAAATTGGGCTTTGAGGAACCCTGCTCATGCTTCCAGGAACATAATAGTGCCACTTTTCATTGAAGGAGATGAGAAGTGTTTAAGTTTGGCCAATGAACAAAGCAAGGATAAAAACAAGTGCTAAAATCACAATTAGCCCTGAATATTTTAATGCAAAAGGGGTATCAGTTTTTGGACACTATTCCACCATTATGCTAGATTTCCCTCCATAATTTATGGTTCAGAGTTTTTCGCTTCTTATAGAGATAATTAAATTATGTAGTAATGCATTTTGAAAAGGGTACTACACCCTTATTTTTGAGGCAAATAGCTTTGCTACCCTAGATGTAAGCATGGATTGAAATATTCCTGTTGCCTCAAGCCTGAATAAGATTCTAGAATGTCAGTTCTTCAAAGGATCTTTCTTTGATTTGTGTGGGAGAGATGAGTGGGTTTGACATCGAGGCATGACATTTTTATAGATTTCATACATACTTATAAGTTATTATTATCAAATAATGAATACCTTAATTTCTATCTATGGTAGTTTGACTTGTTTCTCTTTTAATGAATCCAACATTTTGTATTGAGTAGTACCTATCTTTTGCTCGCCATACTATTCTAGATTAGCAATATCCTTTCTAGTGGTTAAAGGGAATAAAGAGTGACCTCTCTGGCAAATGATGGAGAAGGTTCTTCCCTCCCCCTCTCTCTGCTTATTTCTCAATTGGGAGTCAGGTCAGAATGCCAAGGATGGTATTCCTGCTCAGTGAGAAAAATATTATTTGTAAGTTGGAAAAGTTTTTTAAAGAAGTTATTTGCTTATATATGGAAATTCTGTTTTATAGTTACTAGATGCTTCAAGTAACCTATTTTTTTCTTAGACTGAGAATGGCAAAATATGTTACTATTGACCATATATATAAGTGTATGTGCCCGAGAAAACCATAATTCAAAAAGAGTCATGTACCACAATGTTCATTGCAGCTCTATTTACAATAGCCAGGACATGGAAGCAACCTAATTGTCCATCGACAGATGAATGGATAAAGATGTGGCACATATATACAATGGAATATTACTCAGCCATAAAAAGAAACAAAATTGAGTTATTTGTAGTGAGGTGGATAGACCTAGAGTCTGTCATACAGAGTGAAGTAAGTCAGAAAGAGGAAAACAAATACCGTATGCTAACACATATATATGGAATCCAAAAAAAAAAAAAGATCATGAAGAACCTAGGGGCAGGGCAGGAATAAAGACACAGACCTACTAGAGAATGGACATGAGGACACGGGGAGGGGGAAGGGTAAGCTGTGACAAAGTGAGAGAATGGCATGGACATATATACAGTACTAAATGTAAAACCGATAGCTAGTGGGAAGCAGCTGCATAGCCCAGGGAGATCAGCTCAGTGCTTTGTGACCACTTAGAGGGGTGGGATAGGGAGGGTGGGAGGGAGGGAGACACAAGAGGGAAGAGATATGGAGATATATGTATAGCTGATTCACTTTGTTATAAAGCAGAAACTAACTCACCATTGTAAAGCAGTTATACTCCAATAAAGATGTTAAAAAGAAACAAGTGTATGTGATACATTTATGTATGTGTATGTATATTTATACACCGAAGAACAGAGATGCTTTTGTGCAATCTTATGACTGCACTCTTAGAATGGAGTCTCTGAGTATTTTGCTCTGGAATCGCCACAATGTTCAGGAGCCAGAGTAGTTCAGGGGCACTATGAATATTTTTAATTGGACAGTTCTTTGTGGTACAGGATGCTCCCACCCACTGAAGGACATTTGGTTATCCCAGCCTCCAAACACTAAATACCAGCAGCGCTATCCCTGAAACAAGAAAAAGGCCTCTACATCTTTCTTTTAGAGCTCTAGATGCCTTTCACAAAGCACCGGAAATTGTTTTGCACTTACTTGTTTTCTTGCTTATATCCTTTCAGAAAGCTATGAATCACACTAGAGCATAGACCTTGTCTTAAATATATTGATATTCCATGACTTATCACAGCGTGTGACCCATAAGCATTTAATTTAATGCATGTTTATTCATCAGATGAAATGTAATACTAACTTTGACCTTTACCTAATTATTTGAATAGCATTTTCCTCAGACAATTATTAAGCAATATTGTGAAATAATTTATCCAGAGATATCATAAACTATTTTTAAAAATTATTTATTTATTTACTTTTGGCTGAGCTGGGTCTTCGCTGCTGCATGCAGGCTCTCTCTAGTTGCGGTGAGCGGGGGGCCACCCCCTGCCGCGGTGCGTGGGCCCCTCACCGTAGTGGCCTCTCCTGCTGCAGAGCACAGGCTCCAGGCACGTAAACCTCAGCAGTCGCGGCACACGGGCTCAGCAGTTGTGGCTCGCGGGCTCCAGAGCACAGACTGAGCAGCAGTGACGCACAGGCCCAGTCGCTCTGCGGCATGCGGGATCCCCCTGGAATAGGGCTTGAACCTGCGTCCCCTGCATTGGCAGGTGGATTCCCAACTGCCAGCAGGGAAGTCCCTCATAAACTTATTTATTCATCCACTTATTTATTTATTCATCTTCATGTATTTATATCCTGGCTTATAAAACAGATGTACACCGAGTTGATTTAAATAAAAATATGCAACATTACAGAGTAATACTGCCCCAAAGAAATGAGACACAAATATGAGCTACATATGTTACTTAAAAGCCATATTAAGAAAGGGAAAAATACAATGTGAAGTTAGCTTTCATAATATATTTTATATAGCCCGTTATATTCTAAATATGATCATTTCAACACATAATCAACATAAATTATTGAGTTAGCTTACATTCTTTTTTTATGGAGCTTTCGAAACCTGCCATGTATTTTACCCATACAGCACATCTCAGAGCCCCAGCCAGCCATATTTCAGATGCTCAGTAGCCGCATGTGGTTCCTGGCAATGTATGTGACAGCACAGCCTTAGAAGACCTTCTATATTGACTGTTGTTTCATCTTGTCATTCCTTTGATGAGAGATTCATCTGTAGTAGTAGGATTCCTAGGATTATTGAGAACTCTTTAGGAAGTCCAAGGTGAAGAATGTAAACAGAAGCTCATATATTCTTATCTTCTCTTTATGAAAAAATTTTATATGCGAAAAATGATGTAAGGCATCTTACAGTAAGACTATACCAGAATACCAAAATATGTGAAGGGAAATTAAAGATGTATAGAAATAATTTACATAGGTTAGCTTACTTGAGTTTTCTAATCTTCTATACATCTGTTTCAAAACAGATGGTAGTGAATAACACAATTATTTATGTAGCTGGGCAGTAGACAAAGATAACTTTAGCAGATCAGAAGGAAGGACATTTCAAGGAGGTTTATTTGCCTTCTTTACCTAGATTTTTCTGTGTGTTGAATAGATTTCAGTAAAGAATTTGGATAGCTATTAAATAGAGAGTTCATTCTTTGGAGCATGCAGGGCATATTGTCTTTGGTTTAGAGTGTAGAGCTTAGTAAATATTTTGCTCAGGTCAAGGTTATTTTCCATTCAGACTACAGAGTCTAAATTGCTTAGGCTCTGTTTCAACTGCCTAGACCAAGTTGTTTGGCTCCAGCTTTTTATTTTTCAAAAGTTAGCACCTTCTAATGAATTTGGAAGGGTTTTTATTAGTTACACAGGAAGTAAATGAAAAGGGACCTAATGTTTTCTGAGTATCTACCACATGCCAAATTCTGTGTTAGACACATTACATAATTTCTCAGAGATAGTCTTTCATTTGAGATAGGTATTTTTATTCCTGATTTATTACCAAGGAAATTGAAACCCATGGAGGTTAAGTGACAGGCCTTTGGATCAGTGGATAATGTAAAGGGATTCCTTTGTAAAATGTGGCTTGACTGGGAGTGCAGGAATTACTGCCTCTTTATTCTGTCACATTCAACTGTGACCCATACCTGTCATTCACCACTCAGCAGCCTGGAGCAGTTATTTTGTAACATAAATTATACCATCTTATTACCCTACCTCAACCCTTCAATAACTCACGTACTTAGGGGGGAAAAAGCCAAGTTCTTTACCATGATTGGCAATATCCCTCCGAGTTTGGCTTCTATCTACTCTCCAGCTTTGTCCATTTCCCCTCTCAACATGAGCATTAAGTTCTAGACACATTTTATACTGGCTTTATTTTATTTTATTGTTTTGCCTTTTGGTACCTGGATTGCCATAATTGCATCCTAAACTGTTTTTCCCACCTTCATCTTCTTACTTTTCTGTTTCTTCCGCTAATGTTGCCAAATTGTAATAAATACCAATTGGTTTGACTTTCTAGCTCCATATCCCGCTCTTTGTTCTAAAGTATCTGATTTCCTGACTCACATAGACAGCTATGTAGCCGGGCCTGAGCTGGCCTGGTAGCTCGCTCCCCCTCACCACAGGGATTGTTTCAAGAGATCCAGTCTAGTCCATTCTGAATCCTTCCTTGATTGAAAATGTCAAGCTCAAAGTAGGAGAACCTCCTTTTATGCTTTGGACATGGTATCCAAAGGTTACAAAGCTCTCTGTCAGAGATCATATTCCATGTCAAGAGGAGAAAACTGTGATAGAGAAATAAGTCAACACTCAGAAAAAAACTAAAGACTTGAGACAAGGGATAGGCTTGCTGGTGTCAAGCCCCTGTACCCATTTATCCTCATTCATGCCTGTGCCTTTCTTGATAAGATGCTGCATTTCATTTCTTCCCTTTTGGCTTAAAATAGTGAACCGTGGCTCTACCTCCCTTACAAGCAGAGTCTTGACAGATCAACATTCCCAATCTCATCCCTAAATACCCACAGCAAGGGATTATCAGAATCCATTTTGTTTTCTTGGGTTAAATTAAAAAATATTTCTCAACATCACTACAAGGTCATGTTGAACTAATTTTATTTAGTTTGGATATGATGATTCCACTTTGCTGCTGTATATTTTCTGTTTAGAATTTTTTCAGTATTCCTTCAATTTCTGAAAACCTAGAGAGGTAAGATATCTATGTGTGATATATACATATATATAAAATACAAAATGGTTATATACTTGTAGACTGTATCATTTTATTGCTAAAATTATTGTGTTTTTGTGCCTTATAAATTTTGGGTCCATTGAAACTAGTTGTTTAATTTTTTTTGAGTCAGCCTAATTTTTACTAAAATTTAGAAGTAAATACTATGAAACTTTGTTGAAAAGATGAAAGTGATATAAATACCTATTAATGTGAAATTATCCCTATACTAGAATTAATGAATTGGCATTGATAATTTGTACAGACTTTTATTTATACTAGTCAAGTCATTGCTCTTGAATTGTGTGACTTGTTCATATTCTAGTTTAACTCACATGTTCAGTTACGTGGGAAAATAACAGACTCACCATTCTGGCTTTGTTGCGTTACATGGAAATGAGGATTAGGAGATACAGGCTCTGCAGAGATGCATGTGAAATGGCATACTAAATTAGATCAATGATCCATTTGACTCAATATTCTGATTCTGATAATGGCCCCCATGTAGATGTTTTATTGGAAGCACAGTCCTTATGTTTCATTTGGTCATTTTGAAATTGAAGAATATACTCTAAATATCTCTAATTTTTTAAAAATAATTAAACCTGTATGGCTTAAAAAAGTCTTTCTCAGTTGCTTTTATATTTTCAAGATACATAAACCTTCTTAGGGATGGTGCCCTACCACACATGCTACCATTCTCATCTTCTGATGCTCATGGCAGACATTACTAAAGTTGGTTTCCTCTGGGTCAGGCACAACTTCAGTATCCCTCCTAAAACATTGCTCTAGGTAGCCATGGCCAACTAATTTGAATTGACCCATGTAGTGAAATTTAGTTGTTAATATGTGTAGGAAATAAGTTCTAAATGTTATAGCTTTCTATCTAAACTGAAGATAATGGTTCTTCCTTCTTGCTTCAAGCATTCTATTTTCATTTGCTTTTTAAAATTTTTAACTTCCAATTCTGCTAGTCACTCTGCAAGGGACAAATATCATTCAAAGTGAATGAGAGCAGAGTTCTTGCCCTTAAGAGGTTACAAATTTTGTGAACTATCATGACATGCTGGATTTGGCCATTATTTCTATCTCAAATTACCTTTTCTTTGCTTAAGGTATTTTGCTTCGCTCCTACAACTCAGTGATGAAATGACAAATAACTCAATTAAAAAATGAGCAAAGGTCTGAATAGGCAGTTCTCCAAAGAAGATATAAAATGACTAATGAACACATGAAAAGATGCTCAACATCATTAACCATCAGGGACATGCAAATCAAAACCACGACGTGATACCATTTCACACCCACCAGGATAGCTGTAATCAAAAAGATAGATAATGACTGTTGGAAAAGATGTAGAGATATTGGAACCCTCATACACTGCTGATGAGAATGTAAAATGGTGCAGCCAATTTGAAAAGTCTGGCAGTTATCTAAAACATTAAACATAGAGTTACCATAATACTCAGCTTTTCTATTCCAAGGTATATACCCAAAAGAAATGAAAACATACGTCCACGTAAAAACTTGTACATGAATATTCATAGCAGCCAAATGTTCATAATAGCCAAAAAGTAGAAGGAGCCCAAATGTCCATCAACTGGTGATTGGGTAAATAAAATGTGGTTTAGCTATACAATGGAATATTATTTAACAATAAGAAGAAATGCATCACTAATAAATTTTACAATATGGATGAACCTTGAAAACATTAAGCTAAGTGAAAGGAGTCAATCACAAAGAACTACATATTGTATGATCCCATTTATATCATATGTCCCTGATAGGCAACACGACATTGTAAATCAAGTATACCTCAATTTTAAAAAAATAAATTGAAAAAAATGTCCCCAGTAGGCAAATCTATAGAAACAGAAAACAGATTAGTGGTTGCCTAGGGCCAAGGTGGTGGAGGGAATGGGCGAATTGGGATGTGTCAACTAAGGTATACAGGGCTTCTTTTTGGGATAATGAAAATGTTCTAAAATTGTGGTGATGGTTGTACAGTTTTGTGAGCGCACTTAAAGCCATTGAATTGTACATGTTAAATCGTGATTCATATAGTGTATCAATTAATCTGTTAAAAACTAGGAGTGTTATTTAATTTCTGTTCTTTCCTTCACTATGCATATCTAATTCTTTAAACAGTTTATCAGCTCTACCTATAAACTATATTCCAAATTTGCCTCTTTGGTTCAAATTCAACTTTTGGTTCAAAATCAACTTTTGCCTGGATATCATTGCAGTGACCTCCTAGGTGGTTTATACCTGTCTACACTCTTACATTCATGGAATTATTTGTTTCATCTACAAATATTTGCAGGCCAGGCAGAGTGAATATTTTTAAATTGATGGTGATATGGGTAATATTAATGCTAATGAAATAGCAGTGAAGTCATTTTACAATTACTGTGCCACGTAAATATTTCATACTTTCTTAAGTATGAAAATGTTCACTCATTTAATCCTTACCACAACTCTATGCTGTAGTTGCTGTTACTGGTCCCCATTTTATAGATGAGGAAACTCAGGTACAGAGAGGTCAAGCAATTTGCCTGAGGCCATACAGCAAGTAAATGGCTGTTATACAAAGTAGATGAAGGCATTCCTTGGCTTAACATTCACTCAGTTTTTTTGCCCCTCTTTATTTTACTAATTTCTAGTCTGAGAGTCTCATTCTTTTCTTGGGCCATTTGTACTTGTTCCTTTCTCTCTCTGTTTTTTAAAGCTCTTACCCCAGACTTTTCCTTTTGCCTATCACCTCCACGGGAAAGCTATCTTCAATAATTCCAACTTGCTTTCACATTTTCATATATTTTCTTCATTGCTTCTATCAGTGTTTGAAATTATCTTATTTTTAATCATATAAGCTTTGCCCCTGCCTAGTAGAATAATGCCCGACAAACAGTAAGAGTTCAAAAATTATTTGTTTATTGACTTGTGGGAGGTTAGGATTTTGTTTTTCAAAATATGGCTGAGGCAAATTTTCAAAGGATGAAGCGCATGTGGGAAGACTATTTGATGCCCTAATGACTTGAAATAATATTTTTCAGCTATTATTATAATTACTTTTTAAAAATAAAATAATCCTATGTAATTGATATCTTTCCAAGTGTCATTTTGACCTTCAGTTGGTTTAAGTTGGGAGCTGGCCTTTTGATAATACAGTATTTGAGTGATTGGACAATACTGCTATTTTTAAGATGTTCCATGTTTTTTAAGGTATTAATGTGCTGCGTCTAGGATATGGTCTGATTTTCTCAGGTGGAGGTGTGAATAGAAAGTGTGAAGGAGTGGGGAAAACACTTCTCAGCTCTTGGTTTTATGGGGGCTTTGAAGTGATGTAGCTACAGTCAGCATGGAGCAAATATGAGAGAGCTTGGGTAATTTTCTAGGTCGCTTCCTGTCTGATATTAGTTGATTCTAAGTTAGCATTGAGAAACCCTGCTGTATCATGCCTTCTATTTAGTTGGGCCCACACACACTTATGTGCTCATGTGTGCTAATGCATATGCACAAAAACACACCTTGTTTGTATTTCTAATGAGAGAAATAGCCTTGTGTGTGTGTGTGCATATATTATTACTCCTTGAATGAGTGATGCAACCATGAACACTCATGTGGAAAGTTAAAGATTCCAATTGTGTACACACATCCTAAAGAAAACATGGGCTTCTTGAGGAGAATTATATTGTACAATTAGATGTCTGAGATTTACATTTTGATATTTTGCTGGCCTCTGCTATATTGAAAAATAATACAGTATTCAGTATATTCTTACAAGTAGCTTTATTTTTTCAGAATATTAAAATTGGATCCCATGTGCATAAATAATATTCATAGAATTGAATTTGCTAACTTTTCACTACTCAGCAGAGTGAGACAGATAAACACTAGGTGCTAAAAAATAGAATAGGAAACTGCAGCATTGAATGGCTAGGCTCCAGTTGCTTTTACATAGTTTCTAATAACCAAGATTTTCCATGCAGCTGACTCTTGATTCTTTGTGCAGATCAGGTGGTTGTAGGATGATGAATACAATCGACATAAAATTAGAAACAGAATTGCTATTATTATTTGCAAGCTTCTCTTTTTTCCAGTACCTGATGCTACACAGAAGTTATTCTTATTTAAAAACTTTTTATGATTTAAATACATACACAAAAATAAACCTACTATATGCAAGGCTGGGGAGATTCAAAGAATAATAAAACCCTGACCCTTCCCTAGAGGAGGTTATAGCCCCGTAGTCTAGATATTCACTTCAATTCGCCTTTGGATATATTGCTGTAGATACTAAGAAGGTGCTGTATACACACATGATGAAAACACTGTCTCTGCCTGGATGAGTTGGAGGAACGGAAAGCTATTTCAGTTGGACTCTGAAGGTTAAATAGGAGTTTGACAGCTGAAGAAGCAGGCAACTGAAACAAGCTATACAAGAGTCATAGACTTCTGAAAAGGCCATGCTTGCCCAGGAAATAGGAAGGAATTCAGGAAGCCAAGAATAAAAAATGGTTTCCTTAGATGAGGGGCAGGAGTAAATTTCAGCAGAGGAGAAGCGGGAGAGGAAGAAGGAAATAAAATAAGCGTGGAAATGTGGTTTGGGGGCTTCCCTGATGGCGCAGTGGTTGAGAGTCCCCCTGCCAATGCAGGGGACCCGGTCCGGGAGGATCCCACATGCCGCGGAGCGGCTGGGCCCGTGAGCCTTGGCCGCTGAGCCTACGCGTCCGGAGCCTGTGATCCTCAACGGGAGAGGCCACAGCAGTGAGAGACCCGCACCGCAAAAAAAAAAAAAAAAAAATATATATATATATATATATATATATATATATATGTGGTTTGGTATCAGATTATCAAGAGTGTTTTATATTAACTACCAGATGTTTTCTGGGAATGAGTGTGATGATTCCTCTTACTTATTTGTAGAATGATGCTAGGAGCAATAGAAAAAATGCTCTTCCTCTATAATGGCTTCTGTATAAAGTGCTTTTCTTGATAGCTATTCTATTAGTAGTAGTAATAATACTGTAGCTACTACTACAGTATTGTTCAGTTTTAGTATACCTGTGTCTACCTTGACTGCCCTGTGATATGATTAAATTTTGTACTCTTTCCGGATAGGGCATTATCTGGCAAAAGATGGAGTTCGTTTAACCTTGAATTTTACAGTTTAGAGTTTGTAGGTTGTATGGCATTTGGAAGTAGACTGCTGGTCCAGCCTGAGCTGGATCTAATGGGGAAATACAAGGCTCAGGGAAAGTGCACCCTTGCTACTGATTTGGTTATTTGTCATTTCAGGATATTCATTGATGGAACAGCTGATGTGTTTCTGATTGAGATAGGTTGATTGGCAGAACTTTAAGAAGGCTTCTAGTTGAACAGCTGTGGTAGTCCTTGAGATCTTGTGATCTCGAGCTGCCTTTTGAGGATACATCTGAATGCTTGCCTTGTGTTTTCTACTTCAGAACGCCTTCTATGGGATGAGACGTATATGGGGCCATGGATACATGGCTACCCACTCAAAGCCAGTATCTCCTTTTTCTAGACCATACTCTGCGTAGTAGACCCCAGAATTCTCTGAACAAACTGCCAGAGTCTACTTGGAGGAAAAGTTCAGGCCCTTTCCCTAGATCTGTCTTCGCAAGGACAGTGTGAATACCTCTAGGCTCAAGAGGCAGCTTAAGAGTAGCTGTCTGAGGGGGCAGCAGAGGTCAGATGTGTGCAGTGGTTTCTGCACTCGTCTGCCTGAGGCCCCTTAGGGTGTTAAATGGAATCTGGGCTGGGACGGGAAGGGCCCAGGCTCTAGAGCCTCCTTTTGCATCCATGAAAATGTTAAAAAAAAGCCTGCCTTGATCTGATAGGGTCAGGTGGAAGTACAGAAGCTGAAATGATCAAGAGGCTTGTCATTTTGAGCTCTTTAGAGAATGTGTACACTACTTTTCATTGGAGTTATCTGTCTCAAACCCCTTATTGTGTTGGAGGCAGATTTTAAGTCTAGTTTGATTGTATTTTCAAACTTTTCTACCCTCTTATATTAATTCCACCCCCAAAGTTTCAAATTAAAAAGTTTCTTTCTAAAGAGGATTATTGAATTATCCTATTTTGCACTAATTCCTTAAGATGGCCATGTGTAATCATTGGAATTAGACTAGAAGGAACAAATTACTTTCATGTACTTGCGTTTGTAGTAGAATAAGATAATAAAAAATGAATTGGCATGCAAAGAGTTAAATAAGGAAATACCATTAGGCCTGTAGAATTATTCTCACTCCATTTTAAAAAACAAATACACTACTACTGCAATTTCATGTATATTTTATGCTATAGCTTCTTGCTTATGTTTGAAGGGAAATTGTTTTATGTCTTATTTGATGCTATATTAGTATCATATTAGTGTGGTAAAAATATGTATACACACATAGTTTATATATATATATATACACACTGTATGTAGTCTCATATGTCAATTTTCAGACCACATTTTAAAGGGAATGTTCTTTTTCCTTCATTAGAAAGAAAAAGAACCAAGTAATAAAGGACTGATTTAGAGTAGTTACAGGGAAGGTGTCCTAAGTGGATTCATTGGTTTTATATTGCCTCAGTTCAACATTTACCTCAGTCTATATAAACAATGAAAATCATTTTTGGAGATCAGAAAAACAAACAAACAAAATTAGATAACTTCTCTGGTAAGCCAAAAGAGCTCTTTTGTTTTGGGGTGCTATGCTTTGTTTTCTAAAGGGGATGGATGTTTATTATATTTGGTGAGTTATCAAGATTTACTTTAATGCTCTGGAGTATGCAAGTTAATGATTTTAGCCTGTAATTTTTTTTATCACTTTAAAGAAAACTATTGGACAATTTGAATATCCGATGGTTTATTTCACAGTCATATTATGGTCTTGCAATTTTTTTATGTAAATGTTTTGTTGGAGTTTGCACATTGTCAGTTCTAGTTATTCTAAATCACTTTCAATTTTTTAAAAATTCTGCTCAAGAAAATATCCAATTAAAGTCAATGGAATGTGCATGCGGTAAAATATCTGACTAGTTATGGGGGTTTGAGCTGGGTGATATGTAGATCCAACAACAGGGGGTTAATTAGATGATTTTTGTTTTCAGAGAACTTTATAAGTGGCTTGCTTTATTTTGTATTCAGTTGTATACTCCTTAATGAGAGTATGTCAATAGAAATATCTATTCCTTTAATATTTATAATGTTCTAGAATAACTTGAATGAAAGTCTGGGAAATTAGGTTTTATGATATGGACAAGTTATTTTTACTTTTTTACAACTATATATTTTTCACACTTATTATTTCAATAGGTGGTACAGACTATATATATATATATAATGCACACATATATATGAATCCAGTAAACTCTGAAATAGATGGGAATAGATATATCTTGTTTCTTAGTGTTTAATCAGTATTTCTTAACTTTTCTTCTATACTCAATATGTTATATTGATTTCATACTATAATTGTGGGATCTCCCATGAGAAAAAGTCAATAAGATCTGTTGCCTAGTAACAGATTATCAAAGAAGGCAGATGAGAAGAACACAAAAACTGTTTCAGTGTGTGTTTAAAACCCTTTGGTAATGGAGATTATGTTTGCACCAATTTACGACATGATTTCATCATTCTGAGATTGTACATATCTACACTTAACAAATAGCTGTGTTTTTCAAATAGCTATAGGTATAGAATATCTGTTTCTGCCTCCCCAAAGGTCAAGGTTCAAAAATAATTATTAGTCCAGAATTAATTGTTGTACTGGCTATTTTTTTTTTAACAAGAGAACTCTTGTTTTAGCCATTCTCTTATTCTTAGTTACTCTCCTAGTTTTTAGATATGCCACATTGCTCTGTAGTTTGAAATAGAAAGATGACAGTCTGATTGTGGCATTTGTGAATTGTTTATAGAGACAAATGTGAAATACATATTGATCCCATTACAGCTTTCTTACAGCTCCACATTATGCTTTACTTCTTAATGCCCTGTGTACAATTAGAGGATCCTACATTGATCAGATATTATCCTTAAGCAAGGCAGATGTTTCATTTGATATTTCACTTGTAAACTATCAAAGTTGTTGGTAATAAGAAATTGAAGCATTCAGAAAAAAATCCAGTTGATAGAATGAAAGTGAAGACTCTATTCATTTATCAAAAAAGAAAATAAAATACCTAGGTGTAACTAACCTTAACAAGACATGTGAAAACCCATATGAGGAAAACTGTAAAACACACCTGAAAGACATGGAAGTATACTGGAAGAAGTAAGAGGCATACCATTTTCTCAGATAGGAAGACTCAAATATCATAATGATATCATTTATTTCTCAATTAATTTATGACTTTAATGCAAACCCATATGCATATAATCTCATTTTTTTTCTCTTTTTAAACTTGAGCTTGGAAAGCTAATTATAAAATTCATTTGGAAGAAGGAAAAATCATGAATATCCAGCAAAATCTGAAAAAGAAGAGCAAGGGAAAAAGGCAGTTCTAAACCTATCTAAAAAAATAATTGACAGACCAATGGAACAGAATAGAAAATCCAGAAATAAACCCAAACGCTTGAAGAAATTTAGTCTACAGTAAGGTTGGAATTTTAAATCAGTGCAGATGTATAGACTTTTTAATAAGTGTACTGGGATAACTGGATATCTATATGGAAAAATATAAAATTAGATCCATTCCTGATGCCATCCACTGAATATTTTTTAAATGGATCAGATTTCAGTGTAAAAAATGAAATTATACAAATACTAGAAGAAGCATGGGCAGTGCCTCTATAGTCTGGCAGTAGGCAAAAGTTACCTACTAGCTAAAATTCAAGGGCAACGGGGATAAAACATTGATATATTTGATTGCATAGAAGGTTTTTTTTGTTTTAGTTTTTTGTTTTTTATGGCTGAAAAGCCTCCACTATAAGCAAAATAAAGAGACAAATTACAGATTGGGAAAAATATTTGCAAGTCTTACCATATACAGGAGTTTATATCCCTATTATATAAACAGTGAGGCTGGCAACTGTGAGGAAACAGGCTCTTTTATACATTGCTTCTGGGAATGAAAAATGGTACCCTTTTGAAGGTGCCTTTGAATCTAGTTAATTTTCATAAGCACTTACTTTTGCCTCCTCGATCCTACTTCTAGGAATCTGTGTCACAGATACAGTGGCAACGATACAAACGCCCACTGCATAATGCTGTTTTTTGCATCACTTTTTAATAGCGAAAGAGGAAATAACCCAGTGTCTATCAGTATGGGACTGGTAGAAAAAAGAATGTGTAGTAATGTGCAGCAGTGAAGAGAAATGCCTCTTCAGTGTCTGGTATCTGGGCCGGGAGAATTCAGAGGCTAGGATTGCCTACAAGAGAATCTTTGCGTGGCTCCATTTCTTCACAGCATGGCAGCCTCAGGAGTCCTAGCACCAGTGTCCCTGGGGCAATAGTGCAGAAGCTGCATTGCCTCTTCTAACCTAGCCCCAGAAGTCACACAGCATCACTTTCCTGCACCCTGTAGGTTACGAGCTACTCAAGCCTATTCATATCCAAGGAGGGGGACATAGCCCTCCTCCCACCTCCCATGTTTCACCTTTCCGTGGGGGAAGTGTTGAAGATTTTCAGGTGTTTTCAGAACCACCATGCCCTTTATTCTCTGTGAAGTAGTCTCGCTCCCTCTCTCACACACATATGCACAAAATTGAATCTGAGTCTGATCAAGGTTCTAGATCTTATTTCCAATGTATGGTAAATATATAGGAATCATTTCAATCATCAGAAGTCAGACTGTGGAAAACTTTACAAGACAGAAGATCTGTTTTCTCAACCAAAAAAATTAGGAGAATAAAAAGAGCTGGAAGGAGAATCTATAGGTTAAAAGAGATTTCAGAGGCCTATCAGTCAACACAGTGCATGAAATCTCATTGCATGGTCCCAAAAAACATGAAAAAAAAGGACAGGGAAATAAGAACACTGCGTAATAGCATTCGTGATATTGCTATTAAAGAATTTTTTTTTTAGGTGTGACTGAGGTGCTGTAGTTATGTTTTTTTTTTTTAATCTACATAGTCAATCTTTTTTAATTAATTAATTAATTTATTTTTGGCTGTGTTGGGTCTTCGTTTCTGTGCGAGGGCTTTCTCTAGTTGCAGCGAGCGGGGGCCACTCTTCATCACAGTGCACCGGCCTCTCTCTTGTTGCGGAGCACAGGCTCCAGATGCTCAGGCTCAGTAGTTGTGGCACACGGGTCTAGCTGCTCCGTGGCATGTGGGATCTTCCCAGACCAGGGCTCGAACCCGTGTCCCCTGCATTGGCAGGTGGATTCTTAACCACTGCTCCACCAGGGAAGCCCCTGTAGTTATGTTTTAAACAATAAGAATCATTTTATTTTAGCCAAAAGAATGTTCAAAATAAATATTTACTGATGACGTGATATAGTCTGGTGTTTGCTGCAGAATAATTGGAATGGGGTGATGCAGATGGCTTTGGTGTATGTGAAAAAGATTGTTCAGGTATTGATAAAAGTTGTAACTGGGTGATGTGTATGTCAGTTCATTATACTGATCTAGCTCTTTGCTTTTGAATAGGTTTGAAAGTTTCCATAATAAAAAGGTTTAAAAAGGAAGGAAGAAATGAGGCAAGGAAGGAAAGAAGGAAAGGGTTGGAAAGATTGAGAAAAGGGAAGATGGAATTAATGTAGCCGAAATTTTGGCATAATTCAATATTGTTGCTGTCTTAATTTTATAGAAAATTATAGTTAACATACCTTTCCATTTTTCAAGCATAAAAATGTGGGCCTAAGATTCTTCTATAGTTGTTTAGCTTATGAGGAATAGTCCTGAAAATCTCTATAATAATAAGTTGTTTGCATTTGTTGAAGTACAGATGTGGTGGGAAAATATATGTACTTGCACTAGAGCCTCAGAATTCTAATGTATATATAATCATCACACAATAATGTATCTGTATATAAAATATGAAAACATATGCATCTATCTGACATCTCATTTGTTTGACACCCATAAATAATTATTTTCAAGTAACGAAATCCTAAATTTTATTTAGTATATGGTACCTCTTTTCTTCCTCTTAGAAAATTTAATTTGAGCATTCTTTTGGCTAAAATGTTAACTTATTCGCTGGAACGTTTGCTTGATGGTTTTCTTCATTCTCCAAATGAATACCGGCTGCTTAAATCCCAGTTTAATCTTAGTAAAATCTAATGATTTACAGCTACATATTGAAATTATATCCCAGAGATACTGTCATTCTATATTTGATTCTGTGGTAAGGAACAAATAAAGGTGTTATTTTTAGTGTGTTTTCCCCCATTACATAAGCATCTGTCTTGCTAATCTAAAATAGTTTCTTAATTCTGGTAGTTTAAAGTTTTATCCATAATTATTTTGTGGGTTGAATCTAAATTAAGATGTTATTGCCCAGACGATTTTCTTTGGTTTTCTTTTATTGTGAAAGAAAATAGGGAAGGAGGGTGGTATCTGTGACTGTAAAAGGGCAGGATGAGGGATCTTTGTGCAGGAACTTTCTGTATCATGACTGTGTTGGTGTTCACATGAATCTGCCCATGTGATGAAGTGATAAAATTGCATAGAATTAAACACACACACACGAGTGCAGGTAAAAACTGATGAAATCCAGGTAAAGTCTGTGGATTGTATCCACGTCAACTTCCTGGTTGTGGTATTGAATGGCAGCTATGCAAACTGGTACCGTCGGAGGAAAAGGGGCGAAGGTTATAAGTCATCTCTATTATTTTTTATAGCTGCATGTGAGTCTCTTATTATCTCACAATAAAAAGGTGAAAAATAGATTACATTGATTCTAATATTTTGAATTGGAAATGATTGATATAAGAAAATCAGATATCAAACCTAGTTAAAAGAGTGAACACATTTCTAATTTCTTATTTTTTAGCTTTTGAAGTTTTAAAAATTTAAATTAGAATAGGACCTTAATAAGTTCTTAAAAACTAATACTGTTCAGTAAAAGGATCTTTAAATGTGCCATGACAAATGTGAAAGTCAGTGACTAAAGGCATGTTAACACACTGGGATGCTATAGAGAATGAAGTCTCAATGTTAGATGCTAAAGAACTTATGTGCCCAACTTAATTTGGACTAGGAGATAATCATAGTTTTTTTTGGTTTTTTTTTTGTTTTTTTTTGCGGTACGCGTGCCTCTAACTGTTGTGGCCTCTCCCATTGCGGAGAACAGGCTCCGGACATGCAGGCTCAGCGGCCATGGCTCACGGGCCCAGCCGCTCCGCGACATGTGGGATCTTCCCGGACCAGGACACGAACCCGTGTCCCCTGCATTGGCAGGCGGACTCTCAACCACTGCGCCACCAGGGAAGCCCGATAATCATAGTTTTGAGAACTGGAAGGGTCCCTTTATACCTTACGTGTTTATAACTGTCTCTGCTACAAATGGAGGAATGGACCCAGAAAGATTAAGTGATGTTTCTAAGGTTTTACTATTTTAACAAAGCAGTGATTGATTTTGCCTACCTTTAATCTCTGCCCTTCTTTTTCCTGCATCATCTGTCAATCTGTATATTTTCACTCTCTATTTTAAGAACTTTTCCTTTAGTTCTTTTCTGTCCAGAGTTACCATAAGAATGGTAAAAACAAATAATCTTTTTATAGTGTACATTTTTGGGTGATGACATTTATATGATTAAATAACCCTGCTATATATGGATCTTCTGTGTAGTGTTTTGCTTTTTGTATTTGTATTACTGTACCTCTCAGAAATTTTTTTTGCTTGATTTTAAAGGAATAGCTCTTATTAGAGCGTAGTTCACAAAATAAGCAGGTAGTTGCCACAAGGTATCCAAGGGACCTTTGGAAGTGCAAGGGCTCTGAACTCCCACTGCCTAGGTTTGATTCCTGATTCTACCGCATTTTTGACCTTGAGAAACTTTCCCAACCTCTCTATCCCTTAGTTGTCTCATTTGTTAGGTGGAGTTAATAATATTGTTTACCTGGAATGGTGGTTGTATCAAATGCACTGATATAGGTAAATTGATTGGAATGTATTCAGTAAATGTTAATTGCTATTTTTATACGTGACTCTTTGTTTTGGTTTTACTCTCATTAGACATTGCTTGGTCCAAAGGCTGTACTAGGGAATGGGCAAGAGTGATAATAAAAATATGGTCAGGAGTAGATACACAAGGAATCAATAAATCATCTTTGAGCACCTGTAATGTCAAGGGCAAATGGATATATAGGGAAATGTGATTTCCTTAATTCAGTATATAACTAATCTGATTTTCCTCTTGAATCTTGAACCTTTGGTTAATCATCCATTCAACAAATAGTTGTCAAGTGCCTACTGTAATGCTGGGCTCTATTCTTGGAAATAGAGATACAGCAGTGAATGAAATACACAGAAATTCTTGCAGCTGTGTTGGTTATATTCTCTTGGCAGGAGACAGACAATAAACAAAAACAAGTAAATTATAGAGTATTTTAGAAGATAATAATTGCCATGGGGAAAAAACAAAGAAGGCACGAGGAATGCCAGTAAAGGCAAAGTGTAGTTTTAAATAAGATCATCAGAGTTGGCTTCATTGAGAAAGTGCCATTGGAACAAGGAATACAAGAGAAAAATTCACATGCATATCTGGGAGAAGAGCATCGCAAGTAGAGAGAAGCACTAGTGCAAAGGCCCTGAGGCAGCTCTGTGTCCTGCATATTTGAGGAATGGCCAGGAAGCCAGTGTGGCTGGAGCAGAGTGAGCACAGGGGAGCATGGTTGTGGAGTTTGAGAAAAAGGAGTCAAAGATGATGACAGCTTTTAGCTTAAACAATGGACTCTTCATGTCCGAGGTGGGGAGGCCGGTGGTGGAGCAGCAAAGAAAACTAGTGGGAAAGAGAGAACTAAATTCAGATCGGGTTTAAAATTTAAAATAGTCCCTTTTAGTCTGTCTTGGGCCAAGAAAGCTTAGTCTCTCAGACAGCCTCCTCTGCATCCTGGCAGAGGTCAGCTTATGCATCTTTGAGGCAGAAGAAATTTAGCTCCCCTGCCTCCCCTGTCACTGAGTGAAGTTCTTCATCCATCTGGTCGTTGCTTCCCTGGCGGTGCTTTTTTCACTGCTGGAGTCTGAGGCTGGTGTCACTTGTCGTCTGCTGCATTTCATCTCGGGCAGCGTTCCCTGTAGCGCTGGCTGACTTGATTTCACCTCTACTCCTGCTGCTGCCTTCAGTTCCTCTCAGACCTGGATATGTGTCCGGTTTGATTCCACAGAACTGTCTGCTGTGCAGCCTCCCTACATTATGGCAGCCTCTCAGGTAGGTGCTCCAGCCAGGCTCTCAGCTGCTTCTGCTTCCCTTTCAGACCTCATGGGAACCAAAGGCTGATTAAACCTTGCCTCCTTCTCCTCCCCGACAATGCTCTCCCTCCAAGGTGGTGTGGCTTTGCCATCTGGGGCAGTCTATGGGGCAGTTACTTTTCAGAGTCCTGAACAAGGCCTGTCTGGCTCCATAAATCCTATTTTGTGTGAAAGAAGCTGAATATTACATTGTTCTTTTTCTTTGAATTCCTTAGGTCACAAAATCCTAAAGTAATCCTAATTCAAAACAAAAGCCTGAGTTACTAATTGTAACCTGTACTCAGTCAGATAGATGCTTTGGAATGACTAGGGCAAAGCCCACATTTTCAGAAAGACAAAAGGAAAAAATAATAATTTGAAAATCTACAGCTACAATATATATGGTCTCTGACATATCTTTTTTTTTTTTAAACAAATACAAGTACACAGTCCTGTGAATAGCTTTCTTTGGTCATGTTTGATGCCATAACGATATGTCTGAAAATGTTGAAGTATGTTTGGTTTTCAACTTTTGCCTTGACAACTCTTTGTTCAATGAATCTTCTTGTAATACTCCCTAAACTCTTATTTAATAAAATAAAACAAAGCACATTCAAAGTCTGATTTAACATATTTTCACGTTTTGAGGTAAGCAAATAGAGCAGATCTTCTAGTGTTCCTCTATATTTCTATTTTAAAATGTTAGCCTGTTTTCTATTCAGCATTTTCCAAGTGAGCCTGCATTATTAAAAACAAAATACAAGTGCAGACAAAAAAGAAAATGGCTCTGCCTTCTTATTTTAAGAATAAAATCCATTAAATAAGGTTTTTCAAATTTGATTTTAATAGTAATAAGCTTAGAGAGGGAAAAATAGATCATTTAGGTACTATTTCAAGATGTGTTTAAGATATTTATTTGAATGACCGTTAGATACATTTTGGGAGATATAATTATGGCATGAAAATAGAAAATCCATTAACTACTCCTAGTACCTCTAAATTCTTTTTATCGTGTAAGAAGAACAAGCATTATACTCCTAGTTCATCGATAAGATATGTTTTAGAATAAAGCTAAAATAAGAGGGAAACCTTGTATCTCTGAAAGGTCTCATTGATTTCCAGAGTTCCTTACTTTCAATGTTTAGAAAACTTTTCTATTTCTTCAATTTCAGTTGTTGGCATTTGGTGATTTGCTATGACCCAAATTCAAATAAACTGCTGATATCAAGGAGTCATGTCTCAGGTTTCATCCAGATAATGTGCACAGTCTGGTGATGGGGTTCCACTTGAAAACCACCTTCCATCTTTGCTCTGAATCATGATCTCCTACCTCAGTTATCCTCACTGTCTTCTATATCTTTATATGCATGTCCTTACTGCTTCCTTTCCTGCAGTATATTAATGTGATCAAGTCTGTCCTGTTCAAACAAACAACCAACCCTCTCTGAACCTCATACAGTTCTAGGTACAGTTTTATTTTATTCCTATTCAAAGACCTCTGAAGAACCATCTTGTGCATTGTTTTTTTTTTTTTCTTTTTCTCAGCTCCCCCTGCCCCCTTTTTTCTTCAGCCTACTGAAATCTGATTTCTCATCTTACTGCTTTTGTGAAACCACTCTCACTAAGATCAGGGGTGGTATCCTAATTGTAAAATCCTCAGGCCACTTTTCAGTGCATTTGTTATTTCATCTCTCTTTAGCCCTTGATGTTGATAGCTGTTCTCTTCTCAGCAAACTCTCTCTCGTTTTTTAATTAAAATAAAGTTATTTATTTATTTTTGGCTGCGTTGGGTCTTCATTGCTGTGTGCGGGCTTTCTCTAGTTGCGGTGAGCGGGGGCCACTCTTAGTTGCGGTGCATGGGCTTCTCATTGCGGTGGCTTCTCTTGTTGCAGAGCATGGGCTCTAGGCACGTAGGCCTCAGTAGTTGTGGCGTGAGGGCTCAGTAGTTGTGGCGCATGGGCTTGGTTGCTCCACGGCATGTGGGATCTTCTCAGACCAAGGCTTGAGCCCTGCATTGTCCCCTGCATTGGCAGGTGGATTCTTAACCACTGTGCCACCAGGGAAGTCCCTCAGCAAACTCTCTTGACACCACTTTTCTCTGCTTACTAAGTGCATTCCTAAACATTTCCCAAGCTCCTCTATCAGCTCCTTTTACTCTGCCCATTCCTTAAATTTTGGTGTTTCCTAAATATTGATTATAGATCCTCTTATATTTTCGTACCTTATGTGCTCCTTGGGAGATTGAATCCACTTGCATGGTTTAAATATCCAAATGCTCATGACCTCTAGCCACAACCTCTTCCTCAGGATTCAGATTCGGGTCTCTTACTGTCTCTCAAATATATCAGATTTGGGTCTCTTACTGTCTCTCAAATATATCAGATTTGGGTCTCTTACTGTCTCTCAAATATATGTTTGCTTGAATGTCCTACAAGTAGCTCATATGCATTGTATCTTAGTATTAGCTTACTATATTCTTTCACATACTACTTTTCTTCCTTTATTCCTTATTTACCCACTCAGCCAGTCTAGAAACCTCCAGGTCTTTCCAGTTTCCTCTTAATCCATTCTCCCCTTCCCCTCCCCACACCCCGCCACCCATGCCCTAGCCCCATCCCAGTAACCAAGCTATTATTAAGTGGTCCTCATTTACCTTCTTCATAGCTTGAAAATTCATACTCCTCAACCCCTCCACCACTGCTTTCTCCTCCCCCCAACCCCATTACTACTGAACTGTTGTTCAGACTTTCCACACACTACGTGTGACATTCCCTGTATCTAAGTCTTTCCACCATCCAGTCTGTTATTCTGTAATACCAGTCTGCTTGATCCACAAAGAATCCTGAAGATGTTTACTCCTGCTTAAAACCTTTCCATAGTATTCTGTTGTATAAGGGACACATTATATGGACCCTTTGAAAGTCTCTTTTTTTGGGGGGAGTGGTCATGGTGAGTGGCAGCCAGCCAGCCACTGCCTAGTGGTGGTCACAGCAGAGAGCTGGGACAGTGTCTGTAAACCTGACAGTGGCACCAGGGGTGGTCTTTTCCTTCCTGGTCCAGTGCTCTGTGCTCCCGCAGAGCTGTGACCCCAGAACCCAAGCGTCTCCAGCTCTGGCTACCTCGGAGTCTCTTACTCTCCCAGACACTGCCTTCCAGCAACACCAACTTTATTTGAACACATCCTGCCATTTTATATCATGACCCTTTGGAAATGCTTTTTCTCTCTTTCAAATTCCGTCTTCAACTACTGGTGAACTAATTATTTCTCAAAGCTCAACGTATATGTCACCCAGTTTCTGCAACAGTGCCTGGCCTTTGCCCAGCTTCTGTCAGGACCAGTGAACAAATTTCTGACCCCATGTTTCCCAAACCCTGTTTTCTCCTTTATGAGGTAATGTATTTGCATGCTTTCCAATGCTTTTCTCCTGTCTTGCATTTCATGTTTTCCACAGTTAGGCAACCTCTTTCTCACTGGCCCAGATGCAACCCCTGCAACAAATGTTTTCTCTTTCTACTCCAAGTTTTGCTCTCAGCAACATCTCTACTCCCTTTCCTTTTTTAACTTTCCTATTCATAAACTGTTAATAATATGGTTAGCTTAATAGTTTAAGCAACAGGTAATCCATAGTTATGGTTAATGTACAGAAACTATGCAAGTGAAATCTCCTGCCTTGAGGAAAAAAAATAAAACTTTGAACTGAAGAGTCTAAAGCACTTGTGGAAGAAAACACAGACATCCCGCTATATCCCTCTTCATCCTCAGACGTCCCTTTTGAAACATTAGCATCTAATGTAAATTGAAAATGATTTCATAGTTAATTGCAGTATTTTTCTTTTAAATTATTGCTGTTTTTCAGATGTGTATTTATTTTGGCAATGCAAACAACAATATTTCAACCAAATTATTAGTTGAGTAGGCATTATGATCTAGGGACAACAGAATTTTAAAGTGGGAAATTATGGTCTAAGTTTCACACAACTGACTTATAGATACAGTTAAACATATTAGTAAGTCTGGAGCTGCCTTTTTGTAATATTTTTGAATTTTAGATTTCATAACTTAATATTGGATGCTTTCTTGTTCTGTTTTTTTATTTTAAAGAAAGTATGGCCTCTCATCCTTGTTTTGTAGAGCACCTATAAAATATTTGATGACCTTTTTTTTTTTTCTCTAAGAGAAATAATGATACCAGTTTATTTTTAATGACCAAAAATTAATTCCATATAGAATAAAAATTGGATTTCAGTTGAGCTTTGGAAGAGTACTTTATGTCTCATTAGAGGATAAAGTCCGTGTTTTTGAAAATAAACTCCAACTGTCAATAAATACTATTGCTTCTGAAATAGAACATAGCTATTTACAACCTGTATTTTCTGAGAACTACTGCATAAATGACACGTAGGTGTGGTTTTCTTTCCAACTGACTCGATTAAATTGTTGTCCTAAAGTGAAATATTAGCAATGGAATGGAAATTTGTGTCTTTGTTATAGGGGACTTGAAAACAAATTGAACTTGTAAATAGGCCTTAAATTTCATCTAAAATATGAATATTTCATTGAACTATTGCTCTACAGACTTTAGGAAATCTAGTGTACGCTGCTGTTGCTTTTTTCAAAGCCACAGAGACCTCCAGAGTATCTCAGACCTTTGCAATTCAAAGTATGGCCCATGAACGAGCAGCATTTGCATTACCTGAGAGATTATTAGAAATATAGAATCTCATGCTCCAGTCTGCATTTTGACAAGATCTCTTAAGTGATTCAAATGCACATTGGAGTGTGAGAAGCACTGCCTTAGACCAGTGGGGATATTATCTATGTTCCCAAATTAGAGAAATATAGGAAGCCTCCTTGTAAAAATGGTTCTGGGCAATTCCACAGCACATGAGCAAACTCTCCTTATCTGAGGAAAACCGAGGTAGAGGCGAGTTGATGTGTGGAGGGAGGCGGTCCATGCAGAATCATGTTGTTTTAAATCCGGAAGGATCTGCAAAGATAATCTAACCCAACTCTATCTTTTCATAACCAGAAGTCTAAGCACCCCCCAAAATAAAATATTTATTGGATAAAATTTATTGTTGCCTGAGATCATAGTCTGCTTTGTATAGTCTAGAATAATTAATACCACTTAATGACTAACTAGATGTATAGAAGGACATTCCATGCTTGGGCTTTTTAATTTTACCTGTGAAGTTTTCTCCAGTCTCCAGGATTCAGTGTCACCAGATCATGTGGACATTCTCCTAAGTCTGTTATGATAGCCAGTTTTCATGTGAATTGCACCTGTTTATACTTTTAACATTCAGAGTACATATCCTTTCTTTGGTATCATCATGATAGCCACATAACTAATTGAACTCAGTAGGTTGATTTTACTTTTCATGCAGAGTTTATCTGAGATTTGCCAGTTTAGAGATGACTAATGGAAGTTGATTTCTGGATGTGATTCAGAGCCATGACCTTTTTACTCTTCCAAAATTTCTTAGCCAACCAAATTTCTTCACATATCACTTTACTCACATCACCAACTGTTATAGGTATTGTGTCATTCCTTTCCATTTCATAATATGCTGACTGATACCTCCTTGTGGCTGAATCTTGTGTCCTGGCCTTTCCTGACAACTAACCTTAATTTCTGTTTCAACAAACCGTCAGATCCCCAAATCCAATTTCCACCTTCTGTTCAAAACCCTTCTAAGTAGGCGATTAGTTATACAGTTTGTCTTTTGGGGGCCTTTTGCATCCACCCGGACCATGACCAAGATGGGATGGTCCTATTTACTTTGTATGCATTGCATATTTTATTTGCCTTTCATCCTGTCAAATTTCTGACTTTACCTAATTCAATAGTTTAAATTTTTATTACATACTTCTGGGTGTGGGATATTTTTAAATTATTATATCTTAACAATAAATTCAAGATATTAAAAACCTCATTTAGGTTTAATTACCATATCCTAATTTTTAATCTTCCTGGAATTTAGATTGAATCGTTTACACCTACAGAACTGCAGTTTCACTTGGTTCAACTCTAGAGGTGTGCAGTTAGTTCATTAGCCCTTTATTTATGGAGATTTAATGAGTAGTTTACTTTTTTTTCCTTTGGGTAATATAATTTCAGTTGGAATTTTTTTAAGTCTGGGAAGGTCTGCCTTGTTTGTGGGAGAATAAACCAGTTTGCTCTTCTTTCTCCCTGCCAGACAGTCAGCCCCAGTCAACTGTTGATTAGTTGCTGAGGCCTGTGGGTAAGGTGACCATGGCCTAGGTCTGTCTCTCTGTCACTTGGCTGTGGTTAATCCTCCCCTGAGAGTCTGATCCCAGATAATGGGGAGAAGATTGTGGTTTAACTGTGATTGGGGATTACCTATGATATTCTCTTCTTCCCAGGTATCCGCATGACCGCTATTATTTCTTTAAACAGAGAATTGACTCCTCTGATTAATATCATTTGTCTTTTTCAGCTTGTAGTTAAGTTTTAAAGTAAATTTCACCCCATTTAAAAAGAAGAAAGATAGGGACTTCCCTGGCGGTCCAGTGGTTAAGACTTCACCTTCCAATGCAGGGGGTGTGGGTTTGATCCCTGGTCAGGGAGCTAAGATCCCACATGCCTCTTGGTCAAAAAACCAAAACATAAAATGGAAGCAATATTGTAACAAAAAGATCTTTAAAAAAAAAAAGAAGAAGAAGAAAAATAAAGACACCTATTGGGAAGGCCAGGAATCTAAGAAAAATTTGTATCTATATTTATTGGTATGTGGATTTTGGTACAAAATTTCTGTGTTAATGTTTTACAATGAGATAATGCTACATGTACTTATAGGTCACAATACATGTTTTAATTGAACATAGAAAGGTTTGTGGAGTTATTTAATGCTGTACTGTTAGAGTAGATTTATGTTGTGATGGAGAATAGGAAAAACATTACAATATTGTCCTTTTTGCACAACTATTATTAAGAGTATGTTGTGTTTTAAAATTCTGTGGCAACTATTTAAATTAAATTTTTATTTCTAACATTGGTTACTTATTTTTAATGAATGAAAAAAATGCAAGAAAATAATCAGTATTTCAGTATACTATATAATGAAATTATTTTGAGTTCCAAAATAGATTTGTTATAAAGAGATATAAGTTCAGTAAAGGGATGTGGGAAAGCCATAAAGCAGAAGTTATTTAAGTAAGGTATTAAATAGGATATTGATAGTTGAATTTGTTGTTAATAAATTCTTACATTAAAGTGAGGCTTTATACACAGGTTTGAAATTGCACACACATGAAAAGAAATATATTTTCTTGTCACTCAGGTGTATGTCATGATGTAAGGTTTCTTTTTTTTTTTTAACACTTGTCTTAAAATGTCTTAGAGTGTGTTTGCAGTGATTTTTTCTACACCTGGGCCAACCAATGTGAGAAATTTAATTTCCAGAAGACTGAAGCTACTTATCATCAAACTCTCTTCTGAGTAATGTAACTGAGAATATAAGTCTGCCAAACTATGTTTTCTGTCAATCATAAACATAAAGCAGTATAAAATAATGAACCTAATTTAAACATTAAGCCCTTTACTTCAAAAGCTTGGAACAGCTTACCAAAAAGACCACTTTACTAATTCAAGTGGAAGGGGTTAGAATAGGATGGATGGTTGATATTTTCAAGATTGCCATGCCTTGTATTCAGTATCATAGACCTACTCTCTTGCTTTGGTACATTTCTCCCTCTTCTTGTCCTTTTCCACAAGTTGTTATATGATTTTTTTAAAAAGAGTATATAGTTCAGGAAGTCACTAAAATTTGACTCTGTGATTATATATAAATTAACTGATGGATGCACAAGTTAAGAATGCTTTTACTTTAAAATATTTTTTATATATTATCCATTTTAGAAAAGAACTTCCTTGGCCTCTAATATAATAAGCCTGTTGTATTATGCACAAATTATATATATGTGTATATGTACATAAATGTATAAGTTTCTCAAACCCTAATTCTTTGTATTCTAAGAGTCTAACATATATTTTATGCTTTTTAATGCTTGTATTCTAAGAGTCTAACATATATTCAGTAAATTTTTGAGCAATTTTTAATTTACATACAGTTGTATCTCCTGTATAAATTTGGGAATAATACTTAAATATGTAGCAGTTGGAGTAGCATAGAATTCTTGCCACAGTTCTTGCCCTCTTTAAGTCCAAGTCTGTTCTCTCTTTATGATGGTCCCTCTAAATTCATTTGTTCGTTTCATTTCAGTGTTGCCTCCAAATTGTAGATTGATGTAGCTTGACCTCCTCCTACTTAGATTGTGAGCAACTTGGATAAGAAGTGTTTTGTATCTTCTTTGTACTTCTAGTGCTTGGCGTATTGTGAGGTACCATAACAGTTTCTTTTTTTTAACAATATATTTCATTTTTATTGATATTTATTTATTTAGTGCCTTATAAAGCTTGATTAGATGGTTCAGTTGGTTACTGAGAATTACATAGTGTTGGTTACTTATTGTTTTCTTTTTTCCCATTAGTTATCTATTTTATACTTATTAGTGTATATATGTCAATCCCAATCTCCCAGTTCATCCCATCCCCCCTTCCCGTGTTGGTGTCTATACATTTGTTCTCCACATCTGTGTGAAACCATAAACAAGACGAAAAGACAACCCTCAGAATGGGAGAAAATATTTGCAACTGAATCAATGGACAAAGGATTAATCTCCAAAATATACAAACAACTCATGCAGCTCAATATCAAAAAAACAAACAACCCAATCAAAACATGGGCGGAAGACCTAAATAGACGTTTCTCCAAAGAAGACATACAGATGGCCAAAAGGCACATGAAAAGATGCTCACCATCACTAATTATTAGAGGGATGCAAATCAAAACTACAATGAAGTATCACCTCACACCAGTCAGAATGGCCATCATCAAAAAAATCTGCAAACAATACATGCTAGAAAGGGTGTGGAGAAAAGAGAACCTTCTTGCACTGTTGGTGGGAATGTAAATTGATACAGCCCCTATAGAGAATGGTATGGTGGTTCCTTAAAAAACTAAAAATAGAACTACCATATGTCCCAGCAATCCCACTACTGGGCATATACCCAGAGAAAACCATAACTCAAAAAGACACATGAACCCCAGTGTTCATTGTGGCACTATTTACAATAACCAGGTCATTGGTTACAATAACCAGGAAGCAACCTAAATGCTCGTCAACAGACAGATGGATAAAGAAGATGTGATATATATATATACAATGGGATATTACTCAGCCACAAAAAGGAATGAAATGGGGTCATTTGTAGAGACGTGGATGGACCTAGAGACTGTCATACAGAGTGAAGTAAGTCAGAAAAACAAATATCGTATATTAACGCATGTATGTGGAATCTAGAAAAATGGTACAGATGAACCTGTTTGCAAGGCAGAAATACGGACCATTACAGTTTCTTGATGAATATTTTGGGATAATTATGTTTGCTGATAAAAATTCTACCTTATGATTCCTTCATCTTTAACTCTTGGTCTTTTTTTTTTTTTTTCCACCCAATTGAAGTCTGCCCTCAAAAGGATTTGATATAATTCAGACTTGATGGTAAGAAACTGTATAGATTAAATTATAATAATTATAATAAAATATATTAAAATTATCTGATATAGTTATTCCAAAACTTTATGAAGCAAGGATATCCTCACTTGTTTTCCTACAGAAATAGAGATAGAATAATAATTCCATTATTGTTTCTAAACCACCGTTAGGAAATATTTCCAACATTTTAATACTCTTCTATTTGCTGTCATCAACTAATAGGAAGTTGAATGGGAGATTGGGGATGGATTCCCGTGAGCTTCCTGTGTGATGCCTTAATCTGATCAGGGAACAATCAGGGAAACAAAATGAAACAAACATGAAAGTTTGTTCAGTACAGAAACATTAGGTTTCTGGGTTTGAGAACTATTATTACAAAGAGCTTCTTGCTAAAGTTGATGCTATTTGTTAAGTCGTAGTAGCGAGTGTTGATTTCATTTATTTTTGTTATTTTTTTATTTTTACAATAAATTTTGCAATAAATACAATATTTATTTGTATTTATACAAATACAATACATACAAAAATACAATAATTTTACAATGAGAACAACGTAGCAGAGAGCAGAGAATTAAGGTCAGTATGGAGTCTGGACCAGTCCAGGTGAAATCATTAAGCATAAGGATTGGAAAAAATTAGAGACCTCAAGAAGTTACTGATCATCTAGAAACATTTTTTGTTTTAAATAAAGTTAATATAATATTTAATACTTGTTCTAATCATTGTAGAGTTTGGAGAAGCATGCATTTTGGTAGAGGGTAAATATTTAAGGATGAGGTTAAATTGAAATACTGGCAAGTCTGTATTTTATAAAAGCTCTGACAGACAACTAGACATAGATAATAAGACAGAGACTTGATCTGTCTGTCTTATCCGTCTATTAAAAGTCAAGCCAGAATAAAGTAAAGCAACTATTAGAAAGAAAGAGAGGAGACAAATAATTGGTTTAAGGTTTTTCATACAGCGATTTATAAAAAATCTTATTAATTCCAAGTTTATATATATTATATCTGTCACCTGAAAAAATATCTGTTATGTATTTAGTTTTTTTAAAGAATGTGGTGTGTCATCAGGCATTCCATGGTCAGATGTTCATTTTCAAGCATGAGTTAGAGTTTCATTTCTGGGGAGAGTTCACTCTTACTTTTTAGCTTCTAACTGGTTAACCTCATACTTAGTTAGAGTCTTTCTTTTTTTTCTTTTTTTTTGGACTGTAGTTAGAACATTTTGGCTTAAGCATTATAAAAGCGTTTTTGATATTTTTGATAGACGATCTTTTACATGAAAGTAGCATTTGAGTTATTTCCTTTCACAGCAGGATTACATATTATCCTCAATGATTGTATCCAAGAAAAAAGTGGTGGAGAGTCTGAATCTACGGTATACATGCTGTTCTATTTTCGTGTTAATTGAAATGGGGCTCTCAGGTCAACTGTGGGAATCCATGCTAACTGATGGGCAGTTCTTCATGACTGCAGCTGCTGTGTAATTTTCCCTTAAGCATATATATCTCTTAAAGAGTAACTGTCCATGTTGAAAATAGAGGGTGGATAGTAGTTGACAAACAGCCTTAAGCCAAGAAAATCAGAAAAATATAGGTTAGCTCATCCTAGCTTTCTGTATTAGGGACTCTACTATATAATTCCAAAATGTATGAAAGATGTCTCTTAAAAACATTTGAGCAGCCAAACATTTTCCTTGCTAAAGCTCCTAAATTATTTGTTGTGTTAATGCCAGTCTAATACCCCAATTACAGTGAAGGTTTTGTGGTTTTAATATATTGTGAGATAAATAATACTGCTCTGTTTTTCTTTTGATATATAGCTATATCTTTATCTTTCCATTAGGCTCAGCCACACTTAAGCAAGTTGTGCATTTCCTGTAATGTAGATTGTTACCTGAGGAAGAATACTTTTTCCTTTAAATATGCAAAGGGTTCTATTTCTTGTGTAACTGAAGCGACTTCCTTAAATTGTTATTTTAGTTTTTTTGAGCTAAATAACATTACTTTCTTTCACTCTTTGTTGTCTACTTTTGGTTAAACTTACTTTCTTTTGATTAAAACCACCTGGGTGGGAGAATTGCTTTCTAGCTCTTTTTAAGGTTAATATGTCTATAAATAAGGAACAGCTTATCAACAGAGAAGCAGCAGAAAAATACACATGAACACACACATGCTCCAAGTTGAAGAAAGGTTGAAGTACACTCTTTATAGGTAATTTAATATTAAAACTACTTCATATATAAAAGTCTTATCTTAGATATAGTGCTTTTCCAGTTTGGCTCCCAGAGGTCTCAAATATGAGGTCACTATCATTTTAATACAAAAGACAAAGAAGGAGTATAAGAAAGGAGTATTTTAGACTCATTTCACTCACAAATGTAAATGTAAATACCTAATATCGTATGAAAAAGATAATATGTAATGGTTAAGTTAGCTTTGTCCCAGACTCCAAAGACAGTTTAATATCAGAAAATCTATAAATTCCACTTACCACATTAAAGGATTAAATGAGAAAAACCACATGATCATTATCAGTAGTTGTAGGAAAAAAAGTATTTGATTAAGTTTGACGCAAATTCATATTAAAAAATTTTCTTAGTAAATTAGAGGACTTTTTAAACCTGATATAAAATATCTACCAAAATATTCCTTAAAAACAACATTTAAAATAGGAAGATACTTAAAAAACAGGTGTAAGGAACAATAGTCATTATCACCACTTCCATTCAACCTTTTATTAGTATGAGCTGCTAGCCAGTGCCATAAAGTAAGGTAAAGAAATTATGCAGTAAGGATAGGAAAGTAGGAAATAAAGCTGTCATGATTTATAGATAATCTGACTGTTAAAAGAAAAAGAATCTACAGAAAAATTATTACTAATGATAGAAGAAATTAACAAGTGTCTGGATATAAAATTCAATATGTAGAATCAATTACATTTCTATTTACTAACAGTGAGCAATTAGAAAACATAGTTTTAAAGATTCTGTTTACAAAAGCAGCACAATGATAATGCACTTTGGAATATATCTATGAAAACATGTGTAAGATGTTCACATGCATATTATAAAACTACTGAAATACTTTGAATGATAAATGATGAAATATATCATGTTTATGAATAGGAAAACTTTATATCATAAATATCCTCAATCCTTTCCAAACTGACCTATAGATTTGGTGATATTAATTCTAATTAAAATACCAAAGTGCTTTTTATATAACTTGATAAGTTGATACTAAAATGTTTAAGGATATGTAAGTGAACAAATGTAGCTTAGAGAAATTCTGAAGCAAACAAGTATGGGATCTAATCCTAATACATGCCAAAGCTTAATGTGAAACTATAGTAGTCAAGACTTGGGTGGTATCAGTTCAAGGATAGACAATTCAGTAGCAATCTCAGCAACAGAGGAAAAGAAAAATATATATATGCATGAAACTTTGAAATATGACAGTTTACATGAAACTTTAGGGGGAAATGAAGGAGTATTCAGTAAATGTGATAGGGAAAAATGGTTGATCCATATAGTAAAAATTTTTAAAGTATCCCTTATTCATTGACAGTTTTGGCAGTCTTAAATACTTCTTTTCATCAAAGGATACTTAAAAAAAAAAAATAGGGCTTCCCTGGTGGCGCAGTGGTTGAGAGTCCGCCTGCCGATGCAGGGGACACAGGTTCGTGGCCCGGTCTGGGAAGATCCCACATGCCGCGGAGCGGCTGGGCCAGTGAGCCATGGCCGCTGAGCCTGCGCGTCCGGAGCCTGCGTGTCCGGAGCCTGCGCGTCCGGAGCCTGTGCTCCGCAACGGGAGAGGCCACAACAGTGAGAGGCCCGCGTACAGCCAAAAAAAAAAAAAAGAAAAGAAATAAACTACAGATTAAAAGATATTCTAAAATTTTACCTACTAAGGATTAATATCAAGAATAAATGAACTAAAAATCAATAAGAAAAAGAACTCAATCAAAATGGGCAAAAAACATGAATAAATATTTAATAGAAGAAAGACATAGGTTCAATAAACAGGAAGAAATAATGAATTAACGGCAGGTTACTAATTCAATAAAATCCCATTTTCTCTCATTTAGCATACATTTAAATCTAACAATATCAAAGGTTGGAAAGGATATGGGTCACCAGTATCTTATGAATTGTTGGTGTAATATAAGTTAGTATAACCTCTCAATAAAAATTTGTATTCCCTTATAAAGTTGAACAGTCACATACTGCGTGTTCTGGTAATATTACTCCAGAGGATTTACTCAAGAGAACCTCTTACATATGTATAACAAGTGGTGTGTCTAGGAGTATGTTTAAGATCCTGTAAGGGAGCAGGAAAGTGTAAAAAGGAGTGGGAGTGATTATGAGACTAGCAGAATGGCGGTAATTAATGGTTTCATTAAGCTAGAATGCGATTTCCATTTGAACCTTACAACAGCTCTGTACTTTAAACAAGATGTAAGTATTATGCTACACATAGTAGTATCTTTATGGATTAATTGAGAATTTGTATATTATTTTCATGCAGTAGAACAAGGTGTCTGGGTCTCTTTACAGGGGAAAATATGAAATAAGCTTCTCTAGTGGTTAAGCCAATGTGACTGTTTTACCTTACTGTCTTCTCTATAATAAAGGAAGCTCAGTGCCAGAATATATGGTTGAAATAAAATAAAGCAAGTTGGTATGAACTGTACCCCTTTTATTCTATCTCATTCACACATGTACTGTTATACATATATATTCAGTATATCACACATACATTTTTGAGACATATTTTTTTCTTCATTTGAAACTGTAGAATTTTCCAAGACTCAATAAAGACATTTTCTTATAAAGAGAAGAAAATTAAGCTCTTGAACATTTTCTTTTCCCTGTTCCAAAATACATTTTGCATTTGACTGAATATTTTCAGAACCTCCCAATCCATTTTATAGAAATAATGTGATATGTCACAGACTTTGAGTGCTGTAGGATCACTTCTTGGTGAGCAGAAGTAGAAAATATTTATAAAGATATAATATCTAAAATATCTGTAATAATGATGATAATGATGGTGAATAATTACAGGAATAATTATTACTATAATAACATTATTCATGACTGCTGGCTATTCAGTAAGCATAGTATTAATTGCTTTTAGTAATCCTTTTAAATGTCTTTTGATTTAGGGACTTCCCTGCTGGTCCAGTGGTTAAGACTCTGTGCTTCCACTGTACACTGTAGGGGGCATGGGTTCCATCCCTGTGTCTGGGAACTAAGCCATGTGGCATGGCCAAAAAAAAAAAAGGTCCTTTGATTTAGATACTGTTATCCTTTTAAGTTCAGATATCACACAATTGATATGGGTCAAAGCTAGGGCTGGAATCCAGGTTTTCTGATTAAAATCTTTCAGCCCTTTATCAGTTCTCTATACCAAAAACATATACATTTTTAAAAGTGGAATAAAAAATAGAATAAATATTCAAGAAACTTTCTAAAAAAATCTTTTGTCTAGGAAAAGAAAGGTAAATGGACTTCTTTTTCATAATCCTATTTATATAATTGTTTTATTTTCTCTGCTGAGTTGCTTCAAAATTTGCCAGTCAGAAGCATTGTCTGTTTCCTATAAAGGACAAGTGATTCAAAATCCTTTATTATTTTTGCTGTGAAGATAGCATTTTCTTGGATTTATTAATTAATTTTGGGGAGTTTATGGAAGCTTATCTTTTCTAGAGTTCTGATGCTTAAAAAAAAAAGAAAAGGAAAAAAAAGGCATACATGTCTTCTTCAGGAAAACCAAAGGTAGGCCAGGATTATATGTTGTAAGCAGTTTTACATTTCTGTGTGTATTATTCCTTTGCTTTAATGCATTTAAAAAATGCTTATCAGTTCATTAATGAAACAATAGTTTTAGTGAGACAAGAAATGCTGATATATTTCTTTTAATGAATATCCTGGCTTTCTTTGTGCAAACAACCACCACAAAGTGTTCCTTTATGATTTCAGAATGGAGGTGTTTTAAAATGATTTATAATTATGTAAATCTTTTACTAGAATGGTAATTTTAAAATTTTGCTAAGACTATAAATTTCCTTTTTATTGTTAATTGCGGGCCTAACATAGATTTCAGGGGAAAAAAATACCCTGAATATGAGACGTGCTATTATATAGATCATACTATACATAAACGTTTGCCTGTCTTTTCTAAGGTTTCTAACAATTACACTTTCTTTTTTAAACCTTGAATATCTTAGAGACAAAAGTTTAGAACCTTGAGCTTTAGAACAAATTATTCTGAGAGGATAAAGACAGGAATTAAATTGCCACTGTTAGCTTTCACTTAACTTACTTTTACCAACTTCAGTGGAATAATTATACAGAAAAGTGTTATCTTTTGATTTTGCTTAGTTTTCATGTGATATAATATTCTTCCCAATGCTATAGTATTTTCTGAATTAGAAAATAACATTATTGAATTAGAAAGCATAAGCTGTTCTTGTGAAATGAAACTGATTTCGAGGTCAAAGAAATTTTAGAAAAAAATGGGAAAATAAACCATATTACAGATGGGCATTTGACGGGCACAAATACATATCTATAAATGACAATGGAAAACAAGAGGCAAAGGAAAGTATTAAAAACATTGGAGCTTGGTTCAAAATTATGGCTCCGCACATCCCCAACCCCCTATGCTTTGTAGCTAAATACTTTACCTTAAAAAACTTAGCTATATTGGATT
Source organism: Monodon monoceros (assembly GCF_005190385.1). Lineage (NCBI taxonomy): Eukaryota > Metazoa > Chordata > Mammalia > Artiodactyla > Monodontidae > Monodon > Monodon monoceros. The sequence goes on along the minus strand of NW_021703778.1, from coordinate 152,081,435 downwards.
TGTTTGTTTGATTGTTGGTTATCTTTGTAGTTCCTTTTTATAGAAACTAATTTCGAGAAGTATTTTAATATACTGACTCTAGTATTAGCAATTCTATGACCTTATTTGTTTTAAAAAGATTTTTCTGTTCATGTTTAGTACACTTTTGTTGCTTAATAAGTATCTCAAAATTTAATGCTGTCAAGTTAACTTCACAGAACAAGAGACGACTACTATGCTCCTTGTGAAGATATTTTAAACAATAGTTTTTCCTAGTATAAATTCCTTTTTTATAATAAATTGTATAGATTTGTTAATTTTACAGCCAGTAACTAGCTTATATATATATTCTATTGATATTGCCAGAAAAATAGGCCTAGAAATCTGTAATTTATAATTGGCAGGCCACTGGGCCTCAAGGTCAGTTTATATGTCATCTCTTTGGTGTAAATCTCTGTTTTTGCTTTTACTAAATTGGAATTGTGAAAGTTGCTTTTAAACATCAAGAACCTGTCAGTTTTGATATGTGAGGATAATTTTTTTTTTTTTTTTTTTTGCGGAACGCGGGCCTCTCACTGCTGTGGCCTCTCCCGTTGCGGAGCACAGGCTCTGGACGCGCAGGCTCAGTGGCCATGGCTCACGGGCCTAGCCGCTCCGCGGCATGTGGGATCTTCCCGGACCGGGGCACGAACCCGTGTCCCCTGCATCGGCAGGCGGACTCTCAACCACTGCACCACCAGGGAAGCCCAGGATAATTTTGAAGATGTAAAATTCTCCCTAACCTGTCCCCTCTGCGCTTTCCCCAAAACGCAAGAAGGAGAAAACTGATTACTATATATAGACAATACAATAAGGATATCAGTGATTTGTGAACAGTAAACCATAAAGCAACATCCCCTATAATCAATCAGTCCTTCTCCGTGGTTCATTAAAGTAAAGCATCCAATTTGCCCAGCTTGCAAAAAGAGTGGTGAATTTCAATTCTTACTGTTCACATGTCTAAACTCTTTTTGGTTTGTTATCAGTCAACTCCCTGTTTAGTTCTCTTTATTCCCCATAACTTGTCTTTGTTACAGAAAGGGGATTTTATCTTATTTATAAGGTGTAGAAAAGGACTATGCTTCCTGTTTTCACTGTAGAGGCAGTGATTGTCTTGTGTTGTGGCTTAGCATGACACAAGGTTTGAGAATGACTGAACTGATCTTAGGTTTAGTTTGGATACTCTTCTCCGGAAGTCTGCCTTATGATATGTTTATTAATGATGAACCATATGTAACTAACTGATGGAGAAGTCTGTCAAAGAATGTGGCATTTGTGACTGTCTGATACCCGCAGTACTTTACCTGTAATCCAAGGCTGTTTAATCACGGAGCAGTGGTTTGTAGTTCTCATGTGTTATTTTAATTCAAAAATAATCAGCTTATAAATCTGTTTACCTTTATCTCCCTAGTGGAAATATTTAGCATTCTAACTTTCAGTGTGTTATATTTAATAACTTGCCATCTGATAACATGCTGGGTGTCATCGTCTATAACAAACTCCTCTTCTCCTTCTGGATCTCTGTTTGATCTGATTATCTACAACACCCTAAGGAGCCACCAAATGCTTATAGTCATTCCTCTGACAACCTCTTGGTTTAAGTAAGGATTCTTTGATTTAGTAAAATTTAAAAGTAAGAAGGTAAAAGCAACTGAATGTGATATGGCTCAAGATAACTTATGCCTCAAGATAATCATTGAATCAAATTTATATGAAAAGGCAAGTATAGAATCTTTCTCACATAAAAACCTTTGTAAATAAAAAACCTTTGTAAATAATACTTTTAAGATTTATATTATTTTTTTAAATAGTGATGGATCTTTATCAGAATGAACTGAAAGTTGGAGGTGAGTTAGGTACCAGTAGCTGATAAATGAAGTGTGACGGCTTTAGGTTTTAAAAATATTGATCTGTTATAATAACACTGAATATCTGGAATTTTAGTTCTGTCTCACATTTGCAGGTTAGAAACGCTGAAACATTTAGTCCTGTGCCCTTTTATTAACCTCTCAGTGAAATTGGATAATCATGTTGCGATAGCTGTGTTCTTCCAAATTTTCTAACTCTTTTTTAACATACTTTTTATTAGTAGAAATCCAAGTACCAGGAAGCAGTCAAACCAGTAAGAACCTTGGGAGAGAGAGTAAACCAGAGTTATGTTTCTATATTTAAAAGCAGCATCAAGATGATTTCTTTTTCCTCAAAAAACTAAGCCTCCAACAATACAATACGAGTATTGTAGCACAGAATACCAGAATACAGTTTCCAATTTTTCTGGAGTGAGATCTATAAATATAATAGCATTGGCCACATTAATTAGATATACATTTATTTTCAGTTGATTATTTCCAAATTCTTGTCTTTAAAAATTTCCTGATCTCCTCAGACTTCTAACAGATGTCTAGAAAGTGTATGTTCATCTAGTCTTAAGCTTCCAATTGCCACTTTGAAGATAATGTTGTTTTCCCTTAAAACTGTTTGCAACTCAGGGTACTTAGAAATATTAGTAATTTGTTGTGATAATTTTCATTATATTTAAGATACAATGAGCAGCCATATTTTTTTTTCTGGATTTTTGTTTTTTTGTATTGGAGCTAGTAAAGCTTTAATTTTTTAGATTTTTATTATAGTAAAGTTGGAACAAAATCAGTAATTGAATTCAATTGATCATCTCAGTCTTCACAAAATACATCCTAAATAAGCACCAGCCTTTAAATAATCAACAAATGTTATTCCACCAAAGATATTGGTCAAGCCAGGGTTGCAGTTCTTTAGCGAAGGAGACGGTGGTTTTTTTTGTAAATGTATTTATTTATTTATTATTTATGTTTGGCTGCGTTGGGTCTTCATTGCTGCACGTAGGCTTTCTCTAGTTGCGGCGAGCGGGGGCTACTCTTTGTTGCGGTGCACGAGCTTCTCATTGCATTGGCTTCTCTAGTTGCAGAGCACAGCCTCTAGGTGCTCGGGCTTCAGTAGTTGTGGCATGTGGGCTCAGTAGTTGTGGCTCGCGGGCTCTAGAGCGCAGGCTCAGTAGTTGTGGCGCACGGGCTTAGTTGCTCCGCGGCATGTGGGATCTCCCCAGACCAGGGCTCGAACCCATGTCCCCTGCACTGGCAGGTGGATTCGTAACCACTGTGCCACCAGGGAAGTCCCAGAGAGGTTTAAAATAAAGTTATAGTCACATCCTGTATTTTCTTCGTATATAAATTATACTTGAACCTCTCAGAACATTTTTCTCGTACTTTACTCAAGTACTATAAATTTTGCAAATAATTTAAAATGTGTTTGCAGTAAATCAAATGTCTTGCCCTTTCAGGACATTTTTAAAGGTCTGCCAAAATAAAATGACAATGTATTAGAGAACTCACAAGTGTTACAGTGACAGAAAAGCTTAACACACACTGTCTCAATTAATAAGGAACTTCCTTTGCCCATGTGTATTAGTTTGCAAGGGCTACCATAACAAAGTACCGCAGACTGGGTGACTTAAACAATAGCAATTTATTTTATCACAGTTCTGGAGGCAAGAAATCCAAGATTAAGGTGCCGACAGGGTTGGTTGGGTACATTCTGAGATGTTTCCTATACTTGTGGAGGCCATATGCTCCCTCTTCTCTCTCCTTCTGTCTTCATGCTTTTCCCTCTCTGTGTACACTAATCCCTTCTTTTCCCTCTCTGTGTATACTAATCTCTTCTTTTACAGACACCAGTCATATTGGATTAGGACCCACCCTAGTGACCTCTTTTTACCTTAACCACCTCTTTTATTAATTTATTTTGGTCAAGCCACGTGGCTTGTGGGATTTTAGTTCCTCAACTAGGGGTCAGCCTGGGCCCTTGGCAGTACTAACCCCTTGACCACCAGGGGATTACCTACCTTAACCACCTCTTTAAAGGACCTATCTCCAAATTCACTTACGTTCTGAGGTACTGGGGGTTAACTTCATCATAATGAATTTGGGGGGGAACACAGTTCAGCTCATACCAGAAGGTATGAGACTTTCACAGATACTTAGGCCTCCTATCTTTCAATGTTGTTAAATTTTTCTGCTTCATTTTTTTTCCTTAATCAGACTTGACAAATAATTTTTCATTTTTTAGTCTTAAAAAAAAAAACAACAGCTTTGGTTTTTACTGATTTACTCTACTGTGATGTTTAAAGAAGTTAGTTGATGCCTCTATAACTAATTACTATGCCTTCCCAAATCCACTGTTCTTTCTGAGAAGAGAGAACCTAGAGGTAACCACTATTGGAACTTGGTGTTTATCATTCCTGAACATATTATGTCCTTTTATTACTACATATTGTCTATCAACAAAATATATATACTATTGATTATAGATTTTTAAGCTTTATACAGATTACTTTTCCACATAATAATCAAATTTTTAATTTTTACTCTGTTGACCATATACTGTAGGGTTTTTTTAAAATTAATTTATTTATTTTTGGCTGCATTGGGTCTCTGTTGCTGTGTGCGGGCTTTCTCTAGTTGCAGCAAGCGGGGGCTACTCTTCGTTGCGGTGTGCAGGCTTCTCATTGTGGTAGCTTCTCTTGTTGCGGAGCACAGGCTCTAGGTGTGCAGGCTTCAGTAGTTGTGGCAGGCGGGCTCAGTAGTTATGGCTCACGGGCTCTAGAGCACAGCCTCAGTAGTTGTGGTGCACGGGCTTAGTTGCTCCGCGGCACGTGGGATCTTCCCGGACCAGGGCTTGATCCTATGTCCCCTGCACTGGGAGGTGGATTCTTAACCACTGTGCTACCAGGGAAGTCCTAAACTGTAGTCTTACTTCATTTTAACTGCAGTTATACCATCATTTATTTTTAGAGTTACTTCAGTAACCTTTGATTACTCACTTACTGCCTTCAATGATTATGCATTTATTGAGTCTTTCTATTTCTTTTTTAAGCCAACTATCATAAAGTTGGTTATAGTACTCTCTTAATAGTTTAAGAAACTCAACTACATTTATAACTGGCACGTACTTTTTTTCTAACAATTTTTTTTATTTTTCTTTTTTACCATTATCAATTTCTGATCAGTTGATTAGCATTTTTCCCTTTCTGAGAGAAATTTTGGTATTCTTGTCCCTCTAATCTTTTTTCATTATCTGTATCATTAATTTCTGCCCTTATATTTATTATTTCACTCCTTTTACTCTCTCAATATTTATTCTGCTTTTTCTTTTTCTAGTTTCTTAAGGAGAATATTTAAACTAACTTATTTCCAATATTTTAAATTAATGCATTAAAGTAATACATTTATTTATGTTTAGTTGTATTCCCTGAGTTTTGATATGTGGTGCTTTCATTGCTGTTCATTTATAAATATTTTATAACTTCCATTATGAATTATATAGGCGTACAACTTGATTTTTCAATCCCTCAAATTTTTGTTTTTGTTTTTGTTTCACTACATTTCCAATGCCAATTTTAAATTTAATTGCAGTATTATCAGATAACTGGTGTTTTTAGTATTTGTTCCTTGAAATTTATTGAAACTTCCTTTATATCTCAATGCCTGTCATACTTTTGTATTTCATGTATATTTAAAATATATATATGCGTATATCATTTCTGTAGTGTAAGAATTTTGTATATATCTAATGATTTAGCTTATTAGTTTTGTTGTTAGAATCTTTTCTGGTTTTTTCTTAATCAATTCATTTATGATAGAGTATGTTAAAATCTCAAATAAAATCTTGGATAGGCACGCGGAAGCTTATAACAGTCACAATTTTCCTGTTTTCCGCAGTGGCTGCACCAATTTGCATTCCCACCAACAATGCACAAGTGTTCCGTTTTCCCCACATCCTTGCCAACACTGTTGTTTCTAGTCTTTTTGATAATAGCCAGTCTAACAGGTATGAGTTGTTATCTCATTGTGGTTTTGATCTGCACTTCCCTGATGATTACTGATGTTTAGCATCTTTTCATGTACCTATTGGCTATCTGTATGTCTTTTTAAAAAAAATTTTTATCTTATATTGGGGTATAGTTGATTAACAGTGTTGTATTAGTTACAGGTGTACAGCAAAGTGATTCAGTTATATATATACATAGATCTATTCTTATTCAGTTTCTTTTCCCATTTATGTTATTACAGAATATTGAGCTGAGTTCCCTGTGCTATACAGTAGGTCCTTGTTGGTTATCTATTTTAAATATAACAGTGTGTACAGATGAATGGATAAAGAAGAAGTGGTACATATATACAATGGAATATTACTCAGCCATTAAAAAGAATGAAATAATGCCATTTGCAGCAACATGGATGGACCTGGAGATTATCATACTAAGTGAAGTAAGACAGACAGAGAAAGACAAATATCATGTGATATCGCTTATATGCAGAATCTGAAAAAAATGATACAAATGAACTTATTTACAAAACAGAAACAGACTCATTGACTTAGAGAATGAGCTTATGGTTACCAGGGGGAAGAGTGAGGGGAGGGATAGATTGGGAGTTTGGGATTGACATGTACACACTGTTTGTCTTCTTTGGAAAAAAGTCTGTTTAGATTTTCTGCCCATTTTTAAACTAGATTGTTTTTCTGATAGTTATATGAGTTCTTTATATATTTTGGATATTAGCCTCATATGAGATATATGATTTGCAAGTATTTTCTCCCATTCAGTAGGTTGCCTTTGCATTTTGTTGATGATTTCCTTTACTGTGCAGAAGCTTTTTAGTTTGATATCATTCCACTTGTTTATTGTTGCTTTTGCTTTTAGTGTCATATTCAAAGAAATCATCACTAAGACCTATGTCAAGGAGCTTTCTGTCTGTGTTTTCTTGTAGGAGTTTTATGGCTTCAGGTATTATATTTACGTCTTAATCCATTTTGAGTTATTTTCTGTGTATTATGTAAGATAATGGACAAGTGTTTTTTTGGTTGTTTGTTTTGTTTTGTTTTGCATGTGGCGGTCCAGTTTTCCCCAAACCATTTATTGAAGAGACTATCCTTCCCCCATTGTATATTCTTGACTCCTTTGTCATAAATTATTTGACCATATGTGTGGTTTTATTTATGGGGTCTCTATTCTGTTCCATTGATTTTTGTGTCTATTTTTATGCCAATGCCTGCTGTTTTAATTACTGTAGTTTTGTAATACAGTTTGAAATTAGGGAGCATAATTTCATAAACAAGATGAAAAGACAACCCTCAGAATGGGAGAAAATATTTGCAAATGAAGCAACTGACAAAGGATTAATCTCCAAAATTCACAAGCAGCCCATGCAGCTCAATATCCAAAAAACAAACAACCCAATCCAAAAATGGGCAGAAGACCTAAATAGACATTTCCCCAAAGAAGATATACAGATAGCCAACAAACACATGAAAGGATGCTCAACATCACTAATCATTAGAGAAATGCAAATCAAAACTACAGTGAGGTATCACCTCACACCAGTCAGAATGGCCATCATCAAAAAATCTACAAACAATAAATGCTGGAGAGGCTGTGGAGGAAAGGGAACCCTCTTGCACTGTTGGTGGGAATGTAAATTGATACAGCCACTGTGGAGAACAGTATGGAGGTTCCTTAAAAAACTAAAAATAGAATTGCCCTATGACCCAGCAATCCCACTACTGGGCATATACCCAGAGAAAACCAAAACTCAAAAAGACACATGCACCCCAATGTTCATTACAAGACTATTTACAATAGCCAGGTCATGGAAGCAACCTAAATGCCCATCGACAGATGAATGGATAAAGAAGATGTGGTACATATATACAATGGAATATTACTCAGCCATAAAAAGAAACGAAATTGGATCATTTGTAGAGACGTGGGTGCATCTATAGACTGTCATACAGAGTGAAGTAATTCAGAAAGAGAAAAACAAATATCATATATTAACGCATATATGTGGAACCTAGAAAAATGGTACAGATGAACTGGTTTGCAGGGCAGAAATTGAGACACAGATGTAGAGAACAAACATATGGACACCAAGGGGGGAAAGCGGCAGGCTGTGTGTGTGTGATGAATTGGGAGATTGGGATTGACATGTATACACTCGTGTATAAAATTGATGACTAATAAGAACCTGCTGTATAAAAAAATAAATAAAATTCAAAACTTAAAAAAAAAGCACACCATTTTATGGTGGACTTAGTGGGAGAAGAAGCTGATATATGATCTTGAGACATGAAAGTAAAAGCTTGCTAATTATAATGACTAATAAGAACCTGCTGAATAAAAAAATAAAATAAACTTCAAAAAAATGCTTCCAGCTTTTTTGTTTTTCTTTCTTGAGATCGATAGTGATTTATAAAAAGGATTACTTAGGGGTTTATCCTGGGGACACATATCACTCCCCTCTGCTGCTCATTATAAACAGACTTGATTGAATTAGTTTAATGGCATTGTAAAGTTATCTACCCTGGTGGTCATCCTCTCCTGATCTTTTAAATAATTGTTTTACTCTAAAGTTGGGAAAGCCATGGAATTGCTCATACCTCAAAGTTGATTTTCTTCTGTCCTCTTTTAGATAATATTTGGTCTTATTTATTTTTTTCTTTACTTCATTTCGTAACTGTCATTTTATGATCTGGGATCTGGAGTAGAGAGTGGTCCATTTTCTCGGCCATCTTGATTCAATTCTCCCACCTTTTTTTCTTTTTCTTAAGAAAAGTATCTTTTTCTACCTATCTAATGTAAGGCATCTGTATCTGTTAAGTGTTTTGTTGTTGTTTTTTTTTTCCTTTGAGGAGGAGGAGAGCTTAGAGAACAGAGTAATCATTTAAACAGTGATTCTGGTCATTTGGAAGATCAGAATTGCTTATATCCTATCATGTTTTCTTCATGCTTATCCTGTGAATTATCTCCATTTTCTTTTTTTTTTAATATCTTTATTGGAGTATAATTTCTTTACAATGGTGTGTTAGTTTCTGCTTTATAACAAAGTAAATCAGCTATACATATACATATATCCCCATGTCTCTTCCGTCTTGCATCTCCTTCCCTCCCACCCTCCCTATCCCACTCCTCTAGGTGGTCACAAAGCACCAAGCTGATTTCCCTGTGCTATGCGGCTGCTTCCCACTAGCTATCGGTTTTACATTTGGTAGTGTATGTAAGTCCATGCCACTCTCTCACTTTGTCCCAGCTTATCCTTCCCCCTCCCTGTGTTCTCAAGTCCATTCTCTAGTAGGTCTACGTCTTTATTCCCATCCTGCCCCTAGGTTCTTTATAACCATTTTTTTGGTTTGTTTTTAGATTCCATATATATGTGTTAGCATACGGTATTCGTTTTCCTCTTTCTGACTTACTTCACTCTGTATGACAGACTCTAGGTCCATCCACCTCACTACAAGTAACTCAATTTTGTTTCTTTTTTTGGCCGAGTAATATTCCATTGTATATATGTGCCACATCTTCTTTATCCATTCATCTATGGATGAACACTTAGGTTGCTTCCATGTCCTGGCTATTGTAAATAGAGCCACAGTGAACATTGTGGTACATGACTCTTTTTGAATTATGGTTTGTTTTCTCAGGGTATATGTCCACTAGTGAGATTGCTGGGTCGTATGGTAGTTCTATTTTCAGTTTTTTTAGGAACCTCCGTACTGTTCTCCATAGTGGCTGTATCAATTTACATTCCCACCAACAGTGCAAGAGGGTTCCCTTTTCTCCACAGCCTCTCCAGCATTTATTGTTTGTAGATTTTTTTTTTTTTTTTTTTTTGTGATACACAGGCCTCTCACTGTTGTGGCCTCTCTCATTGTGGAGCACGGGCTCTGGACACGCAGGCTCAGTGGCCGTGGCTCACGGGCCCAGCCACTCCATGCCATGTGGGATCTTCCTGGACCGGGGCACGAACCCGCGTCCCCTGCATTGGCAGGCGGACTCTCAACCACTGCGCCACCAGGGAAGCCCTGTTTGTAGATTTTTTGATGATGGCCATTCTGACTGGTGTGAGGTGATACCTCATTGTAGTTTTGATTTGCATTTCTCTAACGATTAGTGATGTTGAGCATCCTTTCGTGTGTTTGTTGTCAATCTGTATATCTTCTTTGGGGAAATGTCTATTTAGGTCTTCTGCCCATTTTTGGATTGGGTTGTTTGTTTTTTGGATATTGAGCTGCATGAGCTGCTTGTAAATTTTGGAGATTAATCCTTTGTCAGTTGCTTCATTTGCAAATATTTTCTCCCATTCTGAGGGTTGTCTTTTCGTCTTGTTTATGGTTTCATTTGCTGTGCAAAAGCTTCTAAGTTTCATTAGGGCCCATTTCTTTATTTTTGTTTTTATTTTCATTACTCCAGGAGGCGGGTCCAAAAAGATCTTGCTGTGGTTTATGTCAGAGTGTTATTTCTATGTTTTCCTCTAAGAGTTGTATAGTGTCTGGTCTTACATTTAGGTCTTTAATCCATATTGAGTTTATTTTTGTGTATGGTGTTAGAGAGTGTTCTAATTTCATTATTTTACATGTAACTGTCCACTTTTCCCAGCACCACTTAATGAAGAGGCTGTCTTTTCTCCATTGTATATTCTTGCCTCCTTTATCAAAGGTAAGGTGACCATATGTGCGTGGGTTTATCTCTGGGCTTTCTATCCTGTTCCATTGATCTATATTTCTGTTTTTGTGCCAGTACCATACTGTCTTGATGACTGTAGCTTTGTAGTATAGTCTGAAGTCAGGGAGCCTGATTCCTCCAGCTCCGTTTTTCTTTCTCAAGATTGCTTTGGCTATTCAGGGTCTTTTGTGTTTCCATACAAATTGTGAAATTTTTTGTCCTAGTTCTGTGAAAAATGCCATTGGTAGTTTGATAGAGATTGCATTGAATCTGTAGATTGCTTTAGGTTGTACAGTCATTTTCACAGTGTTGATTCTTCCAATCCAGGAACATGGTATATGTCTCCATCTGTTTGTATCATCTTTAATTTCTTTCATCAGTGTCTTATAGTTTTCTGCATACAGGTCTTTTGTCTGCTTAGGTAGGTTTATTCCTAGTTATTTTATTCTTTTTGTTGCAATCCTAAATGGGAGTGTTTCCTCATTTTCTCTTTAAGATTTTTCGTCATTAGTGTATAGGAATTCAAGAGATTTCTGTGCATTAATTTTGTATCCTTCTATTTTACCAAATTTATTGATTAGCTCTAGTAGTTTTCTGGTAGCATCTTTAGGATTCTCTTTGTATAGTGTCATGTTATCGGCAAACAGTGATATCTGCAAGCATTACTTCTTCTTTTCTGATTTTTGATAATCCATTTTGATTCTTACAATGACTGAGGTCACAGTGAATAATAATTTGTTAAAGATAGGTGGTTTTTAAAAGAATTTTTCATCAGTAATTAATTAGAAAATGTAGTAAAATAACCATCTCTAGAGACTGCAATGTTATTTATGTTTTAGGTATAAATTTAATTTTAGACTTTAAAATCTAATGTTTGAAAGTGTGCTTAATATTTTATATTCTAAACAGAAATAATTACCACTATAAAACATGTAAGTCAGCCACCTTTCATGAGATAAACTATTTAGACTACCTTTCCTAAATATTTTAGTACCCACAAATGATGTATATTTCCATTAATTAATTACTGAATGTTTCAACAAATGTTATTCTCTGTTGCTGGGGTCGTGTGAAATGTTGTTACTGCTGTTTCTCATGTGTTCAGCTCAGATCAAGTTAATCATATCTAAAAATCTTGTAGTATTACCAAGTCTGGAAAAAGCATTTCTCTAAACAGCCGGAAAGCTTCTCTCTCTGTTGATGGATGTTTGATAGAAGCTGAGTGATGTTGTTTCAACCCAGTGTATTCTGTATAATTAAGCAATTGATGTCCTTTAGTCCATTAAGCAATTTCAGCCACCCTCCCCAACACTACTTTGAATTCATATTTTATTGGTTATTCTGATCACTTTTTAAATCTCATTAGTTGGAGTTGAGAGGCAGCATTAGTGAAAATTTTGAATTATAAAAGAAAAAACATTCTGGAAAAATGTACTTATATTGCTTAATACATATAGTTATTTGAAGTCAAACTGCCCAGGAAATACCTTCTTTAATGAAAAGAAGAATTATAATTTCACAGTATCTTTTTAAAGGATAATGTTGGCCTGTATTTACAGTCTGTTTACATGTATGTACTTAACAAGCACATCTGAAATTCTTGCAAACAGTTTGGTCTTTCAATTGTATAAATATTCCCCTTGAAAACAATTTGCACTATTTTTCTTGTTATTCTTAAGAGAGAGACTTCAGTTTAGCCCCTATCATAAGCAGAAACATATCTCCAATTAAAATAGATTCATAACCTTGGACCATTAGGCAGAAAGAACAATTTCCGACTTCTTCTGTGGTTGTCCAGGGCCTCTTGCACCTTTGAAGTATATTGATGGTGGTGGTAAGATGTAGGGGTGATCCTAGCAATAACAAACATTAGCACAACAAACCAGTATGCTATAGTTTTAACCAGATGGAAGGAAATAAAGCCATAGCACTATTGGCAGTGGAGCAGAGGAGGAGGAAAGACTGGATGCTATTGCTTTGTCTGGTGGGGGAACAGTTTTTATTTAATACTCTTTTTATAATACTTACTAGTTCTATTTCTTTAACCCCATATTTCTGTTTCATTGGGTGACCAAGTCTGAGTTTACGCAAATGAAGTTTCACTCAGCAGTTAAGCCTCCATCGAACCTTGGTGGTTAGCACTATCCTGGTTTTCATAAGAGTCCTGGTCATTTTCACATCAAAATATTTTAGAGATGTGAATCTCCCTCCATAACTTCATATTTCAAATGAATACCATCATTCTAAGATCTATTGTGCAAAATTCATAACTTGGTACACAATTTCTCCACTACCCAATACTGAATTTGTCATCAGCTTGACCCAGGTAATTCATTTTTACCTGAATCCATTTTTTTCTTCAATTTCTGAAGAAACTGAATAATGATGGCACTAAGTTTTCCATATTCCCAAAATGGAACCAGTATTATAAAAAGAGTATTAAATAATAAGTGCTCCCCTACCAGACAAACCAATAGCATCAGTCTTTCCTCTTCTGCTCCATGTTCAACGGTGCTTTTGAAAAAATTTTTTCACAAGAAGTGTCCAAGAGGTGATGAGACAGGTCATGGCAAGATAAAGAATGATCATCGACAATAACAACCATGTTGTATCAGCCAGGTGCCGTGTGGCAGTATGACACTATCCTGAAAGACATCCCTGTGCTCACATTTCTTAGTGGGCTTCCCAAAGAAATGAACCCCCTCAAATTAAGACCCTAACACAAAGGGATTCCAGAGACTACTGGGAAAGCAAGTGGCTTAGAAAAGTCCTGCTACTCTTATCAGTATAGGGTTGGGGGGTGCATTTATATGAATCTTGATGCATGTGCTTTCTGTAGAAAGAGATGAGGAAGTCAGTGGATAAGAAAATGGATTTTATTTTTTCCAACCAAAGAAGTACTAAAGATTTTGGGTAGAACTTTTTTTCAGGTAAAATGGTTAATTTAGATAAAACATCTCCATATGTTTCAGGGTATACGTTTAAGGAAAATGTGCTAGAGACACAGAATAGCCAAATGGCTAAAAAGTCAGGCTCTCCTTTACTACTTCTCATGTGACTTTGGCAGTGTTATATAACATTTTTGACCCTTGGTTTCCTCTCATGCATAAATCGTGAGTAAAAATAATACTATATACCTCATAAGATTGTTGTGAAGATTAACTGTGTTTAACATAGTACCTAAAAATAACAAACATTTAGTAAATGTTGTTGTTGAAGCATTCTAGTCAACATGACAGTGATCTGTTAATGCTTTTAAATTGCTATTTAGCATGTGTCTGTACCTAAGTCTGATGTAGGCTAAATTTATGTTTGTTATGGACTCTTCTAGATTTATCTCTGCAATCACAAAATCTGATAGAAGAAGTAATTTTATGTTCTGTATAATTGGCAAGTATTCTAATGTAGAAAACGGTACATAACTTACTCAAGACTAACAGTTATTATGAGTGTCAGTTACCCCATTTGTATCTCTGAACTACTTGGTACGATACAATAAGCAAATGATGTTTTAACATATGATGAGTTGACATGTTAATTCAGGTGATATGTACACATTGAAGATTTTTAATTTTACAATGACAAAATATAGACAAAGTATTTGAAATGCTGTGAGCCCCATCCTGTTATTTAAACCTCTTTCTTCATATCTCAAAGCCATATTCTATTCTGTCTTTGAGGTATTTAGAGTATATGGGTAAAGAAGAGGGGAAAATAAAGTACTGAGACATTGAAGATGTTACAGTTTTGATAATTCATGGTATCTTTAGTGTACATAGAAGACCTACCCATCCATTTGTAAGTATTTGTCATGTACCTCAAATTTGTGATCTCTGATAAACATAGCCTTTAGCATACACTGTACGGCTCTGGGAACATTGCAGTCAAAAGGGCCTGCATTCCGGGAAAGTTTAGCTTTGTACTTCAGTAAAAGGCCTCTCAAACCACCTGATAAGGGACATGGGTAGTCAAAATCCATCATCATAATTAAAGAGTTATAAGTACTCCTGATTTGTCAAGTAATTGCACATCTGACTTGGAAAATGGGTGTCATTATTATTTAGAATAGTTTTACATGAATTTTTAAAAAACAGGTGCTGCTAATGAAATACATACCTGATTCACTAATTTCCATTGTAACAGACTGGTATTGACCTGTTCTATTAGTTAAAATATAAATATTATCATCATGTTTCAGTGGTAGTACCATAATTATTTAGATCAGCAAGTGTTTTTCATTATATTTAGTAGAATTTCAAATGTTTAAAGTGGCAGAGCTCTCAACTGAGTAAACTGGGGAATTATAGACATCACTCAGGCTTGTTACATGAAGGAAAGCCATAAATGATGGCAGTACGGCTGGGATTTTCTACTTGCATACCAGTGCATGCATATCCTCCTTCATTTAACAAATATTTATGGTGCACTTGGTATGTGTCGAGCCCCATGCCCTCAGGAAGCATACAGTCCAGTGGGAAAGACAGGCCCTGAAGCAGGTAATAATAATTAATTGCAAAGTAATGTTAAGATAAATTATTTTGATGCAGAGAGGAGCATTTTGGAACCTATATTTTTTTCTTGACTCCTTTCCTGTGGTGGGACAAAATTATTACCAAATCTTGCCACTTTTCTCTCTAGAGCATCTTTTCCAATGAAACTGTGACCTATTTGTACTTTATGACTTTTGTCTTAATTAGCAAAGCTTATTTTCATTTAAAAGATCTGCCATTTCCTTGAAGGGAACAAAGGTCTTCAATAGTTTTGTCCTGTGAAGTCATTTTAACACTTGTCACAGTACTCTGTCTTTCTAAAAATGGCTCTAAATTCATTTCCTCAAGTATTCACAGGCCATGTTTACACTTTATGTTCAGGTGGGTCAGTTACACGGAAACAAGCTTTGTTGTACAGTCTGGTTGCTCCCTGACCTCTGTCAGCAGTCTCATTATGTAGCTTTAAGCATTATTTTGGGAACTGGACCTTCATCTATGGTGGCAGAAAATCTTTATAGTTAATATCATTTTGCCCATGGTGTTCCAATATAAAAATAGCTCTTGATATACTGCATGAGCCGGGTTTTGTCAGTTTCTTGATCAACCATACCTATTCTACTCACAAGGGTACCACATCTGTTATACCTGTTCTCAGCTTTTAGGGAGGAATCTTCATCATTCTTATTTTAAGATGTTATAGACATTCTATATCTATAGAGATGTTTAAAAAAATTGCATTACTAGTTGCTCTGAGCCTGCAAATCTCTACATGATTATCCTACTTTCGAAGTATTGTCGTTGGAATATAGTAATAGATAATTTAAAAATAAGTAAATATGCCAGCTGCTGGGTCCCAGTGACACACTGTGACGCACTCCTCTCTTAAAAGGAGGAAGCTGGCAGCTCTTCTAGAAATCAGATCATGTCACTGGGCCAAGAATTGGCTTTGATAAATTCTTTATTCATTGGGGACTGTGGATGAACAGCTGCCTTTTGAATGTAGCCAAAGGAAATTTGCTGACAAGCATAAATATGAATAGGGCAATAAAGCTTTCAAACAACAACAACAAAAGAATGTTACGCAAAACCTAAGAAGACTCAAAACCAATTTCCTCTATCTCTTTCTATATCCCTTACCATAATTCTTCTATAGTTGCCATGCCCATAAACAACGTCAGATCAAAAATGAAAAATTACCTATTTAAACTTGTACTAGGTGAATTAAAAACCAATTAACTTTTAATTTTTTTTTCCATGTTCTTGGAAGATCTAAGTTATCAATGTGAAGCACCCTACTTTGGTGATAGCTTTTTAAAAACTTCAAGTATACACAGTAACAGGAGACAGGATGTTCAGTGGCACTTTCAGCTGAAACGTGTTTATTCAAGAGCTCTTGCCTCCGAAAAGGATTTTTAAAGGTACATTTTATTGTCTTGCTTAACATCAGTACATGTCACCTGTTGGGTTTTTTTTGGTTACAAAAGATTTCTTGTTCTTGTTCAAAGCTGACCTCTGGCTGTCTTAGTAAAAAGAGTTTCTTTCAAACTTCCCTTTTCCCCTCCCTTTCTTCCATCAAGCTTTTTACATGTTTGTTCTCTAGTATTAATGGGAATTACATGTATAAATTACACATGAAGTGCAACTACTTCTTTGTGTCATTTCTCTGAAAGAATCTTAATCTCCATTTAATGGCCACCAAATATAAGACCAAAATAGACTTCTGCCTTTAGAGAAAAATGAGATGCCACCATTAAAAAAAAAACAAAAACGTTCAATTTATTCTTAGGAAATGAATGGATTTCCCACTAGTCAAACCTGGCTGGGTGGCTTAGTGCTATTTACACCACATTAGGGTTAGGCCAGGACAGCTCAAAACAGGAAAGGTCTGTATGAGTGAGTTCAGGTGGATTCAGGGCCAGTAAAAAATAGGAACATGGATATTAGGGGATGACCAGAGGAGGGGAGTTTAGTAACATGCTGTAAATATTAATTCTGGTCTCTTTCTTCATGACCAAAAGTTAAATTTGGATTTGGTGTTCTTTTGATTTTGTTTTAAGTATGCTTATTCACAATTTTCTCATTAGATTTAAGTGGAATAGAACTTAATTTAATTTTCTCCAGAGGCATCTTAGAACTTGTCACATTTAGTGTCTGACTAATTCCATGATTAAGAAGGCTAAGAACTTTCTAGCTGGAAAAAAGAAAAAGGAGTCCCATCTTTCCAGTCCTATTTGTTTTCACGCAGTGCTCTAGGATGCCACCCTTGGCTGCATGCCCTTGCTTTCAACAAGGTTGAGTAAATGCAACCTGTAACTCAAACTATAGGAAGAAGATGGTTGAAAGCAGGGGAGCTGTTGTCCTGAGTGTGTTTTCTTTCATAAACTTGGATTTTTCAAGAAATACTTGAGAATCCTTCACATTTATATTGACCTCAGCCCCCTCCCCCCACCCCGGACTCCCTTATTCATTAAATCTCAATGGAGAACTTTATTATAGAAAATTAACTTTGGATTTTGCCAAAGATGTAAAATTTCTCCTTAGGTTTTTGAAAGGCTCCGGTTTTCATCTGAGTGTGACTAAATTCATGGTATTTGGAGAGGAGAAACAGTGATGTGCAGCACAGAAGAAGGATGAGTAAAACAGATTAGGTCAGTGAAGGCTTGCCTGAGTAGGTCTTATCAGTAGGATACTTTCAGTTGCAGCGAAAGGAAGATAGACTCAATCTGGCTTAAACAAAAGGAAAAGGATTTCCATTGACTCATGTCACCCAAAAGGCCAGCAAAGGTCTGTTGTCAGGAATCTGCTTTTGTCTCTTTTCCATTTTCTTTTGTGTTTCTCAGGCACATTTCTGCCAAGTGGTGGCAATGATAACCACCAATATCCCCCATCTGTCTTTCTACCAGCTGTACAATCCCAATGGTAAGGCGCCTCTCTCCTAAAAGTCATAACAGAAGTTCCCTGGAGACTCCTCCTTAATTCAGTCAGCTGTAGTTCTGGGAGCCAGTCACTGTAGCCAAGAGGATGTTGTTTTATGAATGGCCAGGTCTGGGTCATGTACTTACCCCTGAGCCCCTTGGCAAGATGCCAGGCAGACAGAGGAGGAGCAGGAAGGAACAGAGTAGAATTAAGAAGGACATATTATAGCGAACGGCATGTGGTGAGTGACTCGACTAGAAGTAGATGCAGTAGCCACATTATGACCAGTCTTTCATGTTAGCTAAGGATTTTGCACATCATTATAAATCTCTCATTGAAGGGTGTACAGGGATATGACATTACTAGATTTATATTTTAGTAAGATCACTCTGGCAATATGAAGAGAATAGGTAGGTAGGTAGATAGATAGATAGATAAGGGTAGGGTTATACATATAGGGGTAGTGATATGGAAGTTATGATATTTTATTCCTCAGTTCCAAAATATAATCTTATGTACCTCCAAACCCCCTACCTTTATTTGGCAATCAGGCCTAGATATGAAATATGAAATAATAAGAGCATAAACAGAGGTAGAAACAATACCAATAGGTTAAGGGATCGGATGCGAGTGTATATGAACAAAGAATCAACAGGAATTACTAACTCATTTAAGAGGGAGAAAGAGGAAAGTGACATTTATTTAGACCGTGACTATGAAAACTGTGGTGACATTTAGAGAAAAAAATAATTTTGGTGTCAGGTAGATGATTACTTATACAAATTGCGTCCTAAAGACAATTAGAACATAAGCTGAAATGGCAAAACTGTGGTTTAGAAGAGCAGTTGCAGTTTATAGAGGGTGATTTAGATCATGCATATGGAGATTCAGTTCACACAGAATGGATGAAAGAAAAAAAAAGACTTACAAAGAGAAAAAAAGGTCAAGAATAAGACCTTGAAAAATACCAACATGTAGCAGTGGGGAGAAATAGGAAGAAGAGACCAAAAAGACATGAAAATATTGATCTGAGAAGTAGGTAAACCTCGAGTAAAAAAATGTAAAGAAAAGGTTTTAAGAAAGAAAGGGTCATATAAAATACCTCACTAAAGTTAAAGATGAAGATTGAGGAAAAGGAAAGGACATTACATTTAGCAATTAGGTCACCACTGATATTTGAGAGACCATTTCAAGCCAAAGTACATGAGTTAAATAGGTGTTAAGAAAGTGGAAACGTCACGTACTGTCTATTCTTTCAGGAAGTTTTCTGGTGAGAAGAAGTCTCTAAAGCTCTGTCATTGGACTTCTTTCAAGGGACCTAATCTACTCCCATAATTTCAACCATGACAATTTTCACATCCTTCAGTCTAGCCCAGAGTCTCTCCAAATCCAACCTATTACCTATCACCACATTAATTTTCTTAGAATTCTTTTAGATCACATCACCTCTTTCTCAGGTATCCTCAGTGGCTTCCCATGAATAAATGTACAAAGCCAGGTGGTAAAGCCTGGATTCAAGTCATCTAACCAGAGCAAATCTAACTTTGAAATGTTAATTTCTCACCAGTCCCCTGGGTGAACATTATGGTCTTCTACATGCTCCCAGTATTCCAGCCAAATTAAAATTCATGCCGTTTCCTGATTATGTCCTGTGTTCTCCAGTCCAACTAGTCGAGAATATATCCAGTGCTCCCTTTTTAGAAACTTTCATCCATTTATTTTTTCGTTCTTTCAAGATTTATTCAGAGATAAATAAGACACAGTTGCTGACAAGGTGAGACATTGTATTAGTATTTTTGTTCTTCCTTCCCTACTAGATCTTGCTTTGTGGTCTGGCTTTACAATAAGTTCTGATATGGCATCTTCCATGTTATCTGTTTAACAAGGAAGGATATAGTATCCTCCCCAGAAATATCAATTTATTTCTCTTTCCTTTATTCACAAAAAAGGTGTTCCCTGTACTTCCTTACCTTTATTCATGTGTTTGTACTCATGTTTATGGCAATATACGTATATACAAATAAGTATAAGTATAATGGAACATATTGCTACTCCCTGACCCCTTCATTAGATTCGGTTTCTAAAATAATTCTTACTATTCCATTATCCCACTCCAGCCATGATTTTTGAGTCTAATTTCTCTTATAAGACTTACTTCAAAATAAGCTATGTCTTGCAGAAAGCTTTCCCTAATTTCCCTCCCAAGTCTTTTCTTCTTTCTCTAAACTCCCACTGTAATTTATCTGCATCTTTTTGGATACCAATCCTGTTCCATTAATATAATTTTATATATTTGGTGCCTCTTTTCCTAAAATAGAACTTTGTTGGGTGTAAAGCCATTTCTTTCTTCTCTGAATGAGAGAAGAGACTGAGTATCTGTTGAATAAGTGAGTCTCATTGATAAAACTTAGGACATAGTTTTTATCTCCATCTGTTCACCTCTGAAGTTCACAGTGACCATCACCAGTACTCTCCATAATGATATGTAGATGTCCATGACTATTTATATAGTCCTTTACCTTTCCATGGGTTACTTTCTCCTATAAACTATTTCACTCACCCTGAACAGTGATTCACATAGTATCTTATTTGAAACTTTTTTTCCACTTACCCACATTTCAGGTCAAAATCCTCTTTGGCATTCTGATAAAAATCCCACCAAATTTTTCTTCCTAGTAATGATGAGATAAATTTCTTTCCCTGCCAGAAGCCCATTTTGGCTTCATGTCCTTAGTTTAGAAAACTAACTTCATTTTGTCCTATATCAGCTATATAGCTATTTTTTCACTTCCCATATCCCCCTTTCTATTTAAATGTCCTGACCTTCAACTAAAAGAAGAAATGAAAACTCTATCTGCCAAGGCCTTCAGCTTCCTATCTTGGGCTTTGGAGTCACTATACATATATTCCATTTTTTTTCTCACTATTTTATTCATGGCCAAGTGAATCAGAAATAATAAATACTGGCCAGTGGATTTGATAAGCCTTGTCAGGTCACATATCTCATATTTGCTACAGGGAAACAGTATACTTTCTAATTTGTCATGTCAGGCCTATATAGAAGAAAATCACCAATCACAAATACCCAACTCTTCTTCCTGAGGTCAAGTGCTGAATTCCTCAAACCTGCTATTGCCTATGAATGTCCCTTATTGCTCTGTAAAACAATGTCTTTTCCAATTTTTTTGACCATGACCTTCCATAAGAAATGACCTGCTATTGCCTAAGAATGTCACTTATTGCTCTATAAAATAATGTCTTTTCCAATTTTTTTGACCATGACCTTCCATAAGAAATGCACTTTTTGTCACTACCTGGTACACGTGTGTAGTGGACACACACAGATACATTGTACATGTGTTTATGACTAAAACAAAAGTTCTGTGAAGCAATACTTTCCTTATGCCAGGATGTCATTTTTTTTTTAATACTCTTCCATGCTTCTGTGTCATTACAAAGAAACTTACCGAACACAGAAAATTGATATAATGATCCACTTAGGGGTCACATCTCACAATTTAAAAAATGTCAGATGAGATTTGGAAGATTGCTTTTAAATTGAAAGAATTAGATTCTTCCTCCATTCCAGTGGTTCCCAAAAGTTAATATGCATAAATATTTGGAGGGACTTTGTAAAAATATAGATTTTTGAGCCCCATTCCTCAAAGATTCTGATTTTGGAATTGCAAGATGAGGCCCTAAAATCAGCTGTTTAACCCACGTACACCCCATCCAAGCGGCCTGGAGACCAGATCTCGGGAAGCTTTGCATCATTTTTTCCTGAGGTTGCAGAGGCTCAGAGGTCCTGCTTCTTCCCCTTCATCTTTTTGTTTCATTCATCTGCCCTCCATTCTTTCCACCAGGCTCGCATTTTCTCCACTGCAGCAGCATCTTTATTTCTTTTGAGTTTTATTTTTTAGGTACTTAATTCTTTCATGCTCTCTAAATGTCACATCCTTTGTCATAAACCAGAAACTAGAGACATGCTCTTCAGGCTTTTTTTCTTTCTTTTTACCTCCACCAGCAGATCAGTATCAAGTAGGACAAGTAAGATTATGGGTGGCCTCGGAAGACAGATGTCACACCTGCCCCGTCTTTGTGTACTACCTGTTAGTTGCAGGGGGGGGGGGGGGGCGGAGGGGAAATTGGAGAGTGCAGTTTGAACCACCGTCCTTCGTATTTACCTTTGGAGCCCATCCACCTCCCTCACCCACCCCATTTCTGTCTCCCTACCTCTGTACATTTTCAGGAAACAAATGCAGGATCTTACCTGCTTGCCAGGCCCCTTCTTCCACAAGTTCATGTGAACGTTATGGTTAAGTTTTCCTACTTCTCATTTGTTGCTGCTAATGTGCTTCATGTCAGTATTTTACACTTTCTTAAATCGTCTAGATTCGTCTAGGCTCCATTGGCCCAAACACACTTTCAAACCCTTTCGTAGAAATTCTTAGCCGTGTTGGAAACCCACTTGATACTATCTGTACTTTACTGTGAGCCAGCTTATATTTTACTGTATCATTGTTTCCTGCTTGCTGAAATTAGATCTTAACCTTTCTCCTTGCAAAACTCATAAGGTCCCAGAGGCAAGTAGTATGTTGTTCATTTTCCTTTGATCCATTAATGTTTAATACAATTTCAGATTTAAACTAATATTTAATACCTGAGTGAAAGAATGAGTAAACAGATGAACGTCTACAACTCTGTTTTTTTTTTTTTTAAAGTTTACAGATACGTAGATACTCTTTTACAGACGCCCTTTATTAATTGGTATTTTCCTTAGCATACTTTTATTTTTATGTACCCATCTTATGACCTCTTTTAGGAAAAGTTTGAAATAGATGTTAGTTGAATAATGTAAGTAAAGAATAGCAAGGAAAGATTAGTAATATTAGTTTAGTTTGGTGCATATATTGTTGTTGATAACTGAAATTCGTAGTTCAGGCTTTAATTCATAATTGCGTATTAGCTGCCGCCTCTAATGAAGACTATTCCAACACCCCACCAAAACATCTATCAAGCTATTTACCAAGACAGAAACTATCAGTAATACTAAAAACCAAGACTAACAGATAACCTAATACTGAAATCTAGAATTAAACTCCATAGACACATGGCAGGTAAAACTGAATTGAGGAAAATTGAATCAGGCTTTACTTCCTTAATTAAAGACCCTCTGAAGAGAGGTGGGGAGACACTTCTGCTTAACCGCCACCTTTTCTCGTGACTCAGAGACCCAGTTTCTGCAGTAACCATGAACCACCTAACTCTCACTCTCACTGATTTTTTAGGTAGCCGTATTTCTGTGTCCACTGAGAAGCAGTAACTTCGAGAAATTCATCAGGACATACGGGGTGGACGGGTACATGCATATTTTGACCTATATTCTCTATAGTAAAGCTGGAAACATACTGGAGCTAATTAAATTTGGCAAATAGGGAAATATAATTTTCCATATACCCTGCGAGTTTAGAGGGTCTGAGAACCAAGCAGTGAGATTAAGAGCAATATCCACCTTGGCAAAACTACATGATGTTAATGAGTGCCTGCAAAATATTGTGAATTAGATCCAAAGCAGTGAATATAAACTGGTTTTTTAACAGAAAGGTGCTCAACCTCAGCACCATAGATATTTTGGACTGTATAATTCTTTGTTTGGGGAGCCTGTGCTATGCATTACAGGCTGCTTAGCCACATTCCTGACCTTTACTCTAGCTGCCAGTAGCACCCACTCTCCCCAGTCTCAACAATCAAAAAAAGTGTTTCAGACATTGCCCAATGTCCCTTGGGAGCAAAATTGCCCCCAGTTGAGGACCAGTGCAACAGTAGGTCTCGAAGGGGGCGTGACTGAGTCTTGACAGCTATTGCCCTATTTAAGGATCAGTAAAGGAGAAGAAATCAATATAGAGTCTATTTTTAAAATACTGTAGTTCAAGGGAAAGAAAATATTACCCAAAAACTCAGAGAAAAAGCACAACTTTGAGAATGATGTAGTTCAATCTCCAGGAAAAAAATAATTCTTAGATTATTCGATGTACTCAACAGAATGCAAGGCCTCCAAATGAAGGGGGTTGGAAAATGGGATAAGTCGTGCAGAGAAAACAAAACAGCAAAATGTAGTGAAAAGATAGAAGGAGATAGATAAAATCTCCTTGTGTGGAAATTTTTGGCAGATTTTGTTTTAAACTGATGGTACATAGTGTTGGTAAGAGGTAGTGATGTAAGTGTTCTTAAACATTTCATACAGCCTTTCTAGAGTGAAATTTTCATTCATATATATATATTAAGCCTTATAAATGAAAGTACTCTTTGACCTACTTCTAAGGAATTGCTCTTAGAAAAGTGAAAAAACCTGTGAAAAATTTATATACATGTATGTTCATCTCAGTGCTATGATAATAAACAAATGAAATCAACATAATTGGCCAAAGTAGAGAATGCTGAATAAATTCTGATATCTAAAATGTGCCTGAACACAGTAGGAACTCAGTAATATTTGTTGATTACATTCATGAATATATTTAGTGGAATACTACACATCTGTTTTGAATGATGTGTGTATATATATGCATATATCATATATATGATATATATAATATATATGTAGAGATGTATGTTTCCAAAGTGTATGTGTGTTTTACATTTAAGATGTATTCCTTAAAGATCAATTATTCACTAAAGATCAATTCGTTAAAGAATTCATTAAAGATCAATTCTATTACTGATGTTGGTGAACTGTGTGTTTTGACCAATCTGAATGTCACCTGAACCCTTAATAGCCACTGTGCTTTTCTCACTCCATGCCTTTGTTTATATTTTTATTTATTTATTTATTTTTGCAGTACGCTGGCCTCTCACTGTTGTGGCCTCTCCCGTTGCGGAGCACAGGCTCCGGACACACAGGCTCAGTGGCCATGGCTCGCGGGCCCAGCCGCTCCACAACATGTGGGATCTTCCCGGACCGGGGCACGAACCCGTGTCCCCTGCATCGGCAGGCGGACTCTCAACCACTGCACCACCAGGGAAGCCCCTTTGTTTATATTTTTATGTTTGCTTGGAATGTATTGTCCTCCAAGTCCTCCCACTAATTTTTGCTTTTTAAAAAGTAGACTTTATTTTTTAGAGCAGTTTTAGGTTCATAGCAGAAGTGAGTGAAAAGTACGTAGAGTTCCCCTATACCCCCTGCTTCCACACACCCACAACCTCCCCCATTATCAGCATCCCCCACCAGAGTGGTGCACTTGTTATATTTGATGAACCTGCATTGACACATCATAGTCACCCAAGATCCATAGTTTACATTAGGGGTCACTCTTGGTGCTATACATTCTATGGGTTTTGAAAATTTTACAATGAAATGTATCTACCATTATAGTGTCATAAAGAGTATTTTCACTGCCCTAAAAATTCTCTGTACTCTCTCAGTTCATCCTCTCTCTCCTGAACCCTTGGCAATCACTGATTATCTTAACTGTCGTCATAGTCTTGCCTTTTCCACAATGTCATAGAGTTGGAATCATACAGTACGCAGTCTTTTGAGATTGGCTTCTTTCACTTTGTAATAGACATTTAAGGTTCCTCCGTGTCTTTTCATGGCTTGATCATTCCTTTTTAGCACTGAATAATATTCCATTGTCTGTGTGTAGCACAGTTTATTTATCCATCCACCTACTGACAGGCATCTTGGTTACTTTCAAAATTTGGCAATTATGAATAAAGCTGCTATTAACATCCCTGTGCAGCTTTTTATGTGGACATAGGTTTGCAGTTTATTTGGGTTAATACTAAAGAGCACAATTGCTGGATTTTACCAACTTATTTAGACTTACTGTGTGCTGCTAATTTCTTGCTTAATTTTTCCTATTAGAATATTAACTCTTTGATGACAGCAGCCATTTTTTATGCAAGGTACAATACTTTAATGCATTTCTATAAAATATAAACTAACGTTTATTGAATAAAAGAATTGGGGTTGTATTTCCATATATGAAAATCATTTTCAAAAGGAAAACCATTTAAAATATACCCATAGTGTATCTCAACTGCTTCATTTTTGTTGAGAAGTGGGTAAAATAGTGTATGTTTATATATGGTTCATAGAGTGATGGCTTGTTAGAGTGAAAAGTAACCTCATTAGCTTTCTAACTTAACTGATGAGGAATCTGGGATGCAGAGTGTTTTGATAATTCAGCCCATGTCGCATAGGTAGAATTATATGTCTCATTTATCACCCTTTGTAGTCTTTCCTCAAACCTGTACTATTGCTCTCTCATTTTTACTGAATGAAATAGCATACGTTTTGTTCCATGAAAATGGATTATTTTTCTAGAAAATGCAAATTGGTAATTTAAGAATGTATTATTGAAAATGTTCTATTTCATTAAAATAACACTGTGAACTATATATGTTACTGTGCCTCTTTTTGTATCTTTATTATCTAATTAATTCATGAGGCATTAACTAAAGTCCAGTTGTCATGACTCACATCCTTTCATTTTCTAGTGAACTTAATTTTGCAGAAATAGAGTGGTTAAATGATTACCTTGAAAGAATGGTTTTATATTAATACTATTTTGTGTTGTTTCCTTGAGTTGAATATTAACAAAAGAGGCTAATATTAGTAGTGGTCATTACTAATTGCTCCTTTGATATTTGAGCTTTGATTTCTCATTTTTTGTGTGTCAGTGAGATCTCTGAGAAGGACAGTATCTTCTTTTTGAAACAACCGAAACAATTGGTGGTTAAAAAAAATACTGCAGATA
This sequence comes from Monodon monoceros, assembly GCF_005190385.1. Classification (NCBI taxonomy): domain Eukaryota; kingdom Metazoa; phylum Chordata; class Mammalia; order Artiodactyla; family Monodontidae; genus Monodon; species Monodon monoceros. The sequence goes on along the minus strand of NW_021703778.1, from coordinate 152,054,718 downwards.
AAACAAAGTGGACTGCATTTCTCTCGACAGTGTAACACCCCCGGTTTACTAGCTCTTGTCCTCCTTACTTGCTTTTGCAGGCCTCACCCTCACAGTAAAGTCTTTTCTCCTGTTGCTGCCAGTATTTTGAGGAGTCTAAGTGTTTGTCTAATTGGTAACACATGCTCTATTGATTTCCCAGAGTTACCGTAACAACGTACCACAAACTGGGTAGCTCAAAATGACAGAAATCTATTCTCTCATAGTCCTGGAGGCTAGAAGTCAGAAATCAAGGTATTTTCTGGGCCATGCTCCCTCTGAAGGCTCTAGGGAATAATCCTTTCTTGCCTCTTCCAGCTTCTGGTGGCGACTGGAAATCTTTGGCATTACTTGGCTTATAGCTTATAGCAGCACTCATCAATTTCCACCTCTGTCATCTCATAGCCTTCTTCCCTGTGTGTCTGTGCTTCTGCATCCAAATCTCCTTCTCCTTTCTCTTATAAAGACACCAGACATTGGATTTAGGACCCGGGATGATTTCTTCTTGAGATCTTTAATTAACCTGATGTCCAAATAAGGTCACATTCTGGGGTTTCAAGTGGACATGCATTTGGGCAGATCACCGTTCAACTTACTACACTTGGTATGAGCCAAGCACTCCACCCGCTTGGCTAGGATTGTGTTTATTTCTGCCACATGCTACTGCTCCTACCAGGCTTTGCTGCCTCTGTCGGATACCAGCGCCCCTTTGACGGCACGTTGCTGTGCATTTCATATATCACCATCACTGGTAAACCTCGTTGCCCAAGCTCGGGTGTGCGCCACACTGCTGAGGCCTCCCGACTCTCCCTGCTGATTGCCGTGGTGCCTGCCAACCTCCATTACTGATGGGCCTGACTGCCGTGTGCTGGCCAGTGGCTCCGCTGCTGATGCCTGGGAAACTTGTGGAACCTAACAGCATTCTTACACAGTTAACGTAGGTTCAAAAGCAATAAATCCTAATTATACACCCTGTGTTGTATTAAGAATGACTGTTTCCATTAATGCTAAAGCTTTATTACTGTACCAAGTTTGACTCCCTCTTTTCTTAGGATGAGGTCTTTCCAGGAGACTCTTCCATCTTTCATGTGAAGTGGTTCCTGGCAGGCCCTTCTCTACTTACTGCTCATATATCTCTGGGCTGACGTGAATCCCAGCAGTTTGCAGGTTAAGTTCAAGGTAGGGCCATCTCCCTATTTCTTTGTATCTTCCCCATCCCACACATGCAGTACTAAATTGAATTATATTGCTAAGTTGTTCTGACATGGCTATTTTAATTATTTACAAGAGAACTCTCTTTCACTGTTGAGATAAATACTCTTAAAAGTAGGGAAAAATATCCTTTTTGAACCTTTTAACAGTCATTCACATTAAACCCAGAAAGCACTCTTCAGCAGCTATCAATATTTTAAAACTTGATTTTAATCTATTTTAATTCAACAAGTGTTGATATTTATTCTGTGCACACTTTATACCAGGTAGTGTATCAGACTCTAGGAAAGAGGTGGAAGGATGGGCTCATAACCCAAAGCTAGAGAAACAGTGAAGTAATGACAGCACCTCAGTAGTTTGTGACTGAAGCTTAAGGTACTAGGAAAATCGACACTTGATAGAACTGTAAAGGTATATGGAGGCCAAGTGGAAAAGGCACTTGGACCCCATGCTAAGAATAAAAAACATTAGCTTTTGTAAAACAAGGAGCCATGGTATTTTTTATGTTTAGAGCAATAGTATAAAGGTTCAGTTAGAAGCATGGATGTGAGTGTACGGTTGCAATAGAGAATGATGAGGATTTAATCTAAAATGAGTGTAGAGTTATAGAAAAGGGGGCAAATGCTGGAGATACACAGATGGTAGACAGTTCAGAGTCTATTGCTAATTGGTTATGGATGCTGGGAGAGAGAGAGATGTCCAGAATGAGTCTCAGGTTTCTGCCTTGCTGTCTGGGTGGGCAAGGTACCTTCAACTGAGATAGAGACTACAGGGCAATAGAATGAAACTTGGAAATTTGTGTTTACCAATTTAATTTAATTCTCATCATAACAGCCCTTCACAGTAGCTAGGAGTCAATTCTCAAAGAATGTAAATAAGTTAATATAAATAAGTTTAAGTAGGCAGTGACAAAACTGGGTGTTTTCTCCTGGTATTTCACTCATGCTCTTAGAGTTTAGGAGGACAGTGGTGGGTAACAAGTTCAGACTTAGATGCTGGCTTTGAAGCGCCCTTAAGTATCAGGTTGGCTAATAGACTATTGGAATTTGGAACTTAAGCTCAGAAAAAGGGATAGGTCTTTTGAGAGGGCCAGTTTGGGAGCTGTTTACATATGGGCACTTGTCAAAGCCACATTTCATGTTTGTGATTGTCCAGAGGCCAAGTCAAGAGTGAGAAAAGAGGAAGGCTCTAGATGGAACCCTGGAGGGCATCAACATTTAAAGGGATGGTAAAAGAAGCAGGAGATCCAGGAAAGTATACAGAGAAGTGAGGATTCAGGAGATAAAGGGAGAGAATGTTGTGGAAAAAAAAAAATTTGAGGAAATTGTCCATAGTGTTCAGTGCAACATATAGGTCAAGTTAGGTAAGTCATCTAAAATGTCCGTTGGACGCAACATCGGCAGAGAATTGGTAGTGGCTTTAGAAAGAGGTGAGAGCCCCTTTATAGTAACTTGAGGAATTAGTAGATGAGAGAGTAAAAAATAATATGAATATACTGTCCTTCCATATGTCATTGTAGTAGTCTTTACCCTTTACTAATAGGTCCTGAAACTTGTTTTTTTAGCAATAATCGTGGTGGATTAAAAAGAAGTTTATCCTCCATCTCTAGTTTGATCCCACCTATCATGAACGACATACTTTGTAATCTAGAAAAGAAGGATGAGGGTACCTCCTATACACCTGAATTAGACTTATTTGCACTATGATCTCACCAGTTGAACTGATTAATCACAGATCTATCACTTTTGAAATGAAAATGTATTACTGTAAATACCCTTTCGGAGTAGAACAACAAAGATGGTTCCATATTCCAAAGGACGGTGGTTAGAAGCAATGCTTTTGTTATTGAGGTTTTTATAAATTTCATGCAGTGAATGCTTTTGTTGGTCTCGGTCCATGGAAAAGTCAATTTCTATAAGAAAGAATTTGATTATGTGTTATTTGCCTTTGTAGTCAGAGAGATTGAGTTAAACTTTGTTGTTTATTCCTTGGTTCTGGCAGCATGTGATAATTACTGTCAGCTCTTCTTACCAGCTCCAGTCTAAGAACACAACTCTCCATCAAAACAAGCCATGGCTCCAAGTAAGGTTATGATTCTACGCAAAGGAGCGGGACGTTTGCATTTTACCTTCTTAACTCCTCTTTTTCACCCCACAAGGTAAAGACCAGTTATTATTGAAAGATGGTAATCAGCTGTTTCTAAGACATACAAAGAGTATTATTTCCAGTAATATGTTAATTTTAGACCAATTGTATTAGAATAAAAAGATATGGGTGGTCCACAGATTTTCATTATAAGCGATCTAACAAATGCCAACCATAAATATATTTAAGAAGGGCACAGAATCCGTCATTATCTTTCAGTTATAACGGAGACAGTGAGTTTACCTCAGGCACACATTTGCTGGGGAGAGTTCCAGTTCTCCAGGAAACTTGTATTTTACTCTTCTCCCACAGTCTTCATTTGAATCATATGTAACTACCCTTCTTGCTCTCAGTGAACACACTGGTGTTTTTTGCTTCAGCAGTTCTCTTGGTAACTTATCCCATATGTTTGGTAGCCTTTGCATAAAACTGTTTTGTCTGAACTCAGCTTCTGAACCATATCTTGTATCTATCTGCCAGAATGAGTACTATGTGACTTAATATTGTACACTTAGCTTCATAATCAGAAACGTTTTGGTTATTTGAAGGTAAGATAAGTTTAACTCTCATTTGCAGAAGTAGATAAACAAGTATGATTTTAATATGGGTTAGTTCTTTGGTTCAATACCACCTTTTAACATAGCACACTCCATTGACAAATGGTCAACTTGTGATTGCTGGACATTGTACATAGATTCTAACCAACCGTCCATGCAATACAGAGTTGGGGGCCTGCATTCCATGTTTTTTTCTTCTCATGTCACCTTTCAGAGCTTCCTATAATGGAATGAAAAGAAGAGAAAAGGACTGTATTTTTTATTTTTAATCTCTAGATGGTTTTGTAATGGGTTATTGACTTTAGAAGAAACTGAATAAAGGGACTCCTAGAGTTGAAATACTGGGCCTTGGTTGAATTCAGAGATAGATTTTCAAATACCAGGAGCTATCATTTCAGTCACCTATGTTCAGACTACTTAGCCTCATAAAGCTAATAAAAATATTAATATTTGGCATTTCCTTACATGCAGCCATTCATTCAGTAAGTATTTATTGAGTTCCTACTATGTGCTAAGCACTGTCCCTACCCTTTTGGGGCTCACTGTCTTATTGTGGAAGGGGAAGAGACATCATAAACAAGAATTATATCAGGTGGTATGAAAAGTGTTATAGAGAAAAATAAAGTAGGGTAAGGAGGTAGAAAGATATGGAAGAGATATTAGTTTTAGATTGGATGGTCAGGTCTTGATCTTGAGGAGACAGCAGTGAGCAGTGGCTTGAAGTGAGATCTTAGTTCCCTGCCCCGAAACTGGAGCTGCACAGCCTGGGTGAAAACCAGGAATCCTAGCTGCTGGTCCACCAGGGCCTAGAGGCTGGAGGCAAAGTTTCCCTGGCTCTTGCTCCCACTGAAAAATGAATTTCTCAAGGAGGCTAAAATTGTAAAAACAGGTACAAAGTTTATTATTAGAAAAACAGCACAACAAGTGGGAGAGCACACAGAGAAACAGTTTGTCTAGTTAAGACAGAAGCAAGGCAGAGATGCACACCTGGAGAGAAAGGGTGTGGGCGTCCCCCCTAATGAGGAGAAGCGCACCAGAGAGGTGATTCACATCACTTATATAGGGCAGTTCTTCCGGATCTTCATTTACCTTTGGCCAATTATTTCATTTTTTTTCCCACACCTGACCTGTTCTAGGACTCTCTCCAGCACACGTACGCATCTTTGGACAAAATGGATTCCAGCGCAGAGGCCTATGGGAAGGTTGACATCACCTATTTTGAGGTGGTGCCTCCTCCTTTTTTTTTTTTTTTTTTTTACGGTACGTGGGCTTCTCACTGTTGTGGCCTCTCCCGTTGCGGAGCACAGGCTTCGGACACGCAGGCTCAGCGGCCATGGCTCACGGGCCTAGCCGCTCCGCGGCATGTGGGATCTTCCCGGACCGGGGCACGAACCCATGTCCCCTGCATCGGCAGGCAGACTCTCAACCACTGCGCCACATGGGAAGCCCCCTCCTCCTCTTTTGACAAGGAGTCTTTCTGTGCATGTGTAGTCAGGGAGGTCTCCTTGACCTCAAGAATGAGAAATGTATAGTCTCCTTATCTTTTATCCAAGCAGGACTCAACTCCTCCTCGCTCCTGCCATTATCTTTATCGTGGAGTGTCTGTCCACAGGGGACAGATTCCAGCTGCTCAGCCTCCATCTCCTCCCTCAGTCTGGCCTCTCTGATAAGAAGATGACAGAGGAGCAAACATCTGAGGAGAAGAGAGGCATGAAGCCCTGTGGGCACCTGGGAGGAAAGCACTCCAGGCCCTTTGTGCCCCTAAATAAAGCTTTGTGCACAATCTGAGGGACACCAGAAAAAATTAAACACTGAATTGCTTCTATGGGATAATTAGAAAAATATACCAGTGGGTATACATAAGCCCCCAGATTATAAAATTCTATAGAAATTATTGTCTCTATACACAGATGAGGTAGATTTACATGGCTGGAAGTATTTAGAGAATACTTTATGGAAGAAAGAACACTTGAAGGAATGTATGATTTGGCTCTTCATCGTTGTTTATTTACTGAATACTGTTGACACATGAGAAGGAAGAAAGGCATTTCAGAAAGGATATGATCAGAAGTCCAAAGGAGAGTATATTAGTCCCTGTGGATGCTGTAACAAATTACCATAAAGCTGTTGGCTTAAAGTAACAGAAATTTATTCTTTCTTAGTTTTGGAGGCCAGAAATCTGAAATCAGTTTTACTGATTCAAAATCAAGATGTCAGCGGGGCCTCATTCCCTCTGGGAGCTCTGATAGAGAATCTGTTCCTTACTTCTTCCAGCTTCTGATGGCTGCTGGCATGTTTTGATTTGTGGCTGCATCCCTCTAATTTCTATCTATATTGTTACATTGTCTCCTCTTCTTCTGTGCGTCTCATCTCCTTTCTTTTATAAGGACATTGGTGATGATATTTAGGGCCCACCTGGATAATCCAGGATAATTTCCTCATCTCAAGATGTTTCACTCAGTTACGTCTGGGTAATCCAGTATAATCTCCTCATTGCAAAATCCTTGACTTAATCACATCTGCAAAAAATGTTTCCATATAAGGTAACATTCACAAGTTCCAGGGAATAGGTCTTGATATCTTTTGGCAGCTGGCCACCATTCAGCCCACAATAAGGAAGATAAGAATATTACACAGTACAGAGACTGACCTGATAAAAATGTGTCTACTCAGAATATTTTCTTCAGTTGTTTAGTATATATTTATTGATTGTCTTCATGCATTTAGAAAATATTTTCTGAATGTCTGCAGTGGACACTGTGTAGGACACAGTGGGAGGCACAAAAGCAAACACAGCCCTTGACCTTATAGAGTTTATAAATGAGGTAAAGGTGAGGGGAAGGTAGGGATAGAAAACAGAGAGCCTATAATGTAAGGTTTGGATACTGTCGAGTCATGTATTCCTTGTCCAGATCCTCAACCTCCACGAGATTATTGTGACCTAAGAGTGAAGAACCTGAAGGCCAGAGGGGTTAACTAAGTAGTCTAAATCCACTTACCTCAGCAAAGAAGTAGCAAAAGGAGGAATTGCGGTGTGCTCCACTTATGTCCATCTCTCTATGTGACCTTAATCCATGAACAGGTACTGAGACATGGTGAACTCCTAAACTGAGGAATTATGTGCTTGGTAGATTAGCAGACTCTGTGCAGGGTTGGTATAGCAGATGTATCAGAGAAGAGAAATACTGGAGCAAAAGTCCACTAGAGGGCTGTAATCAAAGATTCGGTGCGGTACATATATGCTGGTTGCATTCATTCAACAAATATTTATTTAACCTACTTTCTGTCAAGCTCTGGGGTGAAAGCTTGGGACAGGATGGTGAACAAATTGGAGATACTATCTCTACTGTGGTAAACTGAGTTTACCATCAGTTAGAGGCATGGTATTATTAATCCAAGGATTACACAGACAGGTGTAACAAATCCTCGCAGGCCCTGTCGCAGCGGAGAGCATGGCGCCTCTGAGGAAGGAGAGGGCCTAGACCAGAAGTGTTAGGTGGCATGTTAGTTTCCTATTAATGCTATCCTAAATTACCACAAACTTAGTTGCTTAAACAATACAAATTTCTTTCTGTAAATTTCAGTTCTGGAGGTTAGAAGCCCAAAGTGAGCTAAAATCAAGGTATGGACAGGGCTGCATTCTTTGTTTATTTTTTTTATACATCTTTATTGGAGTATAATTGCTTCATAGTGCTGTGTTAATTTCTGTTGTACAACAAAATGAATCAGCCATATGTATACATATGTCCCCATATCCCCTCCCTCTTGAGCCTCCCTCCCATCCTCCCTATCCCACCCCTCTAGATCATAGCAAAGCACCAAGCTGATCTCCCTGTGCTATGCGGCTGCTTCCCACTAGCTATCTATTTTACATTTGGTAGTGTATATATGTCCGTGCCACTCTCACGTTGCCCCAGCTTCCCCTCCCCACCACCCCCATGTCCTCAAGTCCATTCTTTATGTCGGCGTCTTTATTCCTGCCCTTTCACTAGGTTCATCAGTAGCATTTTTGTCAGATTCCATATATGTGTGTTAGCATACGGTACTTTTTTTTCTCTTTCTGACTTACTTCACTCTGTATGACAGACTCTAAGTCCATCCACCTCACTACAAATAACTCAATTTCGTTTCTTTTTATGGCTGAGTAATATTCCATTGTATATATGTGCCACATCTTCTTTATCCATTCATCTGTTGATGGACACTTAGGTTGCTTCCATGTCCTGGATGTTGTAAATAGAGCTGCAGTGAACATCGTGGTACATGACTCTTCTTGAATTATGGTTTTCTCAGGGTATATGCCCAGTAGTGGGATTGCTGGCTCATATGGTAGTTCTATTTTTAGTTTTTTAAGGAACCTCCATGCTGTTCTCCATAGTGGTTGTGTCAATTTACATTCCCACCAACAGTGCACACGGAATATTCTCCAGGATAGATTACATCTTGGGTCACAAAATCAAGCCTCGGAAAGCTTAAGAAAATTGAAATCATTATCCAGCATCTTTTCTGACCACTATGCTATGAGATTGGAAATCAATTCAGAAAAAATACTGTAAAAACCACAAATACATGGAGGCTAAACAGTGTGCTACTAAATAACCAAGAGATCATTGAAGAAATCAAAGAAGAAATTTTAAAAATACATAGAAACAAATGACAACAAAAACACAATGACCCAAAACCTATGGGACACAGCAAAAGCAATTCTAAGAGGGAAGTTTATAGCCATTCAATCTCACCTCAAGAAACAAGGGCTGCATTCTTTTCTGGAGGCTCTAGGGGAGAATCTGTTTTCCTGCTTTTTCAGTTTCTAGAGTCTGCCCACGTTCCTTGGCTTGTGGCCCTACAGGTAGACTGAATCTTCATCATATCACATCAGTCTGACAACCTTGCTGTTGTCCTCTTACCTCCTTCTCTCACTCTTCTGCTTCCCTCTTCTACTTTTAAGGACCTTCTGATAACATTGGGTCATGAGTCACCCAGGCTAATGTTCTTATTTTAACATCAGCTAATTAACAATATTAATTCCATCTGCAACCTTAATTCCGTCTTGCCATGTAACCACACATAGTCCTAGGTTCCTGGGATTAGGATGTGAGCATCTTTGGGAGACCATTATTCTGCTTACCACAGGTAGGATAGACCATGTCAATCATTTTTGTTTTATTCTAACAGCACTGATAGTCCATTGCTAGATTTTAATCAGGCTGGGGTTATATGGTCAGATTTGTGTTTTGAAAGGATAATCCCGACTAAATGTGGAGAAGAGCTGGGAGCAAAAATGGAAGTGGGGAGGCCACTTGAGAGACTATTCTAGTACCAGAGAAAATATATTATCAGCTTGGCATAGTGGTCACGGAAACGTTGAGAGGCAGCTAAATTTGAGAGAGAGCTTAAATCAGAAGGACCCTGTGATAGATTAGAATGAGAGGTACATTTTTGGCATGCAGACCCAAAGGACTATGTGTACTGCTACTCACTGGCAGAGAGAACACTAGAAGAAGAACAGGTTTGGGGGGAGGAATAATGTTGTATTTCTGCAAATATTAAAGAGGACATTTGTGGTACTTCCTGTCATGGACATACATACCCAGAGACGACTCCTTGACCCAAGGGGCTCTATAGGTAGCCCTTGACCTTTATAAATTCACCATGGTCTAGGGACTGGTCCTTTGACTTATGGATTCAGATTTTTTTCACACCAAGAATGGTTACCTCTCATAAGGAGCAGATTTATTTTAACTAGGAATATATAATCATCCATTTAAATATTTATTGAGGACCTAACCTGAACCAGACAGTGAGCTTGACAAAGGAGTGCAGTGGTGAATGAGGTAGATGTGATCCCCAACTTCTTAAAACCTATAGTTCAGCCAGTTGATGGGAGCACATAGTGGGATGTTCTGCTTGTCCTGGGTGTGGGAGCAGGTGTGTGAGAGGCAGAGGCTTACTGATTGTTAAGCTTGGAAGTTTCACTGGAGGAACTGGAAGAGGTTCAGTTTGTCAGCAGCATTCATGAGAGGGAGAGGGACAAAGAGTGGTGACAGAAGAGGCTGGAGAAGCAGGCAGGAGCTAGCAGCAGAGCTAGGAGAACTTCTGAGCCGCGCAAGGAATATTAGCTTGAACATACATCCCCTGTGATGTCTTTTATGCTTTAAGCAAGGAGGGATGTGAGTAGATTTGTATCTTAATATTGCTATGGGACTTTACAATGAAACTTTCACAGTGAAAAATATACTATTAATAAAGCAGACCTCTCATGCCAATATTATTATCCCTCTGGAGGAAAGTGATAAAGGAAACCATTTGCTTCCTTCCTGTCTTTCTTTTTTAGATTAGCAAACTTCAAAATACTTTAAAATATATAATAACATATGAGATGAGAATGAGAGCAATAGAACTTTCATTCACTTTTAGGACATATTTATAACCCCAGTTTATAAATATAAGAATGAAAAATAACTCAGTGTTGTTTTATAAAGTTGAATGTGTATTTGCCGCATGACTGAGCAATTCCACTCCTGGATATACACCCAAGAGAAACTCTTGTGCACCTAAACCAGGAGATTACGCACATAAATATTTGCTGTTTGTAATGGCAAAACAAATTGAAAAAAACCCGACATATCCACCCACAGAAGAATTTAAAAACTGGTATAGCCGTACAACAGGATACTTTAAAAAGTTTAAATGAATGCATTATACATATCAACTCACCAACATAGTAGTTTCAGAAGTATGAAGTTGAGTGAAAATAGCAGGTCACAGAAAACACATTCAGTATAATTATATTTATAAAATGTTAAAAGGAAAAGGAAACAGTGTTATTTAGGGTTATGTACATATGTAGAAAACTATCAAGAACGAGCCCGAATAATAGTGGTCATTGTATCTATTCTTGCTATTTTTCTGACATTTCTGTGTAATTATTATGTAGTGTTCCCGCTGTTGTGTTTCAAATGTATAACTTATATATTTTAGAAGAAGCCAACTTTTATTCAGAAGCTTAGTAAAGAGTCAATACTGGTGAGCCGAATTACATGTTGGCTAAGAATATGGATTTTGGAGTCAGACAAACCTTGGTTCAAATTTTGCCTCTCTCTTTTACTAATCGTGAAATTTTTCTAGGTGCTTAGGATATGTAACTGAGCAAAACAGGCAAAAATTCCTGTCCTTATGCAGGTTACATTCTAGCGTTAGAAATAAATTTTTATGATAATTCTCCTTAAAATGGTGAGCTCCCTGCAATATAGGCTCTGTATTTTATTCCTCTTTGTATAACTGGCACCTAAATTTGGCACATAGTAGGTATGTTTATGGAATTGAATTGCCTGAGTAAGTGAACATTGTACTTTGTACTCCTATGGAACAAGAGAAATACAAATTGCTTCATGTTTTGTTAATCACAGTTAATACAACTCAAAGATCAGCTTTCTTGGAGCTTCACTCATTGATCTTGGCAGCTACTGAATCATATATAGAAACTGATATTGTAGTGTTGTCTTTGAATATGAATAATAGAAATGAGTAAAATTTTTTTTAGCCTTCAATTTTTGAATTTTATTTTTTCTCTCTCTAGACCATTCATTTTAATTTCAGTAGTAAGTGTACTGCATTTTTTCACTTCTCTGAAAACTGTGCATTCTCTTTCTTCCATCATCCTAAAAGTTATTCCTATACATTACAAAATTGTTATTGACTCCTTTAATAGTTTCAAAGTTAGATGACAGTGTAGTTTTTATATCGTGTTCAGTGTGTGTGTGTATGTGCGCCTGCATGCATGTGTGTTATAGAAGCAAAGCAAATGTATACAGTTGACCCTTAAACAGTAGTGTTTAAACTGTGCCGGTCCACTTATACCTGGATTTTTTTCACTAGTAAATACTACCGTACTACATGATCTGTGCTTGATTGAATCCTCAGATGTGGAAGAACCAAGGGTACGGAGGGTTGCCTATAAATTATACACAGATTGACCTCCACGTTTTTAAGGGGTCAACTGTATATTTATTCCTTAGGGTTCATCAGCTTCTTAAAGGAGGTGATATCTAATCTATTGCCAAACATTAGGTCCTTTAGAAAATGTGGTTATTATAAGTAACAAGAGAATGATAATCTTTGTATGTAATTCTGTATGTTTCTGATTATTCGTTTAAGTGGAATTATTGGATCAAAAAAGTATGAATGTTTTTAAGTGTGTTGGTATAAAGGTAAAAATTATTCTTCAGAAAGTTGACATTGCAGATTTTCTTTTGCTTTTGCCTATGAGTAAAAAAATAGAAGCCTAAATAAGACATGTTATGGAGAATTGACATTGTAAGATTATGTCTCGTAATCTTAATGTTACCTTCTGTCCACATTATATTAGGTTGTGCCCTGATAGTACTTTTGTGATTCTAAATTATTGCAGAGTTATTTGTCTTTTTCCATCTAGATTGATTAACTTATTTTCACTATATTGATTAGTCCTTACAAAATAAAAACTTGCTTAGATTCTGCCATGAGATCAAACAATGAAAATTTAATATAAATACTTGTTTATTGGCTTAGAGAGCTGGAGTTCTTTTTGTTTTTCTCCATATAATTCAGAAAGAATGTGTGTATTATTGTAGCAAGTCAACTGCTATGGTAACTTGTGGTTTTTGCCATGACTCAATTTCTTACAAAGGCAGATTTGGGGATGTTTCTTAAAAGTTTCTTTTTCATATGCTAAAGAATCTTTCATAATGTTAACCCTTAAATTGACTACCTACAAAGTAGTATCCTAATGAATTCACATCTAAGCGTAAACTCTAAACCCTATAGAAAATTTTAATATTAAATATTATGTCACATTGCCATACTACTTAATCTCAATAACAAGTATTTAGTTTTAGTTGCTTATAGAATTCTATGATTTCTGAAAAATAACAGGTTAGATAATTTACAATAAATTGCTTTGAGCTGATAGAATGTATTTTTATTCATAATCTAATGCCACGTAAGAGAAGTATCCAACATAGTTTGTAGAAGTATGTGAATATTTAAGAGTAATAGTTGATTATTAGTTTTTAGATCACCAATGAAACTGGAGTATGTCTATACTGACCACTCCTAAAGAAACATTAAACAAAGCAGAAGGGACTGTTCTATACCTAATAGCACAGATTGTTTTTTCTTTTAAGGGTATGTAACAGCAATTTGGAAATATCATCTAGATTGGGTTTCAAAGGTAAAAGAAAAATTAAAGTATTCTAAATTTTTATGCTAGCTGACGTGGCTTTAGAAATTTACAAGTTTCTTGAATTCATTATGGAGTTCTTTAATTGGGTCAATGAATAGCAAACTACATGGTTAAAACATGTTCAATTCACTCTTAAATAGATTTGTCTACCTAAAACCAACTCAAAATGTTTTGTTACCAGGATACCTAGTTCTCATGTTGTTAGAACTATAGTATCTCAGGAATGTGTGACTCAAAGCTGCAGACACTTACAGAAAATAAAAGAAAAAACAAAAGCCTCACACCAATTAAAATCAACAATAAAAATCACAAAGAAAAACTTCTGCACAAACCCTAGGCCTGCCGAGACCATACCTCATGTTGATGTACGTTACTAAGGCTTTTGCTTGTGTGAAACAATTTCACTAGGTCATTTATTAATGACCTATTTCTAGAATATTATTTAGTTCCCCAAGACAGGGTGTTCTTACCTTTTAAAAAAAAAAGTTTCTTCTTTTTACACCATACATACCTTTTATTAAACTTAATAAACAGCAGAATTATTGTTGCTCATTTCCTCTAGCATCCCTATGGCCAAAAACCTGATTCAAATTATTGTCCTGATTTTTTAATTTATTTTACTTTTTTATTTTTACATTTTTATTGAAATATAGTTGATTTTAAAAGAAAGTTTCTTACTGGTGTGTTAAGGATTAATTACCTTTGTCTTTTGCATTTGAGAACCCTTTCTCAGAGGAAACTTTGTCACTCCACTTATGAAATGTAAAAAATATAAAGATAAATATATAAGGGCTTCCCTGGTGGCGCAGTGGTTGAGAGTCCGCCTGCCGATGCGGGGGACGCGGGTTTGTGTCCCGGTTCGGGAGGATCCCACATGCCGCGGAGCGGCTGGGCCCGTGAGCCATGGCCGCTGAGCCTGCGCGTCCGGAGCCTGTGTTCCGCGGCGGGAGAGGCCACAACAGTGAGAGGCCCGCGTACCGCAAAAAAAAAAAAAAGATAAATATATAAAAGTCCTTCTGTTTCTCCAGAAAGGGAAAGGAAATGCAATTTGCCAAGTTTCTGCTGTGCTGGACACACTGTGCATTTAATCTTCACCACAGTCCTGCAAGGTACATACTCTTCTGTGTATTTTACACACAAAGAAACCAGCCACAGAGGACACAGATGGTCAAAGACCACACAACTTGCATTGCTGAAGCTAGGATTAGAACTCAGGCTTCACTGAGAAGTTAAAGCGCAATTCTTTCGATTGTTGCAAACTAGTAAAATCTCAAAGTTATTTGAGGAAAAATAATTGTAGGAGCTATTGTTTTAGTCAGGAACATTGGTTGAAGTGACATTAAGCCTGGTTAAGGAAAAAAAAATGGCTTAAGCAAAAAGGAAAAAAAAAAGAAAGGCAAAGGAAGAGTTGGGGTTATTTATTGACTTAGGCTACATTTGTAGTTTTAGCCCCTATCTTGAGCACAAGAGAATTTATTTGTGGCATCCAAAAATCTCAGTCCATTGACCTGTCAGCACTTTAAAATTTAAAGTTTCCCTTTGTGTTAACTTCACTCTCCGTCTGGCTTTCTCTAAGTAGCAGCAGCCTGGCCTCAGTAGCTATAGGCTTCTTACATCTTTCACAAGGAAAGCCTTGCTTCCCAGTACTTCCAGTAAAAGATGCTGATGCTCCGTCTGATGCTCCTTGACATTGATTCACCTGATCATGTATGCTACCCTTAAACTAGTCCCAGTTGTGTACTCTCATTGACCAGGTTTCAGTCACTTGTCCAAAGCTAAAACCAGACAGTGGGGTTAGCCCTGCTAGAGCTTTATAGGATGAGTGTGGGGAGGGGTGTTTGCCAAAGCAAAATCTGGGCACCCTCTTTAGGGAAAAGGAGAAAATGGAGGCTGGACAGGCAAAGAGAATACACATCCATTGTAGCTGTATTTTATGTCGGGAATTTAGCCTATTAATTAAAGCCATGTCATGTTTTGAAATTGGTTTAAATACGTTGAAATAAATTCACTTCTCTTAAGCTTCATTACATATAGCCATTTTTGCAGTGTGCTTTTCCTAACTTGATAACTTGATGCTGTGTCTAAAGACATGCAATGAAACTGAAGGAAATGTACATTCTTTTGATAAGATAAGAGGGTAACAATAAACATATCTATAGTGCTCCCAAATGAGGGAAACGAAAATCTTTCTTGCCAACATTCACTATTTAGGATAACAGATGCATTAATCTATGCTTCTAAATAAAACCTCAGGCACATGTCCATAATCATCTACTTACTAATCAAAGGGCAAGTTCCCTTTGGAGGTTAGTTTGATCTGTCAAACCACCATGGGTCTCTAACAGTATGAAGTTCTCTGAATTTTCTGCCCTTGCAGTCTAAGCTTTTTCACAAGTGTGCTTACTCCTGGGAACTAAACTGCCTTCAGTAGGGTTGTGCTGAGGAGATTTTGAACATGATTTAAACACACACACAGCCTGAGCAAGATAAATGTTTTAGGTTACTTGAAAAACTCTTAAGGGAAATCAAATGCAATCTCTGATATGGGACTTTCATTTTAGAGCCTAGTGGGGTATTGCTCTAGTTCTGTTATGTCTAACACCAAAAAAATCTGAGTGAGCACTCTTTCTACTTTATTTTAAAGCTTTTTTTTCCTTGAATTTTTGAACTTTATTTTTTGTACAGCAGGTTCTTATTAGTAATCCATTTTGTACACATCAGTGTATACATGTCAGCCCCAATCTCCCAATTCATCCCACCAACAGCAGCCCCCTGTCGCTTTCCCACCTTGGTGTCCATACGTTTGTTCTCTACATCTGTGTCTCAATTTCTGCCCTACAAACCAGTTCATCTATACCGTTTTTCTAGGTTCTACATATATGTGTTAATATGTGATATTTGTTTTTCTCTTTCTGAATTACTTCACTCTGTATGACCGTCTCTAGATCCATCCACATCTCTACAAATTATCCAGTTTCGTTTCTTTTTATGGCTGAGTAACATTCCATTGTATATATGTACCACATCTTCTTTATCCATTTGTCTGTCGATGGGCATTTAGGTTGCTTCCATGACCTGGCTGTTGTAAATAGTCCTGCAATGAACATTGGGGTGCATGTGTCTTTTTGAGTTTTGGTTTCCTCTGGGTATATGCCCAGTAGTGGGATTGCTGGGTCATAGGGCAATTCTATTTTTAGTTTTTTAAGGAACCTCCATACTGTTCTCCATAGTGGCTGTATCAATTTACATTCCCACCAACAGTGCAAAAGGGTTCCCTTTTCTCCACAGCCTCTCCAGCATTTGTTGTTTGTAGATTTTCTGATGATGCCCATTCTGACTGGTGTGAGGTGATACTTCACTGTAGTTTTGATTTGCATTTCTCTAATAATGTTATAGTAATAGTGATGTAATAGTGATGTAATGTAATAGTGATGTTGAGCAGCTTTTCATGTGTTTCTTGGCCATCTGTATGTCTTCCTTGGAGAAATGTCTATTTAGGTCTTCTGCCCATTTTTTCATTGGGTTGTTTGTTTTTTTTAATATTGAGCTGCATGAGCTGTTTATATATTTTGGAGATTAATCCTTTGTCCATTGCTTCATTTGCAAATATTTTCTCCCATTCTGAGGTTGGTCTTTTCGTCTTGTTTGTAGTTTCCTTTGCTGTGCTAAAGCTTTTAAGGTTCATTAGGTCCCATTTGTTTATTTTTGTTTTTATTTCCATTTCTCTAGGAGGTGGTTCAAAAAGGATCTTGCTGTGATTTATGTCATAGAGTGTTCTGCCTGTGTTTTCCTCTAAGAGTTTTATAGTGTCTGGTCTTACATTTAGGTCTTTAATCCATTTTGAGTTTATTTTTGGGTATGGTGTTAGGGAGTGTTCTAATTTCATTCTTTTTACATGTAGCTGTCCAGTTTTCCCAGCACCACTTATTGAAGAGGCTGTCTTTTCTCCTTTGTATATCCTTGCCTCTCCTGTCATAGATTAGTTGACCATAAGTGTGTGGGTTTATCTCTGGGCTTTCTATCCTGTTCCATTGCTCTATATTTCTGTCTTTGTGCCAGTACCATATTGTCTTGATTACTGTAGCTTTGTAGTATAGTCTAAAGTCAAGGAGTTTGATTCCTCCAGCTCCATTTTTTTCCCGCAAGAGTGCTTTGGCTATTTGGGGTCTTTTGTGTCTCCATACATTTTAAGATTTTTTGTTCTAGTTCTGTAAAAAATGCCATTGGTAATTTGATAGGGATTGCATTGAATCTGCAGATTGCTTTGGGTAGTATAGTCATTTTAACAATATTGAATCTTCCAGTCCAAGAACATGGTATATCTATCTGTTTGTCATCTTTGATTTCTTTCATCAGTGTCTTATAGTTATCTGATAACAGGTCTTTTACCTCCTTAGGTAGGTTTATTCCTAGGTATTTTATTCTTTTTGTTGCAATGGTGAATGGGATTGTTTCCTTAATTTCTCTTTCTGATCTTTTGAATCAGAAACTTATGTGATTAATTGAGATTTCTGTGCATTAATTTTGTATCCTGCAACTTTAACAAATTCAGTGATTAGCTCTAGTAGTTTTCTGGTGGCATCTTTTTTATTTTTTTTTTGCGGTACGTGGGCCTCTCATTGTTGTGGCCTCTCCCATTGCGGAACACAGGCTCTGGACGCGCAGGCTTAGCAGCCATGGCTCACAGGCCTAGCTGCTCTGCAGCATGTGGGAACTTCCTGGACCGGGGCACAAACCCGTGTCCCCTGCATTGGCAGGCGTACTCTCAACCACTGCACCTCTTATGGCATCTTTAGGATTCTCTATGTATAGTATAGTGTTGTCTGTAAACAGTGACAGTTTTACTTCTTCGTTTCCAATTTGTATTCCTTTTATTTCTTTTTCTTCTCTGACTGCCATGACTAGGACTTCCAAAACTATGTTGAATAATAGTGGCAAGAGTGGACATCCTTGTCTTGTCCCTGATCTTAGTGGAAAGGCTTTCAGTTTTTCACCATTGAGAATGATGTTTGCTGTGGGTGTGTCATATATGGCCTTTATTATGTTGAGGTAGGTTCCCTCTGTGCCCACTTTCTGGAGAGTTTTTATCATAAATGGGTGTTGAATTTTGTCAGAAGCTTTCTCTGCATCTATTGAGATGATCATATGGTTTTTATTCTTCAGTTTGTTAATACGGTGTATCACATTGATTGATTTGCGTATATGGAAGAATCCTTGCATTCCTGGGATAAATCCCACTTGATCATGTTATATGCTCCTTCTAATGTGTTGTTCGATTCTGTTTGCTAGTATTTTGTTTAAGATTTTTGCATCTATGTTCATCAGTGATATTGGTCTGTAATTTGTTTTTTTTGTAGTATCTTTGTCTGGGTTTGGTATCAGGGTGACGGTGACCTCACAGAATGTGTTTGTGAGTGTTCCTCTGCAATTTTTTGGAAGAGGTTGAGAAGGATGGGTGTTAGCTCTTCTCTAAATACTCGATAGAATTCACCTGTGAAGCCATCTGGTCCTGGACTTTTGTTTGTTGGAAGATTTTTAGTCACAGTTTCAATTTCATTACTTGTGATTGCTCTGTTCATCTTTTCTATTTCTTCCTGGTTCACTCTGGGAAGGTTATACCTTTCTAAGAGTTTGTCCATTTCTTCCAGGTTGTCCATTTTATTGGCATAGAGTTACTTGTAGTAGTTTTTTATGATGCTTTGTATCTCTGTTGTGTCTGTTCTGACTTCTCCTTTTTCATTTCTAATTTTATTGATTTGAGTCCTCTCCCTCCTTTTCTTAATGAGTCTGGCTAAAGGTTTATCAATTTTGTTTATCTTCTCAAAGAACCAGCTTTTAGTTTAATTGATCTTTGCTATTGTTTTCTTTGTTTCTAATTCATGTATTTCTGATCTGATCTTTATGACTTCTTTCCTTCTACTAACTAACCTTGGGTTTTGTTTGTTCTTCTTTCTCTAGTTCCTTTAGGTATAAGGTTAGATTGTTTATTTGAGATTTTTCTTGTTTCTTGAGGTAGGCTTGTATAGCTATAAACTTCCCTCTTAGAACTGCTTTTGCTGCATCCCATAGGTTTTGGATCATTGTCTTTTCATTGTAATTTGTCTGTAGGTATTTTTTGATTTCCTCTTTGATTTCTTCAGTGATCCCTTGGTTATTTAGCAACGTATTGTTTATCCTCCATGTGTTTGTGTTTTTTACATTTTTTTTCCCTGTAATTGTTTTCTAATCTCATAACATTGTGTTTGGAAAAGATGCTTGTTATGATTTCAACTTTCTTAAATTTACTGAGGCTTGATTTGTGACCCAAGACGTGATCTATCCTGGAGAATGTTCTGTGTGCACTTCAGAAGAAAGTGTAATCTGCTGTTTTTGGATGGAATGTCCTATAAATATCAAGTAAATCTATCTGGTCTATTGTGTCATTTAAAGCTTGTGTTTCCTTATTAATTTTCTGTCTGGATGATCTGTCCATTGGTGTAAGTGAGGTGTTGAAGCCCCCACTATTATTGTGTTACTGTCAATTTCCTCTTTTATAGCTGTTAGCAGTTGCCTTATGTATTGAGGTGCTCCTATGTTGGGTGCATATATATTTATAATATATCTTCTTCTTGGATTGATCCCTTGATCATTATGTAGTGTCCTTCCATGTCTTTGTAACATTCTTTATTTTAAAGTCTATTTTATCTGATATGAGTATTGCTACTCCAGCTTCCTTTTGATTTCCATTTGCATGGAATATCTTTTTCCATCCCCTCACTTTCAGTCTGTTTGTGTCCCTCAGTCTGAAGTGGGTCTCTTGTAGACAGCATATATACAGGTCTTGTTTTTGTATCCATTCAGCAGTCTATGTCTTTTGGTTGGAGCATTTAATCCACTTACATTTAAGGTAATTATCTCTACATATGTTCTTATTACCATTTTCTTAATTGTTATGGGTTTGTTTTTGTAAGTCCTTTTCTTCTCTTGTGCTTCCCACTTAGAGAAGTTCCGTTAGCATTTGTTGTACAGCTGGTTTGGTGGTGCTGAATTCTCTTAGCTTTTGCTTGCCTGTAAAGGTTTTAATTTCTACGTTGAATCTGAATGAGATCCTTGCTAGGTAGAGTTCTTGGTTGTAGATTCTTCCCTATCTTCACTTTAAATATGTCCTGCCACTCTCTTCTGGCTTGTAGAGTTTCTGGTGAGAAATCTGCTGTTAACCTTATGGGAGTTCCCTTGTATGATTTTTGTCGTTCTTCCCTTGTTGCTTTCAATAATTTTTCTTTGTCTTTACTTTTTGTCTATTTGATTACTATGTGTCTCAGCGTGTTTCTCCTTGGGTTTATCCTGCCTGGGACTCTCTGCCCTTCCTGGACTTGGGTGGCTATTTCCTTTCCCATGTTAGGGAAGTTTTCGACTATAATCTCTTCAAATATTTTCTCGGGTCCTTTCTCTTTCTCTTGTCCTTCTGGGACCGTTATAGTGCGAATGTGTTGCGTTTAATGTTGTCCCAGAGGTCTCTTAGGCTGCCTTCATTTCTTTTCATTCTTTTTTCTTTATTCTGGTCCACAGCAGTGAATTCTACCATTCTGTTTTCCAGGTCACTTATCCATTCTTCTGCCTCAGTTATTCTGCTATTGATTCCTTCTCGTGTATTTTTCATTTCAGTTATTGTATTGTTCATCTCTCCTTGTTTGTTCTTTAATTCTTCTAGGTGTTTGTTCTTTAATACTTCTAGGTCTTTGTTAAACATTTCTTGCATCTTCTCGATATTTCCCTCCACTTTTTTTCGAGGTCCTTGATCATCTTCACTATTATTATTCTGAATTCTTTTTCTGGAAGGTTGCCTATCTCCACTTCATTTAGTTGTTTTTCTGGGGTTTTATCTTGTTTCTTCATCTAGTACATAGTCCTCTGCCTTTTCATTTTGTCTATCTTTCTGTGAATATGGTTTTCCTTCCACATGCTGCAGAATTGTAGTTCTTGCTTCTGCTGTCTGCCCTCTGGTGGATGAGGCGATCTAAGAGGCTTGTGCAAGCTTCCTGATGGGAGGGACTGGTGGTGGGTAGAGCTGGGTGTTGCTCTTGTGGGCAGAGCTCAGTAAACCTTTAATCCACTTGTCCGCTAATGGGTGGGGCTGGGTTCCCTCCTTATTGGTTGTTTGGCCTGAGACGACCCAGCACTGGAGCCTATCCGGCTCTCTTGTGGGGCTAATGGCAGACTCTGGGAGGGCTCACGCCAAGGAGTACTTCCCAGAACTTCTGCTGGCAGTGTCCTTGTCCCCACAGTGAGCCACAGCCACCCCCCGCCTCTGCAGGAGACCCTCCAATACCAGCAGGTAGGTCCGGTTCAGTCTCCCTTGTGGTCACTGCTCCTTCCCCTGGGTCTCCATGCGCACACTACTTTATGTGTGCCCTCCAGGAGTGGAGTCTCTGTTTCCCCCAGTCCTGTCGAAGTCCTGCAGTCGAATCCCGCTAGCCTTCAAAGTCTGATTCTCTAGGAATTCCTCCTCCCATTGCCGGACCCCCAGGTTGGGAAGCCTGATGTGGGGCTCAGAACTTTCACTCCAGTGGGTGGACTTCTGTGGTATAAGTGTTCTCCCATTTGTGAGTCACTGACCCAACAATTATGGGATTTTATTTTATTGTGATTGCACCCCTGTTGCCATTTCATCGTGGCTTCTCCTTTGTCTTTGGATGTGGGGTATCTTTTTTGGTGAGTTCCAGTGTCTTCCTATCGATTGTTCAGCAGTTAGTTGTGATTCCAGTGCTCTCACAAGAGGGAGTGAGAGCACGTCCTTCTACTCTGCCATCTTGAACCAATCTCTGCTTATTAAACCTTTTTTGAAACGGACTTCAAATTATTTTTCTACGTGTTTTCTTTTCTCTAATTTTCTTCTTTTTTTCCAAAGCT
Organism: Monodon monoceros; assembly: GCF_005190385.1. NCBI lineage: Eukaryota > Metazoa > Chordata > Mammalia > Artiodactyla > Monodontidae > Monodon > Monodon monoceros. The sequence goes on along the minus strand of NW_021703778.1, from coordinate 152,032,674 downwards.
TCTCTTGAAAGAGATAATTTCTGAATATTTCTATTAACTAAAATTGAAATAAATATATAATTTATTGCATTTGTTATCAGCACATCCTCAACAAATTATCTTCATTTAGTGCACTATTTATTCACAGATCTACCCATCAAATGTTAATTGAACATCTACCGTGTCCTACCAGCAGCATTAGTAATGAAGTGCTGCACACAGATAAATGTTTCAGTACTTGACACTTACTTGCTTAAGCTTGAATATTTGTTTTAATTGCATCTGAGAGTCTTTTGATAAGATCCTTACACCTTCTTGTTTTTCCCTTACATTCTTAAGCAGAATATGCTGAACATATATTTAAGGACTTGGGTCCATTGTTGCCAACCTTGATGATTATACTGTAACACAATAATTGTCCTCAGCATCAACTGAGAATAAATATAGCACTACTTGCTCTTGTACCATGCTCTAACATTTCCTTTGTCTCTTTGCTTTCTAATTCTGAAATGCTGCTTCATCCAGTGATCCCAATGTGTTCTGTTACTAGTTCCCCGGAATCTCTATATGCCTGAGTATGGTTGACTTCTTTAAATATACTTTGGCCTAAAAAATTACTTGGCTGGGATTTTATGGAGTATAAAAGTCATTACACTCTGAAAAAAACCTTGAGGATTCTATCTGTGAATAAAATGTATGATTTTTTGGATGCATGGATTTTAGGGCAGCTGTTTTATCTACTTATATTGTTCCCTTGTCCCTCAATTTCATATGCATACGTGTGATGGGAGGAAGGTAAAGTGGGATGTCTTTGGAGAGATGATTTTGCTTTCTTTTCATGACTGCACTCTGTTGAGACCACGAGGTATTTAGAGAAGGCACATGGTATTCTAATAATTTCTAAAATTTTCTTTTTCAGATGAGTATTTTCAGTATAAATATTGGAGACATAACTTACATGAAAGTTCTCAGTAGTTATTCTACAAATACATTTGTAGGATTTGCTTTAGGGAGAAAAAAGTTGGCTAGGTTTAGACCCTTACTAACTGTCATTTTGGTTTGTATATTTCTCTAATTGTGGAAAACATAAACATAAAATTCAAAATCAAATTGTTCATATTTGATTTCTCAGGTGCCAGATATTAAAATCAATAAAAATTAAGGTGAAAAGGTACCGGACCAATTAGTACCTACTGGTGGAAGCAGGAATAAATAGTTTCTGTATTACTTTGTTAATGGCTATAACAAACTACCACAAGGTCATTACCTAAAACAACACAAATTTATTCTCTTACAGTTCTAGAGGTCACAAGTCTGAAATCAGTTTCATTGGCTTAAAGTTAAGGTGTCCACAGGGCCGGTTCCTTCTGGAAGATCTGAGAGGAGAATCCATTTTCCTGCCTTTTTCAGCTTCTAGTGGTTGTCTGTATTCCTTGGCTTGTGGTCCCTTCTTCCATCTTTAAAGTACATCACTCCAGTCTCTGCTTCCATCATCACATTGGCTTTTCCTCTCCTGTAGACAAATCTCCCTCTGCCTGCTTCTTAATAACGATAATTGTGGTTACATTTAAGGCCCATCTAGACAATCCAGGGTAGCACCTTCATCTCAAGATCCTTATAATCTACAAAGTCCTTTTTACCATGTAAAGTAATATATTCACAGGTTCTAGGAAATAGGACATAGATATCTTTAGGTGCCATTATTCAACCTACTACAGTTCCTATTTAGTATTTTGTGGCTTTGAAGAGTAATATGGGTATCCTTGATTTTTATAGGAATGAGAGAACTAATCTGGTACCTTAAAAATCGCTTCTAGAAGGAAATTATTTTTTAATATGTGTTTCTCTAATACTAAATGGAATATCAAGCTTTTAGATATTTTCTTTTCTTAAAAAATTATTTTGCTTTTGGATATTGAAGATTCAAAGGAATAGTAATTGAACCTATTAGGTAATCAGTTCCAATCTGCTAGGTTACTGGGTTTTGAACCCACTGACCCCTTGAAAATCTGATGAAAGCTCCAGAGTCCACAGAAAAATGCACATATAAACCAATATTTACAACTTCAAAATCAAGAATTCAAGGAACCCCTAAAGACTAGCCATTGATTCTAAGCATAGATGTATAGGTCAGATTCAGAATTTCTGCCTTAGATGTAGCCTTAGGTTTCTATTTTAAAACTCAGCTCAAATCGGTGTATCTATGTTTTCAAGATATGTGTTGCTTTCAGCCTGCAGGTACGTGAATCAAAGGTTACTAGTCTCTTGTGAAACTACTCAAAAAGAAAAATACATATGTAAATGTGTCCACACTTCAAATGAGCCAGTGGTTTTAACTACTTTGCTCATGCTTTCAGTTGTTGTACACATTTATTATGCTGTACAGTTTAATCCTTTATATTCCACATGTAATTTTGAAGAATAAGATCAGATGGCTTATGAAGTCACTAAACTCTGTTTCTGGGATCAGTAAACTATGATCTGCAGGCCAGTTCTGGCTCTCTGCCTGTTTCTGTGTGGCCCATGAGTAGGAATAGTTGTTGCATTTTTAAAGGTCAAAAAAATCAAAAGAAGGGAATTCCCTGGCGGTCCAGTGGTTAGGACTGCGGAGGGGGGCTAGGGTTCAATCCCTAGTCAGGGAACTAAGATCCTGCAAGCCACGTGGCACGGCCAAAAAAAAAAAAAAAATTCAAAAGTAGAAAACTCTTTTGTCGCTTTCAAAAAATTTGAAATTCAAATTTCAATGTTGATAAATACAGTTTTACTGTGTAATACAGTTATGCTCATCTGTGTGTGTATTGTCTAAGGCTGCTTTCCCACTACAATAGCAGAGTAAAGTATTTGAAAAAGAGACCATACAGCCAGCAAATCTAAAATAGTTGTTATCTGCTCATTTATAGAAGAAGCTTGTTGACCTCTGCTCTAGTTCAGCATCAAATTCACCAAATGTTTCTTGAGTACCTCCTATGTGTTAAAGAGTCATGTGACATTCCAGTTTCCTATTCTTCTGCTTCGTGACATTGGCAAATATATTTTGTTGTAAAAAATATAAATGTAAGTTATGACATTTTATATTTCTGACCAGAGCTGATGAAACCTGAAACAGACAGTGCTTTAAACCTTAATATATGAGATTAGCAAGGGACAGGACAGGTTCATTTCAATGAAAAGGAAGTATTTTGAAGATGCCATCTTTGTCTACAGGTAAAAACAAAAGACAAAAACAAAAAACCCAAAACAAGACCAAAAAACACTCCAATATAGATACCTATTTTTAGCTGCATAAATAATACCATAAACAGCTCCCTAAACTCTATCACCACATCTGTGTGCACATGTTTTTCCTTTACACCATTGTACCTGTCAACTTTAATTTTAAAAGCTAGCCAGGGAATTACATTTTTCTGACTTCTGCCCTTCTGCTGCTGCCTTATAAGAAATAAACAGCCGGAGAGGGGAAAGGTCAAGCATGCACGTACCTGCTCATGAAAGAAGTGGAAGTCAAAAGGTCTAATTTCAGCCTTCATTCTCCTGGAGATATAATAACAGTCACTAACAGGAATTGTTTTGGAATTAATAAACAACATACTGTAAATATGAGTCATTAAAGAAAAAAGAAGCATGAGTTTTATATAATGTTGAGTGGAAAAAAAAACAAAAAACACCCTTACAAGTAGGAGAGGGATTGAGTTATCAGTGAAAAATGCTGAGATTGGAGATCCACTGAAGCAAAATAATATATCACAGCAGATTTGGAGCTTGACATTTGAGAAATAAGAAAACTAATACATTTCAAAGGCTAATCTAGAATGCAGACTGTTTTTTTTTGTTTGTTTGTTTTTTGGTTTTTTTGCGGTACATGGGCCTCTCACTGTTGTGGCCTCTCCCATTGCGGAGCACAGGCTCCGGACGCGCAGGCTCAGTGGCCATGGCTCACGGGCCCAGCCGCTCCGCGGCATATGGGATCTTCCCGGACCGGGGCACGAACCCGTGTCCCCTGCATCGGCAGGTGGACTCTCAGCCACTGCGCCACCAGGGAAGCCCACAGACTGTTTTTAGCCTTTCTGACTTTATTATGTGTGTGTTTTAAGCTGGTTAGTATAGTCCTATTGTCCTTCAAACAGTTTTACAAAATTTTGTTTGATTTGTATAATTTGCTTTAAATCATGTCTAATATCATCTCTTATTCATTCATCTCCACTTCTGATCACTGATGGAAACACGACTTTTTGGTATATATATTTTTCATTATAAGCTCTTCTATAATCAAAGACGCATAGACAAACCAAATAGATAGAGATTCAAGAGGAGAGAGAATATATATTAGAGATTTTTAAACCTGGTTTTCATTGGGCCTGCCACCCAATTAATTTAGCCCACTGTGACTTCTTTTGGGAAATAAATATGAGCTCTATCCAGCTAACTAAGCCTTTCTTATTATGTTGCCTTAGGTAAACTTCTTTGCTTTCTTCACCTAAAAAAAATATCCATCCTGAAATATTTCAAACACATAGTAGACAGAAATCAAAATGGTGGAAGTTCACGTACCCACAACCTGGATTTAGCAGATGACAACACGTTGCCATATTTGCATGAAAACATTGCTGCCTATTGTTAGGATCCTAAGCATATTCCTTTCCCTTCTTTCAGGCTCTAGTTGTGACCACTATCCTGAACTCAGTTACATATCATTCTTGTGTGTATATTTATACTTTTACTGTTTATGTACGTATCCTTAACTTGTTTCAGTTTTCTTTACATTTTTCATGTCTACATATTTGGAAGTATTGCCTCCTATTTCTATTATTTTAGTACACTCCTTTGAAACTATAACATGACTCCTTGACATAAATATACAGTCACTCAGTATCTGGATCCTCAAACATTAAAAGGACCTTAGAATCCTTTTAATCTCTTCGCTCACCCCATTTTACATATTAGAATTACCTGGTTTTAGTTCCATCTTGTTTTAAAGCCTTCTTAAATTAGTTATTGTTGTTAATCATGGTGCTTTTTTAGATTTACGCATATATTTACCATTTTCATTGCTCATGATTGTCCCTGTGACCCAGTCTTTTCTTCTGGGCTCACTTTCCTTTTTACTGAAAAGTACCATTTACTAGTTTTTTCAATGAGTGGTAAATTCTCTGTCTTGGAATTTTCTTTTATCTTGCCTTAATTATTATTATTATTTTTAACATCTTTATTGGAGTATTATTGATTTACAATGTTGTGTTAGTTTCTGCTTTATAACAAAGTGAATCAGCTATACATATACATGTATCCCCATATCTCCTCCCTCTTGCGTCTCCCTCCCACCCTCCCTATCCCAGCCCTCTAGGTGGTCAGAAAGCACCGAGCTGATCTCCCTGTGCTATGCAGCTGCTTCCCACTAGCTACCTATTTACATCTGTTAGTGTATATATGTCCATGCCATTCCCTCACTTTCTCCTCAAGTCCATTCTCTACATGTGTGTCTTTATTCCTGTCCTGCCCCTAGGTTCTTCATATCCTTTTTTTTTTTTCATATTTATATGTTAGCATACGGTATGTGTTTTTCTTTTTCTGACTTACTTCACTCTGTATGACAGACTCTAGGTCCATCCAACTCACTACACATAACTCAATTTCGTTTCTTTTTATGGCTGAGTAATATTACATTTTATATATGTGTCACATCTTCTTTATCCATTCATCTGTCGATGGACACTTAGGTTGCTTCCATGTCCTGGCTATTGTAAATAGAGCTCCAGTGAACATTGTGGTACATGACACTTTTTGAATTATGGTTTTCTCAGGGTATATGCCCAGTAGTGAGATTGCGGGGTCGTATGGTAGTTCTATTTTCAGTTTTTTAAGGAATCTCCATACTGTTCTCCATAGTGGCTGTATCAATTTACATTCCCACTAACATGGCAAGAGGGTTCGCTTTTCTCCACAGCCTCTCCAGTATTTATTGTTTGTAGATTTTTTGATGATGGCCATTCTGACTGGTGTGAGGTGATACCTCATTGTAGTTTTGATTTGCATTTCTCTAATGATTAGTGATGTTGAGCATCCTTTCATGTGTTTGTTAGCTATCTGTATATCTTCTTTAGAGAAATAACTATTTAGATTTTCTGCCCATTTTTGGATTGCATTTTTTGTTTTTTTGATATTGAGCTGCATGAGCTGCTTGTAAATTTTGGAGATTAATCCTTTGTCAGTTGTTTCATTTGCAAATATTTTCTCCCATTCTGAGGGTTGTCTTTTCATCTTGTTTATGGTTTCCTTTGCTATGCAAAAGCTTTTAAGTTTCATTAGGTCCCATTTGTTTACTTTTGGTTTTATTTCTGTTACTCTAGGAGGTGGGTTAAAAAGAATCTTACTGTAATTTATGTCATAGAGTGTTCTTCCTATGTTTTCCTTTAAGAGTTTTATAGTGTCTAGCCTTACATTTAGGTCTTTAATCCATTTTGAGTTTATTTTTGTGTATGGTGTTAGGGAGTGTTATAATTTCATTCTTTTACATGTAGCTGTCCAGTTTTCCCAGCACCACTTATTGAAGAAGCTGTCTTTTGTCCATTGTATATTCTTGCCTCCTTTTTCATAGATTAATTGACCATAGGTGTGTGGGTTTACCTCTGGGCTTTCTGTCCTGTTCTATTGATCTATATTTCTATTTTCTTGCCTGTACCATACTGTCTTGATTACTGTAGCATTGTAGTATAGTCTGAAGTCAGGGAGCCTGATTCCTCCAGCTCCGTTTTTCTTTCTCAAGATTGCTTTGGCTATTTGGCATCTTTTGTGTTTCCATACAAATTGTGAATTTTTTTGTCCTAGTTCTCTGAAAAATGCCATTGGTAGTTTGATAGGGATTGCACTGAATCTGTAGATTGCTTTGGGTAGTATAGTCATTTTCACAATGTTGATTCTTCCAATCCAAAAACATGGTATATGTCTCCATCTGTTTGTATCGTCTTTAATTTCTTTCATCAGTGTCTTATAGTTTTCTGCATACAGGTCTTTTTTCCCCTTAGGTAGGTTTATTCCTAGGTATTTTATTCTTTTGGTTGAAGTGGTAAATGGGAGTGTTTCCTTATTTTTCTTTCAGATTTTTCATCATTAGTGTATAGGAATGCAAGAGATTTCTGTGTATTAATTTTGTATCCTGCTACTTTACCAAATTCATTGGTTAGCTCTAGTAGTTTTCTGGTGGCATCTTTAGGAGTCACTATGTATAGTATCATGTCATGTGCAAACAGTGACAGCGTTACTTCTTCTTTTCTGATTTGGATTCCTTTTATTTCTTTTTCTTCTCTGATTGCTGTGGGTAAAACTTCCAAAACTATGTTGAATAATGGTGGTGGGAGTGGGCAACCTTGTCTTGTTCCTGACCTTAGTGGAAGTGGTTTCAGTCTTTCACCATTGAGAACGATGTTGGCTGTGGGTTTGTCATATATGACCTTTATTATGTAGAGGTAAGTTCCCTCTGTGCCCACTTTCTGGAAGGTTATTATCATAAATCGGTGTTGAATTTTGTTGAAAGCTTTTTCTGCGTATATTGAGATGATCATATTGTTTTTTCTCGTTCAATTTGTTAACCTGGTGTATCACATTGATTGATTTGTGTATATCAAAGAATCCTTGCATCCCTGGGATAAATCCCACTTGATCATGGTGTATGATCCTTTTAATGTGTTGTTGGATTCTGTTTGCTGGTATTTTGTTGAGGATTTTTTCATCGATATTCATCAGTGATATTGGCCTGTAGTTTTCTTTCTTTGTGACATCTTTGTCTGGTTTTGGTATCAGGGTGATGGTGGAGTGAGTGAGTGATTGTAGAGTGAGTTTAGGAGTGTTCCTCCCTCTGTTATATTTTGGAAGAGTTTGAGAAGCATAGGTGTTAGTTCTTCTCTAAATGTTTGATAAAATTCACGTGTGAAGCCATCTGGTTCTGGGCTTTTGTTTGTTGGAAGATTTTTTTTTTTTTACGGTACGTGGGCCTCTCACTGTTGTGGCCTCTCCTGTTGTGGAGCACAGTCTCCAGACGCACAGGACCAGCAGCCATGGCTCACGGGCCCAGCCGCTCCGCGGCACATGGGATCTTCCCGGACCGGGGCACGAACGTGCGTCCCCTGCATTGGCCAGCGGATTCTCAACCACTGCACCACCAGGGAAGCCCTGTTGGAAGATTTTTAATCGCAGTCTCAATTTCAGTGCTTGTTTTCTATTTTTTCCTGGTTCAGTCTTGGAAAGTTGTGGTTTTCTAAGAATTTGTCCATTTCTTCCAGGTTCTCGATTTTATTGGCGTAGAGTTGCTTTGTAGTAATCTCTCATGAGCCTTTTTATTTCTGCAGTGTCAGTTGTTACTTCTTTTTCATTTCTAATTCTATTGATCTGAGTGTTCTCCCTTTTTTTTCTTGATGCGTCTGCCTAATGGTTCATCAATTTTGTTTACCTTCTCAAAGAACCAGCTTTTAGTTTTATTGATCTTTACTATCATTTCTTTTTCATTGATTTCAGATCTGATCTTTATGATTTCTTTCCTTCTGCTAACTTTGGGGGGTTTTTGTTCTTTGTCTAATTGCTTTAGGTGTAAGGTTAGGTTGTTTATTTGAAATGTTTCTTGTTTCCGGAGGTAGGATTGTATTGCTATAAACTTCCCTCTTAAAACTGCTTTTGCTGCATCCCATAGGTTTTGGGTCATCATGTTTTCATTGTTTCTAGGTATTTTTTGATTTCCTCTTTGATTGCTTCAGTGATCTTTTGGTCATTAAGTAGTGTATTGTTTAGCCTCCATGTATTTGTATTTCTTACAGATTTTTTCCTGTAATTGATATCTAGTCTCATAGCCTTGTGGTCAGAAAAGATACTTGACATGATTTCAATTTTCTTAAATTTACCAAGGCTTGATTTGTGACCCAGGATATGATCTATCCTGGAGAATGTTCTGTGAGCACTTGAAAAGAAAGTGTATTTGTTGTTTTTAGATGGAATGTGCTATAAGTATCAGTTAAGTCCATCTTCTTTAATGTGTCATTTAAAGCTTGTGTTTCCGTTTTTATTTTCATTTTGGATGATCTGTCCATTGGTGAAAGTGGGGTGTTAAAGTCCCCTACTATGATTGTGTTACTGTCAATTTCCCCTTTTATGGCTGTTAGCATTTGCCTTATGTATTGAGGTCCTCTTATGTTGGCTGCGTAAATATTTACAACTGTTATTTCTTCTTGGATTGATCCCTTCATCCTTATGTAGTGTCTTTCTTTGTCTCTTGTAGTAGTGTTTATTTTAAAGTCTATTTTGTCTGATATGAGCACTGCTACTCCAGCTTTCTTTTGATTTCCATTTGCATGGAATATCTTTTTCTGTCCCCTGACTTTCAGTCTGTATCTGTCCCTATGTCTGAAGTGGGTCTTTGTAGACAGCATATATATGGGTCTTGTTTTTATATTTACTCAGCCAGTCTGTGTCTTTTGGTTGGAGCATTTAATCCATTTACATTTAAGGTAATTATCGATATGTATGTTCCTGTTACCGTATTCTCAATTGTTTTGTGTTTGTTATTGTAGGTCTTTCTTTTCTCTTGTTTTTCCTGCCTAGAGATGTTCCTTTAGTGTTTGTTGTAGAGCTGGTTTGGTGGTGCTGAATTCTCTTAGCTTTTACTTGTCTGTAAAGGTTTTAATTTCTCTGTCACATCTGAATGAGATCCTTGCTGGGTTGAGTAATCTTTCTTTCTTTTCGTCACTTTAAATATGTCCTGGCATTCCCTTCTGGCTTGCAGAGTTTCTGCTGAAAGATCAGCTGTTAGTCTTATGCGGATTCCCTTGTATGTTATTTGTTGTTTTTCCCTTGCTTCTCTTAGTATTTTTTTCTTTGTATTTAATTTTTGCTAGTTTGATTAATATGTGTCTTGGCATCTTTCTCCTTGGATTTATCCTGTAGGGGACTCTCTGCGGTTCATGGACTTGATTAACTATTTCGTTTCCCATATTAGGGAAGTTTTCAACTATAATCTCTTCAAATATTTTCTCAGTCCCTTTCTTTTTCTCTTCTTCTTCTGGGACCCCTATAGTTCAAATTCTGTTGCATGTAATGTTGTCCCAGAGGTCTCTGAGACTGTCCTCAATTCTTTTCATTCTTTTATCTTTATTCTGCTCTGTTGTTATTTCCACTATTTTATCTTCCAGGTCACTTATCCATTCTTCTACTTCAGTTTTTCTGCTCTTGATTCCTTCTAGAGAATTTTAAATTTCATTTATTGTGTTGTTCATCATTGTTTTTTTTTTCTCTTTAGTTCTTCTAGGTGTTTGTTAAACGTTTCTTGTATTTCCTCCATTCTATTTCCAAGATTTTAGATCATCTTTACTATCATTTCTCTGAATGCTTTTTCACGTAGACTATGTATTTCCTTTTCATTTGTTAGGTCTGGTGGGTTTTTATCTTGCTTCTTCATCTCTTGTGTGTTTCTCTGTCTTCTCATTTTGTTTAACTTGCTGTGTTTGGGGTCTCCTTTTCGCAGGCTGCAGGTTTGTAGTTCCCATTCTTTTTGGTGTCTGTCCCCAGTGTCTAAAATTGGTTCAGTGGGTTGTGTAGGCTTCCTGGTGGAGGGGACTATTTGCTGTGTTCTGGAGCATGAGGTTGGATCTTGTCTTTCTGGTGCCCAGGACCACGTCCAGTGGTGTGTTTTGTGGTGTCTGTGACCTTATTATGATCTTAGGCAGCCTTTCTGCTAATGGGTGGGGTCGTGTTCCTGTCTTGCTAGTTGTTTGGCATGTCGTGTCTAGCACTGGAGCTTGCTGGTCATTAAGTGGAGCTGGGTCTTAGTGTTGAGATGGAGATCTTTGGGAGAGCTTTCACTGTTTGATATTACATGGAGCCAGGAGGTCTCTGGTGGACCAATGTGCTGAACTCGGCTCTCCCACCTCAGAGACACAGGCCTGACACCCGGCCGGAGTACCAAGACCCTGTCAACCACATGGCTCAGAAGAAAAGGAAGGAAGGAAGGGAGGGAGAAGGAAGGAAAATAAAGTTATTAAAGTAAAAATTTTTTTTAAATTAGATAAAAATTAAAAAAAGAAAGGAGAGAGCAACCAAACCAAAAAACAAATCTACCTATGATAACACATGCTAAAAACTATACTAAAAAAAAAAATACAGACAGAACCCTAGGAGAAATGGTAAAAGCAAAGCTATACAGACAAAATCACAGAAAGAAGCATACACATACACACTCACAAAAAGAGAAAAAGGAAAAAAATGTATGTATCATTGCTCCCAAAGTCCACCACCTCAATTTTGGGATGATTCATTTTCTATTCAGGTATTCCACAGATGCAGTGTACATCAAATTGATTTCGGAGATTTAATCCACTGCTCCTGATGCTGCTGAGAGAGATTTCCCTTTCTCTTCTTTGTTCGCACAGCTCCTGGGGTTCAGCTTTGGATTTGGCCCTGCTTCTGCATGTAGGTCACCTGAGGGCATCTGTTCTTCGCTCAGACGGGACGGGGTTAAAGGAGCAGCTGATAAGGGGGCTCTGGCTCAGGCCTGGGGGAGGGAAGGGTACGGAATGCAGGGCGAGCCTGTGGCAGCAGAGGCCGGTGTGACGTTGCAACAGCCTCAGGCCCATCGTGTGTTCTCCCAGGGAAGTTGTCCCTGGATCACGGCACCCTGGCCGCAGTGGGCTGCAGTTGCGGGCTGCACAGGCTCCCGGGAGGGGAGGTGTGGATAGTGACCTGTGCTTACACACAAGCTTCTTGGTGGCTGCAGTAGCAGCCTTAGCGTTTCATGTCCGTCTCTGGTGTCCATCCTGATAGCAGCGGCTCGCGCCTGTCTCTGGAGCTCATTTAGGCAGTGCTCTGAGTCCCCTCTCCTCACGCACCCCAAAACAATGGTTTATTGCCACTCAGGCAGGTCCAAACTTTTTCCTGGACTCCCTCCCTGCCAGCTGTAGCGCACTAGCCCCCTTCAGGCTGTCCCCAGTCCTCTCCCTGGAGTCTGACCTCCGAAGCCCGGGCCTCAGTTCCCAGCCCCCACCCGCCCCAGCAGGTGAGCAGACAAGCCTCTCGGGCTGGTGAGTGCTGGCTGGCAATGATCCTCTGTGTGGGAATCTCTCCACTTTGCCCTGTGCACCCCTGTTGCTGCACTCTTCTCCATGGCTCCAAAGCTTCCCCTCTGCTACCCCCCGTCTCTGCCAGTGAAGGGGCTTCCTAGTGTGTGGAAACTTTTCCTCCTTCACAGGTCCCTCCCAGTGGTGCAGGTCCCATCCCTATTCTTTTTTCTCTGTTTTTTCTTTTTTCGTTTGCCCTACCCAGGTACGTGGGGAGTTTCTTGCCTTTTGGGAAGTCTGAGGTCTTCTGCTAGCGTTCAGTAGGTGTTCTGTAGGAATTGTTGCACATGTAGATGTATTTCTGATGTATTTGTGGGGAGGAAGGCGATCTCCACGTCTCACTCCTCCGCCATCTTGAAGGTCTCCCCCTATTTTTCCTTAATTATTAAATGATTGTATACCTGAGTAGAGAGTTCTAGGCTGACAGTTATGTTCTCTCAACACTTAAAAGATATCTTACTGTCTTTCAATTTCTGTTTTGCCATTGTTATCTATCTTCTGTCAGCCAAATTGTAATTTCTTTGCAAAGAGTTGTCTTATCTTTTTCATCCCTCTAAGATACTTTTTGCCAATGTATTCTGCAGTGTTACCATTTTATGTATTTAGTATAAGCTTATTTTTATTTATTTTGCTTTGTTCTCTCTATGATTCTTTAATCCTGGAATTCTAGTTCTAGAAGATTCTTAACTATTCTAAAATTACTTCTCTCTATTTTTGTGCAACTCATAAAACTCCCATTAGCCACATGTCAGAATTTCTCATCCTACTCTTAGTATACTTTTACTGCTCTCTGGTATCTTTTATCTTTTTATCCCCTGTGCTGTATTCTGTGTAATTTCTTTATGTAGTTCTTCTGATTTACCAGTTCTTTCTTCACCAATGTCTAAAACCTATCTATGGAAATTTTAATTGCATGATGGCTATTATTTTTCATTTCTAGAAGTTACTTTTTTATGTTTTCTATTCCTTCATGTGTCTTTAAATAATTGAAAACTTATTTTATAGGTTTTCAACTGTTCTATTATCTTAAGTTTTGGGGGTGCCAATCTTCCTGTTTTTTTATTTGTGTACACTTTTGTTCATGGTAAACATTTCCTTGTGTGTTTTGTAATTATTGGTTGTGAGTTATTTAGATAGGAATTTTACGTAATCTGGCTTGTGAAAGTTTCTCTACAGAGCAGTCTTATGTGTACTTCTTTCATATGCCTCAGAAGAATCCCCAACCCAGCACCAATTTTTTAATGTTAATTTCTTAGGTGTAGCACTCATATACCATGTAGGCAGTGTATATTTTTACTCCAAACCAGTATACAGCATAGGAGCACTGGTCGGAGATAAGCTTTCTTATTATTTTTCTGGGTCAGGAAAGATCATTTTTTGGATCTTTTTCACTGATGATGCAGCTCTTAGAGCAGTGCTTATTCAGAATGTGTTCTGTGGAGCAGAAGCATCAGCATTACCTAGGAGCTTGGATAGAGATGCAAATTCCCGTACCTGCTGAGTCAGAATTTCTGGAAATGGATGGAGGTTTTAATAAGCTCTCCAGGTGAGTCTTCTGGATGCTAAAATTTGGCAAGTATGGCCTTAAAGAGGATTTCAGCTTCCTGCAGGAATCTGAGTTCCAACTTCCTGTCTCATTCAGGATGGGTCCAAGACTTACCTTCCTGTCACTTAATAGGTGTTAAAATTCAGAACTCTAGCTGTTAGGGCCTCCCCTGAAATCCTATCCCCACTTCAGGGTCTGCTACAGCAACAACTTATTCTTACCTCCCAGGTTTTCATTTAACTCTTTGTGCATCTGGGGACTTCCTTTTGTTTTCTTGTGTATTTGTCTTATTCAGAATTTCAAGATGTGTGCAGTAAGAAGACTTCTAGCTTAGCTAGAGCCATCTTATTGCCAAAGGCCTTAGCTAAATTGTTCATGTTGTATATTGATATTATTTTGAATGGTAAATACACATTGTGATTTATTTTAAATTTGGATATTGAGAATGGCTATTTGGCCTTCAGTTTTCTCTATTTTATACTAGATTCTTTGTAGTATCTACTGTATTTACATGATGACCACATTTAAATTTTACCGAAAAAATGATATGGGAATAAAAATTGAAGCAAAGGTATTCACAGAGTGCCTTTTAGAGAGTAAAAGTAAATGGGTGTATTGAACTTATATTTCTTGCATACTACAGAATGGAATGAAGGACACTTATTATGTCTTAGGATATGAGCTGAGTGCTTTACTATGCATCTAATTAAATCCTTAGAAACAGTCCGTTCTCATTTTGTGTGTTAGAAAACCAAAACAGAGAGGGTAGGTATCTTGCCCAAATCACGTGGCTATTATGTGAAGTGGAATTTGAACCCATGCCGCTCAACTACACAGCTGATGCTTTAACCAATACACCACAATTTCATTTTAGGAAAGGAAAACAGCATTTGAACAAACATGTTTTGTGTGTCATACTAGCTGCTTTCTCCTGTTTCCTCTTTAACGCTTACAGTAATCCTATGAGTAGTTATTACTAGTCACCCCACCCTTTTATGTTTCTTAAGAGATAATTTTTACATAGATTAAATATTTTGCCCTAGTGAATCAGAGTTGAATTTGAACCCAGGTCTATTTGCTGCCCAAGTGTCTTTTGTATGGTAACTAGGCCGACTTACTTAGTTCGAGATCTTTTCCTCTGTGGTTATACTATGATTTATTGATTGCAAAATTGCCAGCCCAACTATTGGAAGTTTTTTGTATCGGGGGCTGAGTAATTTTTACTGGGGCCCTGTGAGTAACAGAATCATTGGACTGTGTTCTAAGAAATATGTAGTCTTTGTTCTATACAGACTAGACTGTGGGGCCATTACTTATGTCACCTCTTCTCCCTGGGTTTCAGTTTTCTCTTTTTGTTTTTAAACTTCATCATCTCTAAATGTCCTTGTAGCTCTGACATTCTAATTCAATACCAGTAGTTATAATAATTTAGGTTTTAAAACTACAGATTGTTAGTTCTTGATGATTCAATCTAATTTTTCCACTCTTTCCTCAGTGAGACTCCATATAGTTCTTTGTGATGTATAGTGATGTGAATTTGAACCATTTATAAATGATTGGGAGAACTAAAGTAAACTTGGACATCTTACAAGACCCTTCTGCTATTTGCTTCCTAAGAATCCCATTAGCCTCCATCATCATGATTAGAAATGTGACCACTTGATTTTTTAAATACTTTTATCACAGAAAGAAATCATTTGAATTTGGGTGATTTAACATAACAGAGAAAAGTGCAGGTTCTCAGTCCATTCTGAATTAGATATCCAGTTTTGCTAATTCCCAGTCGTGAAGGTTAGTTTCTCTCTCAACCTGTCTCCTTCTCTGTAAAATGGGGAAAGTGATAGTCTCTACATAATTGGGTAGGGATTAAATGAGAAAATGCATGAACACCTTTAGTACAGTATATGGACCACAGTAAGCACTCGTAAATTTTAGCTATTATTATGGTCATTGTCACTATGATTCCTATTAAGCATCTTTCCTTTGTATTATAGCTCTCACTGAATGAACTATCAGGGAAGTAAAAATGCAATACTGAAACCGAATGCAAATTTTTAAGTTTTGTTAAATAATTATTTGAGTCTGGCAGGGACACTGTTCATATCAGCAAGAGTGAAATTGAACAGGCCACCGGAAACCTTTAGCCCTTTCTAGGTGAAGTACATCTGTAGTTAGTCCCATCGTTTAGAATCTGTTGCTATTGCTTATATAGCCTTTCCGTATTTAAGCTTCTGCTGTTTAGCCTCCCAGGCTATAGACTGTTGTGACATAAATTGAGACAATTTATCTCTCAGTCCTGTACACCAGTGTGCGCCTGTCTGCTGCTGTCCCTTCCAAACATTTGACTCATGGAGTTGCGCTCTCCACGCCCCTCTGACATTTCTCCTGCCTACCCTGCTTAGTCTTCCACGTCCACTCATCATGATGCAGATGGATAGCTGTCCTGTTTCATCGGTCCTTTTGACATGTCCAGTGCTAAGAAGCTAAGTTGCTTAGCTGTTGGTAGAATGCCCATCTTTTGTTTTTACTTTTTAGAGATCTCATATAGCTATTCCCTCCTGGAACTGGCTAGCTCAGATCATGTGCTGACAAAAGTAATATTTGATGGACCTTGATCTTTCCCTGGGTATTGATGCCAAGCTCCCTGTATTTTCGGTTTCATGGCAAAGTTGTTACTTAACATCGTATTTGTTGAATTGTGAACTTTAGTTTTATACTGTTGCTAGTTTACATGACTGTAGTGTTTCCCCATTGTAAATTATATTTAATCTTTGTATGTAAAAATCTAATTTTTGAATCATAGCACTGGGCTGATTTCTTGGAATGATTAATATACTCCACACCTGATTAATGTCATTTGTTACTATTTATCATATATTTATTAAGTGTTTATTATATACTAATCACTGAGGATGCAAATTGAAAGATCATATTTTAATATGATCTTTCTGGGAGTAGTTATACACCTGGTGATAATTCATTGAACTGTGTATTTGATACCCTTTGCTATCTACATTTTATACTTAGTAAAAAAATGAAAAAATGAAAGTTGTGACCTCAAGGAATTTATAGTCTAGTAGGAAAGGAGATGTGTGAATTAGTGATTTTTAAGCAGTGATGAATGCTATTATTACATGAGAAGATTTCTGTGGAAGCACCAAAAAAATGTTATCCTATTCTAGGTTTTTTTGAGAAAATTCTTAAAGGAGATGACACTATACCTGAGTTTTAAAGGTTAAGTAGAAGTTATCCAAGCAAAGAAAGTCATTCAGAAGAAAGGAGCAACGTTATGAAACAAGATCTCATGAAACAGCCTGCCTGGATGGGACAGGGTTCTGTATGGTTAGAGGTGGGTCATGGGCTCTGAAGTTAGGCTAGTTGTTTTCTGGAATCAGATCTTCAGAGACCCTGGATGTTAACCTGACGAGTTTAAGAACAGACCTCATTAATTAGTAATATTTAAGGTTTAGCCGTGGGAAGGTGACTGCTCAAAAGATACTCAAAAGAAAGAGTGACAAAAGGATAGGAGAGATCTCTGGAGAGCATTGTCATGTGAGCCAAGGAAAGGGTGAGTCTCCAGCACAGGAATGTCGTCGGAGGTGTTAAATGCTTCAAAGATCTCAAATAAGATAGGGATAGAAAAATGTCCATTGGCTGCAGCAGTATGGAGATTATGTAATGATAATATAATTTTGTAAACAAAATAAACTATTATTCCTAAGTCATTTTGTCATTTGGAAGTCATTGCCCTCTTTTTTTCATCCTTTCTTTTTTTAACCACATCAATTTTTTCCTTCCCATTTTATTTATATTTTATGTATCTTGCTTATTAATTCTATATCTGTCATTCCCTTTTCTGTGACTATTCCCCGCCTATTATTTAAAAACCTTGTCTTGTCAAATATAGGAGATGATTTTATTATAGAAAATTATATATAAAATATTTTCTCTAATCACCTTTCCTTTATTAAATGAGAATAGCTTTTTATGTAAACAATTAAGTGGTTTCCTTTGTACTTTCCTTATTATGATGATGAAGAGGTGTATTTGGATTTGCACATATCTGAACTTTCCCATCATAAAGAACTCTATTTCCTGAAAGGCCTTTTTACTACAGTTTTCTGCCCAGTGTTCCACTGTAGTGCTCTTCCTGGGTAGCTTCCTATCTTAATTCAAAATGACTTTTCATCAAAATAAATTGAAGCCAGTTAAAATTTATATTTAGAAATATATATATATATATATGGAGATGGAGGGGTTGGGGAGAGACGAGGAGAGAAACATTTCTGGTAAAGGGCTGTTTGGATAATGATTTTGGAAAATACTTTTAAAAAATGCATTCTGTTATTTCGGAATAGTTTTGAGGCAGACTGAAGTTACTGTATATAGTATGTGCTACATATAACTGTGAGATCACAACCATCGTTACCTAGCAGGTACTTTTATTTTTAAGCTTTTCAGAACAATGTTTCTGGTTTCTCTGATCTTTAAGGATCAAAATGTAATCAGATCTATTGGAGCTTTCCTGGATTCAGTTGAATTCCATATTGTCAACAGTAAATCTGGATGTATTGTTATTTTAATTTTCACTAATATTATTAAGGTATCTAAATTTTACTAGGTCCATTTTTCCTCTTCAGATTGGTTTTCATTACTAGTTTGATACCAGTTTGCTTTCAGTTTCCAAGATACAGTATCATGGACTCTCAAAGAATATGATTATCCTTTTATATTATATTTTTATTTATTTTTGGTTTGTTTTACTGATTTATTTTATTTAGGTATGGTTGATTTACAATATTATATTAGTTTCAGGTGTCCAGCATAGTGATTTACTAATTTTATAGGTTTTACTCCTTTAAAAGTTATTACAAAATAATGGCTATAATTCCCTCTGCTGTACAATATATCTTTCTTGCTTACATTTTATACATAGCTGTTTGTGTCTCTTAATCCCATACCCTTATCTTGCCCCTTCCCCTTTCCCTCTCCCCATTGGTAACCACTAGTTTATGTTCTATATCTGTGAGTGTGTTTCTGTTTTGCTATATATATTTGTTAGTTTTATTCTTTAAATTTACTTATAAGTGATATTATTCAGTATGTTTTTCCCTGACTTATTTCAGTAAGCATAATATTCTCTAGGTCCATCCGCATTGCTGCAAATGACAGAATTTCATTCTTTTTATGACTAATATTCCATTGTGTGTGTTTATTCATATATATACATATATACATACATATATATACATATATACATACATACACAGATACACACACACACACACACACACACACACACACCCCATATCTTTCTTATCCACTTATCTGTCGATGGGCACTTGCATTGCTTCCATATCTTGGCTTTGTAAATGAGAACTCAGAGACGAGGCTCAGTGGTCTCATGTGTGAAAAGAGCACCAAGATCCTTGGGCAGGACTTGAAGAGAAAACACTAGAGGAGCAGAAGGAAGACAGAGGAAGAGCACCCAGGTCCTGTGGTGATCAGGTGGTGGTTGATTGAAAGATCAGGGAAAGGAGTAAAGCACCTGAGCCCAGCTAGACCCTTAGGTAGGATGATCTTTGGGATCTTTCTGATTCGTATTGTGTCCTTTGATATTTTTTAAATTGCAATTCTGGTTAATTTTCAAATTAAAGTATATGGCACTTTTTAAAGTGAATACAAATCATAATATTCTCATCTAGTAAGATTTAATGTGGTAATTAGTCACCAAGGATGCTATACATAACAAGAGAAGTACATTGATCAAATTAATATGATCATTCTGTTTGTCCATAATATCCCTAACCTTAGAATTGAAAATTCTTCCTTTTTATTCTTTCATTATATATGTATGCATAACTCTCTATTTTCTTCTTTTACCCTTTCACTCATTTTGAGATATCAGGTGATTTTAACACAATTTCATCAGAGACAAAAGAACTCTGAAATCTATCAAAACAGTTCTGGACAAAAATGCTTACCATTGTAATGCTATGTAATGCATTACATGTAATGCTATGTAATGCAAAAATGCTTACCAGAATATTAAAAGGCAGACTACATTTTTGTGGCTTGTACAGCATAAAACAGCAAGATCATAGCCATTATTATGCTAATAGGTACCTTTATATCTAAGTTATTAAGAACAATATTTACTGATTTCTCTTATATAAAATATTTAATATTGTTATATCATTTAACTTTGAGGAATACTTGAAATTAAGCAGTAATTTTATCAAGGTGTTTTTACTTTAAAAGAGCCATAATGTAAGATGCTATGACATTTGTGTGAAACTGAATTATCTATATCTCTCATTGAGGTATCTTCATTAGAATTCACTGCTGATTTACTTAGTCATAATTTATAAGATACATTCCTTCTCATTCCAAACTAAAGTTTACTTTAGATAAAAATTTTTCATGATTTTTGGCTACTTGATGGTAAGATCCAGCTCACTTTTTTTCTCTCAATAACTCATGGCAATGTTAGGTTCTTAATATTTTCTCTTCAGTCTTTTAATGTTTAACCAAGGTGGATTGAATAATTTAATAACAAAAGTGAAAACTCCATATCATATAGTTCATGGAACATTGTAGATTCTCAATAAATACTTTATGTTTACCATTGGTTCCAAGGTTTAAAACTAAAATGATACATTAAAGGATTTATTGAAAAATCTTATTCCCAGTCCTACTCCTATTTTCTTATGTATCCTGCCAGGAATAACCTAGCATATACAAGCAAATAAAAATACATATTCTTTTTCTATTGATTTTTACCCAGATGGTGGCACACTACACACTATTCAACATTATGCTATTTTCTTAACATTTTTTTGGAGATATTTCCATATTAATGTATAAGGTACTTCCCCATTTTTTAGCAACTCTGTAGAAATTGTGTGAAAATGCTGTAATTTATTCAACAAGTTTCCCTACTGATATGAATTTAAGATATTCTCAGCTTTTGCTGTAACACTGCAGTGAATAGCAATATACATTTGTCATTTGCACAAGTATAGCTGTGGAATAAATTTCCAGAAGTAGAGTTGGTAAAGCAAAAGTTATGTAGATTGATCATTTTGGTAAAGCTTGCATAATTTCCTTCCATAAGGTTATACTGATTTACACTCCACTCCCACTAGGAATGCATGAAAATACGAGTTTGCTCATACTGTTTTACTTGAATGTTAAAGTAAAGGTTTTATCCCTAATTTATGTAAAAATACATAGGATTCAGGATTGATGAGAGTACCCCATGAATTATAGTTTCTAATATTCATAACATAATGACACATTTAGCAGTCTGTGTCACCTACTGCATGATACGTTGTTAGATTCTTATACCTCTTCTGAGTTAACAAAACCATAAAGCAATGTTAAATCAATGGTAATAACAAATAACTATGCAAACAGGTTATAAGAGCAGTAGTATTTCCAGAGATATGTTCATATACATACAGAGGTTAGTTCCCAATAAGGTTTCATTTCAAATACATAGAGAAAAGATTGGTAATTCTGTAAATGGTTTTGAGCCAACTAGACATTTATCTTGAAAAAATGATAAAGTGTGATCTATATTCCTTTCAGCAAAATTAATCCAGATGGATCAAAGATTTACACATGAAACAAACAGCAGGTACATAACTTGCTACCATTTGTTAAAGAGGACTGTGCATATGCACACACATATCACATACACACATACAGATACACTGAGCTAGAAATAAAATTTAGAAAGTAGTAATAGATATTGACTCTTGAAGGTAGCTAAAGGATGGGGAGTCAATATTTGAGTGCTGGGGAATGAAGCTTACTTTGAAAACAAATTTTTAAGACTTTATTTTTTAAAGCAGTTTTAAGTTCTTAGCAAAATTGATAGCAAGAGATTTCCCATATACCCCCCACCCCCCCACATGAATAGCCTGCCCCACTATCAGTCTCCGCCACCAGAGTGATGCATTTGTTACGTTCGCTGAACCTACATTGACAAATCATAATCCCCCAAATTCCATAGTTTACATTAGGATTCACTCTTGGTATTGTACACTCTATGAGTTTTCAAAAATATATAACAACATGTATCCATCATTATAATACCATACCCAGTATTTTCACTGCTCTAAAAAACCCTTTGTGCTCTGTCTTTTCATCTCTCCCCAGCCCCAACCTCCTGGCACTACTGATCTTTGTACTGTGTCCATGGTTTTGCCTTTTCCAGAATGTCATATAATTGGGATCATACAGTATGCAGTCTTTTCATATTAGCTTCTTTAACTTTTTATTATACATTTAAGGTTCCTCAATGTCTTTTAATGGCTTCGTAGCTCATTTCTTTTTAGTGCTGAATAATACTCAATTGTCTGCATGTCTCATAGTTTATTTATCCAGTCTACTGAAGGCCATCTTTATTGCTTCCACGTTTTGGTAATAATGAATAAAGCTGCTATAAACATGCCTGTGCAGGTTTTGTGTGAACAGAAGTTTCAGCTCTTTTAGGTAAATACCAAGGACTGCAGTTCCTGGATCTTGTAGTAAGAGTGTGTTTAGTTTTGTCAGAGATCATCAAACTGTCATCCAAAGTGGCTGTACCATTTTACATTCCCACCAGCAATGTATGAACATTCCTTTTGCTCCACATCCTTGCTAGCATATGTTGATTTCAGTGTTCCAGATTTGGGCCATTCCAATAGGTATATACTTGTATATTATTGTTGTTTTAATTTGTATTTCTCTGACGACCTATTATGTGGAGCATCTGTTCATATCCTTATTTGCTATCTGTATATCTACTTCGGTGAGGTATCTGTTAAGGTCTTTGGCCCATTTTATAATCATGTTGTTTGTTTTCTTATTGTTGAGTTTTAAGTGTTCTTAGTATATTTTGGATAACCATCCTTTGTCAGATATGTCTTTTGCAAACATTCTCTCCCAGTCTTTGGCTTGTCTTCTAATTCTCTTGATATTGTGTATCATAGAGAAGTTTTTAATTTTAATGAAGTCCAGCTCATCATTTTTTTCTTTCTTGGGTTGTCTTTGGTGATGTTTCTAAAAAGACATCACCATACCCGAGGTCATCTAGGTTTTCTCCTATGTTATTTTCTAGAACTTCCATAGTTTTGTATTTTACACTTTGGTCCATGATGCATTTTGAGTTAATTTTTGTGAATAATGTAAGGTCTGGGTCTAGATTCTTTTTTTTGCATGTGGGTGTCCAGTTGTTCCAGCACCATTTGTTGAAAAGACTGTCTTTGCTCCATTGTATTGCCTTTGCTCCTCTGTCAAAAATCAGTTTACTATGTTTATGTGGGTCTGTTTCTGGGCTCTCTGTTCTGGTCCATTGATCTATTCTTGTACCAGTGCCACACTGTTTTGATTGCTGTAGCTTTACAGTAAGTCTTGAAGTTAGGTAGTATCAGTCTCCTCCAACTTTTTTCTTCCCCATCAATATTGTATAGACTATTCTGGGCCTTTTGCCTCTCCATGTAAACTTTTGGGTCAATGTATCAATATCCATAACTTTCTGGGATTTTGATTGAGATTGCATTGAATCGGTAGGTCAAATTGAGAAGAACTGACATCTTGACAATATTGAGTCTTCATATCCATGAACATGGTATATAACTCCATTTATTTCATTCTTTGATTTTGTTCATCAGAGTTTTGTAGTTTTCCTCAAATAGACCTTGCAAATATTTTGTTAGATTTATACCTAAGCATTTCATTTTGGGGGCGCTAATGTAATGGGATTGTGTTTTTAATTTCAAATACCACTTGTTCTGTGCAAGTATATAGGAAAACAATTACTTTTGTATATTAACCTCATATCCTACAACCTTGCTATATTTGCTTATTAGTTGCAGTATTTTTTTGGTCAATTATTTCAGATTTTCTGCATAGCTGATTATTTCCTCTGTGCACAAAGGCAGTTTTATTACTTCCTTTCTGATCTATATACCTTTCATTTTAGTTTCTTGCCTCATGGCATTAGCAAGGGTGTCTAGTAGTGTGTGGAAAAGAAATGGTAAGAGGGAACATCCTTGCCTTCCCTGTACCTGATCTTAGTGGGAAAACGTAAAGTTTCTCACCATTAAGTATGAAATTTGCTGTAGGTTTTTTGTAGAACTTTTTTATCAAGTTGAGATAGTTCCCCTTTGTTCCTAACTTACTCAGAGATTTTTATCATGAATATGTGCTGGATTTTGTCAAGCCCTTTTTGTACATATATTAATATGATCATGTGATTTTTCTTTTTTAACATATTGATATGGCTTACATTAATTGATTTTCTAATGTTGAACCATCCTTGCATATCCAGGATGAATCCCACTTGGTTGTGATGTATAATTATTTTTATGCATTGTCAGATTCAATTTGTTATTATTTTGTTGAGAACTTTTGCATCTTTTTTTGAGAAATATTGATCTTTAGTTTTCCTGTAATGTCTTGGCCTTGTTTTGCTACTAGGGTAATTCTGGTTTCATAAAATGAGTTGGGAAGTACTCCATCTGCTTCTATCCTCTGGAAGAGATTGTAGAGAATTGGTATAATTTCTTCCATAAATGTTTGGTAGAATTCACCAATGGACTCATCTGAGCCTGGTGCTTTCTGTTTTGGAAGGTTATTAATTATTGATTCACTTTCTTTAATAGATTTAGGCCTATTTAGATTGTCTGTTTCTTTTTTGTGTGAGTTTAGGCAGATTGCACTGTTTCATCTAGGTTATCAAATTTGAGAGCATAGAGTTGTGCATAGTATTCCTTTATTATCCTTTTGATTTCCATGGGTACTGTAGTGATGTGCCCTCCTTCATTTCTGATATTCTAGTCATTTGTGTCATCTCTATTTTTGTGATAGTTAACCTGGCTAGGGGCTTACTGCTTTTATTGGTCTTTACTAAGAACCAGCTTTTAGTTTTGTTGGTAGAAAATCTGTTGTTTTCTTGTTTTCGGTTTCATTGATTGCTGTTTTAATTTTTATTGTTTCTTCTGTTTACTTTGGATTTAATTTCCTCTCTTTCTAATTTCCTAAGGTAGAAACTTAGATTATTGATTTTTGATTGTTCTTTGTTTCTAATATATGCATTCAGTGTTACAGATTTCCTTTTTAGCAATAATTTCATGGCATCTGACAAATTTTGGTAAGTTGTGTTTTCATTTCCATTTAGTTCAAAATAATTCTTACTTTCTCTTCATATTTCTTCTTCAACCCACGAGTTATTTAGAAGTGTGTTGATTAATCTCCATATATTTGGGAATTTTTAGTTATTTATATTATTGATTTCTAATTTAATTCCATTGTGGTCTGAGAACAGACATTGTATGTCCTTTTCAATTTGTCAGGGTGTGTTTTATGGCTCAGAATGTAGTCTATCTTGGTGAATGTTCCATGTGATCTTGAGAAGAGTTATATCTTCTGCTGTTGCTGGATGAAGTCTCTAGGTGTTGATTATATTCAGTTGATTGATGGGTGTTGTTGAGTTCAACTACATCCTTACTGATTTCTGCCTACTGATTCTGTTCATTTTTGATAGAGATTGTTGAAGTATCCAATTATGATAGTGGATACATCTGTTTCGCCTTGTGATTCTATCAGTTTTTGCCTCACAAGTTTGATGCTCTGTTGATAGATTCATACACATTAGGAGTTGTTATATCTTCCTGGGGAATTGACCCCTTCATTATTATGTCATGCCCTTTTATCCCTAATAACTTCCTTTGCTCAAAGTCTGATCTGTCTGAAATTAATATAGCTATTCCTGCTTTCTTTTAATTTGTGTTAGCATGGTTTACTTTCCTCCATCCAGTTACTTATAATCCATATGTGTCTATATTTAAAGTGGATTTCTTGTTGACAACATATAGTTGGGTCATGGTGTTTTTTAATTCACTCTGACAGTTTCTGCATGCATTTAGAACATTGACATTCAAAGAGATTATTTATGTAGTTGGATTAACATCAAGCATATTTATTACTGCTTTCTATTTGTTATTCTTTGTTTCTGTTTTCCCTTCCACCATTTTCATGCCTTTTGTGGTTTTATTTGAGGATTTTATATGATTCTATCTTCTCTTTCTTAGCATATATTTTACTTTTTATTTTTTAATTTTTATTTTTTTTACTCTTTTTAGTGGTTGCCCTAGAGTTTGCAATATACATTTATAACTAATACAAGTCTACTTTCAAATGACACTGTACCACTTCAGGAGTAGTGAATACTTTATAATAATAATAATTTTAATTCCTCCCTCCTGTATCATATTGATATATCATTACTGTCATTCATTTCACTTACATATGAGAATATATAAGCATATATATATTTATTTATATATAAAGATATATGCATAAGCCATATATAATCAAATACATTGTTGCTATTATTATTTTAAACAAACTGTTATTTGTTAGAACATTTGAGAATAAGAAAAATGAAAGTTTTTATTTTACCTTCACTTATTCCTTCTTCAGTGCTCTTCTCTTTATGTAGATTGGTGAAGTTTACTTTTCATTGTAAACTTTTTTTTCAACTGTTTGAAATGTTTTTACCCATGTACATATATAATCTTAAAAAATCAATAACTTTGTCCTCTTTTGGTCCAAAAAATATGAGTTCAGGTGTTTCCTTCTTATTGCATTCTTTCCAAAGGGACTGATTTCTCCAAAAGATGGAGTGTTGTGCTATTTTTGCCTGTTATTTACATTGAGGTTAACTCTGTTGGTTAGAGTGTACTGGTAATGACACCAATGACATGGGTTTTATTTCCATGTGGTTCAGTTAACTTTGGTTTTCCACTGCCACAGACTGCTCCCATAATTACATCTAAAATGTGTTCTTGGCCCAGTGAAGACCCGATGAAGCAAAGTGCAAATCTATCACCATGTGGGAAAATGGACACCCAAAAGTTCACCCAGCAGACAGTGGAGGGGGCTATCATAATGGAATCTTTAAATTGACATCTTAAACAAAACTCATGCTATTTATGCTGTCCAAGATATATGATTTAATATTTTGGTTTTAAAGGGTTCAAAGTCAGTTACAGGGAAGGAATTTCCATTTATAGGCAAATCTTGAAATATTAACCAAGGTAACTTTTGGGGAAAAAAAAATGAGTCATGCTTAGCCCTTCCCAATTACATAATATTTACTTATCCAAATGCTTTACCAAGTTTAAAATATCTCAGCCTTATGTTTGAAATTACATATAACAAATATTTGATTATGTAGTTTTTTTTGAAAATGAAGGCTCTCATGTAGAAATTTGTGATCTTACAGTCTTTGCAGTATTATAATATGTCACCAGTATTCTCAAGTCATTATTCAGAAATCTCTCAAATCTCAAAACCCGGAATAATTTAGTTTTTGATATAAATTTATCATATACATTCATTACTTGTTTACTGGGTTCCAGGTACTGTATTTAATAAGTGCAAAGAGACCCTTTGCAGTTCCTGAAGTCTTCAGGAAATGGGGAAGGAGGAACAGATAAATAAGGAGACCATTATTATTTTTAAAAATAGTGTGGAAATGCCATATTAAAGCAAAGCACAGGGTAGTGATTGTGAGAGCAATTACTAAGGGTATCTAACCCCAAATGGGAAAGCTTTGCTGGATTCTGAAGGACAACTAGGAGTTAGTCAGGGTAAATGGAATAGATAGTGTACTCCAGGCAGAAGAAATAGAGTAGGATTTAGAGGTTGAAGGGAGAATCCTACATTTTAGAACTGCAAATACTTTTAGTATGACCAGAATTTAGAATACGAAAATGAGTGGTGAAAGATAAAACTGGAAAATTAAACAAAGAACAGTCCATAAAGGGAATGTGGATTATATTCTCAAACCACTGGGAAGTGATTAAGCTATTTTAAGCAACATTAGGTTGGTGTTAGAGGAAAATGAAGATGTGAAATGAGATGTAATCTGTGCTATATAATAAAGTTCAATTTTATGTTAGTAGGAAAGCTAGAATTAGATTCAGTTATTCAACAAGTTATTTACTGAGCACCTACTATGTGCCTGGCAGTGCTCTAGTTGCTTGAGATACTTCAATGACCTGAACAAACAAAATCACTGTTTTCGTGGTGCTTCCTTCTCGTGGAGGGGAAAAGGCAACAGTTAAACAAATATACAAATCATGTTCCACGTGTCAAAAAGTACTAAGAAGAAAATAAAAGCAGCATAAGTTAGACAGAATGGATGTGTGTACCCTTTTATATCTTTTTAGTTCAGGGAAGTCCTTTCTGGTATGGTGATATTTGAGCAGGGACTTAAATGCAATCAAGGAGTGAATGGGAAGTTTGTTCTAGGCAGAAGACTCATTGTTCTTGGTGAAGACCCTGCCGCAGTGATAATGGCATATTCCCAGAAGAGCAGGGAAGCAAATAGGACTAGAGCTGAGACTGCAAAGAAGAGAGTTGCAATAGATAAGAGCAGCAAGAGAACCGATGGAGGTGGTGACAGGATGGTCGCATATGTGCAGACAGAATTGAAAACTGAAATCTACTTTAGGAAAAGCAGGGAAAAGCTACTGGAATAGTAGTCCTCCCCATGTATCTTTTCTTTTGTTCCTCACTCTATCTCCTTCCTCCTTGTTCTCTAATTTTGTGTTACTTTGTTTACCCTGGTCATACTTATTGTGCAGCTTCAATCTTTTCTTAGTATATACTTATTTTCTTTAGGGTACACATTTATTTTGAAAGTGAGCTGTATGTTTGTCTTTAGATACATAGCCTTTGATGTTCATAAATGTTGTATATATAAAATGTGCACGTATTTTGTATATAGTATATATATCAATATCAAATCAAGGCAGGAGTATAGAGAGTACTGTTTTAGATCTTCTCTTAGACCGGGAAGTTCTCTCTGATAAGGTGACATTTGAACAGAGGTCATATATATGTAATAGCATGGTGTTCAAGAGCCAGGCTGTCCTGTTCTCTGCACATATTTATAAATGAAAGTACTGGGGGGAAAGAGGCCATTTTTTGAGAGTAGAACCCTTGAGGTTTGTTATAAACTGGTAGACCTGCCTAACCCCTAGGGATTAGACTACAAATGCAGTACATTCTGTTTCCCAAACAAAGATAGCAGTCTCTATTTTAGGGAATCTGAACAATGAACATTTTCCTTTCCTCTCCCTGTTTCATAAGCCTAAACTCCCTCCAGCCTGTCAGTTATGATTATGTACTGTTCCCAGCTAATGAAAATAAGAGAAGCTGCTGATGGAAAGAGGAATTTTAAAGACTCTTCCAGAAGTATTGTGGCAACATGAAATTGATTCAGTCAGGTTGCTGGTGGAATTCACAGAGCCTGGCTTTTTGACTATATCTGTAAGTCACCACCACCATCCAATTTCGGATCCACAGTTTTTGCATTTTATGGACCTCTTTTTCAGTCAAGATGCTGCAGATCCAAAAGCAAAAGAGGCAAAATACCTCTATTACTGTTTAATGATCAACCCTAGTGGGAAAGGAAAAGCTGATTAAAATCTAAGAAAATGAAATGAGTAACCTTTAAAGATACGCAGTACAGTGTGGCCAGTGTTAATACGACGATTTGTTAATGGGCTAGACAGTTGTAATCAGTATTAAAAATTACTTGAGACTCTTTTTATGTTTAGCAAAAGTCACTAATTAAAGGAAGCAATGACCTGTGAGATTATCCATGAAAACCATTTGCCATCTGAACATAACAACTAAGAAAACACTCATTTAAGATTTTTCTTTTCATGCCATAACCTTACATTGACAACTGTATTGGTTTACTTTCATTTTTCTATTGCTAGTTACTTGGGTATTTGTTGAATCCCTTTGTTTAAATGGGACACACATTTTTCATTCTCATGAATGGGAAGGGACTAAAACCACTAAAATCCTAATTCTCCCTATTCATGAACTAGGTTTGGTATACCTGACTGACCTTTAGAAGATCTGTATGATGCCTGGTTTGGGAGAAAGCTGTCCTTTGAGGACATTCACAGTCTTTTTTTTTTTTTTTTTTTTTTTTTTTTTGCCGTGTCACTGACAAGAAAATAAACTGATATGACAACTGAAAATATTTGTGTTATATAGTTCATTTGTGTAAAAATCCATTTTGTGAAGTTTTTCTACTTCCAGATAAAACAGTTGGTTTAATTTATTTGTTAGAATTTAAAAGAACTCTAAATAAGAAGATAGAGAAGAATTATTGTAATTGTGAGGATTTGAAGAACCAAAAGGGAAGATTTGTAATTATCTAAAAGTGTGTTTACCCTGGGTGTAAAAGAAAACAAATATATATTAGAGGTGAATGAGAATGAATTTGTCATGTGTCCTTATTATCTATAAATGGTCCTAACAATAAGAATAATTACTTAAACTAAGTGAAGAATCTCTTTGGGTTTTTAAAAAGTTTTGGGGGGATGATTGTCATCCATGTTGATTCTGAATAATTGTTACTCATCCAGATTGAGGCACTCAACTAAGAGACAACAGGTAACATTTAGAGACCATGCAGCAATCTACTAAAGTACATTGCTTAAACTTTCAGTGCGAGAGAGCTCTTTGCAATAATCTAGTCCACTCCCATTATTTTATTGACATGATCACTGTGGCCAAGAAAGATTAAGTGACCATTCTTGCAAATCTAATTAGCTAACTAATAGCAGAGGAAGAGCTAGAACCCAGGTCTCCTGACTCTCTCATTCTAATATTTTTTCATCATACTGAGTAAACCATACCTCCTTTGGATGGGCTTGGTCAAAACTTAGCCATGATCCTCAACATTACTGATTGGCCTGTATTATCATGGTTTTGCTATTGTCCTAATTTTCAAGTTATCCTGATTTCAGGTCTGACTTGATTCTTCTGACTTTTGCCAGAGGATACCAACTTTTGGAATAGGAAGCCCCAATTGTTTCAGGAGAATTAGAAGAGATAAAATATAGAGGAATAACAAAATGTGATGAAGTAGATTGTAGTTATAACTTCAGAATAATTATTTTGCAGTTACTATAATAGAATAAATAATAAAAGTAGAAACAAAGTACTTTGGGATACAGAAGCTAAAGCAATATCTCCAGGAATATGAGTGGGTATGGGATAGTTGGTGAAAGTCAACAGAGGATATTTGTTTTAGCTGGGATTTGAAGGATGGTTAGATATTTTCTAGTTAGTGAAGTCCAGGAAGGGCATTACAGTTAATGCAAGGAGATATTGCAGTGATGAGAGAAGACAATGGTCTTGGAACTAAATTTGTAGACATATCCTTTATAAAGGACATATTAATGAGTTTGGACTTTATGTGTCTCAGCATGGGAAATACTAGATGTCTACATTTCGTTATTCCCCCCACCCCATATCCATGGAGGACATCAAAACTGAATTTAAGAAACTTCTTTCTACTGAGCTTAGGCATATTGTTAGAATACTTGACCATATATGCTACAAGAAGCCGTGACCAATCACTTTCAGCAGCACAAATAGAATCCAATACTATTAACAGTTCAGTACATTTTTGAATGGAGGGTGACATGGCATCTCTGTTTTAGATTCATAATTTGGAACAGTGTAGGGGAAGATTGAGTAAGAGGAGATTGGGGCTAGGGAACACAGGTAGGATGCTGTTGTAGTAATTCAGGTGAGAATTTCAAGATATGTTTTCGAAATGGAATGTATAGAACTTGAAGATACCATAGCTTTTCTAAAAATTTTTGTACTAATTTCCCCGTATCCATCCATTTTGGATTTAGTAAAACCTCAATTGCATGTTTCACAACATTTCACTATATTGACTACCACTATATTGATTCCCACAAATTCCACTATGTTGGCTGCCACAAATTCAAATCAGTAAGAAAAGATTTAATTTCTAGTTTGTAAGATATAATGAAAGGGAGGCAGTAATGTTGTTGAGTCTCAGTCTTCAGAACAGAATGCAATATTCAAGAGAATATTGATGTTTTTTATCCCATCAATGTGGAGTTTTATCCAGTTATTTTCTTTCTTGCAAAGGAGGGGCTCTCTAATCATCAACACAATTTGTATTCATAATTGATAGTAACAATAATTATAATTTGTACAGGTGTGATGAAAGAATTATGATGATGATAATTACTATTACAGTTGAGCCTTGAGCAATGTGGGTGTTAGGGGTGCCAGCCTTCCACACAGTCAAAAATCTGCATATAACTTTACATTCCACCCTCCATATCTGCAGTTCCGCATCCATGGATTTAACCAACCATGGATTGTGTAGTACTGTAGTATTGATACAAGTTTCTTGAAAAAAAATCTGTGTGTAAGTGGACCTGCACAGTTCAAACCTGTGTAGTTCAAAGGTCAAGTGTAATTGAAAAGTTACGTATATTTCTCCTACAATCATTATAACAGTCCTAGAATGTTGGCATTTTTGCCCCCATTTTAGACTGGAGGAAAGAAGAGTAGATGGATAAGATTATATATCCAAGTGACTGACACCAAAGCTTATACCCTATATTCCTCAGCATGTCCAACGTTTTTTTTCTTTCTTTTAGTAATAGTAGAGAGTTCAACCATACACTTTGCTCTAGAAATATGGGTAATTGTAGTTGCCTAGAAAAGAGAAGATGGCTGTCTGGACTAGGGCAGTTGCAATGAGGATGGATAGATGGTAAAGGGCATGTTGAGGTATTGACCTCAAAACATAATTAGTTAATTAACTTTTAATATCCATTTTCTGTCATTTTATCTAAAGCCCTTCTGAATTTTTTAATTAAACTTTTTATTTCAAGGATAATTTTCTATTCACATGAAGTTGTGAGAATACTAAGAGATCCTATAATACACAAAGATCCCCTTACTCATTTTCCCCCAATAGAAATATCTTACAAAGCTATTGTATAGTATAACAACCAAAATAGTGACATTGATACAGTCAGTATACAGAACATTTCCATCAACACCAAGATCCTTCATGTTGCCTTTTATAGCTACACCCACTTCTCTTCTATCCCCACTTCATCCTTAACTTCTGGCCACCACTGATCTGTTCTCCATTTCTATAATTAGGTTCTCTATCTGTTCCATTGATCTATGTGTATATACTTCTATCAAGACCACACAGTCTTGATTACTGTAGCTCTGTAACAAGTCTAGAACTTGAATAAACTGATTTCACTCAGTTCGCTCATTTGTTTAAGCTGCTCTAGTTCCTTTACCTTTCCATACGCATTTTAGAATAACCTTGTCTTTAGCTACCAAAAAAATATTGCTGGGACTTTTATAGAAATTCTATTGAATTTTATATCAGTTTGGAGAGAATTGTTATCTTTACAGTGTGAGTCTTCCAGTCCATGAACATGGTATTTCTCATCATTGTTTTGCATGTAAGTCCTTTATATGTTTTGTTAAATTTACACTTAAGTATTTCGCTTGGGAGGGGAGTCTTTTAAATTGGTATTTTAATTTTTAATTTTGGTTTCTGCCTGTTCATTCAAAGTATATTGAAATATAATCAGTTTTTGTATTTTTATCTTGTATCCTGTGACTTTGCTGAGCTCACTTAATGATTTCAAGAGCTAGTTTTTGTCTGTTTGGGTTTTTGTTGTTGTTAGAGTCTTTGGGATTTTCTATGAAGACAATCATGTTATCTGCAAATAGGGACACTTATTTCTTTGTTTCCAATCTATATACTTTTCATTTCCTTTTCTTGCTTTTTGCATTGAAAAGATATTCCAATATCATGATGAATAAGAATTGTGAGACAGAACATTCTTGCCGTATTTCTGATCTTACAGGGAAAACATTTCATCTTTTACCATTAAATATGTTAGTTGTAGGTTTTTATAGATGCACTCTATCAAGTTGAGGAAGTTCTATATTTTTTCTGAAGTTTTTTTTAATCATGACTATATGATGAATTTTGTCAGATAATTTTTATGCATCAATTGATACAATTATGTGATTTTCTTTCTTCTTTAGCTTGTTAAAATGATGGATTACGTTGATTGATTTTTGAATATTGAACCAACCTTGCATCCCTAGAATAAACCCAACTTGGTCATGATATATAATTCTTTTTATATGTTGTTAAATTTTATTTTCTAATATTTTGTTAGGGTTATTTGCATCTGTATTTAGGAGGGAGCTGCAGTTTTCTTTCTATTTCTTTTTTTAATTGTATATTTTTTGTAGCAAGGTGATACTAGTTTGATAAAATGAATTAAAAAGTATTCCTTTTTTTCTATTTTCTGGGAGAGATTGTGTAAAATTGGTGCTAATTCTTTTTTAAACATTTGGTTGAATTCACCAGTGAAACCTTCTGGCCTGGAGATTTCTTTTCTGGGAATTTTTGTATTACAAATATAATTTACTTAATACTTACAAGGTTATTCAAATTAGTTATTTCATATTGAGTAAGTTATGGTACCTTATATGTTTTAAGGAAGTGGTCCATTTCATCTGAGTTGTCAAATTTATATGTGAAGAGTTGCTCATAGTCTTCCCTTAATATCCTTTTTATATCTGCAAGATCTGTAGTGAAATCCCCTGTTTCATTACTGATGTCACATGCTCTTTCTCTCATCAGTCTTGCTAAAGGTTTGTCAATTCTGTTGAACTATGTAAGGAGCACCTCTTTGTTTCATTGATTTTTCTCTCTTGTTTTCCTATTCTCAATTTCATTGATTTCTATTGTTATCTTAATATTTTTTTCCTTTCACTGCTTGGGATTTATTTTGTAATTTTTTAGGTTCTTGAGGTGGGAGCATACAGTATTTATTCAAGACTTTTCTTCTTTTCTAATGTAAGCATTATTTCTAAGATTTTCTCCTCTGCACTGCTTTGACTGTGTTCCATAATCTTTGACATGTTGTGTTTTCATTTTATTCAATTTATAATATTTTTATCTCCCTTGAGACATTCTCTTTGACCCATGCTTTATTTAGAAGTGTTTAGTTTCCACGTGTTTTCCCTGTTATATTTATGCTTATATATATCCTTGGTATTTGCTTATATATATCTTTGATGATCTTCTGTCTGATTGTAATACCAATTGTTGAGAGAAGGGTGTTGAGGTCTCCAATTCTAATTTTGAATTTCTTCTATTGTTCCTTTCAGTTATATCAGTTGGTAGATTAACCCTTTTTATCATTATATAATGTTCTTTTCTGTTTCTGATCATTTTCTTTGCTCTGGAATCTACTTTATCTTATATTAATATAATCATTCCTGCTTTTTTTCATTAATATTTACATGGTGTGTCTTCTTCCATTTTTTACTTTCATCCTGCCTGTATCATTATATTTGAAGTGACTTTCTTACAGACAGCATATAGTTGGGTCCATGGGCAATGTCATGGATTAATAGCCGAGTCGTCATTAATCCAGTCTGCCAACTTCTATCTTTTAAATGGTACATTTAGACCATTTTTATGTAATATAATTATTGATGTTATGACTTAATGTCTGCCATTTTTGTTTGTTTTCTGTGTTTTTTATTTCTCTGCCTTTTTTCTGTCTTCCTATGGGTTATTTGAGCATTTTTTAGAATTCCATTTTGATTTTTCAATTCTGTTTTTGAGTACATCTGTTTGTATAGCTTTTTCAGTGGTTGTTCTAAACACTACACTGCATATACCTGGCTGTCAAAGTCTACTGGTATTGTCATTTTATCAGTTTGAATTGTAGAAGACTTTCTTCCTTCATGTTCTTTTGTCCTTCCTATTTATAATTTAATTGTCTTACATATTCCTCTATATGCATTTAGAATCACATCATATCATGTTACATATTTTGTTTCAACTATCGAACATAATTTTAAAAGCTAAATAGGAGAAGGAAAATCTGTTGGATTTATCCACATATTTGATTACTGTGCTCTTTCTTCCTGATCTTTTAAGATTCTTTTATCATTTCTTGTCTTTTTAGAGACTTTTCTTTAGTTGTTTTTTTAGTGTAGGTCTGCTGACAACTAATTATCTTAATTTTTCTTCCTGAGAATGTCTTGAGTCCACCTTCATTCTAGAAGGATATTTTCACTGCGTACAGGACTCTGAGTTGTCATTTCTTTTTTTCAGCATTTAAAAATGTAATAACCTCCATGGATTATAATGAGAAATTAGCTAGCATTCTATTTCCCCCCTATAACTATGGTATCATTTATCTCTCATTGCTGTCAAGATTTGTTCTTTATGTTTGGTTTTCAAAACTTGGTCTGTATTTAGAATAGATTTAGGGTAGACCCAGGAGTCTGAAAGGCCTAGGAAGCTAGATCTAATTTACTAGTAGGTGCATCAAGAAACCAGCACAGGGCTTCCCTGGTGGCGCAGTGGTTGAGAGTCCGCCTGCTGATGCAGGGGACTCGGGTTCGTGCCCCGGTCCGGGAAGATCCCACATGCCATGGAGCTGCTGGGCCCGTGAGCCTGTGCTCCGCAACAGGAGAGGCCACAACAGTGAGAGGCCCGCGTACCACAAAAATAAAAAATAAATAAATAAATAAATAAATAATAATAATGAAAAAAAGAAACCAGCACAAACGTTTATAGTTTCTGTAAACAGGAGATGAACAAGTCAAATACCCAGAATTTCTATAGGCCCCAAAATACATACCCACTTGCACCTTATGAGTTTAGAACCTGAACAAAGTCCAAGATAAAGGAATTTAAATAAAAGCCAAAGTTTCCATTAGGTGATTGTAATTTAGAGATATTGTATGTAGGAAGGAACATGATTTTGTTCCTGGGTTTGAGCATATGAAACTTATTCTTGAAGTGGTGTTTATAATAGATCATAAACGTCTCTTGCTCATTTTGCTAATTGTCACATGCAGTCCTTTTGACCAAGATAGCCCTTAGACTGATTTAAGACAGGTTACTTGTCTCTTAATGAATATGTTCTTTTTCTGCTCTTGTTGCTAATAGAAATGTTAAAAATCTTAATAGTTGATTGAATCGGAACTTTCAATCTATATCTTGTTGTTTCTTCATGCCAGAGCCAAGAATTAGGCAGAATGGGGTAGATTACTTTGTTGTTTTCTGTAGTGTAGCAGTTTTGTGGAGAAGATGTTTTAAATCTCTGTAAAGTTGTCAAGATGGAAAGTTTCACCAGAAATGAACTGACATCAAATAAAACATGAGTACCTGTATTTGGATGTTTTACCACATACCTAAGACAGACAGTGGATTATAAACCTTTCATTTATTAGACCATTTGGGCTCCATCTGTAGACCAGCATGTTGTTTCAGCGTCTGAGACAAACCACAGAGGATAGCCGTACTTTTTGAATGTTATTCTTCATTTCAACCTGTGTGTTTTCTGTGGTCAGACCTTATGAGAAAGCTCTTAGCTCATTGTGGTATATCCAGATATGAACCAGTGGGTGGCAGTAGATATGGCAGAGTTCTAAATAATGTAGCTACCAATTATGGATGGAATCTAAAAGCAGGATGCTTGAGGGCTTTTTTTGCTTATTTGTTTTAAAATGCAGGTGATTATTTTTCACACATTTTTCTGATTTTAGCAGGCATACTGAAGGGTAATTTTTAAAAAAAACCATATATATATATATAAACTCTTACTAAGTACCAGACACTATTTTAAGTGTTTTACTTATGCTAATTTTAAACCAACACATTTTATTGTTTTTTGAGGTATTTCGTCTACTACAGAGTCATATTTTTATTCATTTATCCTATTTACGTTTACTAGTACAATAAAATAGGAAAAACATTGACTGGCAAATGTTGCATTAAGCTGAGACACTATTCAACTGTTACCCATTCATTTAAACAGATTTTTTGTTGTTGTTTTATGTTGTGAGATATTCTGTATGTTGTATGTTGAACACATCTTGCCAAAAACAACTGCTTTTTCAAGTGTCTAGGTATTTGCTTTCCATCAAAGCCACATCTTTTGATGTTATCTCCTAGAGGTGAGGAATTTTATTGTGCACAGCTGTTAACTATAGGTCTTCTCATAGATTGCTGATGTTACACAAGTGCTTTAGCAAAATTTACTTTTAGTTTGGGGAGGCATTGGAAAATGTATAGGCATTCACGGTAGGGCTTGAAATACTATGTCGTTTCAGTAGAAACCTTGAAAGGCAAAGGAAGGTAGTCACTGTTTTATGAAACAAAGTATCGGACCCTGGTCCAGTTCAGAAGCCCTAGGCTCAGGTTCACATACTTCTATCTACTAGTTATGTGATGTCGCCAGAGGCTTTTAATCTCTCGGAACTCAGTCCTCATCTACAAGATGTGAGAAGGTGGGATTAGATCAGTGGTTTTCAATCAGCACAGTGTGGAGCTTAATTGCCCCACCACGGCACCACAGGGGTTGACCCCAGGATAGGAGGGAAGTCCAGTGGTCTGGCCTCCAGGCCCTTCACTTCTGCTTCCACCAAAGCAGCTTCCTTAATTGTTTATTCATAATATACACTTGAAAGTGTGTGTGATTTCACTTGTAAGGCAGAATTCTACTTCTTTTTTTAAAAAAAACTGAAAACCTTGGCATTAGGTTATTTCAGCAGTCCCTTCTGTCCCTAAAATGTCAGTAATCCTAAATAACTAGAGAGCCAGGAAAGGAAAAGAGAAATCAACCATTGTCTTCAGCATGTAGATAAAATCTGGAGTATCTAGTATGTAACTGTGGGATGCTAGGTCCATCGTTTATGACCTTTTAAGGGTTGTAGTGCGCTCTTTAATTTGGTTAATTTCATTATATTGCCACCGCCACCCGCAAAGAGGAATGGCACAAATTTACTTTTTAAAAAGTATTGCATTCTTTTGAGAATTTACATTATCTCTTGTTTTCACTGAATGTCAGGACACATAGAGTAGCATTGAAAAGGTGCACTGAATTACTAAGTGAAGATACAGGAGCCAGAGACTAATGCTTTTCCCTAAACCTCAGTCACTAATTCACCATATTCTTCTGCCAGTGCTACTGTGTCCGGTGGTGTTGTTATAAATGTTGCGGAGTCTGAAACCCTTGTTTCTATAACTTTCTCTTCATTACCAGCTGGGCTGAGTTATAATAAGGATGAGATATTTTATAGTAAAAGAGAGGAAAAGAAACACTACTCCTTTCTAAACATGATTGCCAACCTTTCTATGAAGGGTCAAGTTGCTAGATGAGTGTATTGGTTATGCCCACCTGAACATGATTCTCCTTTTAAAAGCAAATAAACAAACAACCTATCTGTTTCCTTGGCTACTAGGAACCAGAATCAACATAAAAAGTGTCAAACCTCCTTAAATAGCCAGACCACTAGTTGCGAAGGAAGTGGTGAAGACAGCCTTAGCCAAAAACATGATCATGATGTATTACCCTGCATGTGCCAGAGAAATGCAACGTGGAACAAAACAAAACAAAACAACAGGATTCTCCAGTTCTCATCCATGATGTCCTGCTTTTTTAAGTGGGACTTTTTCCCTCCTCTAATAACCATATGTCATAATGAGTTAGTATCAGCTCTTTTAAACTGGCTAGAGCCTGTCCAAGGAAAATACACAGAATGGTTGCCCTTTTCACCAAAAATATCTTTCATTTACTAATGTTGATGGAAGCACATTTAGCCACAGCAATTTGCATGGCAGTTGAATTCTGTTTGTATAGAACAGCAAACCAGAGAATAATAAAGCAAAACATGAACATGCCAGTGCTGAGCAAGGGAGCAGAGCAGCCCTTCAGCTTTTTCCATGCCGATCGTTTGTTCTGATGCTGGAAGAACAAACAGCAAGTTTACTCATTATATCCAGGTGCACTCATCACACTCAGGTGTCACAGCATTATGTAACGTCAACTGTCCAGAGGTCTCACCTGTGGACAGGTTCTCTCATCCTGTGTCTGTTTGCAGTAGAGTAGTCACTCCTCAGTGATGCCCAGTAGCCATATTTCATCAGCACAGGTTGATAACCTTGTTAATCATCCCAAATGCATGTAATTGAACAATGCACTTAACAAGTGAGCAATTGCATAGAGAAGTGATGTAGGCAGAGAAAGGTATTTGGGGGATCCAAGTTAAGTAGCAAAGGTAGATAAGCAGTGGTTAGGGAGGCTGTGGGTATAAAGACATCAAAGCCCTGGTTGTTGACATCAGTGAACTCCTAAGGTAAGTGAGAGGAATACAAATGTGTGCATTTAAAAAATAACCATATGAAGAAAGGTACAATAAGTACTGAGTGGTACCAAAGAGAGCATGATATGATGGGGTAGGAAAACAGGAGAACAAAGCTCTAGTTGTGTCTCTAGCACTAACTAGGTAATTGCAGGCAAACCATTTGCCTTCTTTGAGCTTCATGTCTTCATCTATTTATTGCAGAATGAAATGTTTCACTGTGGAATAGAAAGTTCTTGCTAACTCTAAGTTCTCCAAGTTTCTGCATAGAGATAAGGTTCAATACAGCCACATCCCCAGAGACTTTTAGAAATGACAGCAATCCAACTACCGCTACTAAAGAAAAAAAATAGTGTTAGAAGTTCAGGAGTTACATGGACTTCAGATAAGGGTGTATCTGTCCTGAACCAGCTCTCTGTTTCTTGGCTCTGCTTTCTTCTTTACCAGCTTCATTGTTGTACAAGTTCCTTTGACATAGTAGAAAATAGAGCCTTGAAAGCTCCAGGCTCATATAAGCTTGCAGCTTCAGAAGGAGATATTCTTTCCTGGTATCCATATCACTGCTGGCCTTGCTTAGCTTATATGTGCAGGGAGGTAGGGTGCTCTAATTGGCCATTCTGGGTCATGACTTACTTTTGTGGCCAAAGAAGTTAACCACTTGACTGAAAGTTCACAGGAATCACATGGAAAAGAAGAACGTGAAGTTCTCAAAGGGGAGGGATGTGACATGGAGACAAAAACAAAAACAAGTGTCTACTTATACTCTTGATATAAGCTGGGATGAGAGTCAGTGGGGGTGAACAGAAGGGGATTTTGTATTTTAAATATCAATTATAGGAATTCCTTGGCAGTTTTTTTTCAACCATTCAAAAGCAAGCGTCGCTATTGGTATCAGCTTTTTGGAAGAGCAGCATGACCTTTATGTATTTGAAGAAAACTGAGAACATGATTTTTAAATTGCAGTAATTCTGTGAAGTTCTGAGGGTAGACTGAACTCCTTTACATATATATTTTATCAAATGTGTGAGTTGAGTTTGGCTGCATAAGAGATCCAGTACCCATTATTTATCCAGTTAAGTTTTAGCTAAGGGGTTTGGTGTTTGCCATACCAAGTTGACTCTGGAGGAACTAGATCAGTTTTCTTTAATGGTTGATAGACCCCACTATCCACCATTCCAGCTCCACTGTATCATTAAGCAATGCAATTCATTACAAGGGGCTCAGCTCTGAGAACCTCCTAATATCCATAGTGGAACAAAATGGCCACGTCCACATAGAGACGCAGTAGTGATCTTGTATCTCACAAGTACTTATTTTTTAATTTAATTTTTAAAATTGGAGTTTAATTGACATAGAATATTGTGTTATTTTCAGGTGTACAACTTAGTGATTTGACATTTATATACATTACAAATTGATCAACACTATAAGTCTAGTAAACATCTGTCATCAGGCAAAGCTATTGTAATTTTATTGACAGTATTCCCTATACAGTACATTACATCCCTGTGACTTGCATGTTTTATAACTGGAATTTTGTGCCTCTTAATCCCCTTTACCTATTTCA
The DNA here is from genome assembly GCF_005190385.1 of Monodon monoceros. NCBI lineage: Eukaryota > Metazoa > Chordata > Mammalia > Artiodactyla > Monodontidae > Monodon > Monodon monoceros. Next base: position 151,991,417 of record NW_021703778.1, on the reverse strand, counting down.
CCCAACCCCATCCCCCTACGCCCAGGGACCACCAGTTTGTTCTCTGTATTGATGAGTCTGTTTCTGTTTTGTTTTGGGGGTTTTTTGGTATGTTTTTGTTTTGTTTTGTTTTTTAGATTCCACATCTAAGTGAAATAATACAGTATTTGTCTTCCTCTCTCTGACTTATTTCACTTAACATAATACCCTCTAGGTCCATCTGTGTTGTTACAAATGGCAAGATTTCGTTCTTTATGGCTGAGTAATATTTCATTGTATATATGTGCCACATCTTCTTTATTCATTCATGGACACTTTCTTACACCATATACAAAAATAAACTCAAAATGGATTAAAGACTTTATAAGACCTGAAACCATAAGACTCCTAGAATAAAACATAGGCAGTAAGCTCTCTGACATCAGTCTTAGCGATATTTTTTGGATCTGTCTCCTCAGGCAAGGGCAACAAAAGCAAAAATAAACAAAATGGGACTACATCCAACTGAAAAGCTTTTGCACAGCAAAGGAAACCATCAACAAAACAAAAAGGCAACCCCCTGTGTGGGAGAAGACATTTGCAAATGATATGTCCAATAAGGAGTTAATATCCAAATTATATAAAGAACTCACACAACTCAATTTCAAAAAAAAAACAGTCTGATTTAAAAAATGGGCAGTGGAGCTGAATAGACATTTTTCCAAGGGAGACATACAGATGGCCAACGTACACATAAAAAGATGCTCAACATCACTAATCATCAGGGAAATGCAAATCAAACCATAATGAGATACCACCTCACACTTGTTAGAATGGATATTATCAAGAAGACAACAAAAACAAATGTTGGCAAGGATGTGGAGAAAAGGGAACGCTTGTGCACTGTTGGTGGGAATGTAAGTTGGTGCAGCCATTATGGAAAATAGTTTGGAGGTTCCTCAAAAAATTAAAACTAGAACTACCACATGATCCAGCAATTCCCCTTCTGGGTATTTATCTGAAGAAAATGAAAACACTAAATTCAAAAAGATATATGCACCCCCATGTTTACTGAAGCATTATTTACGATAGCCAAGATATTGAAGTAATTTATGTCTCACAAATATTGATAAGAGTTGTACTGAAGATAGAATTACTAAAACTGGCTGTTGTTTTGGCCTGTCTGATATCCATACCTCCTCCTTTTGTTAATAGTACCCTGATGTTTGGAAACAGTCCTTTCTGTTCTTCATCCAATCCTTCTGGGATTATCAGTGAAAGTGCTTCATACTTTCCCCTGGCCAAGCAGTAGGCAAAAGATCTAAGCTAGTCTCATTAGCTCTTCTCTTTATGGAATTTCATTTTGAGTGGAGTAATGCACAGATTAGTGTTACCCAGTATAAAATGCCCATTAGTTCATGCTACCTTCATCCCTACACCCCCAGACCAGTTGTTACTCTCTCCAGAGTCTGAATCCACTTTTCTGTTATCTATTGTTACTAGATGTATTGATAAGTTACTCTTACACCCTTCTAATAAATTCTGAATGCTTGCTATTCAGTTAGCAGCTGGTTGCTATCAGTTAGCAAGTGCTGTGTACCAAAGCATCCCCCAATTCCATTTATTCCATAAGTCATGATTCTCTGAGTTGAAGTCGGTACTGGGCTCAGCTGGGCAGTTTGACTGGTCTCAGTTGGGCTCCCATCTGAGTCATCCATGCTTCTGGGCATTTGCAGGCTACCAGTTGGGGCAACCTGCAGGGTTTCAGGGGTGGAAAGAATACTGGACCATATGTCTCTTGTCATCTGGCAGGCTGGCCTGGGCTTGTTCACATGGTAGTGAAAGAGTTCCAAGTGGAAAAGTGAAAATGCATGAGGCCTTTTGGAACCCTTATTGCAGATTGGCACAGAATTGCTTCTGCTGTATTCTATTTACCAAATCAAGTCAGGAGGCAAGCCTAGATGCAAGATACATGTGACCTCTTGATGGAAGTAGTTACAATGTCGCAATGCAATTGAGTAAGGATGCAGAAAGAGGAATGATTGAGGGCACTTAATTTACCACACCCCAAGTTGGTTTCTGTACCATATAGCTAAAAATCCTTATGTGCCAACAAAAAGCACTTTAAAAATACACCCTAATACATTGGCATACTCCTGTAACTTTCTTGATGTAACTCTGATTATGGGTGTTTGGGGAGCCAACATCAGCCGTCTACAGATAGCAAAAACTTTCATCCTTAATCCCAGTACACTGTGTCTTGAGGGGACTGCTTGCCACTCCTCTGTATTTCTCTTAGCTGTGCAATCTCAAAGGGCCATCACCATCAATTATATCATCTACCAGGTCTCCTGAAGTTTCAGGATATTGCCTGCCCAGTTATGACATATACCAGCGTGACTTGGTTACCCAGTGTATTACTGCTTCCCACTCCATCTAGTAGCACTTGCTAAAAACATTTGCATTTGCCTTTCTGGGGTACATATTGAATTTCTGTACGTTATATTTTCCTTTTATGCAGCACAGCCTCTTGGTAAGCTATATCAATCACAGAGTAAGGCAAATGCTAATGTTAATGTGCGCTGCTGTAGGTATTTCTTGCCAGTTTTCGTCCAAGTTCTAACTCAGCCCAGCCCTCTTTAGGTTTGTGAGATCTAATAAGATCATAGCGCAAGGTGGTATAGCTGCAGGCAGAAAATTCTGCTTGCCAAATTCATTTTCCTTTATAGCAAGTTCATAAATTAGTCTAGGGCACTGAGATACCATGGTTATACGCATGCATTTAGACAGAAATCTCTTCCAGCCACTAATTTCTCTGAGATGGTGCCAGACAGTTGGTCAGATGTAGCATCAATGCTTCCCACCCTCTCAGTGTGAAATGATAATTAATATGAGTTTACAGTTAAGGTGGTGTTCTACTTCCATTCATAACACCCATTATTCCAGGGTGTTTTAATTTGGTTAAAAAATTGACTCTGGAGGTGGAACTTGGCTTGGGAGCTTATTTTAAGAGCGAATGGTTTGTTTCTATTTTTTTCTTTCAAACGAAAAAAGGTTTTTTTTTTTTAAAGAAAATTTTGTGTTGCTTTTGAGTTACATAAGCATTAGGCCAGATTTCTAAAACATTGGTATGATTTTGGATTTGTAATTGAGTTGGTCTCATTTTCTGGTATCGCCACCAGACCTAGGACCTCCCAGGGCTTCTTAGCTAGCTTAGGTTTGGCAGAATCCAGATCTCTACCGCATCTCACCAGTTGGGATCAGAGGGCATTTCTTTCATGTTGCTTCTTATACTTAAATGTATCAAATTCTCTTTCCGGACAACGGTTTATACAAGCTACTGACTGAATCGAGTTTGAAAGTAAGAGGCAATGCATTTTGACATTGTATTTTGATGGATATTTTACTTTCTTATTATAGATCTGCTGGAGGAGACTCACAGAAAAGATGAAGAAATGGAATCTCTGCAGGTAAAGTAAATTCTCCAATAGGGCAGGTATCTTTGGTTTAAACATTTGTTTTTACTCTGTTAGCCTTCATTATTGTCACATTCAGACCACTAAGGCAAATGGAGTAAAAAAATAAATAAATAAAGAGATCTTTGAAACCCAAGTTGGAATTTGCTTCATTTTGGAAGTGTTTGAGAACATTTATAATCTCTGAAAGCAGGAAGCCAACTCAGTCTCTGTGCTACTCTTGAAAGGAACCTTTATTCCCTGGTATAGCTTAGTAGGAACTGCAGCATTAGGAAATGAAAGCAACATCTTTACAAAGTCCTTTCCCGAAAAGCAGGGCTAATGAATGAGGATGAATTCATGGAATCTACATTTTCAAGTGAAGATCAAAAGTATTCTGACTCCATGAATACCATCTACTAATGACCAACCAACAATATTAACACATATATTGAGCTTATCCTTGTATGCCTCTCCGTTCACTATGGATGTATACACATTTCTTGGACTGGAAAATTGTGTTTGAAAGATTGCACTAGAGTTTTAATTGACATTTCCATGGTATGAGCAATTGATGTTAACTTGACATCTGACAGAAGTTCTCTCTTCCTTTTACATTGGGCTAGCTTACAAATGGGTAACTCGAGTGTCTATCTTTATTAGGGGAAACAAAATCAGTTATACTCACATGACAGAACCAATTCACTTAACGTCACAATGGGGATTAAGAACAGTAAATACTTTGGACATTTAAAGTTCTTCCTGGGCCTGGAGCTGCAAGGCAAGACTGGAGAGTGATATAATGAGCTGGCTTGAGTGCTTTAGAGGTAGAGATGTTTGCTTCTGGTGAACAAAAGATGAGTTAAGCAAAGCTCAAAGAGCAAGAGAAATGTTCTTTAATTGGAGGTTCTTCTATTTGATGTTGTATCTGGTGAGAGAAAATTGTATAATTGAACTGAAGAATGATTAAGAGGAGTGTGTTCTGCATACCTAATAAACGTAGCAAGTGTTAGCCACAATTTGTACAGGTTGAATTCTTTTAACATCTTGTGCTGTATTCAGGTATAAAAAGAAAGTTCAGGGCTTCCCTGGTGGCGCAGTGGTTAAGAGTCCGCCTGCCGATGCAGGGGACACGGGTTTGTGCCCCGGTCCGGGAAGATCCCACATGCCGCGGAGCGGCTGGGCCCGTGAGCCATGGCCGCTGAGCCTGCGCATCCGGAGCCTGTGCTCCGCAATGGGAGAGGCCACAACAGTGAGAGGCCCGCGTACCGCAAAAAAAAAAAAAAAAAAAAGAAAGTTCAGTCTGGGGTTAGGAAAAAAATCTCAAGTGTATACTTGCCCTGTCTATCTCTGAGAAATTAATGTCAGCAATGCTTATTGTTATAAAGAGCAAAGGCATATCTGTGTACTAATTGTATATAGTGAGAAGGTGATTAAGGCTTTATTATGCATTTTGGTTATGCATTAAGTTTACCATTGGCCCCAGAATACCACAATGAGAGTAAGCATATTTATTGAGTACTTAGTACATATCTGGCCTTTTGAAATGGCATCATAAACCTTTTTTTAGTTTATTTCTCTCACAGTATGAATGTTAGAACCAGAAATCCTGTTAAATGTAATAGCCTATGTTGTTTCTCGAATATTTATTAAGTACTGGCAGCATTTTCTACCAAAACGTCCACTGAGTGCGCTAGAATGCACCAGCCAACTAACTATGGATGTTTAAACATAGAGCGTCCAACCTGATGTCCAACAGCAGAAGAGTTCAACGTTTGCACTTCGTAGTGGCAATTAGTGCCCAATACTAACACTGTTAAGAGCAAAGAAGGAGCTTAATACCTCTCAGAGCGTACAAGCGTGCAGGGACACATCACACAAAGCCTTGTATTTTAAAGACTAGAGGAAAATCCATCGAAAAGGGCCTCCGTTCCTGAGTTTCCATATTCAAATATAAATATCACAGGTGATATTTTTGATAAGATTATTAAAGTATACAGGTAGAAGTCTTACAATCACAAAATAGAACTCTGGGGAGAAAAAGAAAAAGTAGTTTTTTAAAAATTATAGCACTGGGCTTCCCTGGTGGCGCAGTGGTTGAGAGTCCGCCTGCCGATGCAGGGGACGTGGGTTCGTGCCCCGGTCCGGGAAGATCCCACATGCCGCGGAGCGGCTGGGCCCGTGAGCCATGGCCGCTGAGCCTGCGCGTCCGGAGCCTGTGCTCCTCAACGGGAGAGGCCACAGCAGTGAGAGGCCCGCGTACCGCAAAAACAAAAAACAAAACAAAACAAAAAATTATAGCACTAGGTACTGGATATTGACCACTTTGAGTTTTAAATCTTGGCTCTGCTTATGATTCACTAGGTAACCTTGAGTAATTTTGCTGTGCCTATTTTCTTATCTGTAATATAAAATCGTAAAACTGTCTTCCCGAAGTGTTTAGTGTGCATTAGATTATCCCAGAAGGGAGAGCTAAATGTTTCATTACAATTTTCAGTGTTAGCAAATCCCCATGTATCCAAATTGAAGTCAATTTTATTTACTCATTATCATCATATAATTACGTATAACAGCCATTCTACATTTAATGTTATCCTCCTTAAGGGTAGGAGGTGTTTATTTATCTCTAAACACTTCCCAGTTCCTTTAAATAAAAGGTGCTCCATTTACTCATTGAACAAATATTTATTGAGTACCAGTTCTGTGCAAGGCACTGTACTGGGCAAGCTGCTTATGCTAGATAGTTTGTCGCCCTTTATACCAGAATTAAAGAAAAAGAATTTTAAATAGATGTTTATAATAAAATATTAAAAAATGATATTAGAGAGGATGTATACATCATTGTGGGAACATATAACAGGACCTATCTTTGGTAGAGATACAGGTAGGTTGGGTGCAAGTACAGGGGGTTGAAGGTGGGTAGGTTGAGCAGGGGTGGAGTGGCAACCCCAGTCGGCTTCCCAAAGGAAGCCAGTATTTAAATGATAATCAGGAGTTAGCATTGGTGGGTTTGGAGTAAAGGTAAGTTTTAGGCAGTGCGAAGGATATGGGAATGCCTGAGGTAAAAGCATCAACTTCATGTTTAAGGAACTGAAAGAATTTCAGTGTGGTGGAGTATAGTGTCTGAGAGAGGAGAGGCAAGACAAGAGTTTGTAAGGTAAACAGAGGTCTAAAGGATCTCATAAAGGAGTTGGAATTTTACCTTTAGTATATGGGAAGCCAGTAAAGGGTTTGAAACAAGAGAACAATGTGATCAAATTTTCATTTTTAACAAGTAACTGGCTATAAAGTCCAAAACCATTGGGGGCAGGCAAGATTGAAACCAGGGAGACCAATTAAGCAAGTGTTCATGAGAATGTTGCCGAGATATGACAGTGACTTGGATTGGGTGGTAGCAGAGTGTGTGAAGAGGAATGGGTGGTTTCTTAGTATAATTTAGGATATAAAAATTTAGGGAACTTTTAGATTGTTAGGGAGTATAAAGAAAGGAGTTAAGAATGACTCTTCGGTTTCTTGATTGGGCAACTTCATGGATGGCTGTGCTAGGTCATGAGATAAGAGGAAGTTAATTAGTTCAATTTTATGGTATTCTGAGTTTGGGCACCTTGAAACATCCAGGTGGCAATGTCCTATATTGAACTGGACATGCAGAATTTGGTGTCATCAGATCTGGTCTCTGTATCACATAGAGATGATACTAAAAGTCATAGGAGTGGGACTTCCCTGGTGGTCCAGTGGCAAAGAATCCGCCTTACGATGCAGGGGACAGGGGTTCGATCCCTGATCAGGGAACTATAGATCCCACATGCCACGGGACAACTGAGCCCGCGTGTCGCAACAACTGAGCTCACATGCCTCAACGAGAGAGCCCACGTGCCGCAAACTACAGAGCCCACACGCCCTGGAGCCCGCACACCACAACTAGAGAGAAGCCCATGCACCATGATGAAGAGCCTGCATGCCTCAACAAAGATCCCGAGTGCCGCAACTAAGACCCGACACAGTCAAAAATAAATAATAAATAAATTTTTAAAAATGAATAAAAGTCATAGGAGCAATGAGAACTCCCAGGGAAGTATGTAGAATAAAGAAATGAAAACTTAACCCTGTGGAACACCAACACTTAAATAACAGGCTAAGGATGAAAATCCTGCAAAGGAGTCTAAGATCTAAAGAAAATAAATTCTAGGAGCATAGTGTCATGAAGCTTAACAAATAATATTTCAAAGGGCAAATAATCAGTAAAGCTGAATAAATATTTGTTTAATCCTTGAATCCACTTAGCTAAGGGGTTTAGCTTTTAAAATAAAAAATTATTTTAAAATAAAAATTGTAATTTCCTATCATATTTATGAAACAAATCATTCACTTTTGTAAGTATCCACTAGGTAGCATAATGCCTTTCCATAGTAGGTACTCATTAAATTTCTGTTGACTAAACAAACAAATGAATACCACCCTGCTGGTCTCTTATTTACACAGAACCTATTCCTGGTTCATCTTTAAGGTCTACCCATTAAAAAACAACCACCATCCCTGTCCTAGAGTTCATTTTTGTTTAAAAAACTGGGGGGCGAATTCCAAGTTCTGTCATTCCTGTACACATACATACACACACACACAAACACACACATACAGTTACTTTCACTCTCCCTCCTTCTCTGTATCCTCTTCTGCTCTCCCTCCCTCCATGAATGTAATATTGAAACAAAAGGTCAGTATTTGTCACAGTGGTAGGAATCCGTGGGAACAGAAAAGGATAAAATGGCGAGGGTGGGGACAGCAGCAGAGAGGAGAGTGTTTTCAATCTTCAGAGGAATCACAAACAATGGAGACAAACATATTGGGTGATTTTTACAATACAGCCGGTAATTACCAAAATTCTTCACTGGAGCTTAACGTTGTCTGGCTTTGTGTGTGTGTGTGTGTGTGTGTGTGTGTGTGTGTGTGCGCGTGCGTGTGTGTGTGCGCGCGCGTGTATGTGTGCGTGTGTGTGTGTGACATTCATTTGCAGTTACATTGTGCTGCTCTTCTTAAAAACAAAGTATGGTCTTTGACTATAAATGTGTGGCACAGTATCACAGTCCTATTTGCATATGGGTTTGAGGTACGTTGAAACAAGCAAATCCCTTCTTTAATCCGCTGCAGATCAGCTGAAACATTTTAAATACACACAAAAGATAATCCATTCTTCCTCACTTTAGTTGAAAAGTATTCAGTGACTGACACCTTACTTGTGATGGCTGCTAGTGGTAAGGTTGCTGTTGTTTTTGCTTTTATTTTTTAAATTTCCAGCCTACCTGGCTCACCTTTCATCAGTTTCTTGCTTTCCTCCCCCGTTTCACTTTGTGAACCCCAGAATGCAAAGCACACCAAAAGAGTATCATGCTTCGTTATGAAAAGCTTCAAAGTGCTACCTATGACAGTCACTTAACAGAGTGTCTGGAATATATATGTGCCCCTCGTCTTCTTCTGACTTACCGTAATCTGGCTTTTGGTTTTATTTTAAATGAGATAAAAATAGATGATTATGAACACGATTTTTCCTATTCATTGTTCTCTTTTACTAGGCCATCTTTAGGTTATTTCGAGGCAGTATTCATATATATAAATTGGGGACAATAATATTGCTGACTTCATAAGACCGTTGAGAGGATTAACTATGGTTAGAAATGTATAAACCTTGGTATCTGGCAGGTCCTCCATAAATATGAATTCCACACGCGGACTATTTATTTGCATCTACTGTGTACCAGGCATGCTGCATGCTGGGCATTGAAACAGTAAACATCCTTGCCTTCATGAGATCTGCCCTCGTGGAGCCACTCCCTCACCGTCTCCTTTCCTCCCCTTCCCCCTCCCTCTTCCTCTCCTCTCTTCCTCTCTCTTCCACTAGGCAACCATGATTGTGCTAAAGGAAATGTTACATCTTTGGATGGCTACTAAATATAATGAAAAAGTGAAAAAAGTCACAATATGGCAGTAATGAAATTGACTATGTGGGCTACATATGAATATCAGTCTCATTATTTTAAGAGGAAAAAGGGAACATTTTAATTGTAGTATCTATAATCTAAAAAGTGTTTCTGGACACTTTCTTCAGTATCAGTACTTTCATTTAAAATGAGCTGAATCCTTCATTTAATTTTTTAAAATTGGGTTTATGTTCTTTAAAAAAGTAATTTTTTTTGGAGACATTTCAGGAGCTATGCCCTTGAAGGACATTAAGTGGCACTATCGACTTGTTGTTTTTCAGATGACCTGTAATTATGTTTAATTTCTGTCCTAGACAGCTTTTTAAAAATATATTCTGAGATCTTCCATTTGAAGGATTTTAGTTTTTTGGAAATGTTTTGGGAGTGGAGGGGCAGGTGTTTGATTTTTGTTTTTGTCCTCTAAACAATGCTTAGGCACAAACATCTGAAATGAGCTGGAAGGAGAAGATAATCTTTTCCTCAGTCATTACTTCATTACAGCTACTTATAGAGTAGCCTATGGCAGTGTGGTGTTTTGAAGAAAAAAATAGAACTCGAATTTCTTAGTTCTTTTGGAACAAGTCTAATAAATATTAATATAGTTGTATTACATTATGGAAAAGAATTCCAGTGTAGAGTTGGCAGTCACATCGTTGGAGATAAACTAGGCAAGAAAAACCACCGAAGACAGAAAACTGACATGGGCAAATAAATTGCCCTGGCAGAGGCTGACAGTATAGAACATTAACTGCTCAGTAATCCCAGTAGATGGCCAGTCCTCCCCTAGTAAGCAACCATGGGTTAAAGTGGGCTAGTGACAGACCAACTGGGTAGTCTCTGTGGCTTTGCTGTCAGTCATTTCTGCCTGACTGTAGAATGTCCAAACCTGAATTTTCAAACTAGGTTGTGGTTTGGGGAATTTAGAGATTGTGGATAGAAAGCAGGGATGGGGTAGCTAAGAGTCCCTGAGTTACTTTAGAAGGGAAAGTGAGGGTGATGTGGGATGCTGTGTCCTAACACTAGATCTCCAGAAGAGTTGAAGGATTAGTAAAAGAGATTCTTAAATTTCCCCAGAAATTCTCGTTAGCTTGGGAGATACTAAAGTATGTTTTTTTGTTTTGTTTTGTTTGTTTGTTTGTTTTTGCGGTACGCGGGCCTCTCACTGTTGTGGCCTCTCCTGTTGCGGAGCACAGGCTCGGGATGCACAGGCTCAGCGGCCATGGCTCACGGGCCCAGCCGCTCCGCGGCATGTGGGATCTTCCCGGACCGGGGCACAAACCCGTGTCCCCTGCAACGGCAGGCGGACTCTCAATCACTGCGCCACCAGGGAAGCCCCTAAAGTATGTTTTTAGAAGTCCCAATTTGAATAAATTGGTGAACTGGGATTGACTCTTTAAGGCTTTATTAAACTGGAAGGTAAATGCAATATCCTGCTTATCCCTCGGATAATTCCTGAGAGTTATAATGGAACTTCTATAATTCCAGAAACAAAAATGTAATGCATATGTACTTATTCTTCCCAAGATGCAGTCTTCAAAATGTAGGCAAATCTCTTTGTATCTTTTCCTTTGTCTGATGTATGATTAAAAAATAATGGTCCTAAGCAATGACTTAAAACATGGGCGATTATAGGGGATGGAGGCTTGGGCAACGGGCTATGTGACTTAATGGCTCATTAAAATCTCTATTTTCTCAAAAGGTGAAGAGGCTTACCAAGCCTTAAATTTGGTATCAGTTCTCAGCAGAGATAAAACGTTAGCAGTCTGTATTAGGGTCAAGCAGGGTCTCAGCCAATTAGATTTGCACACTTCAATTTACTATGTCAAGAGGCCTCAGGAGAGCAGAGAACCAAGATCAGTAAAATAGATTCCACTTGAAATTTTAGTGATCATTAAATTTTATCACCCTCTTTCACGTGAAATTTGCAACTTAACTTTAATTTCAAATTTATGACAATAAAAATGGAAAATAGAATACCCTGAGAGTGAAGTATTCTTGTGTCTGAGTGTATGGAAGTTGATTGACTAGATTGTTTTCTTTTGAGAATAAAAAATATAAAACTGTGGCTGGTTTTGTTTATCCAAAGGGATGCAAAGCAGAAGTCCTAAAGATTCAGCAGTCTCCTTGAATCAAGCTTCTTAAAAAGCTTCTAAAAAACAGATGCCATTTGGAAACATTTTAAAAATGCAAAGACAAAGTGTAGTCTTTGAACTCAAAAGCCCAGATTTTACCCTGTGACAGAAGGTTTACTAAAAGCTCAGTAGTGAAAATGAACTAAGTATGTGTTGCAGATTTTGTAAATTGCTGCCTCAAGGGGGGAATTTATTTTATCTGTCTCCATACACCATCCCTTTCGCAGTTGACACTGTAAAAAGCAACATTTCCAGAAAACATCCCCTGGTACCTTCATCAGAGTCCAAGCTCTGGTTTCCTTGGGCACTGGGCCTGATGTAAAGAACAACTTGCATTTTCTTGGGAAAAATGAAAACCATCTAAGCACGTTATGACGTTTTGCAAGTGTTGAACTTGTCTGGGAGTTTTTGCCATGTTTCCAGTCAACTGTCGCCTTACGATTTGGGGCAATTTCATTTGGGTTGCAGTTTGAGTGATCATTTCAATACCATGCTCCATAACGTGTATCTGCTTGTTCTTCTCCTGTCACATCCCTAAATGGGCCTCAAACTTTGGACAACTAACCATGTGTCTAGTCCCTTCGGGCTGCTATAACAAAAATACCAGCGACTGAGTGGTTTAAACTAGAAATGTTTGTTTCTCACAGTTCTTTTTTTATAAATTTATTTATTTTACTTATTTTGGGCTGCATTGGGTCTTCGTTGCTGCGCTTGGGCTTTCTCTAGTTGCGGTGAGCAGGGGCTACTCCTCGTTGCGGTGTGCGGGCTTCTCATTGCAGTGGCTTCTCTTGTTGCGGAGCACGGGCTCTAGGTGCGTGCGCTTCGGTAGTTGCGGCACATGGGCTCAGTAGTTGTGGCTCACGGGCTGTAGAGTGCAGGCTCACAGGCTTTGTTGTGACGCACAGTTGTAGTTGTGGCACACAGGCTTTGTTGCTCCGTGGCATGTGGGAATCTTCCCGGACCAGGGCTTGAGCGCATGTCCCCTGCATTGGCAGGCGGATTCTTAACCACTGCGCCACCAGGGAAGTCCCACATTTAGGGCATAACATTGTGTTCTCTATATTGTCTACCATCTCCTGATAACAGTGACAGTTGTGAAAAGCAATATTTTAAGTAATGACTGTGATGTACAACAGATTTGGAAATAAATGCTCAGCAGTAATATATATCTGGGTGAAACAATTTCTGCTGACTCACAAAACAAATCTCTGAGGTTCAAAGTATTAATAGGAGATCATTGAAAGAAACTGTAGTTCTCGCTTCAAGGGCTATCTCCAATTCCCATCCCTGGCTGATCTTCCAGAATATAAAGAAACAGAGGATTTCCCCAGTCTGGGATCTTGGAATCTCACTAATGTTATGTTTCAATCTATTAACAAATACTTATTTAGCATTTGTTAATTCCTGTCAAGATTGTGCTAAATCAACCCCAAAGGGTGATGATCTGTACATTAGAGAAGAAAAAAAATCACCCTCTGTCTTGTTAATGAATGATATTAATAGCTACCAGACAATTCTTTTGTGTCATACACTGCTAAAACCTCTAAATGTATGTCATTTATTCCTTGCAACAACTCTATAAGATAGATACTTTTATTCTCATCTTACAGATAAAAAAGCTAAGGCGCATAGCTTGCTCAGCCAGTTAGTGGCCAGGCTGGAACTTGCGTTAGAATTCGCTTGTCTTCTGTGCTACTGTGCTTAAATGCCTTGTGAGCTTATGAAGAACAGAATTTCTTCACTTTTTTTGTTTGTTTGTTTAGGTTCCTGGCATTTCTTTAAATGTTCCTTTAAATTTCTTCTATTTTTTTCTATGAGAATGATTTGTTAGTAAAGATATTAAGCATTTAGTGTGGTAAAATACTAACTGACCTCCTACTTCCTCAAGAAAAAGACTATAAGAAGCTAAACAATTTTGAGAGAGCGCATTAAATAAGTCAGGCGACACTGGGGCCTTAATAGTAGTGAAACTTCTTCCTGCCTTTCTATAACTTTAAAACTACTTATAAACCCTTAGGCTCTAAGCTCACATGTATATGGTGACTGGACAGTGTTATATGTATATTTAGCTATTGGCATGTGAGAAAGATTTTAATTCCTGGTGCAAGATTATGAACAATCCAGTAATCTTGAACACTTCTAGGAAGGAGAAGGGATCATTTTTCTTTTTCAGTTCTGCACCTTTTCTTTTTGCTTATTCATCATGTTTTAAATAAACAGACTGAAGAAAGTTGTTATTAAAGCCCTCCTTGGGCTTCTTCAATTTCAGTTTTAAGCCAGGTTCAAAATATTCTGGCAAAAATTAAAGGCAACATTGAAAACGTTTGCATAAATTTTAAATTGTGCAAAAGGTGATAAAACTAAACTGAGCTGAAAGAATGACTAATAAGCATCTCCTCTTATATCTTTGTCTTTTTATCATACTCAGTGATTATTTTGGTTTTAAAAAATTATTTCTGAAGTGCATCCGTTTTCCAGAGTATCTGCATTACACTTACTATTCTAAGTTTAATTTGTTAGAAGTTTAGTGTTTACTTTTAAAAGTGTGAAGGCTTATTAGCATGCTAATAAATAACATTTAATGTCTGTTAACAATGTTTCTATATTTGCCCATAAAATGAAATAGAAAAATACTACCTGCAAGGGACTCCATGCCTTTACTACATTCTGGTGGTAATTGAAATCCCTGGTTCTCATTTCATTGTTAGAAAGAACTAATAAATTTGTCACGAATGGAACAGGGGTGGAGGAAAGAGGCCATTTATGAGTTCAGTGATGAAACTAATCTCCTGCAGCTCAGATCTAAAAGAACTGGGAGACCAGCACAATAGAGGTGCCATTTAACTGCATAACATCTCCGCTAATTAAGTGTAGATCTTTGCTCTCCTTTATCCTTTCTTCTGCTCTTTCCCCAGTGGTATTGACTGTGTGTGTTTCAGCTGGCCTAATGTCAGACCCAGAAGTCAGAGGGAGTTGCAACTTACTTAAGAAAGGCATATGCCAAAAATATAATCTTTTTTTATTATATACCAAAATAAATATAAAAATGTGTACAAATAATGGTTTTTATTTGAACATTAAATTTTGTTGTGATATAGTATGTGTTTTGTTACACTGTCACATGACATCTGTTAAAAATAAGGTTTTGGAATGCTCTTCTGGCATGTGTAATTTTGAGAAAAGCCTGCAGAACAGTTATCCAGTATATCCTCTAACCTCTACCACACACATAAAAATAGCCCTGGTGGTAATATTGGCATTTATTGGCTATTTGCTCATAAAACTGCTCTGTCAGCATATGGTATTTCCACTACTCCATTTTGTCAACATATTAAATAAACAAACACACACATTTTTTTTAACGTGACCTTTTATTTGTCTTTCGGAGTTAATGTAGACTCCTTTGAATCAGGTGGACCTGGATTACAGTCTAACTGCCAACATTTAATCACAATGTACAATTCAATACATATATCTTTGAAGTCTGTTTTTCTGACTTAAATGAATGAAGTTAGTCATTTTCACCGTTGAGAGTTTTTGTGAACATTAAATGAGAACATATGTGAGAAGCACCCAATACAATTTTTGCAAATAATAAGCTTTTAATAAATGGTGTTGATTTTTATGATACTGGTGATTTAAAGGAATGTTTTCATTAACAACTACAACACACATACCACTGTCCCTTTTGTTCCTTAAACTAAGCAAATTCTTTCCTGTCCCAGGACCTTTGCCTTTGCCTTTGACACTCCCTCTCTCTATAATGCTTTTCCCTTAACTCTTTTGGTGACAGCTCTTTTTCATCCTTTAGTTTTCAGCTCAAATGTCACCTCTTTGTGAGAACTTAACCTGATCAACCTGTCTAAAGCAAACCTCTGCCCTTACCCCCCATCATAGCTCCTGGGTGTCTTCTCTATTCATGTCCTTGTCTTCTCCTTTAGAATGTAAGCTCCATGAAGGCAGAGAGACCTTATCTTTCTTGTTAATAACTGTGTACCCAGTGTCTATCATAGTGTCTGTGTCAGTAAACGTGGATGAATTAATTAAATGAATAAATGAGTGGGAGGGAGGAGAAAGAAAGGAAGGAAGCAATGATGTAGGGAAAGAAATTGGAAGGAAAGAAAAAATAATGGATAAAAGGAATAAAGGACAAAAGGAAGAAACGTATATAGCCTGAGGAATGGTTTATATTCTGGGCATATGTATTTATGCACATACAACTTTTAAATTTTGCTTTAAAGTTGGGTAAAAATTTTCTGGTTCTTATTTTAGTTTCTTATCCCTGGTCAGCATGTCTCACCTTATCCTCTGCTTCCAGTAACATACAGGGTTTCCTACAGGGTGACCTCTGTGAGGCCGGAAGTACTTTTTATAGGACACCAATATCTTAGAAAAGGGGGTTACCAAACTTCCTGTAAAGGACCAGTATCTAAATATTTTCACTTTTACAGGCCATATGCTCTCACCCAACAACTCATCCCTGACGTCATAGAATGAAAACAACCATAGACAATATGTAAAGAAATGAGTGGGCTATGTTCCAATAATACTTTATTTATGGAAAGTGAAATTTAAATTTCATGTAATTTCCACGTCATGATTATTCTTACTTTGACTTTTTTTTTCAACCACATAAAAATGTAAAAAGCATTCTTAGCTGGCAGACCTATAAAAACAGGCAGCATGTTGGAGTGACCTTCTGTCGTACTTTGCTGACCCTGCCTTGGAATGAACTACAGTTTAATGGTTATCTGTCTCAAGAATGTCTTTTGAAAGATGAACTGGAGTGGGAAGAGTCAAAGAGTAAATTTTTGACCTTTTCCTCAAAGAATAAATTTCTGTTGGTAGAATTTTAAATAATTTTGCAAATAGAAGGAAACTATAATTTTGGGTAATCAGTCAGACCTTCCTGAACTCCTAAAATCACACTCCATTAGTGGGCCATTATCCACAGGTAAGGTTGTGAGTGTTAAAAGTAGCTTTCATTACTGGCTAAAACTGCCCAGGTGCGTCTGTTAACAAGCTCACATCTTATTTACTCCTTCCTTCATAGACTTTGGAATTTAGGATCAGTTACTTCCTGGGATGATTTTGAAAGCCAGACAGTTGGAGATATTTTGAAATGAATCACTATTCTTTATTTATAATCCTGAAGAGTAAAGTATTTTAAATTTCAAATAATGATTTCCCTAAAATTTGTGACCCTAGTTGGGTAAACAGTTATTTAGAGGAACATTTTAAAGGTCCTTTAAAAATCATTAGAAATTATTATGGTCCTATTGGTGTTATTTTTATAGCTGTTACTATTTATAGTGCTTTAAGTAGACAATAGAGCTTTCCAACTCTTTTTCTTTACTCACATCTCTCTTAAACAGCCAAAGCTACTATTTAAAATGCCACCTTCGGAAGATGCTAGTCAGACTGCAATGAGAAATCAGAATGAAGCTCAATTTGAAGAAAAAGCAGTTAAGTACTTCATAGGTAAAATATTTAGAATATTTGGAACTGAATAGTCAAAATACATCTGCTTTATTTCGGGACATACAGGGTAAGTCAGCCTTCAGGTATGCTTCCCAGAAGTTCAACTGAAAACTAAGTTGTTGGGTTTTTTCTTTCAGTTTTTGTAGATACTAAGAATAGTGCACCATTGATTATCAGAGTACATATAATCTAAGGCGAGTTTTAAATCCTTTAATCACCTTTCCCTTTCTACCTGTACTTGTGTATTACAAAATGGAGGTTAGTAATAGTTCTAAGCTGAGTCAAACTGAGTTAGGAAGCAAGAAAAGCCTGAGTTATGTCAGCCAAATACATTATTTTAAAACAATCTGTCTATGCCTTGATTGTTCATTCTGAGCAGCAGCCTCTCTCTTTGTATAGAATGGTGAGAGATAACTGTGTGCAGTAGCCCGCAGAAGGAATAGGGAATGAGGGTGAAAAGGAGAGTATCTAATATAATATTCCTTATGTTTTAATTCCTGAAAAGAATTGAGTAAATGACTTTCCATGTAAATTAGGATGTGGATTATTGGAATTACAATTTAATTCCCAAGGTGGACTGTTTGCTTTTGCCATTTAATGACTCAGCCATGTGACATGCACAGTAGTCAACAATCAAGTGTTGCAATTCAAATATTCAAGAGCAAGGAGCTTGGGACAAAGGGTTCTGTGATTATATGGGTTTCCTTGTGAACATGCTTCACTTGGAAACCCAAGAGATGTGCACACTTGAGGGAAACAAAGGAGATGTTAGCCTCAGGGAGTCTTATTAGATCAGCTATGTTTGGTGGCAGTCAGATACACACCCTGAAAAAAAAAAAAGCACACCCAGTTGTTTTCCACAAGTTATGCATGACACAGACCTACTCATAAATTATGCCATAATCACCACTGCACTATGATTTGCATAAGAGTTCAGAGCATATTCAGCTGATATATGACAGGCCTCACAACTGGAGACATGTACTTTATTTCATAAGGTGTAAATCCTTGAAAAAAAATGTGGTGTGTTGGTTTCTGGATTGTTAGCTTTTTCCCCTGCTACTCAACTCCTGTTCCTGCATCTCTTTTGGGGACAATCTTTGAAATTACATTGGTTATCATTTGCATTACCCCTAACCATGATCATAGCCTTTATATTATCTGCAAATAACTTTTAGGTGTTCTCCAGTCTAGATGTCATTCACTGAACTTTTGTTGCCTGTTACTAGCAGTTTCACTGTGGAACTGAGCAGTACCAACAGAAATAATTCTGGCTTTTGCCCTTCATTTGGGTTGCAGTCTTATCCTGTAGGCGCACACCTATGCGCCGTATTACATTGTGCATTAAAAAAGAAACTTACAGTGATTCTTTATTTTAAAGGGGGGCAGGGGGAAGAAATCTGATTGCCTTGCTTTGTGTTCTAAAATATAAAGGGTAAATCTGAGATTTTTTGGTTTTTTTTTTTTGGTATTAGTTTTGTACTGTTGACTAGAAATGCTTACAGGGATTTTAAGCAAAACCCTTACCTAGCCTTTCTGGCTGCATTTTCTAGTGTGAAATCTGTTGAAACAAACCAACAGAGCCCCATTTCCATGCTTTCTCTTCATTTTCCTCCTTCACCCCACTTGTATTCCCTGCTCCGCAAACCCATGTACACATCCCACTTCAGTGTAAGTGCAACCTCAGCCTTTCCTGAATAGTACTGAATGCAAGTGCAGTAGTCAACAGCGGCCTCATAACAATACCGCAAACCGAACCGCTAGCCTGAGAATACAGCAGAAGAAAGCTACAGAAGCAAAACTGGCTGCCTCAGGTCCCCATCTGGCAACGGTAGTGGATGAGAGAACAGGTCAGAAATGTGGAGCACACACTTCGGCTTTGTTCTTAAATTGTGTCATTGTTTCTGCTTCTGATTTTCCAGTCCCCAAGTGAAAGGTAGATAACAAGGATCATTACTAGGCTAGGAAATAATACGTACCTTTAAACTGGCTTTTCTTGATAACCCAAATGTTGGGTTTTCTTATTGATGACTTTTTAGGTAAAATCCTGATGGCTTGTTGTGGTTTTCTTTTCAGCATTTCTGTTTTGTTATTTTGAACCCTGAGGTACATTATTTGAAAAAGGCACATAAGCAGCTAGTGAAATGAGTTAACAAAGATTGACCAGAAATATCTAATGATGGCTAAATTGAACACCAGATGATGGGAAACCACTGCATGCTGCCCTAATGTCATTCATTCTAAAGGTTTTTAAAATATAGAGTAACTTTGACTTTTAATAGATAACATGCAATTTTATGTACAGATCTTTGACTTCTGTGTGTATTCAAAGCCAACTTATGCTATATTTTAAAAGTTTGGTGTTGCAACATTGAGGTTGTTTACGATTTTTATCTATTTTGTTTTAATTTTTTAGAATGACTATGAAACACTGATCTTTTTTTGAGGTGGTTAATAAAAGCCTTTTCCTTTTCTTTCACTTTAATATCTTGAAGTGTGGAAAAGAATACATTTGAAATTATTTCTAACTCTTTGAATTATTTAAAAAAATGATTGACAATTTGTTAAATGTAATGGGTTGTCATGTGGAAAAATGCATAGAGGAAAAATGCATTTCATTTTATAACCTTCATGTACGAAACAGCAGGTAAAGTGTGAGTGTTGATTAAACCAAGATAACATTGACAGGAAAAATGCCCTGCAGTGGTCTCTCTGGGTGAAGCTCAGTGGATTTTTCTTCCAGAAAACAGGCTTTGTGCATTTAGAACAGTGATGAGAGGGAGTCCTCACTGTGGGTTTTCTTTTTGAAAATTATATGTTCATCATGGCCCTTCAGTACAGAGAAGTTTCCAGAATTAGCCTATGCTTGTAATGTTTCTTAGACTCGGAAGCAATAGAGACTTTCATTATATTTTTACGCCAGTATTGTGCTTTTTTTGTATGCTAATGGATGTATTTAAAGCACTTTTGGAAAATGCTGCATTATTGTGATAAAGTCACTAGACCTGTACAGCTCTACTTATCAGGGGGAGAGAACTCTGAGTATTCAGACCTGTGAGTCTCTATTTCATTTCTTAGATGGGATGGATGAATCAATGTGACTAGTTGATTGGCTCAGCTGAGTCAAATAAACTGTTAATGACCAAGTATTCAGATACCAGCTCTCCACGTAGCGTTCATTTCCTAACAGCCTACAAATATGTTCCCATCTCCAGTGATACTAATGAATTTGCTTTGGTTTATTCATAAACTCTAATGTACGCCCCACTGTGACCAGGTAGCAAAGGAATATATACAGCTCAAGACAGGTTACTAACCTAATGATAAAAAGTTAAAATACATCTTTTTTTTATAGTGCATGTGCTATTGTCCTTCTCAAAAATATAACTCACCTTACTCCATCTGTCAAGCCCAGAATAAATTAAAATGTGATTTCTAGCATTATTATTTTCATTTAGAAATGGTATGTAGTATTCACACTGATAATAACAGCTAGTACTCTTCATTGTAACTCAAGGACTATGCAGTGACTGTATGTATAATCCTTAAGAGTAAACATTAAAATAATTGTTGCCATTTTAGGTTTTTCTTAGGCTTTCCCCATCTTAAATAGCACTAAAAAATAGTGGGAAAGGGACTGTCCAATCACAAAAAAACTGGTAACGATAAAACATATTTTTTCCCTAAGAGCTTTTTTCTTCAAAACATTTGAAGGAAATCTCTCCTCCAATTTTTAACCTTCCACTCCCCATTGTTTCTTTCCTTGTTATCCAGAAATATTTCATACAGGAGAAATAAATAGATTTGGTCTAATAAAATAGTTTATTTGGCATAATAAAATAATTTATTTAAAATAAATTATTTGGTCTAATAAAATAATTCTTACATCTTATTTCAAGTGTTTTTATTTGGAGTAAAAGCACTTGGAGGCCCATGAGTGGGTTTCAGAGAGTCTGCAATTCCCCTAAAAATATATACAAAATTCTGTGTGTTGTGTATAGTGTACATTTTCCTGGGGAAAGGATTCTCAAAGTCCATGGCTACAAAAATAAGAACCACTGATTTATTAAAACCACCTGAAATGTCATGATTATACTGAGAGTGTCTTCATTACTTCATTACTTCTGTCTTCCCCCTCTACTCCTCTCACCTACTCTTCCCCCTTTCAATATCCTAGCAATTCTTTTCTTTTGGGGATCTAACCTTAGGAGTGTGTATGTGGTAGGAGAGGAGGGAGAGTGCTGAACCTGCAGGCCAAGCTTGAAGATAAAATCTGTTGAAATGAAAATTGAAGATTAAACAGCAACAACAAAACACTACAGTTGCAGTTATAGTAAGAGTGGGAGAGGATAGGGAGAATATATTTTGGTATAATTATATATTCATTCCAGGACGTATACTGGCATGTGTTTTCATAGACTGTATCAGTGCCACAATATTGGCTTAAGTTATCGGATATTTTAATGATAAGAACATGAGCAGAAGTATGCAAATATTTTGTTTGAGAATAGAGATTTGCAGTAGCCTAATTCTTTTATATACAAAATTATAATAACTAATCTTTTCTGCCAAAAAAGAAGTCAACTTCAACCATTTAAATTTTGCAATACATTTCTTAAATTGATACAGCCACTATGGAGAACAGTATGGAGGTTCCTTAAAAAACTAAAAATAGAACTACCATACGACCCAGCAATCCCACTACTGGGCATATAACCTGAGAAAACCATAATTCAAAAAGAGTCACATACCACAGTGTTCATTGCCTCACTATTTACAATAGCCAGGACGTGGAAGCAACCTAAGTGTCCATCGACAGATGAATGGATAAAGATGTGGCACATATATACAATAGAATATTACTCAGCCATAAAAAGAGTTATTTGTAGTGAGGTGGATGGACCTAGAGTCTGTCATACAGAGTGAAGTAACTCAGAAAGAGAAAAACAAATACCGTATGCTAACATATATATATGGAATCTAAAAAAACAAAAAAAAAGAAGGTTCTGAAGAATGTAGGGGCAGGACAGGAATAAAGACGCAGACATAGAGAATGGACTAGAGGACATGGGGAGGGGGAAGGGTAAGCTGGGACGAAGTGAGAGAGTGGCATGGACGTATGTACACTACCAAACGTAAAATAGATAGCTAGTGGGAAGCAGCCACGTAGCACAGGGAGGTCAGCTGGGTGCTTTGTGACCACCTAGAGGGTGGGATAGGGAGGGTGGGAGGGAGATGCAAGAGGGAGGGATATGGGGATATATGTATACAGATAGCTGATTCACTTTGTTATACAGCAGAAACTAACACACCATTGTAAAGCAATTATACTCTAATAAAGATGTTAAAAAAAAAAGCAAGTTAATAAGTTCATAAAGATTAGGAGTAGTTTGTTTTTATTTATGGCCTACAATTAAGGCCAACAAAACTGCAATTTAGACAGAGCTCACTAATTGGCAACAATGACTGGTATCCTATTAGCTGTTGTTGATTGGCAAACGGAATTATTTAAATTCAGACTAATGAATTGAATTTCTTGTTTCCCTAATTTTCTCATTTTCTTAACATATATATTTTTCATTGAAAACTATCGCAGTACCATTTTGGAATGGAGTACATTATAGACAGACATAAGTAAATTGTATTGAAATAGATTATTGATCTTTATATTTTAACGAAATTGAGATTTTTTGACCATTTGCGTTTTAGCCTTATAGACTAGGCATATGTTTCAGTCAGCTGGGACTGCTATAACAAATTATTGTAGCCTGGATGGCTTAAACAGCAAACATTTACTTCTCACGGTTCTGGAGGCTGGCAAGTCCAAGGTCGAGGTGCTGGCAGATTCGGTTCTTGGTAAGGGACCTCTTCCTGGCTTGTAGATGGCCATCTTCTCCTTATTCCCTTACCTGGCAGAGAGCAGAAAGAGAAGCAAGCATTCTTGTGTCTCTTCTTATAAGGGCACTAATCCCATGAAGGCTCGATCCTCATGACCTGATTACCTCCCAAAGGCCACATCTCCAAATGCCATCACATTAGGGATTGGGGTTTTAATGCATGAATTCTGAGTACACAAACATGTAATCCGTGACAGTACGTATTTTAAAATCCTGTAACAAATATTTAAGTAAAATGAAGACAGTAATACATAAATTATATCAGTTTATCTTTACCAAACAGTGAGCTATGAATTAAAATGGAATTTAATTCAGTTGTACTATTTTGGCATCATATGATATCACGGATTTCAAACCAGCTGTATGTGTGCTTTTAAAATATGCTAATTCTAAATAATATGAGCCCCATAGGTACATGGTGTGGGGAAAACTTAAGGCCCAAATAGTGGCTGTAAATATTTTCAGCCTTCCAAGATGGTTCATATAAATGCGGTACTGCCCAAAGACTGTCTAATGAGGCTCTGTTCAGTCTGCAAGTGATGATAACACTTTGCTGAATGATTTTGTCCCAGATGCACTGTGAATAAGATGCCTGGTAAGAACAGATCAAAGCCCCCTTGAGGCATTATATGCATTTATTACGAGCTACTCAAATGTGACAGTACACAAGTCACCGATAAAATAGCAGTTATTTTATGAAAATTATGGGGGCAAGGGTGAGGTTCTCTCAAGTATGCCAACAAAATGTAATTAAACAGATTATATTGCTAAAAACAATCTGCTTTGGGCTGATTTTGCATAATATATTCATTTAGCTTGTGCCCACATAGCCAAATATTTAAAGAGGCAGAAATGTTCAACCCAGTTTCACAGTCTGAGGGTTGAAGGCTGGGTTGCAGAAGTCCTCAAAGGCAAGGCCTCTGTGTGTTAGGTGAAGCTGGGGGAATGCAGGGGAGAGCCAAGTTTATGCTCCTAAGTGTCATGGGTCTCTGTCAGTCTCTGTACGGTCACAGAGATCTGAGCTGAATGGCCCTCTGCACCCTTTTCCTTCCTTTCCCTCTTAGCGCAAACAATTTAATTTTTAAAAATCCAGATTTTATATATCTCCTCCAACTACTTAAAATGAAAGAATAGAAAGAAAAGTGGCCTTGACCCTCGTAAAAAGGATGGCTTTGCACTTCCTTGAATTTTCAGTCTCCTCTCTCTCAAGTCAGCTTTTTTTTTTTTTTTTGGTAAAAACTTTTAGTATGTAGCTGTTAGCTCTGGGAAGAGTTGAGAACACAACTGTTGGATTGAGAATGAAACCATTCTTAATCATTTAGTTTTTAAAGCGATATTATCACTGACTCTTTGTAAAACCGGTATTTCTTTGAAACCTTCTAAGATATTGTAGGTAATGAAGACCTATCTGGGTTCAGGATTGGCTGCATGTGACATATCTTTCTCATTTACTTTTCCTGCCTTGTTTCAATTAACAGTGTACTTATTAATTTTAATTGGTGAAGTCATTCTTATGTCTGAACTTTACTTCCTGTGAGAGCATACTTTGTGCTGTATACCTAATTGAGAGCTGGTATATGTGCTAAATTCCTTTTTTAAATCACTACTATTGTCTAGTGGTTCATATATTCAGATCTAATAGTTATATTTCACTAAATAGATAAATAATTTTACCAATGCAAAAGTGATAAAATCTATTCCACTTAGTAACTATGTTTGAATTTATGGTATTTACTATTAAATTAAACCTTGTAGTCCTCCTAACACTAGTTGAGATGAGAAAATGATTCTTTTGTGACTATTTTTCTATTGGAGAGATTATCCTGAGTAGGAATTTTCATTTTTTACATTTTTTAAATGTTATTGTTCATAGAGGATAAATAGAAAATCTAAAAATTAAGTAAACTTGAAATGATTTTTTATAGCTTTGTTTTAATAATTATGTAATATGCTTTATTTGCAGGACCGTGTACATGCGTTAGAAACGGTAAGTTGGGGCATTTTCTTTGTCCTTCTATCAGGATTACTGCTGTGTCCTGATGTGGATTTCAGAGCACTCCCCAAAGGAAGCAGTTCTGGAAAGCATTTCTAAAACTATATCTAAGATTCAAAGGGGAAAGTAAGCCAAACTATACCAGAAAGATATGTAGATACAAACTTTTAAAATGAAAAAAAAAAAAAAAGGAATTAAGAAAAAAATTGTGTGTGTTTAAGTGGTCACTGCTCTCTCAAGACAGGTGATGCACTAATTTATGGAAAACATAATTAGCTTAAATGTAATTATGCTTATTTGTTTCTGTATTTCCCAATCACTAAAAGGACTAGTTGATAAGAAACTGAGATTAGGTTGCTATTTATACTTTGAAGGGCAGCCAACATTTTTTTTTTTTACAATATCCAAATAATGATAAAAACTGGTTAGCCTTTTTTTCAGTAATCTTACTTGTAGGAATCTGATATTAGGAAATCATTTTTTTTAAGTGCAAATATATAAAGATTACATGCTTGCAATATTTATTGGAAAATGATATACATTTTTATAGAAAAAAAGGGGAGATGACTTATTGTTCGGCAATAAAGTAATGGTTAGATAAAGTGTGAAATTTCCACCCAGCATGACACAAAGATTTTGGAAAAGGTTTATTATATAATGTTAAATGGAAACAAATTCAAGATATAAAATTACATGTACTTTAATGATAACATATGATGATAGGTGTATAAAAAAAAGAATAGAAGCAAGCAAATCTTATAATAGCGACTTGTTAGACAAGAATTAGGGCTGTGATATCATTCCTTTCTCTGTTCCTCAAGTTTTAAAAAACATGGTTAGATTACTTTATAAATAAACATTTTTATAATAAAAACCACATGAATTGAAAGAATGGTAAAATAAATTATGGTACCACCTAACGATGAAATATTATTCGGCCATTAAAAGTCATATTTTCAAAAAGAAAATATTGACATGCTATTATATACAGGGGGAGGTATTTAAAGCTATATGGAGAGTATGATGCAAATATTGAATATGCATATTTTGTGTTTAAAACTTTTGAAAACACACAAAATATTGAGTGACTTGGGTCTAGTGGTGATTTTTTTTTAATGTTTTTAATGAGCAGATGAAAAATAAGAAACTTTTAAACAATAAGGCTAATTAAGAGTAAAATATTTATATTTTGAGTGTGAGGAAAGGAAAGATGCTAATTGAGAGTATTTTAGTCCTGTGTAAGCAAGTGATTTTGATCGACAGTGTGCAGACCCCAGCTGGGAAATAATCTATTCCTTAGATTTAACCAGGCCGTTGGGAAAGTACACTGACTTTCTTGGTTTCAGCATGATGACATCGTAAGTGAATAAAATGTTTAGTGTTCCTCCACATATATTTTACTTATCCTTAGAAAGTGTCTTGCCAACAGTATTTGGCTTGTAAATTAAATGCTCTTTTTAAAAGTATGAACCAAAACAGAAATGTTGAGTTTGAGGACCTGGGTTCAGTACACAAAATGCCACTTCAACATTTAGTAAATCGCTTGTTTCTTGATTCCTTCGTCTGTAAAAGTGAATAGAATTAAACATATTTTATCACACTGTTGTGAGAATTAAGAAAGAAAATATATGTGAAAATATTTAGGACCTGACAAGTGTTAGGTTATCATTATCATTAAGTGATTGCTTATTATTTCTTATTTAATCATTTTGATTATACTAGTATGTCATGTGAAGCTGAAAATTATCAATAACAACAAGAAGCCTATAACTTTTATTAGTATTTGTTGGTCTTTTTTATTTACATAATCTCTTTACTAACATAGTACTATGGTATAAAATCTTAAATGCCTTATTCTAAGGGTTCCTCTAAGAATAAAGGTAAAAAATAAAAAATCATCATGAGAAAAATAAAACTGGTTAAATGAACTAGGTTTTTTACAGTGGCAGTTTTCTCAAGATGGTTTTAATTTGAAATAATTATCATAAGTAAAACCTCGGTAATAATGAATGAAAAATGAAAATGCTCAGTAATAATGTTAATGCTCAAATGTTATGAAATCCTTTGACTTCGTATGGCATTATAAAGAGTGGATTTAATATACTTGGTAGACTGTTCAGCTGGTAAAGCATTTTATAGCTCAGAAAATCAGATATGCTGGAAGCAGTCTCAAGACCATTTATTAGTCTCTCACAACTTAGCACTTAAACCATAGAAAAATGTTGGTGGTCTCTCATTTGGTTTAGGTGGTATTAGGGTATGTAAGGCTTTGAATGTAGGGTACGTGTCCTGGTGATACAGATCTGCAAAATTTGAAATTTCATTATTCCATTAGGAGTATTTACAATAGATTAATTTTAAAGGTTTAGTAGTTATAATACCTGAAAATAAGAAGGTCTTTTTTGTCATAACGAGCAACGTGATTTGGCTTGTCACCAATTATCTATATGCTCAGGTCGCAGTTGTGTCTGTTTCCCTTTTCTTTCTCAATACTTCCCTCTCCTTCTTCACTAGCAGGTAAGCTTCTTGGAATAGAAATTACATTTTATTTACAAATGCACCCCCAGGGCCTGCAAAACATTTCTAACATATAGTTGACAACCAATAAACATTTGTAAAATCAAAGAATGAATGTTGAACTGAATGTATATAATCCTCACATAGACTATTCTTAGGAATATAGGTATACACAGTACTGATAGTTGAGGGAAAAAAGTACCCAGAAGCATATCAATTTATTCTTTTTTCCCTAGCCTTTCTGATCAGTGTTACACTTTATTTGGTGTTTCACAGAAGCTCCCATGATCTTCATTAAAGTTTAGTGTGAATTCTCCTAGGAAGGAACCACCTTCAGCCAAAACATAGTAGGTTGATTCCCCAAATAAAGCTAAGTGATTACCTGAAAAAAATCTTGGTTGGAAGGATCCTTTTTAGGATCCTTTTTAGATTCCACATATAAGTGATAACAGAGTATTTGTGGAATCTAAAAAGTAAAACAAAGGTATAAAACAAAACAGAAGAGAAACAGACTCACAGATACAGAGAACAAACTAGTGGTTACCAGCTTGCAAGCATCCTTCCTACACATACTGGGGACTCAGAGTGGATATTTATTGGGCACTAAGGTACTAGGTAGACAGTGAAGAGGAGAAAAGGAAAAGGAATTGTGATCAGTTCTCTCAAGGAGCTTGCACTTTAATTGAGGAGAGAAGTTGCTTACATATAAATGAACTAATGATGTAAGATAAATATGCACTGTCTACAACATGTGAATGAAACAGTGCATTTTGTAGAAGGCATTACAAAGAAACAATAATTGTAAAATAAATTAACATCATTGCAGTCTAGGTTCGTCATGGAAAAGCATGGCTTTTGTAGTTTGAGGACATGATGGAGGAGATTTGTTTCCTCTCTGAAATGGGAAGAATCAGTAGTGTCAGGTAGAAAGAGCCAGAGAAGACATTCTGTATTGGGGATGTAATAAAAGTTTAAAGGCAATAATGAAAAAAGAGTTAGCTAGGGCTTCCCTGGTGGCGCAGTGGTTGAGAGTCTGCCTGCCGATGCAGGGGACATGGGTTCGTGCCCCGGTCCAGGAAGATCCCACATGCCGCGGAGCGGCTGGGCCCGTGAGCCATGGCCGTTGAGCCTGCGCGTCCGGAGCCTGTGCTCTGCAACTGGAGAGGCCACAACAGTGAGAGGCCTGCGTACTGCAAAAAAAAAAAAAGAAAGAAAGAAAAAAGAAAAAAGAGTTAGCTAAAAGGATATTTTAAAAAAAAATTTTAAGGCAAAATCATGAAATCATGACTCTCATACAAATATAAAATGAACTCATGACAAATGAGTTTAACTCATTAATTAATCAGAGAATGAGCAAGATGTTACAACTCACTTAAAGGAACATTCAAAGAGCAATAGAGTACTGAAGTGAATTTAAAATAGAGGCAAAACTGGCTTCTTCCATAGTGGAGGAAGGAAATCAATTGAACCTCCCCAGACAAAATTTATTTCATGTCTATGTACAAGAATCATTTGCATAGCAATCAATCAGTCATCTATAACTCACAGAGTTATAAATAGCTCAAAGACAGTGACTGATACAGAGATCCTGTAGAATCAAAAAACCCAGAAGGGTCCGCGAGGCAAAAACTAGTTTTTCATTGAAAATACCCAGTAAGTTTTTGTTCCATTTCAAAGGCTTTCACATCATTTTTTTTTTTTTTAATAGCCTCATTGTCTGTAAAACTTTGAGAGAGTAATAGACACTTCGGGGTTTTGAAATACAAACCAAGGAGTTTAGATTTTATCTTTTATATCAGGGATACAAGTGGGTTTCTTCCTGAGTGCCAGTTCCTACTGGTCAGTACTGGCTATTGAAACATTCTTTTGGGAAGGATTCTGGGCTGCTCTTTTGGAGAGCACTGCTGTGATTGCTTTGCATTCTCTGTTGTGTCCATTACGAGGTTGGGAGGTGAAAGGCGGTAGCATGGCTATTTAGCCAATAAGTAGTCATTAATGGTTTTCAATCAGGGGTTGTGGCGTGGTGAATGTGGTGTGCAGGAGCACAGCTGGAGTGGTGGTGTGCAACCACCACTCCACTGGAGTGGAGTGGTGAGAGCCTGCAAGCAGGAAGAGGGAAAGCGCATGTGGAGGTAATACAACTTTAGGACTGTGCTAGGAAAATTAGGAATTGGGACAGTTTGGTGCCAGAAAGGCAGGGTTAGAGTGATTACCCTTGTTTATAGAAAGGCACTAGTGAACTTAGTAAGTGGGAGGTCAAGGGAGAAGAGGAGATATAGGCAGTACAATAAGAAGTCAGGGTCATTTTAGGAAGGGAAGGCTGTTCAGCTTGGAGATACAAATTCTGTTTGTCATATCGCACCTCAGATCTGTCTTTATTTTCATTTCCATAAATGCCATGATAATTTAGATTCTCAATACCTTTGTGTTAGTTAGAGTTAGCATGACCTCAGTTAAGAGAAATCCAAAAAGAATTATGGGTTAAGTCAGATAGAAATTAGTTTCACTCTCGTTTAACCATCCAAATATATGGTGTCCATGGCAGGTATGGTGTCAGAAACCCAGGCTTCTTTTGTTGTTTTGCTCTACCATCTTCAATATACTGCTTCTGCCTCCTGATCTAAGATGCCTGTTCCACTCCAGCCCTTAGATTAATATTGTAACTAGACAAAAGAAAGAAAGGGAGAGCATGTATGTAACTTGCCTTGAGTGAAAACTAGAATTTGCACATATCATTTCTGTTCATTTCCGTGGACCGGAATTTAGTGACATGATTATAACTAGCTTTAAGATTCAAAAAGAACAAAATAAGCTATAGACTTTTGGAAATTTCAAAGTAAACTTCTAAACAACTCACAGGTCAATAAATAAAAGAAAGGACATGCCCAACTCATTAGGAATTGGCATAACCTTTGAGACAAAACCAGACGGAATGTATAAATACGGGAAATTAAGGAACTTCTCACATATTAACATGGATACAAAAATATTATACACAAATATTAGCAAAATAAATCCTGGAAGGTATAAAAAGGAAAATTACTCATGAACACTGACAAATTACCAATTCATCAATTAATTGAGTTTATTCCAGGAATTGAGTTGGTTTAAAATTAAAAACTCAGTCAGTGTTATTCACCATAGTGACAGATTGAGGAGAAATAAATTTAATAAGGTCATCCCAATAGATGAATAAGAAGATTTATTCCTATGATATCATTATCATCCTCATAAACCTTTTAGAAAACTAAGAATAGAAGAGAACTTCCTTAATCTGATAAAGGTCATGTGAAAAAAAATCTCTGGCAAACCTCACCTTAGCATTTTGAAAGTCCCTCTTTAAGACCAGGAATAAACAAAGGATGCCCCATTCTACAGTTTCTGTTAGACACTGTGTTGGTGGTATTAACCAGAGCAGTAAAACTATCATTATTTGAAAGTAATATTATTGTTTGTATAAAAAGCTCTAGGAATTCATAGTTAAATTATGAAAAATAGTTTAACAAGTTTGATAGAAACCAGTACTTGAAAGTCCCTTTTCCTTCTAACTCCAGCAACAATCGCTGAGAAAATGTTATTAAAGTTACTATATCAGTACAAAAGTAACAAAGAATACAAAGTATACAGGAAAATATCTGACAAAAACATTCGAGCTTTTGGGCTTCCCTGGTGGCGCAGTGGTTGAGAGTCCGCCTGCCGATGCAGGGGACACGGGTTCGTGCCCCGGTCCGGGAGGATCCCACATGCCGCGGAGCAGCTGGGCCCGTGAGCCATGGCCGCTGAGCCTGCGTCTCCGGAGCCTGTGCTCCGCAACGGGAGAGGCCACAACAGTGAGAGGCCCGCGTACCGCAAAAAAAAAAAAAAAATTCGAGCCTTTATAGAGAAGACACTCTGGAATAGTCAAGATACTTCTGAAGAAGAGGAAGTGGGGAGAGTTTTCCTAACATACATATAACCTTATTAAAGCTATTGAAATTAAGATAGTGTAGTCTTGACACAGGAATATATAAATAGGTTCATGTAATCAAATAGAGAATCCAGAAACAAATATGTGTACATAGAAACTTGATGTCTGACATACCTGGCATCACATATCAGAGGAGTAAGGATGGACTTTTTAATAGATGGTATGAAAAAAATGAAATTGAACCCCTATCTCAGATGCAAAAGTGGGTGAAAGCCTAAATGTGAATGACGAAACCGTAAGGCTTTAAAACGAAGTATAGTTTAGTATCGTCATGACCTTGGGACTTTGGAGGATTTCTGGGGGTGAGGGGAGGGGCACTGAAAACATAGGTCATAAAGGAAATGACTGATTTGACCACATCAAAATTAAGAACTTCCATAAATCAAAAGACAACATAAAAAGAATGAAAAGAAAAGCCACACTTGGAACACATTTGTAGCAGAAGATATAACTGACTAGCAGTTTGTATCCAAATCAGTTTGTATCCAAATCTTATTGCCAACAAAGCAATTAGAAAAAGATAAACAATGCAGATTTTAAAAAAAGAAAAAAGAAAAAGGATAAAAGGCATAAGCAGGCATTTCAGTTGAAGAAGAAACATGTAAGAGTATATTCAGCTTCATTCATAATCAGGGAAATGATGACTAAAACCACAAAAATTGTCATTTTCTTTATGTATATGTTTTATGTACTCATTTGTATCTATGACACATTTTACCAAAAAGCAAAGGAAATTGAAACATGTTAGCAGCACTTTTTTTTTTTTTTAATTTTACAACGAAATGATTAATGCTGTCCCTGACAGTAAGGTTCAAAGAGAACTGGTGAGGTACAGCACAGTCTTCCCGTAGAGTACCTCCAACAGTACACAAAGATCTTCCAAGGGGCAGTCAAGACACAAGTAGGTTTAGGAGAATCCATTTTTATATCCTCAGCTACTACCTGCACGTTCTCTTAAAATAGCTCAGCTTGAAGAGGCCCTCTTTTCATAATCAGCCCCCTCCCACTTTGCAGAAGAAAGGCTTCCTTCTCACCCATCCAGGGTCCCATGATGGCAAATTCCCCCAGGCACATCAGGGTGCCAAACAAGGGGCAGTTTATGATTTGGGTGCCTTCATGTCCTCCTTTAATCAGGTCACTAAGGTAAGGCTTCTTGTCCTTCTTAGTCATCCATATATCTTTGATAAGAACAAAGGGTTGTATTAGATATTTGGGGTGTTGAGAATGGGTTGTTCTGAAATCGACATGTATTGTTGATGGATGTTGAGGAGGAGTAAAGACAGTTTTATTTAATGACCTCACCTCTTCCACCACCTACTATAATCAGAGAATGTATAGCTCCAGAAAACAAAGCTAAGATGTGTTGGAAAGAAATCATTGAAAGCCGCAGTGTCTTATTTCATCCAGGTGACAAACTCTGGTCCGGCTCCGTGCCTTATCTATTTATCTGTCTTAGAATTATGATTCAAAAGTGAGACGGTTGTCACGAGCACACATCAACACATTACATAGAATTGAAAAATGAAGTCAGACTTTTTTCTGCCAGAAAGTACTGCTGATTTGGCTGATTGGTTTGACAATGAGGACTGGCTTTGCCAGTCTGCAGCTCTAAGTCTTGGATGCAGATATATTTAATGCTGAGATAAAATAAATATATTAAAATTTCATACTGATAGAATGGTATTAAAATTGAGATTTTTATTTTTTGCATGTGTTAAGTTCAATGAAATATCTCTAAGTGAAAAAAGAACAGTTGTAGTCATTTAAGTCTTGGTGAGTAAAGCCTTTTGGGTTTACCTTCCAGAAATGGAAAGTGAATGACTTTAATAACTACATTACAATCCTTTGGCAAGTCAAGTGGTTTCTAATTCTTTGCTTTCAACAAAATTGAAAGAGGACCTAATCGAGCTGGTAGATCATTTAAATTAATTTTTGATGACAGATCACTGTGTAATCTTTGCTATAAAACTAGGAAGGCATTCAAGAAATTGAGTGACATTGTTATAACAAAACTAATTTCATTCTCACGTACTTTTTTATGTGAACAAGACTTCTCAGTGAGTAAATCTATAGAAACAAAAAACAGAAATAGAAATGGAACGCTGTCTTATTGAAGCAAAATTAGCATTTACCCATGGATACATGAGCTAATTGAGTACAGGAGAAGAGGAAGCTATATCCATCCCAGTAAGAGATATACATTTGGAAGCCTTGAGGTTTTTTGACATTTCACATTTAATTTTTTCTCAAAAATTTTAATATACCTAATATTAATTATATGATAATTCAATCCATAATAATGTTTAACACTTAGAGCATTATGGTTACAGAGAGTTTTAAAAATCAGTTCTTCTCTCTGTATATATGTATACATTTTTGTTACAGAGAAGGATAAAGTATGATAGGATAACCAATAAATAGGCCTGCAAGCATAAGTATATTTTATATTAGGATAAAAGTCGGTGAGGGAAAACAGATTTGAAATAAATTCAAAGGGAAAAGGAATCATATAAAATCTATCTTTTAAAGAGGATAGTATTTAGTTATTTTGGAAGTGGATAAATGGTGGTAACAAATTAATGAGATTTAAAGTTCACTGGATAAGTTTATATGAGTAATATAAAAGTTTTATTTGAAAATGACAATATTTACTACATTCCAGAATTTTCATCCTTTGCAACTACCTAAACTTATGATGAAAACATTCTGACAACTTAAAAATGTGTGTATGGAAGGGGGGAGAGTAAGGGAGATATACAGTTTAAAAATTATTTAAGGAGGATGTAATCAAAATTTTGAAAAGTGTTGACTGAGAGCAAATGTGTAACTGTGTAGTTGCAATTTGTCAGTGTTTAATCAACTTCTCAAACCAAAGTTACTTAAAACAATCTAAGCTTCCTGTATGTTTAGGATATACTTGCAGAGATAACATAATTTACAGGATAAATCCTAACCTGCAGCTATATGGAGAAAAACATGCACAAATTTGCCTATCTGAGAAGAATTACAAGACACAGGAAAACTGTTAGAAATATGATTTCTATTTTTAAAAAACTGCTAGAGGCTTAAGCACATCTCTGAAGGATTCATTCAGCTAATATTAGTGGTACCAGACTTGAAGTATGCATACCAGTTGATCTTCAAGATCTTGGTATCCACACGTACAAGAGTATGCCAGTATGTCTCTGGAAATTACTAAGTGATGCTGCATATTCTGATTTCACCTGTCTACTGTTAGGCACTGATTGTTGGGGATTTACTTTCAATTTCCTTCCCTTCCCACTATGGATCTAACACTAATTGTGCTTCACCCTACTACGTGTGCAAGCCAGTCTACAGGCACATAAGTTGTTGAAGAAGGACCATTATTCTTTGTTAGGACACCAGAATCTGCTCTGGGGCAGTTAGGAGTATATGGACCCAATAGTGTTAATGTATTTAACTAAAGTGTCCTGGTTTAGCTGAGGAAATAACTGACTTGAGTATGTAAATGTGGCCAAATAACAGTTAATTATCTGCAGTGCCTCTTCTAAGTATTTGTAAGAATCTTGAAGCTGGGTAAAACTTGCCTTTATCTCTTTATAAAGCCAGAACTTGCTGTTTCAAAACCAAAGATCAAGCCAGGTTCATTTTTGGTCTTGCCAAGGCTATAAGCCTCTCATTGAAGTTGCCTGAAAGGTTCAGTCAAATTGGCTTTACACCAAATAAAACGCAGTGTGCTCTGTACGGTTTTGACCCAGAATCAGGTGAATCTCAGCAGTTTTGGCTGAGCTGCATTGTAAAATTTTGGATTTGTTCGAACTTGACACTTCCTGGGAACCCATTCAAACTGAAACCGGAAAAAGGTTTTGCACAAACCCTGTCCTAGCCCGTTCTGCCAAGTTTCCCACTGCTCTAATGTTAGTCTACCTTCTGTATATTCGCATCGAGGGCAAACGGAAATATCCTCATGAATCTCTCATGAGGGATCTTGGTTGAAACAATCTAGACATTCTCCTTTCGCCACCTTGTCCCAAAATACAGAGTCTGTATTCTGTGGTAGTCAGTATTAAAATGTGTATATTTTCCAATAATGGGGTCATCTTCAAAGGGTTAAATTGCAAAAACATGACTGTGCTTATGTTAAAATGGAGAAAATGGTGCTGAAACCAGTGGGCTGTTTATACAGAGTTGCAACCTTGTGGCAAAAGGTGATGACCAATTTAAAAATGTAAGACTTCCTTCAGCCTGCAAAGATCGTTTCTCACAGCGCTGTCAGATTTTTCATAAGTGCGGTGACATAGGGAAAGTATCATTGAGAAATTACATAATGAATGCAGCTTCACCAGCAGATGAATTTAGTATTATTGAACTCCTCAGTGTTTGGAGGTCAGTCTGACAGCTTCATAGTTGATGCTGATAAGTGGTCAGACTGCCTAACTGCCTCGCTTGACGATGTGTTTTATAGTCCTGTTCCAAACACTATCAATAACAGTGCATTCTATGGGTAAAAAGCGCTTGTTTTGTATTGTGAAGATAATATGAGTGTATATATTACAAAACACTTTCTGAAGTATCTTTCTGAAAAATATAATACATATAAGAAATGCTTTCTGTTCTCTTTAAGAGAGCATATCTGGGTGAAATCTCAGAGTAATAATGTATTACATCTTTTTAAGAACCTAATCTAACTATAAAATGAAATATTGGTATTACACCCTTAATATATAGTTGGTGGGAGTAGTGTGTGTTACACATATTTTGAAGTAGCCTTTACATAAAAAGCTAATTTGGGAATTTTTCATTTTGTGCACCTAATTTTAACCAATTGCATACAGGTTTCAGCTGAAAATTATTATATGCCTAGTTTTAAATGATGGAAAGTGATATAGTACAACAGTATCTGATTTAGAGTCAGAAATGGTGGGTTCTGGTCATATCCTCCCCGATAACCAGGCACATGACTCCGGGCACGTTGTTTAACCTCTCTACATTTCAGTTTTTAAATTTTTTTTTTAATTGTGCTGGACTGGGTCATATTTTAAATGTCTTTTACTTAGTAGACTCTAGTCTAGGAGGAATTTTTAAAAAATTATCTTCATTAAAAAATTTCCACCCTATGAATAGTTGCTTTCAAACAATTTACCCTGATTTAATCACGTAATTGTATACAACAGATACTTGTTGAATCCCTGCCATATCTCGACAGTGTCCTCGGGCATATAGCAGATTGGGTCCCTGCTGCCGTGGATCTCACATTCTAGGTAATGTTACAAATGGAAGGACTCTTAGAGACCCTTGTCAAAACCCCTCACCCTATAAATAAGAAGTATGGAGGACAGAGGAATTTATGAATAGCCAAATATGGCAAATCAAGGGCTAGAATTCATTTGTCCTGATTAGTGGTTCCGTGTTCTTTCCATTCCACATACTCCACTTGTGAATGTTGAGAGTAATGAAGACATGAGTAAGGAATGCTTTATAAGTAAGTACCTAGTGAATGATACTAAGTGAAGAGGAAGACAATTAACAACGAGATCCCATATTTACCTTGAGCAGGGCAAGAAGTAGAGTCATAAACAGGACACTGAATTCTTGAATCATATTTAGAATTGTCAAAATATGCCCTCGACCTCTTGGTACATGGAGTTTAATAAAGCAGCTTTGATCTGGTTTTCTTCCTTGTGAATGTTGAAGAGTGTTGGCGTGCCCCTTGGCTGCATTACTAGTTGTGTCCTGAGCTTTTGCTCAGTGATATTAAATGCCTCAGTCGATCTTTTTCTAATTTTATACTCTAATTCCACTTACACAACTGTTTATAAAGTTTGTTTAGGGCTTTTAACAAGCTTTGATCTCAGATGAAAGGCTGGAGAGAGTATACTGCCACTATTAGCACTATTAATATAAATATCCAAAGTGGTCTTGTGTTAATTATTTAACATTAGTGAACGATTTTATCCTATCATTGCCCCCAAATACATTATACTTGAACATCAAACAGTGAAAGGCCATCAAAGTAGCCCTTGCCTCATTATTGTCTTTAGGCTCTGTTCTTATTTCGCATAGTTCGTGCTCTGTAAATGATTTTCTGGAGCTTCTTCAATGTTTTTCTCTACTAGGATCTCACTCTACCTATATCCGTAGCAAAGGCCAATAGAACACATCCTGACTTGTTTGTTTCATTGTCATCAGACATTAACCAGATAGTCTAAAGCATATTAAATATAGACTCACTGACTTAAAACACCTAGATTCTGTGAAGTACTCCCTTTATATCTTGTTAGAGAACTTACTGTTTTCAGCTTTTATCCCTATCATTTCTAACTCAGAACTTGTTTTGCTTTGTAATACCCCAGAACTCTACATTAGACATTAGTTTTTCCTTGAAGAAGAGTGTATTTGTTCCCAGACATGAAGGAGTTGACTGAGAGGGTAAGGCAAAAGCCAGGTGATCTCCACATTTCTTAGAGAACGATTAGAATTTGGTGCCCTGAGAGTTCGAAGACCTGGTTATGAATCCTGGCTCTTTCACATGGACAACTCACTTAACCCCTCTGATCCTAATTTCTATTATCTATGAAATGGGCCTATTACTTATCCTATTTGTGTCACAGATTTGCTGAGAAGATCAAATGAGGTAATGGATGGAAAGTCCGTTTCTAATTTAAAACAAATAATCCTCTCTTATGTGTGCACTACCTTTCCCAGTCACAGGAGCAATACATGGACTAGAAAGACTTGGCTGACTAATCGGGATATTTGCATTCTGGTCCTAGTTTTGTCACACTGGTTATGTGTCTTGGCACTCTATGTTATATACATTTTACCTCCAAAATTCAATTTAATTATTTCAAATTTAGGGTCTGAGAAAGTTAGATTTATAGTTCTTATTTAATAATCCTAATAATTTTAGTTCAACACATTCCTGCCTCCAGATTCAGTTGACCTGGGATAGGACCCAGTAGTTTCTAAAGTTCCTCAGATGATTCTAACGTGCAGTCATGTGTGGGAATCACTGATTTAAGCCATCTTCTTTGTGCCCTTTAAGAATGTGTCTTTACAGTCCATCCCCTAGAGCCTAGTGTTACTCTGCCTTCATGTCTGTTGGATGTAGTCCTATTAATTTCCACTGAGTTAATTTCATGCCTTTTCTACTGATACCATCATGTATTCTGTGCCTACAACATATAATTTCCAATCTACCAAAACAACATTCATAAGATTCTTTCTCAAACATTATTTTTTTAAAAATTTCCAGGAATCTCGTGTGCTTACTTGTAGCTTCTTACTAAAATTTAACCTTGTTGGGCCTAACTTCAAGGGCAAATTTACCCAGTCATGAGCTCACCAAATGTTTAATTCTCTGATTTTAATAAACCTTAATGAATTGTCCAGTTTACAAACTAGTATTTTTGGAAACCATATAAAGAGTTTAAAAAACAAATACGTTGTTTTTTAAATCAGTATATTGAGCAAATTGGCTATTCAATCAGTTTTCTTTTGACTACCTGCCTCTCTCATCTCTCTTCTTGTTTCTCCTCTTTTCTACTTTTGTGTTAGTTCCCCCCTCTGTGAAATCACACTCATTTCTCCACTCATTTCTTTCATTCATTTCTCTATTCAACAAATGACCACCAACTAACCCATGTAAAGGACTAAGTATAAAGCATGGTTTATCTTGCAAAGCAGC
The DNA here is from genome assembly GCF_005190385.1 of Monodon monoceros. Lineage (NCBI taxonomy): Eukaryota > Metazoa > Chordata > Mammalia > Artiodactyla > Monodontidae > Monodon > Monodon monoceros. Next base: position 151,952,373 of record NW_021703778.1, on the reverse strand, counting down.
ATAGGACAAGTACTTCATGAACTACCAGACTTCATATCAGACTCCACAGAAGTAGTTTACAAAGGCTCCCAGGAAGGAGAAATTAGGTACTAAAGGATGAACAGGATCTGAGAGGTGATGATAAAAGGCAAAGAGTTTTTCAAGGGTGGTTTAATCTTTATTATACCATCAGGGCCATTTGGACCCAAACTTAGTCTATTAATTTCTTTTGGTAAGGATTGATTTTTTTTTAATTCTTTTTTTTTCTTTTTTTTTTTTTTTTGGTTCTTATAAAGAGCAAAGAGAAATTTTCCTCACTTTTAAGATAGAAAAAATTAATTGTGTCTTGCAAACACCATGAGTCTATTGAAGCCTATTATAAATCCAAGATGTATAATGAATCTTGGTGATCTTATTTTCTTGAAACATTTTCCTATTTCATCATCCTAGAAATTATTTTATTGGTACTTGTCAGTTGTTCCCAAATATGCTAGAAGAGACCAAAATCATATAAAGATGGAGGGATAAGGGGATCACACAGAAGGATGTTGCAATAAGTGACCTAAATCATCACTGTTACATAACATTTCAGTTTTCTTATTGTGTTGTCCAAAGTATATCAAGAACTGAAGAGTCTGAGAATTTTACCGTTCTCACCAGTTACCAAGTTAGCCTGCCATACTTTTACGGATGCTGGAAGAAGACATGAGACAAAGGACTTTATTAGTCACAGCACAGCTGGCCCCATGAGCTGCATGTTTGTATCACTTCCCTTTGCCTCCCAAGTCCCTCACGGGCAATACGGGGATGGGTCCGGGTGGGCGTTGCACATGCAGTGAATTTGTGTTATAGCTGAGGAACCCTGAGCTTATGTAACCCCAGTCTTATAAAGGGAACTACAAGAAATTCTACCGAACCTTTGCCTAAGAGGAAGACAGTGTATTTCCAAATCTGTTTGCTATAGAAACATTCTTGAAAAGCTATTCTGGGATAAAAGCCATCATAAGACATGTAGCAATGCCACAGAGAATTACCTTGCATCAAAATATTGTATTATCTTTCAAGAAGAAGTTTTATAGTCTTTTTCTTTATTATTATTACTTTTATTGGATGCAGGTTGATAGTTCAGAATTTCTCATTTTCTCCCATAATGACAAAGAGAAGGAAACTGACAGAGGAAGACATTTCATACTTATTAGATGAATCAGAAGATGAATATAAAGAGACAGACAGTGGCATTCCAGATACTAATGATGATGGTGAAATTGATTGTATAAGCAAAAGTCATATTATGAGTCTTCAAATGATAATATCATAGATGAATTTTTTGCAAATCAATGAATGAGCAATCTATTTCTGAGGACAAAGAGGAAATAGGGTGCTCTCTTCCAGTTACTTAATCAACAAGAAGGACTTCATTATGCAACATTTGGCAACAAGAACCTGGAGCAGTGCATTTGCTGAAAGAATGTGTGACAGTACTCTTTCATCTTTAGTTATGTTTGTGCACCATAATTTACTTCATATGGTTCATAAATGGGCAAACGCTGAAAGCAGGTTGTATAAAAATGTGATTGAAAGGAAAAGATAATATAGAAATGAAATTTTTTGTTGGATTGACCATTCTAATTTATACTTATAAATCTAAAAAATGAAAAAAATCTGCAATTATGTAGTAAAGAAGACTGCATTATCAATTTTTTAAAAATTAGAAGCAGGGCTTCCCTGGTGGCACAGTGGTTAAGAATCCACCTGCCAATGCAGGGAACATAGGTTCAGGCCCTGGTCCGGGAAGATCCCACATGTGGCGGAGCAACTAAACCCATGCGCCACAACTACTGAGCCTGCACTCTAGAGCCCGTCAGCCACAACTGCTGAGCCCATATGTGCGCCTAGAGCCCGTGCTCCACAGCAAGAGAAGCCACCACAACGAGAAGCCTGTGCACCGCGAAGAAGAGTAGCCCCCGCTCACCACAGCTAGAGAAAGCCTGTGCACAACAATGAAGACCCAACGCAGCCACAAATAAATAAATAAATTTATATTAAAACAAATTAGAAGCTGTCACATTTTTAGAGGTATTGTGTTTTGAAGAAGCAAGTGCAAGAGAACAAGCCAGAAGTAATGATAAAATAGAACTCATTAGAAATATATTTGAAATTTCTAATCAGTATTTACAAGATGGGTGTTTTCCAGAATCATGGATGACAGTTATTCAGTAGTCTGTTGCGTTCATACCTTCTAAATCAAGAGAATATATAACGTGCTTAACTTCTTACTAAAACTTCTAATGACATTTTTTTTTTACTATCTCTTTATATTCTTTAAGTTATTTATCAAGTAGCTAAAATATTTTTTTAAAACTTCACCCGTTGGGGACTTCCCTGGTGGCACGGTGGTTAAGAATTAGCCTGCCAATTCCGGGGGCACGGGTTCGACCCCTGGTTCAGGAAGATCCCACATGCTACAGAGCAACTAAGCCTGTGCACCACAACTACTGAGCCTGCACTCTAGAGCCCACGAGCCGCAACTACTGAGCCCACGCACCACAACTACTGAAGCCCATGTGCTCTAGGGCCCACGTGCCGCAATTACTGAGCCCACGTGCTGCAAGTACTGTGCCTAGAACGCGTGCTCTGCAACAAGAGAAGGCTCCACAACAAGCGAAGCCACCGCTATGAGAGGCCCGTGCACCGCAGCGAAGAGTAGACCCCACTCGCCGCAACTAGAGAAAGCCTGTGCACAGCAACAAAGACCCAACACAGCCAAAAAATAAATTAAATTAAATTTTTTAAAAAATCATAAAAAAAAAAAAAGGAACTTCACCCGTTGGACCAGAATAGTAAATGGTGATGACTAATTATTATCGATACACCAAAGATTAAGCAAAAGTATGCTGTTGTGTTCCGAGATCTAGGAACAAACTGCCATTCTGTATTCCTATCTCCTTGTTTCTTTGTTTTCTGTTTGCTTGTTTGTTTTTGTTATGAATGAATCTCCTGTAGTTCCCACAGTGTTCAAATTGCAACTGACTTCAAGCGATATTACCTATTACCATAAACTTGATAGACCCAGTTTTCACTATCAATAGGCATCTTGTTTGCATCTCCAGAAATTTCCTTTAAAGCACTGGATTCCCTCTCAGTTTAAGAGGAAGAGACCATATATATATTTAAAGTTTGAGCTCTGCATGGCTGTGATATGTACCTATGTCTGTACCTTCCTAGAAATAATACAGAGCAAAGCTCTTACCTTTGGCCTCCAACTAAAGTTGGGTGGGAGGGAAGGAAGGACAGGGAAAGCAATATTATGTAATACTTCATATTTGCTCTTCCTAACTGGTATTCCTTGTAGGTGTCATGTCCTAGAATATCTCAAGAAAATTTAGGGAGCAGGCGTCCTCAAAGAAGAAGTGGAGTACCTGTCTCATGTAATTGATGTTACTGTTGCAACTTCATTATATAGAGTATATCCCAGAACTCCTGACACACCCACATTCACTTGACAGGATATGGAATTATCCCCAAATCAAATATAAATTATCTATCTTTCACATTAGCAAATTTTAAAAATATTGTTGCATATATGTAGTTACTGGATGACTGAGAAGCAATTATAGCACCAAATTCAATAAATATTTATTGAGTAGCTATTATATATTAACACCATAGATTTAAAGAATAGTAAGTAAGGCTTAATCCCTATACTTAAAATTTTCCAATTTAATGGGAAAAGGCAGTTAACAAAAAATTATAAATATTTCTCTCTACTGCCCTAATAACTTATTTTCATTCAGGAACCAAAAGAATATGCTTGAACTAAATCTAATCAGCTTTAGCAAAATGAAGTCTGATGTAGTGATGTTATAGTTTGATTTGTACATAGTAGGTACTTAGTAAATGCTGTTGGATAAAGGGAAGGCCAGATGTCCTATCCAGTTTCTGTATAATAAATGCTGTGAAATCCTGACTAATTTCCAGAGTATTGCATGTTTTCTAAGTTTTTACAACATACTTTAAATGTCCAAAGTCATGTGGTTTTGGCTACTTCAGGGGGTTTGTTGGTTGTTTTTTTGTTTAGTTTCATTTTTTTTTTTTAATGTGTCTAGTAAGGGCTACAGAACTCGTTCATTTTAGTTGAGTATGTTAAAAAAGAAGTGGGGGAAGGGAGACTAAGTTCAAAATTTCAAATTGTTTTGGCAAAACCAACTCCTTTTCATACTAACCACCAGGCCACAAAGCTTCATTGTTGTCCAGTTGAATGAATACATGGCTTTCATTTGGAAAAAAGAAAAAAACCTTTCTAGCAATTGAAGTTTCAGGAAGACGATTGTTTGTGGCAAATGTCAGATGAATTTGCTCATCAAATAATATTGTCAGTTGTGTAATGCCCAGTGGCTTTCATGGTCCATCTTTCTCAGCCAGGGCTTGCAAATTCAGAAACTAGATGAATTTATTTAAAAATACATACTTTTGCTCACATATACTTCATCTATCCTCTCTTGCCCTTCTGTTCAGCCATTCAGGACGTACCTTAACAGAGCCTCTCAAACATACTTAGAATTCACCTTTAACATTACTTGTTTAGGTGGGCTGTCTTCCAAAATGTATTGCTATAACTTCAAATTACTGGTACTTTGAACTAAGTATGGCCTTAAGAGATAGTTCAGTTGAATTTTCAATAGTTTTGAAGGATTCTAGATAGTCTCTGCTTCTGTCTGCTTTGGCAGCGGTCGGCCAGGGAAATGCTTTGTACAGGATCCAAAAGAGTGTTTCTAAGTGTTCAAAAAAGGATTAATTATGAAAGCAAACTTTAAAAGTATAGTCAGAGTTGGTCTCAGTTATTTTTGAATTAAGTCTCAAAGCCACAATGATAAAAATAAAATACCTTGCCTGATTTCTATTTAGATCTGATCTGCCTGTCACCAGAAACTCATCCATATAGGCGGATTAACTGTTCACATGCTCTCTCAGCATCCAAGTGCTGTGTGCAGAGTAATGGAAAACGATTAATTTGTTTTGTCGTTCCTTTTTAGAACACAGGACAACTCTTTAAAAGAAAATAACCCTTTACTTTGAGAACAGAGAAGATTAATTACGTTCACCTCACCAAGGAGCTTTTAAGTAAATTAGCCTGGACCCTACCTCAGCCAGAACAATTATCATTCCTTATCAGTGTTCCATATCAGGACCCTCTGTTCCATGTTAAATATGGAAGAGGCAAATGTGATTGCCTGCTTTCGCATATCTTGAGGGCTTGGGGCAAGGGCCTTGCAGTATTCAGGAAAATGATTAGCATTTCTCAGTATCTGCCCTGTGACCAGTGTCTTCCTGGCCTCAAGTGGCTAAGCCCCTATCAGCTCATCCACAGGAGACAGTTTGCTGTTCACATCCCACATTTCCTTATTAGGACATTATTAGGCCCACAAAAGATTTTATTCTCATCTTCCTCTCTTTTACTCTGTCTGGACCATTCAACTCAACTTTACTGTCCCTCGTTTTCTTCCATTTGTTTATTTAATTTTGAGTGTTTAAAAACATTCACTGTCCCTCAAGTCAGGTTCTCAATTGTACTTTTAGAAAATAATTTGTGCTACATATATGTTTCTACAACACTTATAAGTTCTAAATGAGTATTTATTGATCTTTGCGTTGAGAAGGTTTTTTGTTGTTTTCTTTTCCCCCATAAAACTAAAATCTATTGTGTATAATAGCAAGTACTCAGCCCTGGAAATTAAGGAAGAATATAGTCCTGCCTTTAAGAAATTTGCTGTCTACTGAAAGGGACAAATAGACAGGAAGCGATTAGACAGGTGATAGGAGGCATGTGTGTGCATGGGAAGCTCTGAGGATGGGTACCCAACACACACTTTAGGAGAGATGTTCACGGAATAATAACTAGTATTATCGTTGTAACAATAGCTAGTGTTTATTGAGTGCTTACTAGCGCCCTTCCCCATTCTGAGTACTTTACATGTTAATATATTTGATCCTTAAAATAGTTCTACGCTATGGGTGTTATTATCATTCCTGTTTATAGGTGAAGAAACTGAGTCCCAGTGCAGAAGGATCAGGAACTTCCGTAGGCATACGTGGCCAGTAGGAGACTAAATCAGGGTTTCAACTCGGACCACGCAAGAGGCCATGCTTTTAACTGCCATGTTAGAGGAGGTAGTAACCAAGCCAAGTCTTGCAGAAGGACAATCAGTGGGCTAATTTAAGCAGCGTGTAGAGGATATTCCAGACAGATGGGCCTTTACGTTGTCGACTGAAAAAACAAAACAAAACAAACAAACAAAAAAGCAGAACCTAAAAGTCGAGAATTATGTTTTCTTTGGTAATCTTACTGAGGACTATATAATCGGGATATAGGCTCTCAGATAGCTCTGAGGAACTGTTTCAAAGAGGTAAGGAAGGAGCCAAGATATATAGGAGTTTTTGCTGGGAAAAAAAAAAAGAAAAAGTCAAACATCGAAAGATTGCTGCTAATCACAAAAAACAGCCATCTCAAGTTAATGATTTTAGTGTTTTTTCTATGTATGGGAAGATGAATGAGTCCAGGTTCATTGAAATGATTGCTTAGATATGCATCTTAACTATCTAGGGCCAGTATCCTGTTTATCTCCATCCTGAATTCCCCTCAGGGCACATCATTGGAGGTGGCTGCATTGGCTGATGGATTGCTGGCAAGGCTACATTTGTTGTTTACCAGAATGGCAGCAATATTTGTTTGGTCCACAGTGTGCAAAGTCATGATGGCACAGAAACTTTGACAGAAGCAAAAATATAGAATAACATTTATGGTAATAGAACCAGAAGCTAATTAGCAGCATCTAGATGAGGGCAAAACTGTAAAATCTTTTTTCTGTTTTAATTTTTTTTTAATTAGGACAGTTATAAAATGGAAAAAAAAAAGAAAAGCAAGTTCTTTGCCTGCTTTTGGAAGTATCTGTTCTAAAAATACAAAATGACAAATATTTGGAGTTAGTAATTTGATAGGGCAAATACCCAAGATGACAGAAATATCTTTCTTCCTGTTTTCCTTATGCAGTCATTGACTTTGCTTTCTGCCACAGAAGAATGAAGGTTTTTCCACCCCTCAGGTGTTCTTGGGTAAACCGTAATCCCTAAATGGTTTTCTCCTTATTTTACTTTCTCTTTATAGAAAGCCATTTTTCTTACTCTTTCCAACCTTTCAACCTCCCAACCTACTGTGGGAAGAAGTTAAAGCTACAGCAGAATAAATCTAGAGCCAGAAGGGCTCTTAGAGATTTTTAGATCCTTCTTTCCCATTTTCCTGATTTGGAAACTGAGATCCATGGGTTAAATGATTTTCCCAAGTTCATATAACTGGTAATGGCAAACCTGAGATATAACTTTATATCTCCTGATTGCTACTCAGTGATCTTTTCCCCTGTACCTTGCTGCCTCAAATATATCTTGATGTCCTTAAACAGAAGGCTACCACAAATAAAAATATTATCTGAGTAATCTAAATAATTTATCATTATTAGAGAAACTATTTTGTGGACATTTAAGACATTTTCAGAAGTTTATGGTCAGAATGACTATTCTTGAGATGTAAGAGTATTTGGGGTAAATCAAGAGCTTTAGATGTGGCACCATTGCCCTTCTGGGGTTTCAGTACATTCTCCCAATAAATTTCTCAGGGAACTCCACCCATATGGTACCCCTGACGTGGGTCTCAGAGTTTCCACTGCTCAGTAGGTCCCCATCCTGGGAGTGAGACGCCTTGCCCCCTTCTCACAATACTCCCAAACTCCACCAATTCTTCCCTTGCTTGGGGCTCAGGGGCCAGCAGTCTGCAAACAGCATCAGAGGTTCCTTTTAGAGCATGTCACTCCTCTGCTGAAAACCCTCAGAAGACCTTCTGTCTCATTCAGAATTAAATACACTTACTTCACTGTGGCCTAAAGGCTCTGTAAGATCTTACCATAGTCATCTTCAGCCTCATCTTGGGCCCTCCCTCAGCTCACCTGTAGAACAGTGTCTGCTATAGAGTCAGTGTTTAGTAAATGCTTGAAGATTGAATAAATGGATAAATCCCTCCCCTTCATTGAGTAAATTGCATTCGTTCACTCAAGAAGCAGTTATTGAATACCTTTTCTGTGGAAGCACTGGGTAGACCGTGGGTACAGTGGGGAACAAAGACAGACATTCCCCACCCGGAGGATGCTTACTGCCCAGTGTCAACACAAGCATTAATTAAATAACCGCACAAATAAATGGAACACTAGTACTCTAATACTTCTTGCAAAGGAAAGGCTCATGATTTAACTGAGAGCTTATTTGACAGAAATCAGTGAAGGCACGGGTGCCTTGCCTGAGGAAGTGATGAAAGATAATAAAAATTAACCAGTTCACTTAAGATTTATACATTTCATTACAAATTAATGTAAATTTTACATTAAACATATTCAAGTGGAGTTAATGGTATGCATGCTGAAGTCTTTAGGGTAAAGTGTACTAATGTACACAGTTTACTTTGTAATGCGTCCAAAAAGTAAGTTGGGTTAATGGATAGACGTGGGGATGGATAGGTGAATATGTGATAAAGCAAATATAACAAAATGTTAATAGTAGAACTTAGGTGGTGGGTATTTGTGTGATCTCCGTAAATTTCTTTCAGATTTCCTGTATGCTTGAAAATGCTCATAATGTTGGGGGGAAAAGTTTTAACCAGATAAGGAGACTGCAGGGAACATTCTCCACCGAGGGCACAGTATGTACAAAAGCAATTTGTGTGCCATTACAATTTTATTACTTTTATGTTTTGGATGATGTCTTTAGAACAGTAATGTATTTCTAAATATTGGATATAGTTTTAATTAAGTTTGCCTTGTTTCTGCTTTGTACTCTGTTGACTAATTTTTATTAGTAATTTTAGATTGTCAAATTTAGATTGTCACTGACCTCCTTTTCTCCATTTGAGAATCCTTGAGCTGACAGTATTTCACAGAATCAGGTTTTTTTTAATACTATTTAGAAAGTACTTGACAGTTTTCAATGTACTTTCACATTCACTCTTACTTGATTATCACAGTTACTCTATGAGTATGGGATAATAAAGACCATCATTATTTATCCCCATTTTGCAAATAAAAGACTGAAGCTTAGAAGGGCAGGGGAAACCACAAAATACAATTAATGTTGCTGGAACTGTGCATCTCCACAAATGAGATAGGCTGACTTCTGGTTCAGCATCCCTTCCACCTCACCACTGTCCTCCATCAGCCAGCTTGAAACACGTGACTGGGACCAGTAAATCCCACAAACATAGTTTCTTTATCTGCCACCTTAAGCAGAAATTGCTAAACTCTGTCTCTTTCAGCAAACACTTGCTTATACTGTTTGCCCATTATTAACATGCAATCACATTTTGGGGGCAAAAGTTCTTAAATTTCTTTCCTTTGTTGAGGGCATTTAGTTTTCAATTTTAAGAAATGAAGTGATTTCACAGAAATTAAAGTGTGGATCTCAAGACCCTCCTCCTTATAGACTGGTTGTAAGGGCCCAGTTCGTTATCTAGCATACAGAGAACACTAAAGTAGTCCTCACTATTCTTTGCGTGTTATTTTTCCTTTATATCAGGAAAAATATTTAAAGAGGGGATCTCAAGGGGAAGAGATATGTTTCTTTATTCCTTCTGTATTCCTTTCTCCTTCAACTCATTCTTGGTGTTCTCTTATTGAAAAAAAATCCCCAAATTAAGCTAATAATAAGATCATGGGTTGACTGTAACTCATCATTTGGTTATGTCTAGAAACAAGAAAGCAATAATCTGGAATGACAGATTCTCTAGGTTTTTTATAGTTCTTCACTGAAAAAAATTACTGTGAACGAGAGTTGGAAAATACCTAGAAAGCCTTCTTTATTCAAATTTTCTAGTGAAGATATTCTACCTATTCTCAAATTTCATAAATTTGTGCTTTTTAAAGGAGATCTTCTACCATGTTTGATTAGAATGGTATTATATGAAGACAAATAGAATTTGTTGTTGACAAAAGTTCTGGATTTTAGATCAAATAGAGTCACTGATGCCATATTGCCACATTAACTGGTGTTTTTTTTTGTTTGTCTTTTTAACAAGCCTTATGTACCCTCTTACCCTGAGACACATGTAAACACTTCTAAGTGGGTGTCTGATTTTTAAAACTCTCTTAAAGTGAAGCCATACCCGGCCTCTGTACCCTGTCACCAAATTAAATCTTGGAGACAAGAGTTTTGGGTGAAGTAGAAAAGAACAGCTTTACTGCTTTGCCAGGCAAAGGGGCCACAGCGGGCTTGTGCCTCAAAAACTGTGTGTCTCAACATGGAGGCGATAGTGAGAAGTTTCATGGTAATGGTTCAGAGAGGGTGTGATCAGCTTGCAGACACTCTTCTGATTGGTTGGTGGTGAGGTAAGTGGGAGTTAGCATCATCAGCCTTCTGGTTCCAACACGTCTGGGGTCTGCCTGCTTGAGAGCAGCATACCATTAATTTCTCCCACCTTGTGGGGCTTTCAGTATCTGCAGAACAGCTCAGATATTGTTATATATGTATATCCCTTAATGGGGAACAAGAACCCTGCCCCGAGGCTGCATTTTTGTTTCTCTTGACTGTTCCTCCCTTGTCTCCACATCCCCTCCCTTCCCTAATTAGCAACTGTTTGAACCTTCTCACTGGAACTCAGGGAAGGTCATGGAGGCTGAATGAAGCCTATTTCCTGTTATCGAGACATGGAGGACACAGAAAGGCTTTTGTGCCCAGGAGCCCCACAGGGTCCTGCTCGGTATCAAAAGTACACAATCTAGAAATAGAGGACTCCTCTGATATTCCAAGAAATCCACATGACTTTGAGCTCTGAGGCTCTTTGAAGGATGTGTGTCTACGAAATGACTTTGGCAGCCCAGCCTCTGCTACTTTTTCACTTGGTTCCAGCAAGTGTCATACAGTTTGGATGAAAAGAGGACCCTGTGAAGCCAATATAGCTGTGCTGGATCTAGTCACCTCAAGTGAAAAGGCAGACAGTCTCTCTTTTTCATGATCTCACTCTTCCTCTCCTTCAAACTTGTTTACTCAGGTCCTTTTACCATCTTTCAGCCATTTGTCAAAAAAGTTTTTAAGTGAATCTCTTTCCAAATGAAATGGAATTGCATTTTTGAACCCAAATAAACTGCTTCATAACCTCATATATTTAATATCTATATAGTGCCAAAAATGCACACACATTTCTAAAATAAAAATGTAGACACCATATCCTTTATGTATCATCCAAAACCTCAAAACATATGATTTCAATAGCACTATAAGAAAATGGTGGTTGTTATATGTTAATAGGAAAATAACATGTACATTTTTACAAAGAAAAGTATGTTCTGTTTCGTAAGCTTTCTCTACAGGAGACAGGAATCTAAGAATTGCAGTGAAGCCCCTTCTAATTCCTAATAGCTGCTACTTATGTTGTCATACTATATTATTCAATTTCCCTCAAGTCTGAAGCAAAGGAACACCTAAAGAAAAATATACTGTGGACCAGTACAAACTGTTCAACCCCACAGCAGTTTGGTGTGTGTGTTGAAGATTTTGGAATAGTAACATTGCCAGCTGATTCATTGCCCCTTCCAACAGGTATCTAAACACGCCCGTACGTACAGAAGCCCGAAGTCCTAACAGACAGGACTTCTGAATTTCACTGTTGTTTCTGCCACTGGATCTTGCCCTTAGTCTAGAGAAAATAAATGAAATAGCAAACTTTTGCTTCTAGGTTTTTAATACAGAGGTCAAGATTCAGCGGGTTGATTAGAACACGGTAACTCTGCCTTTGTCTTTATGTGGCCAACATTTGTTGAAGCACCTCTTGTGGACAGATAGTGTGCTATCCTAGTGCTAAATGTTACAAAAAAAGAAAAGGGGGTATTAGTATCATAAAACTCAATCTCATACCTAACGTCCTCTAATCAACAGAAAGACTGTCCTGACCCCTTGTGTGTGTATATATATTGGATGCATGGTCTTGAGCACAGACCCTTCAGCACTGGCAAGATGAAATTCTTCCTGGGTTCATCTTAAGACTTCTTTTTCCAGAAACGAGCTCATCAAGGACATATCTTCAAAATTCTAGCTGCTAAGAGTTGATAGCTAACAAGGGATTAGGAATTTACCTAAAGCATGCACTATTACAGCTACTGGTTGCTGTCCTTTTCAATTGGTGATTTGCCATGAAAATATTTATATAATAACACTGACATTTCTGCATTCAGACTGCTTGGATTTGCATACCAGTTTTGCCACCACATGACTGTGAGGAAGTTATTTACACTTTGGTCCTCAGTTGTCTCATCTGTAAAATGGGGATAACCTTAGTATCTACATTATACAGTGGAATGAGGATTAAGAATTGTATTCAAAATTGAATTACGTTTTTATAGTTAGTCTTTCATTATCCTACTAAACAGGATTAGGAGTAATTGATCATTTGCTTCCTAGGCCAGTGGAAGTCCAGCTCCTTAAGCCTCTGAGATAAAGCAAGTACTATAATCAGCGTATTGTATCAGTTTTTTATGAAATGGAGTCTTAATTGTGAATTTCTCTCTTTTCAAATTAGATATGAAATTTATTATCTTGTAACATTTTCAAAAGAGAAACACTCTTTAAACCCCTATGTGAATGTCCAATTTAGTTCTTCTAGAAAACTGATTTAAGAAAATTAAAGACAGGTTAAGCACCTGTCATTTCCTGGTGCCATTATTCATAAACTTGAGAAATTGTTCCCTTAATTCTACCAGTGGAGACTCATATGTGCCCTTTAATGCACTCGACCATGTAAGGCAGAAGTAATTAATCAACTTAAAAAATAAAAAGTTTCCCTGACTCCGCATGAGATATTTTGCCCTAGGAAATAGCATGCTGTAGGTCCTCATTGGCACCTTTAAAATCCAAGCAAGTTCCCTGTTTAGACTTCCCATCTGCTATTAGTTCTTGTCTCTCTAGCACAGTTAGCTTTTGGGGAAAAGTGAACTTAAAATGCCATGTAATGTGACAAGACTCTAAGCACAGGATGCCAGCCAATCTCACATTAAAAAACAAAAGATGGAAAAAAAAAAAAAAAAAGAAGACGGAGTTTGAATGTGCATATGCATACTTTTTAAATCTATATGACAACGTGGTAGGTTTAAGCACACTAACATACATATAGAGGGAGAGAAGGCCAGAAAATAAATGTACTCTCCAAATACCACTTAATTATGAAATTATGAGGCCTGAGGTGACTGCAGGCCTGGACTCATTATCTTCATTAATTTATGTCTTATTGTTGCAGATGCCTTAGAAATCTCAGCATCTATACATGTAATTTCCTTAAAATAAATGCAATTAACTTTTTTCTTTGTATAATTCTTACATCTTTTACATATGCATATTCTCCCTCCAGTAAATTTAAAGTTCCTGCAGAAGAGAAAGTGTGCCATCTACGTCTTATGGATCTTTCTGTGGTATCTAGATATACATTTGGTGTTACTTAACTGACGAGAATATAAGGATGAAGAGAAGGACATGTGTACCAGAAAGTATTTCTGATATTGAGCAAGATATTGAGAAACAATCCATAAATGGAATATAAAATAATCACAACTACAATAGATGAAGAGAAAGTATAAAGATGTTAATGGAGACGCGGGGGGGTTAGGGGAGGGAAGTAGAAAAATAACCGGTTAAGAAAGAAGCCAAGCAAATTTTTAAGGTTGAAGGTTTACTCAAAAAAAATTAGCCATTTGAATATGTACCCCCAAAACATAATCAAATAGAATAAACCAGTATGTGTAAACATGCTAGGAAAAAACCTTTTAATGCATCACCTGAGTGATTGAAAATTTTAAGCAAAAATATTTATATAACCTGCTAGCTTTACAGTAGGGAAAGAGATCATTTGCTTATTTTAAGATCAAAGTAAGTATAACATATTTAACCCAGGTTCAGAGGGTCACTTTTGAATGAAAAAAATTATGGGATGAAAAAAAAGGAAATAAAGTTTTAAAACTACAAGTTGTACTGAAACAATTGTTTATGAAGAAGATTTTATCCAATGCATAAAATTTTGCTTTAAAATCACCATGGCATTGATTTGGATTTTACTATTCAAGGGCCAATATAATTATTGAGGAAAGCTATAATTTTACTATTTAAATGAATATAGCATATATGGTGACTAAAACTACTAGTTCTCCTAAATCTACACATTAGGGCCTATGTTAAGAAACATGTCATTTTTTTAATTGAAGTATAGTTGATTTACAATGTTGTGTTCATTTCTGCTGTATAGCAGTGACTCAGTTATACATATATATACACATTCTTTTTTATATTCTTTTCCATTATGGTATATCTCAGGATATTGAATATAGTTCCCTGGGCTATACGGTAGGACCTTGTTGTTTATCCATTCTATGTGTAAATAGTTTGCAACCACTGACCCCAACTTCCCAGTCCATCCCTCCCCACCCCCCCACCCCATCCCCCCAACCCCCGGCAACCACAAGCCAGTTCTCCATGTCTGTGAGTCTGTCTCTAAGAAACATGTTATTTTGATTAATCTTTCCTATTCATGAAATAATTAAATAAATCTATTTAAAATGCATGGCAGTTTGAGTTGAGCACATGCCACAAAAAAGACTAACAATGTAAGTGTTAATCGGAAGGAACAAAATACTAAGTCTTTTAAATGGAACTCGAAAAGGAAGTTTAAGTGGAACTTGAAAAGTTATGAATGTGAAGAAACAGCATGTACAACTTCCAATTTCAAAATGGTCAAAGTAAGGATGTTTCTACTACTCTCTCAAAAATCACATTAGAAGAATACAAAATATGAAACGATAGAAACAGTGGCTTACATGTTGACAACTAGAAGACATCTATAATGCCAAGTCAAAGAACATCGAAAGAAAAAGGGTAAAATGCCTCATGACAGAGGTGAAACCCAAATGCCTGTCAAGGGGATAGCTATGGAAAGCAAATTTTATTCACCCTGTAGAATTTCTGAAAGGCTTTTGAGCTAGTGGTACCCTTTTATTGCAGAAGGAGAGAGTGGAAATGAGTACATTGAAAGTGTCTTCAGGGAAGAGTTAGACCCTCCACTGTCTGTCTCCATCCCTGCTCCTCCAGAACCCCTGCAGGAGATGTAAGGCTATGCTCTGGAGAAGCTCTGGATGGGAGGTGAAGACAGAGCATCAGGGTGAGATAGGGCTAGGAAGAGTAAATGAAAGCGAGCATACCAGATGATGAGAACGGCAGTTCCTAACCCAGGCTAGCTCCAAAAAAATTGAACTCCCCTGAGAAAAAAACCCTGACGCACATATAATTTGGAGCCTCCTCCCACCAAAGAAAGAAAGAAAAAGAAAAAAAGCCATTTGACCACCTGATTAGCCTATTATTAAATTACATAATTCTCAGGTATTATTTGCAATAAATTCTATGCTATGCATTGGTAGCTAACAAACCATGAAATCTTATGGCTTAGCACCATAAAAGTTGATTTTTCACTCACATTAAGTCCAGTATGGTGGGCGGCTCTCCTCTATCCTGTAGCTCTGCCGTCCGGAATATGTGGCCTCCAGGGTCCTTATGGCAGGGTCTGAGGTGGAAAAGGGAACACACAGACTCTTAACTGTCTCAGTCCAGAAATGACACATGTCGCTTTCATTCATAATCTATTGTGCAGAACCGTTCACGTGGGAGATGTAGGGGAGTACATGGAATAGTGGGTGGTCACTAACTTCCTGATAGCTCTGTGCAAACTTATGTCCAGGTTCCTGCAGGACACTTTCTTCCCATGCACAGCCCTAGGGTTTATTTTTTATTTCATTGAATAATTACAATTCGTTTTAAATGTAAAAGCTACTATCTGTGTGCCTACCCTGTGACAGGACTAAGAATACAGAGGTGTATATGGTACAGTCTCTGGTCTCAAGGTTATTCTACCATTTAACCTCTTAGTTCAACATTTGCTTTGAAATAATTTTCAGAGCATTCCCTCTTAGTAGTTATATCAGTATGTGTAAATCAGTGACTAGCTAATCAAAGACTGTAGAAGTTACTGATTTGTTATCAACAGGACCGTGTGTCCCTGTCGCACATATTTAATTTCAGATTATTTCTTCCAAGTCTTTTGAGAACTACTCTTTTCCTTTTTAACTAAAATAATTGTTGAGAGCTCTTTTCTTCTTTATAATGGCAACATGTGAGGATCTCTAATATGCTCCATAGATAAGTAACTGCAAATTCATCTATTTCTCAGTATTACCTTACGATTTATTTCTGATGTTCACTGAAGCAGGTTTTTAAATTAATATGAAATTCTCTATAGAAAGTTTGATAGTATATCAGTTGCAAGCAGTTATCTAGGAGGCTCTTATATTCAAATCAGTCTTGCAAATGCATCTCATATTCTTCTTGAAAAAATTTTTTCTCATGTAGATACATTTATCTTAGACATACTATTTGTTATTTGACTCTCTAAATCTACAGCTTGAGCTGCTTATACCAATGGTACGACTGATTTTTAGTACTTGGATTCTGAAAGTATTAATCAATTTTTCATAATGTTTGCTTGCCTTGTGTTTTCTAGAGTACCCGAGTGGCCTTAGACCATCTGGAGTCTGTGCCTGAGAAACTGAGCCTACTAGAAGATTTCAAAGGCTTCAGAGTGAGAAAGAGTTTGGCTTTTCTCTTTCAGTATTTTTATCTGAGTGAAAGCACTTGACATCTTCCTGATGTGCAAAGAAAATTGTAGGGAGGGAGGAAAGACCATAAAACATTGGGGACTCTTAACACTCAATCTTATCAGAGCTTATTGACATTTCTGAAGCCAGCATTGAAAATAATGGAACTTACATATTAGCGCAATATAGGAAAATAGAGGCTTTTACCCTATTACCAGAAGCTCATTTGGCCCCCTAAAGCTTTAGCTATAATTTAGTAAAACCTAAGAATTAAAAGGAATTACACATTCCTTTTAATTCTTTTAAAGGAATTAAATGACTTTTTTGATAAACAATTTTAATTTATGAATTATCTTCTTTTTTTAAATTATAAATTTCCAGAGTACTGTTTGTCTTAGAGATACAGTAGTGCACAGGTTATCCCTGTACTACAATATATGAATTCAGATCCACATAGAATTTTAGATTTTATATCCAGTGTTATTTATTGATAGAACTCTAACCACAAAGGACTTTATTATCAAGCCAGTTAATTACATGTCGGAATTTACCTACTGTAAATATAACCCTGCCACCCAGTCCTGCCAGACAAGGTCCAGGCCAGACAGCACATGTCCCCATAGGGGTGCATATGTAATGGACAGTTTTAGTGGTTTGTAATTTCTTGACCCTGTATGAACAAACAGAGATGAGAGTTTCTCTTTGAAAACGATTTAACTGTTTATTTCACGTTAGCTTTAAAATATAACTTATATATAGATTCTGCTTAACTCTAACATATTATTTGAGGATATAGTGAGTAAGAAATATAACCAGATCATGCCATGTTGATTTATTAGAGGTACTGATATGATGTAACTTTCAAGGTCTACACTATCTTAAAATTTCATTAAGTGTATTTTGCTAGTTCAGTAACTAAACATTTTTGAGTGGGATCTAGGGTTGAGCTGACACATCTAGAAATCTAGAATATCACTTATAGAATAAAGCCAAGTGTTCCTAGTATATTTTACTAAAGTTTTAATTCTTTCTCATGATTTAATTGCATATTTGCAGCCTAAATCTCTATCAAAGAATTATGAAACCAGTGTTCAAGAAGATGTAATTTCTTTTCACCCTTATATGACCCGATATGGAAAGCAGACAATATGTTACACCCATGTCCTTTCCACTTTTTTCTTCTTTAGCTAATAGAAGTTATCTAAGTGAATGAAAGGCCGGCACCAGAAGGTATTAGAAACAAGTGGCATTTGCCATTGAAAAACTAATGCCTGTCTTATACCAGCATAAAAAAAATAAAGTTTAACCTCCAGTGACAGCTCATTTTTCCCCCAGTGGTCTACATTAAACAGAACGTTCATAAGGGTAATTTAAAAGTTGTGTTCTCTACTATTGCCAAAAAATTTATTATTATTTTTCATCTTATAGGCTAGTGATTATCTACAAATCTAGCTTATATGTGCACACACTCACATAGGAAGGTGCCTATATAGTGAAATTTTTAGGGACAGTGTTTTTCAAATTTCAGAATTGTACTTTCCAGTATTAGTCATTAAAATTGAAACCTTTACCTTTAAAAGGGAAAGGAGTTCGTTAGCAAGTATTATGCACTGCTATGTGGCGGGCAGTAGCTAAGTACTTTACATTACATTTCTTCAAATCCTCAGAGACACCCTATAGATTGGCATTATTTTCCCCCATTTTACAGCTCAGGAAACTGAGGTTTGGGGTATGTAAATTAGAGAAATCTACGATCTACTTCTCTGTGTTTACAGCAAAGCCCATCTGCTTTGCCCTACTGCCTGTAGCTTGAAACCCATTCCATATGTACTCTAAAGCCATCTGTATGATTAAAAAGAGGTCATGTAATCAATTTAATGAAAACAACTAAACATAGCCTTAAATAAAAATACATGAAGCCTTTAGGTTATTAGACGTAGATTATATTTTTCAAAACCCAAAACTTTCTAAAATTCAGTACGCTGTTAACAAGAGTTCAAAGACCTAAGTTCTGTTCTATGCTCATGCACCAGACAAAATCACTTAATATCTCAGGGAATATTTCCTCATCCATAAAATATGAGAGACTTGAACAATATTATCTCTGTCGTTCCTCCTCACACCGGCATCACTAGCATATATGTGAAAATGCATTTCACATATTTTTTTGGCAATACTGTAGTCTGTGACTCTTAAGTATGAATACAAACCTCAACTTATTTAGATGGTTTTGACTTTATTCTTATTTAAAGGTGTCATAGTCTCTCTCTCTCATTTTTTCCCCCCTTATGAAAGAAGTGATTCAACTCGACAGTCCTACATTTAAACATTACATATTTGATATGGAGGAGAGGGAATAGCACTGGGTTCCAAGCCCAGTTTGCCGCAAATTGCCTAGCCTTGGACAGGTCATTCTTAACTTACCTGGGCTGTAACTTTTTTTTTTTTTAATAAAAATGAGAACTTTGGAATTCTAATACCCCTTCCAGTTTGAACATTCAAAAAGTTCTTTGGGGCTATTTGGGGAACTAAATCCCATAGATGATTTTTCTTACATATGAAAATCAGTTGCCCTAACTCTATTCTAATTTCTCCCTAATTCATAATAGAAATGTCTAAAAAACTGGCTGTGGTGACTTATTTGCTGTGTTCTATCCTCTCTCCCCAGAATGAAGGAAAAATAGAAAGGAAGGAAGGCAGGCCCTGGAAATTTTTTCTGTCTTAATTTATTACCTGAATTTTTTTATGCTTTTGAGGGCAGATGAGCTATCCTTAGGTTTAAAAATCTACGTGATGTAATAGTTAAAAGTCAGAATGTTGAACAAAGAGTATATTTTGATGCCAGGTACTATTCCAAGGGATAGTATATAACATCCAAAAGTGGCATGGTATCATTAAGTTCCATCTTTGGACAACTCACTGTTAATTAAACCTTTTTGCCTTCCTTCAGCTAAAGGAAGGAAGTCATTTCAGATTGGCATGGGGACTAGCAGTGAAAAGAAATTCAAATAACCAATGTGGGACCCTGTTTTTATTTTTATGATAGCATCCAAAGTGATCGTTTTCTTCTTTATCCTTGGGAACCTATGACTCCTCTATATATCTCTCTAAACGGCTATAATGATTAATCATCTACATATCAAAACTTTCTTATTTTAATTTCAAGCACTGGTTTTTCTTTCACCTACCAGTTTAGACCCTTTGTTGTTTTTGCAGGGTTCGCGCAGTTTATCTGACAGAATTGACGGGAGATATTCTAAGTACAGAGTTCACAGAGAGTCTCTTCAGCAGCGCCTGGATGACACCAAGTACAGAATCCCAAGCTTCCAAGTAATGCCCTTTATATACACTTTCAGTCTTTGGGCATTATTCATGTTTATGGCTACAGCTTTCTAAGTAGCTTTTGCAGGTTTTGTGTAAGGGTACTACTTATAAAAGAAATTTCTTGATGTAGGAGATAGATTTTCAATTCTGTAGAAGTAGAAAATAAAAATCCAAAGACTGTGTTTATAACTTTTTACCTGAGAACTCATCTTTAAGTTTATGCCATTGTTGCTTAATACGTTGTTTGTCTATGGGAATTGATGCTGCTTAAGAAATCCTGAGCCAGGAAACCTCTGGTCTCTTGATTGGTCAGAGGCTTAGTGTGGATGGTGGCCCCTCTCAATATGTAAGTTCAACTACTCTCGGTGCTGAGATCCCCAGTAGGTGAAGTAACATATAGTATTTCATAGCGTTGGCATTTATAGTCATTCCTTTCATAAGAATAAGAACTCCATGTTACTACTTCAGCCTATGGTTCACTAGTGTGGAATCAACATAGGAGAGTGGGAAGATCTGACCATATTGACAAAAAGCCTACCATTCCCTAGAGTCTGTCCAAGATCCATGTGGGGTATGGGTGACTTTAAACTCATTTGACCCTGAACAGTTATTAGCCTAGAGCAGGGCTTCTTAACCCCGGCATTAGTGACATTTGTGCCAGGTAATTCTTTGTTGTAGAGGCTGTCCTATGCATTGTAGGATGTTTAGCAGCATCCCTAAGAATCTACTTACTAAATACCGGTAGCATTCCCCATCCCAAGTTGTGGCATCTAAATGTGTCTCCAGATATTGCCAAACATCCCCTAGAGCAGCGGTCCCCAAACTTTTTGGCACCAGGGACCAGTTTTGTGGAAGACAGTTTTTCCACGGACAGGGCAGGGGGTGGGGGGGGAGTGAGGGATGGTTCAGGCAGTAATGCGAGCGATGGGGAGCAATGGGGAGCAATGGGGAGCGGCAGATGAAGCTTCACTTGCTTGCTAGCTGCTCACCTCCTGCTGTGCGGCCCGGTTCCCAACAGGCCATGGACGGGTACCAGTCCACAGCCCAGGGGTTGGGGATCCCTGCCCTAGAGGGCAAAATTGCCCCCCATCGAGAACACTGACCTAGAGAGAATCCATCTATATTCTAATGTACACTCCAAGTCGATTCAGAAAATAAAAAAACACTAAAGGTTCTTTTGGCTTTTTTATACTCTTACAAACTTCAATATATATGAATATTCATTACACTGTATATATTCACTTATTTCAGCCAAATATAATTATTTTTAAGATGCTTCTTGCCTCCTCTGAATGTAATTGGATAGAATGCTCAGTGGATATAAAGACAGTATTCATTTACATAAGTCCTCCCTAGCATGCTTAAAATGAGCACTTCACTTCTCCATCTCAAACAAAAATTTAACACAGTTATGCCATGTTATTTATACCCTTATTGTAAAGAGGGCGTCTTGGGGCTTTGTGCTTTTTTACCTTTGCTTTTTATATTGGTATTATTTACTATATTAGTGACCTTGCTGTCTCATATGGTGAATTTTAAATTGTCTTCCAACATTCTCATCAGGTCCCATATACTCAAGCATTTCTCCACCACTGAGAGGAAGGAGTGCCACTAACTTTAAACAGAAGTGAAAGGCTTAGGTAACAAGAGCTAATAATAATAACGACTCATTATTGAGCATATACTAGAACAAACTACATAAAATTGCTCTTTTTGTATGTGTCTCATGCTTTATGTGCATTACCTCATTTAATCCTCACAGCAACCCTGTCAGTTGGCACCATTATTTTTCCATTTTTACCATTGAAGAAAACGAAGTTATAGGGCAGTTAAGTGGTTGAATCAGGGTTCAAACCTAAATCTGCCTGGCTTCAAGAATCTATATCCTTGAGCAGCAGGCTATTATAGTATAAATTTGTACCTGATATTCCTTAATTTTTTTAGAAGTCACCAAATGTAGGGACTATATCTTTAATAAATAAAAGTCAGTTGTCTCCAAAAGTACATAAACACATTATATGCCTCTTAATTCAATAGAGGTCTGGATGCAAATGAAGCATTAAAAACATTATTTCCCAATACAGTTAGATCCGGTATTAGGTAAGTCAGCGCTGTCTAGTGGCACCCAAATTGCTATAAATCAATGCAATTTCCATAACAGCATATGGCAAAGCTATGAATGTTTAACACGTTCAGCCAGTAATCTCATTGGAGTTCTCTTTAAAATTACATTTGCAGCTGAAGAGGAAATCAAGCCTGGTTTGTGAGGCCAACACTTATCAAAATGAGAAATCAGGTTGAAAATTTTGCAAATAGGCAGTACAAATATAAGGAAGAGCCACAAAGCACATTTTGTGATGACATTGTCCCACATTAATACTAAACATTTTTAAATGTTAATCCATTTTACTGATGAATATGTAGGTTACTATCACGTGCAGCAGAAGTCTGGCCTGAAATAATGTAGCGATCTAACACAAAACTCATGAGAATATCACATCTTTTGTAGTCATTGTTGAGAAAAATGTGAGAACGCATTTTTGTGAATTGTAGATACCAATGATCATTTGCTTATATGCTTTTTATGAAAATAAGTTATTTATCAAGAATGAGAGGGGAGGCATGGATAATCAGAAAAGCTACCTCTGATTAACTATGGACATCTTGAAGAAAATAATAAGAGGCATTGAGACTCTTTCTATCAAGGGATAAGGTGTCCCATTTACTACATCAGTTTCATAAGATGTTATTTCAGCAGCTCTTGACTTCTGTCATATTTTGCTAGGACAGAGTTCAAAGAAAAGGCTCTTGAGTTCATTGGTTCCACTATAAACTCTGGTTCCAGGAAATCAGTTAGTGTAGGATTCAGTTTAATGCAACAGACATAGACTATACAGATACTATATTGCAAAAGCACTGCACTACCCGTTGGAGGTGGGAGTGGCAGGATGTACAAACATGCAGAAGGCATGGTCTTCAAGTAGGGAATAGTAATCTAGTCATCTTAATCCTTATAGATAATTCTTGCACAGTTGTTTGAGAGCACAGTTTGGCAAACTACCACCCATGGGCCAAATCTTGCTTGCTGACTGCTTTTGTAAGTAAAGTTTTATTGGAATACAGCCACTTTTATTTATTCACGTGTTGTCTGTGACTGCTTTCATACTCAGTGGCAGAGTTGAGTAGTTGCAACAGAAACTGTATGGCCCACGAAACCTAACATATTTATTATCAAGCCCTCTACGGGAAAAATTTGCCAATTCCTGGTCTAGAGAAAGGAGAAATTACCAATCTACTCCTACTTCCTTTACACATTATGTAAAATATTCTCTTTTCTTTATTTACCAAAACTCTTTATTTACCCAAGCTCTTTATAAAGTCATAATACTATCCATTCATTCAACAAATATTTATTGAGTTTCAGCTATGTGCCAGGAACTTTCTAGGCCCCTGGGACTCACGTCCGTGAACAAAACAAAGATCCCTGCCTTTTAGAGCTTCTGTTCTAGTTGTGAGATGTTCAAGTTTGCTCTCGTTGTTGTTAAATACAACATTCAGCAAACCTTTACTGGGTTTACATTGTGTATAAAGCGCTGTGCTGGAAGCCGGAGAGGATGACGGCATAGTAAGAAGAGCCATTGCCAGTCCTTAGGAACCCAGAGTCTTCACACAGACAACTGTAGTACAAAGGAGAAAGGGGTACATGCTGTAAGGGTGACCCAAAAAAACTGCAGTGGGAGTTCAGAGAAGAAAGATGCTCTCAAGTCTTGAAAAGAGGCTTGTGATGACAAGGTACAGGGAAAAGGATCACTATTAGCATTACAGTTGTAGACCCCTGACTGTATTACTGTTAGCAGACAAATAACTGTTGGACTAGCAGAACTGTATTGGCAGCTGGCTGCTCTCATGTCATTGCTGATGTCAGAAGGCAGTGAGACATCCAATATGGCCACACTGCTGGTGGAGGGGAAGTGTAGCAGAAAGTGTACAAGTCAGGTTCTCTTTCAATCCAGAAAGAGAACCAACTCCTGCTGTTTAGTCCCATGGCAATCACCAGGACCAAATGATCAGATTTCTAGAAACCTATTGAGAGTTTTTAGCAGGACCAATGTCCACAACTGCTGAGAGCATAATGTAATATTGTACTAAGCTTACCAAGTTAACTGGTCAAAGCCTGATCTAAAAGTTTAAATTTAGAATTCAATTCAAAGCTGAATCTGACCCAGATTGTCTCTGTGTAGACAACAGAAACATTTCACAGCTTCCCGTTCATGAGGCCTAACTGGGTTTCTGTAGGACATACAGACTTCCTTGCTGTCCCAGCTGTTTCAAATAGAACAGAATGTTCAAAAGTCAGCCAATAACACAGCATTGCTAATCTGAATTCACGAAAGAGCATGGTTTTGTCCAAGATATTCCCATTTGCTACCTGCCCTTTTTGCTCTCTACCCATGCTGAATATATGGTTTTAATTAGCAGTGGATTTTTTAGTAAAATCACAAAAGGCATATTTTGTTCCCATCCTTCCTCCTCCTGAAAAAAACATCATGATTTTCAATTTCCAGTAGAAGAGTTCATATGCAATTTCTTTTTAAAGAAGCAGATTTTTACAGGATAAGATGAGGTAGGTGAGGAAGTGTTGATAATGGCTTTCAGCACAGGTTTTGAAGCCAGAGTTTGCCGAAGCCCTTTGTCATATTTGTTCAATGTAAGCATGTGTATGCTATAAGAATGTGCTTTGCTCCTGGAAGCTATTTCTCCCTCCTTGAATCTCTCCGTGGTTTGTTTATGCTTTGCTCATAGCAATTAATGGCTGTTAGCACTTTCTTTCTAAGGTCAGCTATTTCTGTACATATCTTAAATCTTCTACAATTGTAGCTTCTGAAGCACGCAATGCATAACTCCTCGTGCAATTCAAGACTGTAGGTGATTTTTATTTAATGACTACTAAAATATATCACCAGTGTATTATTCAGATAATTTTACAAATATTGCTTGGCAACAGTAGTAGCAATCATGGGGGAATTTGAGGGAGCTTTAACCCCACAATACCCCAGTTATCTCATTTATAACCACCTCTCTCCATGCTTTGTTAAGAAATCCCATGTAATCTCCTACGTAAATATAACTCCATGCTTCCCCCAACCCCAAGCAATTTTGCCATCCTTTAAGCCTCTCCTATATACAGATTTAGGGTCCAAGGCTAATCTTTAAGTTAACATAAAAGAAATAGTAAGATAACTATAGGTAAATAATGAAATCTGGGAAATGCTATTCTACTGGATTGTATGATTTTTGAGGGTAGACACTGTCTGCCTTATCTTCGGCTCCAGAATACACAATTCATGCTAAATTGGTGATTAAACTTTCTTTTTTCTAACTTTAGCCTTTTATGGAATTCTAACAAAAGTTTAATTGCTATTTTTCCAGTAATGCTTAGATGACACATCTGAAACCTCGTAGGCAATCAAATCATGCTGAACTCTGAAGCAATTTTTATGCTTTTGAAGTGATCCAGCCATAATATTTAACTAGTTGATTACATCTTGCTCTTTAAAAGTTAAACAAAAGGTTGCCAAATGAGTTGGTATTTTTCTTTGGTATAAAACCTGAAACTAGCAATGGATCAAAAGTGCTTATTTAGGAATCAACATGGGTACTTAGATGAGCACATAACTCTACCAAACCCAGTTCCCCTAACAAGCCACATGCTTTCTTCACCTTTCCCAATAATTTACTCAACAAGAACATTAAGAAAGGAAAGATTATGAAGGAGTTTAACTATAAAGATACCATTGTTAATCATGTCAAATTCAAAATTCTAGATATGAATACTAGATACATAAGGAATACCAATTAAATGTCTTATTAGTTTTTAAATAAACATGTTATAACGTATTCATCAAAACAATCACTGTTTCCTTTGAAATAGTCACTTTAAGAGAGGAAGCACTGATTCCAGTGAGGCACCATCATTACAAAATATCTCTGCATCTCTGCTTTTGTTTCTTAAGTCAGTGACATCTTTTTGAGTATCCTTGTTTATGGCAAATTTCTACCCACTATGAATATATTCAGTTTCTGAAAATGGATTAAAGTCATGTAGAGCCAAGTCCAAAATGAGTAAAAAAACAAAACAAAACAAAAACTGAGTATGACTTTTTTCATTAGTGAGTCACTAGTAATATTAAATTTTATACCATAAAATAATCAATTGCATAAAGGTAAATTTATCAAATTTCCTGATCTAACACGGTATTTACATGAGTCTGTTCATGAGCGTGGCTTCATGTTTATAGTATTATGGTATAAATTTGGAAAAGATAGTTTGCATAGTTAGATGTACTGGTTGTTCAGTGGTTCTGCTCGGGTAGATTAGAATTAGAAAACGTTAGTGCTGAGAAATCTTAGGAGATGACCTGGTCCAGCGCCCTCATTTCCTTATATGAAGAAAATGAGAATGTGAGAGTGACACTCTCCTTCTTCCCAACTTCCACATAGCAAACTTTCATTTCTATACTTTGGTCAAGAATAATTATATATGATCATTATTGAGTTTCTTATTGAGTTGCAAATGGCACTGTGCTAAATTGTGGAATATTGGGATTGGTAGGTAGAAAGAGGTGATCAAAGCCCCACCCTCATGGAGGTAAAATGCTATATAATAGCAGCCGTGCAGATTGAGTTATGGAGGGCAGACTTTAAGTAAACTGTCTGTCCAGATTGAAGTTTCAAATAGGAATAAAGTTTACTGAGGAAGTGGTTAAGCTTTTTCGAGCACTGATGGAGAATTGGGAATTAAGAGTGGGGAACAGTGCATTGTTAAGCTAGAGACAAATTCAGGAAAACATTTCTGCCACAGATTCAGAAACACATAAGTGCTTTTTCCTTTACTCTGGGGAAAGAGTTGGATAAATTAAAATTTACAAAAAATTAAATGCATCATTTGTCTTATAAACTTTGAACTTACAGTATTTCTGAGAGAAAAATACTTGGTGGGCATCATTAAATATTAATCATTAGAGATCAGTTTAGCAAAAAGATTTAGTTGGGTTGGAACAACTTTTAAGAAACCAATTACAATGTGGGTTATGAAAGAGAAGTGGAAGAAACCCAGGGAAAATATTAGAAAATGCAAGTTCCTTCACCCAGTGGAATTTTTGCAGGGAATTCTGGTTAAATAGCTTGTTGAGACCTAAGACAGAAATAAAAATAGGTCCCTGTGCTAAGGATATAAGAGTTGGCAAAAAGCAAAAGCTAGGATTATTAAAATTGCAAAGAATCTTCCTTTTTAACCAGTACTTCCTTTTTAATATTTAAGTATTTAACAGAAAAACAGGTAGGAATTAGAAAGAAACAGTCATCCTATGGTCACCCTGTAAACTTTACTTAGACAGAAATTCCACAAGTTAATCAATGTATAATTGGAGAATATGAAGATATTGTTTTCATATTCTGATATGTTGATTGTTCAAAGGGATCGTGAAATGTTTTTCTTTTAGTATGTTCTTTCAGGGTTCATTTCATTACTTATCTTTCAAGGTAGCATTGGGGATTCTGACAGTCTTTTGAAGACTTAGAAAATTTGGGAACTTAAAGACATACAGCTGACCGTTGAACAGCTCAGTAGTTAGGGGCACCGACCCTCCATGCAGTGGAAAATCAGACTTGTAGTCAGCCCTTCACATCCACAGTTCCGCATCCACATTTCCACATCCTTGGGTTCAACCAATAGCAGATCATGTAGAACTATAGTATTTACTATTGAAAAAAAATCTGTGTTTAACTAGACACACACAGTTCAAACCTGTGTTGTTTAAGGGTCAACTGTTCATTGAGTCCCAGGTGTATTCCAATAGCTACTTTAGAATGAGTTGACATGGGCCAACTAGAGGCAGAGCTGTGGATCTGGCTATTATGGTTCAGATGTGCCATACTAAAGGCCTGGGTGGAGCTGGAAGATACACAGATAGAAAGGAGAATTATGCTTTCAATCAATGCTATAAATCTCCACTTAATCATGGTTCCTATATAAAATGTGAAAGAGAAAAGCATAATCTATGGTTTCCCGCTAAGAGATGCTTAGTTGATTATGGGCCAGTAAGAGAAAGGAAAAAATAAGGAAAAGCAAACACTCACATTTTGCCCATTGACACCTGGGCTGAGAAAGACAGTGAGAAAGGACAGGAGTGGAGGTGTAAGTCTGGGCGTCTTGCTGAATGAAGCAGATGGCGCAATGACAGCCTCAAAATGTGCCTCCCAGAGGAAGGATGAGGTACGCAGGATAGTCAAATCCTATTCGCTCTTCCCAAGGTATGGTTTTAAATTTCTAAAACAAAATCAACTGGCATCAAACCATAGATTATATCTTTTCTGTTACCAGAAAAAGAACCACTTATATTTTTAATTATACAACCAGCTTCTTGGCATATGACAGTTAAAAATATGG
Organism: Monodon monoceros; assembly: GCF_005190385.1. NCBI lineage: Eukaryota > Metazoa > Chordata > Mammalia > Artiodactyla > Monodontidae > Monodon > Monodon monoceros. The sequence continues at coordinate 151,923,909 of NW_021703778.1, read as the reverse complement.
CATATTTAGGAAATACAAAAAAAATTAACAAGAAAATAAATAATCCAACAAATATTTTTAAAAACCTATTTGTGTAATTTAAGGATGTATGTTTCCCAGCTCTTACTTATAAATAACTTTTTATATTGAAATCACCATTTGTTGATAATTTTATTTCCTCCTTTTTTCATGTAACATTGTATATATGTAGGAATTTTCTCTATCATCATCATTATTATCATTATGGTTCTACCATACTTTACTTTCCTGATCTCCTATTGTTGGAAATTTAAGGTTAATTTCAGATTTTTTCTATTATAAGTAGTCGCTTGATGAACATCTTGGTATAAAAATCTTTGTCCGTATTTTTAATTTATTAACCTAATATAGATGCCTAGAAGTATACTGGATGACACTTTTTTTTTTTTTTTTTTTTGCGGTACGCCGGCCTCTCACTGTTGTGGCCTCTCCTGTTGCGGAGCACAGGCTCCGGACGTGCAGGCCCAGCGGCCATGGCTCACGGGCCCAGGCGCTCCGCGGCATGCGGGATCCTCCCAGACTGGGACACGAACCTGTGTCCCCTGCATCGGCAGGCGGACTCTCAACCACTGAGCCACCAGGGAAGCCCATGGATGACACATTTTAAGGCTGTTTATTTGTACCCATTTTATCTTAGTTGTCTAATACATTGGCAGAGTTGTTCAAAATATTTCCTAATTACCTTCTTAATGTCTATAGATGTTCTAGTAATATTCCTCTTTCATTCTTAATATTGGCAATTTATATCTTCCCTCTTTTTTCTTAATTAATCTCAGTAGAGGTTTTTAAATTTTATTGATCTTAAAAAGAATAACAGTATGGGTTTCATTTTTTCAGTACTTTTCTGCTTTCTATTTAATTGATCTTTGCTCTTTATTATTTCCTTCCTTTTACTTAATGTAGGTTTAATTTGCTCTTTGTTTTCTAGTTTCTTAAGGTGGAAACTTGGATTATCAATTTGAGACGTTTCTTCTTTTGTAATATACACGTTTAATGTTATACATTTCCCTCCAAACTGTTTTAACTGATTCTCACAAATTTTGATAAATTATGCTTTTCTTTTCATATAGTTAAAATATTTTCTCATTTTTCTTTTGATCTCTACATTGACCCACCCATGAGCTATTTAGAAGTATGTTCTTTAATTTCTAAATTTGGGGGAATTTTTCAGATATCCTTCTGTTGTTGATTTCTTCTTTCACCCCATGTGGTTAGATGGCATCCTTTGTATAATTTCAGTCATCTTAAACTTATTGAGATTTGTTTTATCACCCAGCATGTAGTCTGTTTTGGAGAATATTGGATGTGTGCTTGAAAAATACTTGTAATCAGCTGTTTTGGGGTAGGGTATTCTATAAATGTCAATTAGGTCTAGCTGGCCAGTAGTGTTGTTCAAGTCTTCTTTATGTTTACTGGTTTTCTGCCTACTGTTTTATCAGTTACTGAGAGAGGAATGTTGAAATATCCAACTATAATTATGGTTTTGTCTATTTTTTCCTTATAGTTCTATCAGTTTTGCTTCATATATTTTTGGCACTGTGTTAATATGTACATACAATTTAGGACTGTTATCCCTTTCCCTTAAAATTGTCGACTTATTCAACCACTCACATTTCTTTTTTTTCATATATAGAAAATGAGGAAGTTTAATACAGTCGAACTTTGAACAACACAGGTTTGAACTGCATATGTCCACTTACATGCAGATTTTTTTTTCAATAGTAAATACTACAGTACTACACAATCCACAGTTGGTTGACTCCACAGTTGCAGAACCATGGATACAGAGGGCCAACTATAAGCTATACGTGGATTTTTGACTGCACAGAGGGTCGGTGCTCCTAACCCCTGCATTGTTCAAGCGTCAACTGCATATCCTTTCCTTTCCAGGAATGCTACAATGAATGACTTCCAGTTTCTTATGAAATTCTCATAATTAGTGAAAACTATAAATCACTTGGTTAAAAACCACAGGGCCTTCATCCTAAATGAACCTAAACTCCCTTTTGGTACATGAAAACTGATGATCTTAAGTCATTTTAGGATTATGTCCATGCTTTTAGCTCAGAATAAATGTGTCTTTTACAGACGTGTTTGTGAGTTTGCATGCATGTGTGCACATACACACACACACACACACAGACTTGTTCTTTTTTGGCCTTTCTTTTGCGTTTGCATACATATATATGTGACAAAGAAATAAAATATAAACTTGGTACTTAGCGCAGAGAACGACAACTAATTCATCAGATAGTCATGCTACATGAGGCCTTACTGTTTTGAAGAATCTGTTTAGGCCACCTAACCAGCAGTTGTTTCATCTAGAACCTTTGCCACCATTCTTGATCCCTTCCTCTCCCTTGACCCCTCAATCACAGTCTTTCAACTGGTATTCCCACTTCTACATTTGTGCTGTTTCAGTCTGTTTTCCACAAAGAGGCCAGAGTGATCTTTGAGAAATACAAATCAAAGCATGTCATTCCTCTCCTCAAAACCCTTGATTGCCTTCCGATTGTACTTAAGTAAGAAAAAACCCACATCCAAATCCCACCTCTGGATCTCATTGTAACCACTTCCCCAGGCTCAGTGTGCCTAAGCCATGGGCTTTCCTTCAGTTCTTCAAACACACCAAACTCTTTCTTACCTTCTTAGCACCTTCACACGAGCCTAGAGCACCACTCCCTGACCACCCTTCTGCTCCCCCTTACCTCCCACTTTTCCATCCTCCACCTATGAGTTTTCATCTGGCTAACCCATTGATTCATACTCAGCATTCAAATTATTGCCTTAAATATCACCTACCAGAGGAAACTTCTCTGGACCCCAAATCTAAATGTAGTTCTGCCTATTATTTCCCATTCTTCTTCTTATAGCTCTTATCATAGTTTTAAACTATATTGTGTTTTGTATAGTTTATTTAATGCCTTTCTCTCCTGCAATCCTGAAGATTTCATGATCATATACACCAGTGTTTTATTTGCCCTTTGACCAGCATATAGTAGGTGCCAAATAAACGATTGTTGAATGAATGAATGAGTGCAAGAAAGAAAAAATGAAGTGAAGTAAATAATTAGAAAACATTTAAGAGAAAAAAATTGCAATTTTTTATCAAGTAAATGTATCTTAAAGCACCTGTTTTTTAACCTATTTAATTAGTAAAATTTTTCAAAGATATAATTCCCTAATTCCATTTTTCAGCTAAGATTTGGGGAAAAGGACACATTCATACAGTCCATGAGGAGAGGGACCTTTTCTGTATTCATTTTGGTTTATGTATTAAATATTTGTTGAATGAGTATTTGTATAATCATTCTGGAAAGCAGTCTAGGTAAATGTATTTAAAAACATCAAATTGTTTTTATTGACCCCGTATTTCCACCCAAGAATTTGTCATAAGGAATAGACCTAAATATGGGAAAGGTTATATATTTAAAGGTATTTCTCATAGTGTTATTTATAGGAGTAAAACATTGGAAACTACCTAAATGCCCAGAAGAGTAATACCTGAGTAAAGCATGGTATATTCACTAGACAGTATATGAGTAACATAAAGCTAAAGGTTAATGACTTTTAAAATGTTTATATTATTAAATGTAAATAAATAACAGAGTTTTACAACAATATTTACAAATCTTATCCACAGGAAAAAAAAGACTGGAAAGAAATATGTTATGCTGTTATGGCTACAGATGATTTCCTTCTCTCTCGTTTTTTCATATTTTCTTTAACATCCACGCATTTTATTTTTTACAAGGATTATAATTATATTAAACTGTGGTGTAACATAGCTGGTATCTTGAGGTTCAATTTTATTTTCAGTACATTTAAGTGAATCCCAAGCCTTACATTTTTCAATGATTTGAACTAAAATGCTGTGCTCTCTTTTTTAGGATGACAGAAACTTTGCTGAAAGTTCCCACGCTCATGGGTTAGATCAGTCATCCTCTTGGCAGGATCACAGCTGCTTCCTGTCTAGTCCTCAATTTTCACACTTGCACTGTAAGTAATGATGTCCTGTACCAGCTTTTAAATTGGATTTAAGAAAATGCATCTCATGGAAAGATTAAAGCATAAGGCCAGTACATGATAGTAATATTCATCTTGTAAGTTTGAAAAAATGTTCATTATGAATCATACAAATAATACCCAAGTACATTTATAATATTACCTAACTTACTAAAAATATATGGAATCGCTTCTTTTTAGACCTTACACTTCTCATAAAAACTGAAAGTGAATTACCCAAGGTAAAAATCTTAATTAAGCAACTTTTTTTTGGCCTGGAGATTACTAGTAACTATGGATGAGTGGGTAAGGAAGTTAGATGGTATTGTAATAAAATTCAAGTCATCAGAAAGTAGAAAATCTCTGCATAGAACTGTTCAAAAATATCTAATTTTGTGCAAAGAATAAGGATATGAAAACTATTATCGTCCGATTTCATTCTGTGAATAATACAGTGTAAATATTGATAAAATGTCACACACATTGACAAAGTGTGAGTCTGTTGACCCAGGATACCATCTCCAACCACTTATGCTTCACCTTGGATGTAATGTCCTTAAAGAAGCCTTCAGGACTCACAGTTTTAAGTATGGTTTCTGTTATGTGTGCCCACAAAGCATTACAATTTTCCTTTAAAACCTTTCTCATACTAATTATGGAATTATTTGCTATTTGAGTGACATTTTGTTTACTGACTCTTCTCTTCACCGAAGAGTGAACTCCATGATGTTAGGAGTGATGTCTGTTTTATGCACCACTGTTTCCTCAGCATCCTATATAGAACTTGGCACATAGTAAAGGCTCAATTAATATGAGATGAATGAGTGTATGAGTTTTTTATCTCAAGTCCACTTTTATCCAATCCATTTGGGACTCAAATGTTAATAGATTCTTAGTTAGATAACCATTTAGCTCTTCAGTTTTCCATGGACATAGAGTTTGTACATTCAATTAGACAATGCTGTCATTTAAAAAAACTAGGCTGCTATAAAATAAAATATCAAAATTAGCCACAAGGAAGTAGGTCAAATCCAAAAATGATAACTCTCAGTTTTGCTGATTTATATTCATAGATTCATCAAATAAATATTTACTGGTTTCTGATAAATGGTTTGGCTTCCATTATATCATAATTATTTTATTGCAAAAGCTAAGCATTTTCCCTTTCCTGTCCTAACCATTTTACCAAGTGATTCTATATATTTTCATAAACTCTCTGCTATTCTAATCTGGCAGTCACCCTTCAAATTGGATCATATCTCAGGTTTGGTTACTGTACCTCAGAATGTGATATACACATAGGACAAAATTTTTATTTTTCATATTAAGCAATGGAAAAATTTCCTCAGGTCTGTTTGATGTATGTAAGCATGGAAGAGGAGGAGGGTGGGGACAGAGCACCATCAAACATCATATCCCATCCATTAAGACATTTAAGAGCCTGGAAATAAACAGCGCCATGATATGAGCACAGAGGTCATTGTTCTACTGGTATTTAATTTTGCCATTATGACTTTCATAAGGCTCCCTAGAAAGGTACCTAGAAGAAAGTGGTTAGAAGACATTAAGGGGAAAACATGAAATTTTTTAGAATTTTATTTAATACTGTGACAGGCAATAAAAGAAACTGTATTCAGCTTTTCATTCAGTAACATTTCATGACTAGCCCTGGTCATTTCTCTAAGATATAGTACTTATAGGCTGCCATAGGTTTCTATATAAATACACTGGCTCAACAAAAATAAAGTTAAATAAGAATAGGAAAAAATATCATTGAGAACATAATTTGGATAAGAAAATACTTATTATAGTCTATATTGTACAATCTGACTGAAAATTTAGCTTAGAAAGTAAACCTCTTTATTAATTTATTGATAAATTATGTATTTATTTACACATAGTTTTACTGTTCTTTTTGACAAGTTTGTTTTATGAGTTTCCTCCCATACTTACCTCCATGTTTTTAAGGTTACTTTAAAAAGTTTAATCATAGGTACTATTGTTAATCATTTTAAGTGATTTACTAAACTTATTTCTAGAAATAATGTTTATTCTTATTTGCTTTTCTGATGAACCTTGAATTTTTTATATCTTTTTCATGATGTAGTATTTTTGGAAGCGAATTAGAATCATCCTGAATACTTCTCCATTTTTGTAGCACAATTTCAGCTTAGTTATAGAAACTGTCCTGTAATTTTTCTTGAAACTTCAAAATTAAAAAGGAGATCTGTCAAGATCAACAAAGAGAAAAATGGAGCCTACAGTAATTCGATAATACAGGGAATGGAAGATATCTTAAAAATATCATTAATGCCCTCAGAGAAACGAGAAAATAGTACATTTAGTAAAAATATGAGCAAGATGCTATAAAAAAGGAACACAGGATAAGAGGTCTCAGAAATTTAAAATATGAACTAGAAAGGTGGAAAACAAAGTTGAGAAACCTACAAAGTAGAAGATAAGGAAAAGGAAAGAATGGGACAATAGGAGAGAAAAGATAAGATATTCAGAAAATCAATACAGGGAGGACAGTACCTGATTAGTGAGAGTCCTGGGATGAGAGAACAAAGCAAACAGAACAAAGGCCAGAAGCGGGGCGGATAATGAGGGCTCACCCAACAAACAGCTGTTGCACATCTTTTGTGGGAGCACATCCAAGAAAGGGAGGTAAATATTTTCAGTTTTTGTATCTCTGAGAATGGGTTTCTTCCACTCACACTTGACTGAGACTTTGGCTGGCTATAAAATTCTAGGTTAAAAAGGACTTTTCTTCTGAAGTCATTGCACAATCATCTTCCAAAATCCAGTGTTGCTGTTGAAAAACCTTATGTCTTTTTGTTTTGACTCCCATTCCTTTGACGTGATCCTTTTCACCACCACTGCCCCACCCTCACCCCTGGCCCAGCAACTTTTAGGATTGTCCCTTTAACCCCAGTGAGTTTTGTGATGATATGCCTCCCTGTGGGTCTTGGTTTATTGAGTTTTCTAACTATTTGCTGGGGCAGGGTTGCGGGGGGAGCTTTTCATCTGGACACTCATATTCTTTAGTTATATCATAGTGAAGGAAGAAAGAAAAGATTCCCTCAGGAGAATCTTTAGGAAATAAACAAACTGATAGATTATTTGATTCATTTGAGTGCTTAGAAAAACTACTAATAGACATATGATTATTATAGGTATAACTGAGCTATTAGAAACAATTGAGAATGGTTATAAAGAGTAAATAAAAACAAACAAAAATTAATTTATTAATGAATTTTAATAAATAATCAATTAATAACTCCAGGAAAAAATGAGCAAGAAACATTGTCATAGTAGACCTATTAGGTTTGTGTGAGCCATATTTACATAGTCATAATAATGTAAATACTATTGACATAACTACAAGTCCAGATGTAACTATATAGGGAGGATGGGATGAGGGAAAGTGGATGGGTGTGGATAAGTCTAAAAATGATAAATCAGAAAATAGCAATATCAGCTTTTTCTTTCAAAAATTGAAGCAAGTACAGAAAATAAAGCTAAAAGGGTTGATTGTGGGCTTCCCTGGTGGCTCAGTGGTTGAGAGTCCGCCTGCCGATGGAGGGGACACGGGTTCGTGCCCCGGTCCGGGAAGATTCCCACATGCCGTGGAGCGGCTGGGCCCGTGAGCCATGGCCACTGAGCCTGTGCGTCCGGAGCCTGTGCTCCGCAATGGGAGAGGCCACAACAGTGAGAGGCCCACGTACCGAAAAAAATAAATAAAAAATAAAAAAAATAAAGGGTTGATTGCGGTTGAGTCTGGGGAGAAGGAGTGTGGGGCTGGGAGGGATGGGGCAAGAGACTGCTGTCATTCTATGTAGCCCTTTGGTGCTATTTGATATGTGTATGTATGTACGCTTTGGCTAAAAAGAAATCTTACAAAAATAAAACGCTACTGAGAAAACCCCAGCTTTTATGTCTGACTAGCGAGTACTGGATTTTCTTAACCTCTGAATGAAGCATGAAAGCTGGGTGTTGGAGTTCAGAGCAGTTGAGACCTGTATGGAGACCCGGGGAGTAACTGAGGTGCTGAGGCAGACACGAGTTTATGAGCCCACAGAACAGGCTCCTTCTTACTCAGGTTGGGATTGGTACTGGATGAGGCCCTTTTGTCTGTGCTGTTGACGCTAAGGCACTCATTCTGCTGACTTAGGTGCCCTGTCAAAACTGTGACCAAACGAAAGTGTAGAATCACTGACCATGGAAAAAACAAAGGAAATGGGAAAATACTGCATAATTTGTGGTCTCTGAAATGATCCAGCATTAATGAAAGTTTGTTTTAAGTAGTAATTTATGTCAGCTTTGTGTAGTTCAGGTCAATTCAAGAAAAGGTAGATTCCTCCTGCCAGGAAGAAGGGAAGAAATATATAAATTGTAAGTTTATATTACCATTGGAAATAGGAACACAGAAATCCATTATTTAGAGCCGTGATTACTACCAAATTTATCCTGGCTGGCTGGAAGCTATGGCCATGATTCAGGACACTCTTTTAGGAGGCTTGGATTCCATTACCTGCAGCCTGTAGACAGTGGGGGCTTAGTAAGAGAGACTCATAATGCCAGCTTTTGAAACTGTCATTTTTACTTTTTATAAGTAGTGACTGACCACTGGTCTCCATGTATAGCTCCTTTTAGGCTAAAGGAACACAACTCAGGACAGGGCCCTCACTCCTGGGGCCCGGACCAGACTGGGTTTGAATGAAGTCTGGAGTAAACTGATGACTCCTCGAAATCTCGAGTTCTTTGAGATTCAAATGCTAAATGTTTGTGGAGTTGGTATCTATAAACTCAATTTTTAAAATAAATGCAGATTGCAATTTTTCCATAATTCTAACATTGTGGTAAATAATGTTTATTTAAATAAATAAATAATCCCAAAAAGAAAGGACAGTGATTTTTCATGGGGGGGGAAATGTTATCTGCAGACTACTTCAGGAGCTGGAAGTGAATCTTACATATTAATTTAACTTGATATTCTTAGAAAAGCAAATCAATGAAAGTTACTAACAAGTACTTTTTTTCACTTCCTTACTTCAGAATATGTCGCTATAAAAAGAAAAGTTAGTATTCTTAATTTGTTTTCTGACGTTCCTTTAATGGAGGTTTAAGTCCCTCAGATGGGACTTGATCACAGCGAGAACAGCAATACTGTTCACTTCTGTGTTGTACTTCAGGATCCCCCTGGCTAACTGAATGGATGCTTCATGTGTAGTCTGTCCTCAAACTTGTAAACTAAAGTGCCAAAGATTTATAGCAATAAAAATGTTGGGGTACTGCTGATGTAAAATATTATTTCTTGTCCTTTATAGGATTTATTTGTTTCATGAAAGCACAATCTTTCTACCTCTCCATCTTATAGGTTCATTGTATGTGATAGTGCTTTTTTATTTATTTTTTGGTGATTATCTTTTCACTGACCAGTTAGGTGCCAGATATTTTTAAATAACTGAGTTCTGATTATTGCGATTTGACAAGGTATGTACTCTATAAATGCTTTCTAGAAAGCAGCTAGAAAATCCCCAGTTGACTATTATTTTGAAATCCCTTAAAATATATTCACGCGTTCAAACAACATTTACTAAGAGACTATGCACGAGGCTCTGTGTTTGGCTCTGGGGGAATACAGTAGTGACTAAGACAGAAAAGGTCACCTCATCTCATGGAAGAAACAGGTAGTAAGCAATAAACAAGCAAAATGGTGACTGGTGCTATAAAGGTGAAATCATAGAAGGTACCAGGACCAGAACTATATATTAGTGATCAGAAGGTTACAATTGACCTGAAACTTGAATGGCAAGAAGAACCAGCTGAGTTAAAATTGGGTGGGAAGAGTTTTCCTGATAGAGGGAGCAGTAAGTGCAAAGGCCCCAGAGAAGAAAGGGGTATGGTCTTCTAGAGAGATGGAACACTGAAGGAGTGAGAGAGGGAGGGAGGGAGGGAGAGAAGGAGGGAGAGTGAGAATGAGTGAGGGAGAGAGTGATTGGGAGAGAGAGTGGTGGGAGCTGAGGTCCTGGTGGAGCCTTTTCAGCCACCATCAGGTGTTTGGATTTTATTCTAATTTTGCTGGGAGGCTGGGGGGGCGGGGGGAGGGAAGGGTTAATGCAGTAGAGTGACATAATCGGATTTACCTTTTAGAAAGATCATTCTGGTGTGTGGAGAAGGAGGCAAGATGAAAACAGAAAGAGAGGAAATGGTGGCTTGGGCTGGGCTGATGGTAACAGAGGTGGTGTGAAGCAGAAGGAATCAGGTGAAATGGGCGGTAGAATCCTCAGAACTTACTCTTAAATTGGATGGGTCGAGCAGGCCGGCCAAAGGAAAGAAGGAACCAGGGTTTGAGAAACTGGGTGGATGAGTGTATCATTTTCTAAGATGAAGAGAGCAAGCGATGGGCAGACATCAGAGATTATAAATCAGGTGGGAGTGTTTGACATAGACATTTGGATATAGGCATCTGGAGCTCAGAAGAGAGGGAAGAGGTAGTAGAAAAACAGTAAACCTACATTCCAGATCTAGTCTGTTTCCTTCTGTGTAAAAAAGAGGATTCTATGAAAAGGAGGCCCTTAAGATTTCACCCTCTAAAATTCTGATTTAGCAGAATTAATGCTATTAATTAGCATATTAATGCTTTAATATCACTATATACTGAACAAACACACATCTTCCACCCTCACTCTTCAAATCTAAAACAAAATTAAATCCCATGAATATGTGTTTTTAAAAACATAGTAAACTATTTTATTCCTACATTGAAGATTTGTTAGTCCATGTAAAGTTTACAGAAAACTCGATCAAATGCAGTGATTACTTACAGTTTTGTCAGCCCAGGGATTCTATTCATCTAGGTTTATTTTTCTCTTTTCTCCTACTTTGCCAGCATTTATCCAAAGAACAGTTGCTCCAGATTCACCTTCAATCAAGGAAGATGCCACAAGTTTACTGATGGATGGAACAAGTCCACAGTCCAAAAAGGAGGAATACGAAAGCAAAAACAGCAAAATGTAATTAGTTGCTTTACATGAGTGCTTTATAAATAATAGCATATGTATCCTTGCCACAGTTTGGCCCAGATTATCTAGCAGACTATCTGTAGCTTCTGCTCTTCAGCATTGCCAACCATTGACTGAAATAACAGTGCAGTTGGTCTTTGTGGATGATATAAGTTAAACCAATCCAAATGATATCAGCTCGTGAATGACATGCAACTAACTTATTGGCAACTTATACCAGCAGAGAAAGAATAATATTTTTCACCTTGCATTTTCCTTTTTCAGGTGTCGTCAGTCACATTTTTCTGACCAAAATTTGGATTTATAATTGAGGTGTTTCAAAAATGACTGGCTAAAAAGGAGGAAAATGAGTACCCCTTGAGGCAGAAGTTGCCAGCACTTTAAATTCAGGGAGTGTTTATATACAATTGATTTTATTTTGATGCTTTCTCCCTCATAAGTTATCATGTGTTATAACATGTCATGGAGATATGCATATATAATATTAGGCAGTCCACTTTACAAATGTTCAGGATTGTTACATCCATCATCTCAGCAGTCTGCTACTACGTGCAGTATCTTAAAATTTTTTTCCAATCATCCATTTTTTATAGCAATAAAGAATTTACAAATGATATTTGAATTGTAGAGCTCTAAAGAATTCATTCGTAGCACAATTTATTTATTTGTCTCTTTGTGGCCAAATATCCCACTGTGACCACTCCAGTCATATCCTGGACCATCTTTGGTTTACTCTGACCAAAATCACAGCACCAAACTCCTGTGTCCATGACATCTACTTGCCAAGAGTTCTAGTATAATTTGGTACTATCTATCTGCTTTCAGCATCTTAGCCTTTCTCGACATCAAAGTGTTTTTAAGAACCTATCCCCTTTACATGCTGATCTACCAGTGGAGAAAGATTTCTATTAAATGCTAAATAAGAAAAAACATCCAGGAACTAAATCCCACTGAGTCATAATGGAAAGATTCTGAACAGAGACAAGGACAATAAAGAGATATCTTTGGAATGTGCATTACATTTTGTGTTTGTTAACATCTACTCACTTTTTAGATTTCTCATATTTCATGAAGATGCTTCTTTTTCTACTCAAGATACGTTTTCCTAACTTACCACATTTGAATGTGCAGAAGAAATGGCATTCTCCGTGAACTGGAACTCAATGGTCACTACGGAAGACAGAGATATTTTATTTCAAAATTTACCAGTACAATCTACATAACCTCTGATAGTACAGCCTTGCATTTTCTCATTTATTCATTCCAAAAACCTTTTACTGAGTTATTACCAGTAAACCAGTAAACACCAGTCATGGTGTTAAGAAGGAAAAAAGAGACATAAGTACAGGTGTGTATGTCCCAAAGTTTGTTTGGCACTAGGAATTACGTGAGAAAGGAGTGATGTGTTCAGGCTGGCTGGAGAAATTCTGGAGTAGACACCACTAAGCAGGTTTGATTTGTTTGTATCTAACCTTAAGACTTGGAGCCATTGATGTGCTAATGAGCACCAGAGGTTCTAGTGGGGGTGGTATCACTCTATGGTAATGTCTGGGGTATTGAAAAATTATGTCAGTATTTTTTCCTTGATGTTTTGACCAGTACCATAATATTGATATTTTATCTCCTTGGATCTAAATGACTAACTGGGAAGGAAATAAGGGAGAAAATTAACAGGTTTTATTTAAATCCTACAGATAATGGTTAGATAGCGTTTCACTTAATGTGTTGGGAAGAACTTCATGTGGTCCATTCTTTTTAATAGAAACTGATCTAAAGCATTATTAGCACATCTGTGGTCATTAAAAAAAAAAAATTACATCAGGCCAGTTAGGCCTGAAAAGTGAAGGTAATTCAGATTGTGTACTTGGCAAATCCTTGAAAACATGTTAGCTGATGATTTTATAACAGAGAGGGATCTTATGAAAGACTGTTTTTAATCTAAAAAAAAATAAAGCATGATATCATATTATTGAAGGCCGCATACTATGGTTGGATGAATAAAGGTGTCTGACTTTAAGTATGGAACACACAAGAACTTCAAAGGCAAAGTTAGCTTTTTGTGAGCAACAATTTTGTCAAAATTCCTTGGCCCTCTGTTTATATGGAATTAAATCCAAGGACCTGCCTCCTCTGAGGATTTTTCCTATCTCTTGCAGTCACCATAAGCTTGAGTGGGAAATTAAAAGGAATGCTAAAGAAACACTAATAGCTTGATTTGTACATTTCAAAGCCAGCAACTGTTTTTCCTTTACTCACCCCTTTGGCAAGATAATGTGTGATATCAGCCCCATTGAGTGGTTGGTCAGCCATATTGCTTGTAGCTCTAGGACATTGGAAGGGATAAACCTTATTCTTGAAATGATCATGGTCCAAGACTTAATTTGAAGATTGACCTTTTTGGTTTAATAATTTTGATTCTTCTGGCCACCTTTCTCCCTAAACATACTAAACTTCCATTGAAGTTACTGAAGGCCACAGAGGGGAGAAACACAGCTGGGAGGAATCTGGCTTGATGTTTTTCCCATTGGCTAAGGTCATTATTATTTCCTTGACTAATGTCTGATTTGAAGGCTGGAAACCAGTTGGTTATATAACATCTTATGCCGTTTCCCAGAATCACGAATTTTCCTTCTTGTTATAGTTTACATATTTTTACCAATAAAGAGATAAAATCTATAGCTTAACATAATAGTGCACATAAGGCATTTGGATTTAAAGGTTATGTGGATAAAAAATGCCTACCTACTTAGCTAAGAAAACAATTAAGCCTATTTTTCTTCATTCTCCTCCTTTCAACTGTGGTAAATGCATGAGGCTCAAGTCAGAGGTATGTAAAGCATACTTAGAATCACAGTGTTTATTACATTTTCTCTAATCTGTATTGAATCTTACAGTTAAAAAATAATTGTTTTATTTGGGACTAAATTCTTACATATAATTAGGTGGTATATTTACTTAGCAAACCCTATTTTAGGAAAGGGTAAATATCTCAAATTGTTTTACTCAGTATTTGTACCATAAGCCCAGCTACACATCATATGGTGGCCAACGATGTGAATTATCATTGAGGAAGTTATTCCTTTTCCAAGATTCTTATACCCCTCTTCAAACAAACTGTCCCAGTATTTTCTCTCAATTAAAAACAAAACAGAAAATTTGTGATTTTCATGGCCTTCAAATGAGGAAGCTGTCCTCATGAAAGCATCTGGTTTTCTTGGATCAAAACTAAACCATGGGGCATCCCTGGTGGCGCAGTGGTTGAGAGTCCGCCTGCTGATGCAGGGGACACGAGTTCGTGCACCGGTCCGGGAAGATCCCACATGCCGCAGAGCGGCTGGGCCCGGGAGCCATGGCCGGTAGCCTGCGCGTCCGGAGCCTGTGCTCCGCAATGGGAGAGGCCACAACAGTGAGAGGTCTGCGTACCGCAAAAAAAAAAAAACTAAACCATGAACCTTAAGCTGGAAAGTAAATTTGGGAAAGTTTGTATGTAAAGGCATTTCATGCTCTGAAGTATGATATAAAAATAGTTACATCTTTCAACTTTTAAGTTCTCAGATGTTTAGCAGTAAAAACGTATCAGCTTATCCCTATTTGAAAAAAGAAATTTAAACCATGAAAGATTCCGTCTAGTTTCATTTCCGTACAAAACACGACACATCTAGGTTAAGGCTAGGAGAAATGCTTACATCTAGAAGCAGAATTTTAGATTCCAAGCCCCCAAACAAACTTCAGAGAAGTCTCCCTTGCTTTTGATTAATAACAAAGTAAACGAATCAGCTGTAAAACCAGCTGAACCTTTAAGTTTTAACCTCATCTGTCCCCATCTTAGCCTCTCCTGCTCTATCCTATGCCCACATCCTACCCAAATCCAAACCCAACCCAAGTCACTCTGAGTGTTTTACCAAGTCAGCCCTTACTGTTGACCTCTGGTGTCTGATACCTCAAAAACCTACAATGAAGCGGCTGGCTGACTGGGGTTTGTAGCACCTTCATGTCTTTCAGAGCCAGCCAATTAAGAAAGGGATTTGAATGTCACGTGTCCTTGACTACTCTCGTGGTTGAAAGCCCAGGAATACTTCTGTGGCTAGGTATCTTTTCTTCCATAACACAGCTTGACTCTGACGTGGTCCAAAGCCATGAGACAGCTGTGGATGTGAACTTCCCACCTTGCTCTCTGCAGGAGTATATTGGATTTCTAAACATAGCAGCATGTTAGATCCCTTTCAGGAGAATAGTTAAAGCAACATATAATCTGATGACCTCCACCTTTCAAAATGTAAAACCTTATGCTTTTGAGCATATAGGTGGGAATCTGGGGAAAAAAATGCTGCTGTAGTCAAAATACAGCCATACATTTATCACCTGTAATTCTAACAATAACTTGCTATGTTTTAAGGCATTGACATTGCATACTTGCCATTCCCTGGAATGAATGCTCTGTTTTTCTCAAACTGGCAGATGCTGGACGTTCATGCCCAGACTGTCTTCTATCCCCTCTCCATAGAGCCTCACGACTTGACACCCTCTCATTTTTTATTCTTTGGTAAGGCATTTTGACCGGCATTATTTACATAAAAACAAAAATTACTATTTATCCTTAAATACAGGAGCTCTGTGTCATCTTAGCTGTATACTCGACTGGAAATAGAAGATCAGAATACTAGCTTGAAGCAGTATTTTTTTAAACAAAAGTAGTGGATATTAAACTACCAACAGTTCATGTTATAAATTAAGAGAAAATATCTTATTCTGAGGGAAAGTAGGATAATATTATATGTTCATTTGTCACGAATTGACAGTCTCCTTTAAATCCTGACTTAATGTTTTCTTAAAATCATACCTTTATTTTTTAAGTGTTACGAATCCTCCAGAGCCAGTCCCCAGCAAGGGTCCTTCTGCCCAGTGTTGATCAAGCCAATAGAACAAGACCAAGTTTGGTTCAGAAGCAAAGACAAGCTTTACTCTTTAATCAGAGAATGGAGGGGCGAGAGCTCTAGAGCACGCGATCTGCCGATTGGCTGTGGGCCGGACCGCTTTATAGGGACCTTGGCAGAGGGGAGGGAGGCGGAGTTGTTGCAAGGCAGGTGCAGCTGCGCTGCTCAGGCCCCAGATCACAGTGCCGGGCGCAGAGTCTCTGCGCACGGCCCGCATCCGCCATCTTGAATCGCAGGGTCGTGAGCAGCCCTTTTCCACACAGTCCGCCGAGCTGAGGTGTCGGGGCAGGCGTTTCTCACGGGGAGCTCTGGTCTGAAACGCCGGATTGGAGGCCTCTGCGAGCGGCACCCTGTGGGCCAGTGGAACTAGACTAAGCACCACGCGGAAAAAAGGTTAGACTTTATTACCCGGATTCTATTTTTATTTCCTGGGGATTGTTTATGGGCTTTTCGTGTGACAACAGGACACGTCTAATGTTTTAAGTATCAGGTTTTCCATCAAATTAGTTTCCTTTTGTTTTTCCTTACAAATGTTTCAATTTAGAGTCAGGTGGATTTCTGAATCATTTGAAGCCACGGAGAGTTCAGCTGGCTTTTAAAAGAAAAAAACTTGGTCAGTAGTGTGAAAATTTGTACTTCATTATAGTGCACCTCTCTATTCTTTTTTTTTTTACTAAAAAAATCAGTTTTATTCACAGGGTCCCATAAAAAGTTATCAAACTTTAAAGAAAGGCTAAATCCACGTTATATTCTTTGACACATGAGGCAGCCTCTCTTTGTTCTTGACATGCTATATTTCAATTGGAAATACTTTTCCCTCCCACTGTCTCGCATTTCTTTCCCCGGGATCCATAGTCATTTCCTCAAGGACCTTTGGAAGGAGCTTTATGTCCTTGACTTGGGCAAGCCTGTGGACTGGAGTCATGCTCGCTTGTCCTGTGTATGCCTTTCAAGACATCAGGATAATGGCACCATAAAGAGCTAGTGAGATTAACACATGAAACGCTTAAGTTTTTTTCTAATGATGTGGGCTGGTCTGTTAGCCAGGTACGAAAGGCTTCTGTTGGTAAAACAAGATTGTTTCTCTTCATCCTTGTGTGATGATGCGCAGCTATATTTTAAAGAAGTATTTATATGTATTTCATATATCATAACCTATTTCTATCACTTTTTTTTACCTGAAAGCCAAAAGAGCAATTCCCAAACTGCGTGTCATGTTGCACATAGGATTTAAAATCTAAACGTCTAGTATATCCCCTTTACAAGACATTTTTTTCCTTTTCAGCTCTTGAAGCCAGCTATTATCAGATCATACTGCGTAACTCTCATTCAGTGGTATCCCTAGGGTAGTGGTAATGCTAGTTTAGATTTTGTTGGCCCGTTATTGCTGAGCACTTGGTGGAATAAGGGAATGAAGAATGGCAGGCGTCCTGTAAAAGGATATGAACACGGAAGCTGTGTTGTCATCAACAACATACATTTTAAACTGTTTACTTGAAAGAAAAAACTGCGGGAGCGCTCCATTCTTTATCTGACGCAGGGTCCTGGAAAGCAGCATTGTGAGAAGTCCCGTTGAACTTGATGTGCGCTATGAAGTCCTATTTCTGATGAAAGTTACACTATTGCTTAATGCTCTTTATGGACTGCTGGCTGGCAGTTTGGATCAGGTGCAAAGTGGCCTTATTTCAGATAATTTTCGGTCTCAGTGCCCTGTGCTTGTCTGTCATTTTGGATTTTCATTTTATTTATGCTGTCAGCAAGCCCACCATGAGTGAAGATATAGGTGTGATTTATGCCTTAGCATCACCCTGAACCTCGAGCTGCCAGTTACCACAAGTCAAGCAGCCATGGCAGCAAAGCCACCATCTAACATGGTGGCTTTGGGGAGGTCAGATAGTTAAAAGAAGTTTGGAGAAGCCTAGAGGCTCTTGCCTCTTTTTCTTCTTTTCCCTCCGAGCTGAATAAAAGAGAAGCATCAGTTCTAACGAGGAACTTCCTGCCCAGAGTCACTGGCAGAGCAGCCTCCTCCCAACAGCTGCAAGCTTGAGAGACCTCACGCTGCTGGCCAAGGTTCATTCTGTGCTTTGACTGAGACCACAGCCAGTAAAGCCAGTGTGTACCGGGGAAAGAGTTTCCTACTTTTTCCATTGGAGAAGGCTTTTGTGAGGTTAGTTTGACTGTTCCAAATTAACGGTAGTGGTCATTGCTCATTTTTTAATTTTAACTGCATGTAAACCTTCTGATTAGATTCCATTGAGGACAAATCATAGTTTTCTGTGAGGAAGATACATATCCTTTTATTCAGTATTCCTTAAAGCGCTGGTTTTCAAAGTGTGGTCCCCAGACCTGCAGTACCAGCACCCCAACAGCTCCTGAGAGCTTGTTAGAACTACAGGTTCTCCGACCATCTCCAGACCTAGGGATTCAGAAACCCTGGGGATGGAGCCAGCAATCTGTGCTCTAACAAGTCTTCTAGGTGATTCTGGTGAATGCTGGAGTTCAAGAGCCATGCCTTAAAGGTTCATTTGACTATAGCCTTCTCTGAGTTTTAGTCTCTATCCCAAAACTAAAAAAAAAAAAATTCTTTCCCTGGTTTTGTGCAAGGGTTATTTGGTTTCTAATAATATATATTCTCCCAGGTATCCATACTATGACTCCAGGCCTGAGGGTCACCCAGGTTAAGGACATAAAGCAGCTTCCAAAGATGCTTGATTTACTATTAGAGGTCACTTCTCCACCTGCTTCTCCTAGCAGGCTTCTATTAACCAGAACCCTTCAACCATTCACCAAGATTGTTATGAAGGCATCCAGTTAAATCAGGACCTACAGGTGTAGCTCTTCTCTCTGGTTTGAAGTGCAAGCTAGTATCTGGTTATCAAAAGGGTGTGAACTTCGTCAGGGCTGAATTTTTATCCTGTTTCCTTCCCTCCGAGGAACTTGGGAGCAATCCGATTTGGGGCATTAGTTCTGCATGATAATTTCACATGGGATTTCAGTTTTTCCCGTCTGTGCCAGTGGCTCACAGGCATCCACTGTGTTTCAGAGTAACATTTCCAGCCTCTGACATTGTCACCTTAAGAAAGATTTTGATTTAATGACTGTTGAACATTTAAGTCTCTTCCAACTTTTCCTCACTGTCTACAACTGAGATCAGGGATTTATTATGTCATTCCATCTCGTTGTCCTCTGATAATTAATGGCCATATATAATTTGTCTTGGCCTTTTACCTTACATCTTGTACCCTCCATTATGTATCACTGATAATTTGAACTGTTTGAAATTAAGTTGCTTCCTCTTCCCCTTATTTACGTAGGAATGGACTAAATCAAAAGCTATTCAGAATTTTCCAATTCTAATGTATCTTAACTAAATCTTTTCAGGAACTTCTTTCAGTTTCTGAACACTTGATTTAAATATTACACTATGCCATACATCAAAGAAAGTGTGTTTTTTGGAAGAGTGCTTGTTTCTGGAGCAGCTACACTGTGATAGCCCCCTTCAGAGTCTCTGCTAAGGAGCCCCCCGCCTCCAGCTAGCCAACTGCAGCAAGAAAAGTACTGAAATGTACAGGTCTTGCATAAATAACAAAACCAAGTAAGCTGAGCAAATAGCATAACCCCTCAACTGTGTTTCAAGTGTCTTCAGTTATTTTATGGTTTGAAATTTGTACCAAGTGGTTATATAGATAATTTTTTATAAAAACAGACTGAATATACAGATGCATTTTATTACACCTGCTGCTATATGCCTTGGAAAAATCTTCCCACTGTTGAATGGGGACTGTGCCAACCACATACTCAGGTTCATAAGTTACTCAGGGCTAGTGGCCTTCCACCCAAGAAAGCATCATTTCCATTAATTCAATCGTCTATCCATTTCTACATCGTTATTAATTAGTGTGAATCTATTATGTCTTGTTTAATTGGGTAAAAAAAAGGTCTTCTGTACGTATTACCAATCTTAACCTTGTAATTGTAAAGAATTTAAGTATAATTTCTTCGCTTAGTGCACTGATAAAGTTGATTAGCTGGACATGTATGTTTAAATATGATCATACTTCTTAATTCCTGCTTACCAATTAGAATAGTTATACACAGTTTGAAATTGATACAACTAGACTTGCATACTAAACTAGACTTGCATGCGCTAACCTTTCACGCCCCTTTTGCTGATTATTGCTCTTAGAAAAGAGAATGAAACTGAACTTTTGAAAAGTAAGCAAAAAGTTATATATATTCAGATAGTGTCAAATAATACAGGAAGACAGTATGTAAAAACCCTTACATTACCCTTGATAATCTTTTGAGGGTAAACACTAAAGGTGAAGGATCAGTTTGGACACAGCCATACAACCCCAAAGTGATCCTTCTAATTTTAATATTTTGCTTCTGGGCAACATTTACTTTCCAGAAACAAGGATATTGTGTATATGTGAAAATTTATTATTTGTTGGGCACTACATGAAGCTTTCATTCAAATTGTTAGAATTGTTACTGAAGACAGGCTGAGCTTCTCATAGACAGATCTCATGTGAGAACAATCCGTTTCTGGAGCCACAGAGATCCAGATGTCCAACTGAACAGCTGCCATCCTCTGCAGTAACCTCGAGATCACTGCTTTTGAGTTGTGACCATGTGTTATGCATTTCTTATCCTGACGCCCATGATTGAAGTCAGATGTTCTCTACCCTTAATTTTTCCCTTTGGGACTCTATATTTCTCAGTGGGATGTACGGTCACAGACACTGGTACCACAGAGCAGCTAAAGAAAAAACTTTCCCATGTGATGTTCATGCAAGTAGATGTTCAGGCTAAATTTTCATTACCCTTAAATATTTAGTGTTTATTGCTCCTCTCAGAGAGTGATTATAAGTGAACTGGAAACAAAGTAGGCATCTAAAGAAGAAAAACTTAAAATCTTCTGGTACCTTGTAACTCGGGTGTTATATATTGAAAGCATGGATGTGTAAGGAATCTTCTTTGTCCTTCCACATGTGCAGACAACACATTTGAAACCTACAGACTTTCCTAATATGATATATGCTCATCAAAGTGACAAACACCAGACTAAGATTCATATTTATTTTGGTACTGGTCTCAACACCATAACTTTATACAAATGTTTGATCAATTTTACAAAAGTAATACTGTTACCAACAGAATTACTTACCTTTTGCTGGTAGCATCATGGGAGCTAATTCCCAAGTTACCCATAACTTGTGTGAAGAGACGTTTATTAATATTTGAAATCCAGGTAGGACTTGGGAAGGTCAGACCAAAGGAAATCAACACCAGTTTAATATTTGTAGTGCATTTTTATAATTATGAGCCAAAGGTCTGGCATATAGAAAAATGTGTGTAATAGGAACCAAGAGTTAGGTTTTTATTATAGTTTTGATATCATCATAGATTGGACATCTTCTTAACTCTTTCAATCATTATTGTATTGAGAATCAGAATCTTTGAAATCTATGTAGAAAATTGCTGAATGCAATCAGTGGTACCTAGAAAGCATCTTTAATTGACGATTTATGTATATATGCTCTAAATATAATTACTATATTTCTAAATTACAAGATGCTTCACTAGACAGTAAGCTCTTTAAATAAAGGCATCGTGTTTTATCTAGCACAGTGGATGGCATATTTTCAGTCTTCGAATGCATTTGATAACTGAACTAACCACACCTACGCTGTCAGCCATCCTTCCCTACTACAGTGAGCAAATGTTGTTTATTAACTGATCTTGATAGCCAGATTTGCAGAGTCTTTCATCACTTAACAACCCAGTTGCCTGATTGTATTCATGAGAATTCAAATCATAGTGCTCTTGGAATTTCCACTTAATGGTTTAAATTATGCCTTCAGTGCCCTGATGGCAGGAAAACCACACCAATCAGATAACACCCTTACGTCACCAATATTAATAACTAATTTATTGAGCTTGAAATGTGCTGAATTTTCCATAATGGATATCCGTTAAGTATCTGTGTTATCATTGCATGCACCATCTCTTGTGTTTCTATAAGTGTATAGCTGAGGCCTGAGTATGTGTTGCCATGATATTTGTGGATCTTTGTAGAGATTCCTATCATCATCACATAGTTTGCCAGAACTTTTCCACTGGATGGATAATGTAGAACAAAATCCTTGAGATTGTAACGTCAGTCCTTTAAATCCCAAGTTAATTTTGCTGTACGGCACTTTAGGGAAAGTGGAGAGACCCATGTGATGAATTAAGATCAATTGCTCCATGATTGTTGACTTTTCAGTGTCATCTGCAGGAAGATGCTTCAGCCTTTTCACAACAAGGCAGGTAAATCTTTGCTAGGCCTTATAGAGGCCTGCCCATATCCAGCGAATTTGTGGCTAATTGTGGTTTCGTTGCTTATTCAGCCCACCAGCATTCCTTTATTTCAGGATGTTTGGCTTGAGAAACTCAGTTAGTTCATATGAGAACTGCTTGTCAGTTAACAATTTATGTGCTGACCTGGCTAAGTGTCTGCCATAAGAATCACTTAGAATTGTGTACTTCCATCCTTCTTTGTCTTTACCTTTAGTACTTCCTTTCTCTCCACACTGCTATTGCAATCCAAAACCCTTTCTACCAAAGTAATGTTTTGCATATTTTGAAGTTTAGGTCAAAAGTTTGATCTTCCCAAGATCTGGCATTTTTAGCTTTCTTCTTATGTTTGTAATAATGCACTATTGCTGAAGCAATGGATAATGTGCTTTTCATCTGTCTTTTATAACCTGCATTAACAAAGCTTGGCCCTATGATAGAACTGTGTACTATGACATAATTAGATAGTGCAGTTTTTTTCAGTATGGCTACCATCACATAGCCTGATGGTTGCCAGCCTAAGAGACAGTACATGCACATGTAAAACGTTGGACTTTACATTACTGATGATATTATAACTAAGAAAGTGCATATCATGCTGCATGGTTCGGGGCAACACAAGCATTGGAATAGTCAAGAGCTGTGTCCTTCCTTCACCTCTGTAGGAGGAAATAAATAGTAGCTGACATAACCTCAATGACTTTTGTCCTGAAGTGGTTTAATATACTGAACATAGGATAAGGTACCGCCAATTAATCAATGACTACCAAAAGCCCAGCACTGTAATGAGTGCTGTGAAATATGCAAGAAAAGTAGAACTCCTGCTGTCATGGCTGTTTGACGTTCAGTAAACATTTGGTGAATGAATGCAGTACAGCAACAACAACAAAAAGTTAAAGATCTTTTTAATTCCTCTCTGTATAAAGAGCAATACTTTCCGTTAAAGGGCTCTTCTACCCAGACAATATTTAATTTTTGTTCTTGTTTTTTGTTGTTGTTGTTGTTTTTATATAAATTTATTTATTTATTTTTGGCTGTGTTGGGTCTTCGTTTCTGTGTGCGGGCTTTCTCTAGTTGTGGCGAGCGGGAGCCACTCTTCATCGCAGTGCACGGTACTCTCACCGTCGCGGCCTCTCTTGTTGCGGAGCACAGGCTCCAGATGCGCAGGCTCAGTAGTTGTGGCTCACGGGCCTAGTTGATCTGCAGCATGTGGGATCTTCCCAGACCAGGGCTTGAACCCATGTCCCTTGCACTGGCAGGCAGATTCTCAACCACTGCACCACAGGGAAGCCCTGTTCTTGTTTGATAAAATACAACAATCCCAGAATTTTAGTCAGTTTTTAAAAAGAAGATTCTAGATCATAGAAGCTTATTTTCACTAGAGAATGTGCTCATTATTTATTATATCTTCCTAAGTAATTTTAAGAATCACTCTAATATTCTTTTTAGGTTTAAGTGCTAAAGTAGGAGTTGGGGTATTTAAAATGAACTAGAATTTACATGCATCTAAATGGATGGATTTAAAACCATGGTGTCCCAGTTGGCTATCCTGCATGCTGCAAGGGGAGGACTGTTGGGTCCAGAAGAATCCTGGCTACTTCAGCCACTAATCACCTGTATGACATTGGGCCGGCCATTGCACCTCTTGTGTCTCTTAGGTGTTAACAGAGGAGGTTGGACTAAATGGTCTTCTGGGTCGCTTTCTATCTCTGATGGTCTGTGAGTCTGCTGTTGAAAAACACAGTGGCATTCATTCTTCACTGGATTAAAACTGAACAGTGTGTAGTATGAATCTCTACCTTGAAGCTAATTCTGACAGATACCAAACCATATTTGGATTATAAACAAACCTTGTCAGTGATCTCTTCAATGATGACATTTTCATAAAATCATTTTACTTGCACAGTCTGCCTTCCTCCTTTTTCCATGTTATATTTGGTTTTAAAATGGTGTAGGATTAGAATCCTACCTCTACCACTGACTTACTAGCTGGGGTAAGTGTGATTTGGGGTAGTTAACATTTCTGAGCTCATTTATCTCATCTGCACAGTGGAACTAATTGTGTCTCCTTCAGAAGAACTGTTTAGAGACTTATGTGTAATGGCACACGAAAAATGGCAGGCTCAGAACATGGCACACATTGGTTCTCCATAAAACTTTCTGACTTTTCTTTAACATCTAGGCCTGATCCCCTTAATCTGTAAAATTCTCCAGTGAGCTCAGATTCTTGTCTCCTTTTACTAAACAGCAACAGATCACTCAAA
The DNA here is from genome assembly GCF_005190385.1 of Monodon monoceros. Classification (NCBI taxonomy): domain Eukaryota; kingdom Metazoa; phylum Chordata; class Mammalia; order Artiodactyla; family Monodontidae; genus Monodon; species Monodon monoceros. The sequence continues at coordinate 151,899,318 of NW_021703778.1, read as the reverse complement.
CTATACAACAATCAGAGGTGAAAGTATTTGGATTCTATAATTAGCATATTTATTCTGTTAGATTGTATAAATTCATCATATATTTCTTGAGTGCCAACTCTATGCTGAAATACTTTCCATAGTTTAACTCAAAAGCCTATGAGGTTGGTATTTATCATTTTCATTCAGAAATATATCTCACATGAGGAAATTGAGACACAGAGAGGTTGAATAACTTATTCAAAATCATACATTCATAAGTATAGAGCCCAGATTTGAATGCATGTATTTTGTCACTCGGCCACATTTGCAAAGAGCCACTTTAATGATTTTTATTTTAAAATGCAAAATGTTTAAAATGCAGAAGAATTAATGGCATTAAGGAGTTTCTTTTTTTCCAGAAAGTCTTTTAAATAGCATTTCTAGGAAAAAAAAAAGAGAGGCAACAACTGTCAACTCCACTGACCTTGCTTAAATATTACTAAGGCTTGATAATACATTAGGTTTTGATACATCCTTCCTGTAGCCCAAGAGAGGGGAGAAAGAGCCGTCAGGTGGGGTTAGAGCCTGGGGGACTGAGCCGACTCCATTTTCTGTCTCTACACTCTAGCCAGTGCCAACCAATTTTTTTAAACTTAAATCCTTGTTTGCTCTAATAAATACAAAATATACTCTGCCTAAAGAAGAGCCTCTACTAATAAAAGTGGCTTCTTGTTCAGTAGGAAAGAAAAATAAAAACAGAGTGGGTGTCAGAAGAAGCTGAGGGGAAGTGTGAAGAGAGGCCGGGGGGAATGGCGAGCTTTTCTCCTGACCGTCCTATTAATGTGTGAGTGGAAGTTGGGAGTGAATTTCATGAGAAAATATGGAATTTTGCCACCACATTCTTTCCTCCAGAGCTAATATTCTCATGGGATATTAATATTAATGCAAGGAAGAAGGCCCTGGTTGAAGAAAATGATTTTCCTTTCTCGGGGCAGAGTGAAGTTTGAGTGTCAGAAGCGGTAGTAGAATGCTAAGCATTTTATCATGAGCAAACAGGAAAACAGAGCACAGCCTGCAGGATTCTCTTTGGAAAGCTGAAAAAAGGAACCTAGTGATACCAGCCTAGTCAAGAACCCGTTTCCCTACCTAAAACCCTCTAAGCTTTCCAGGCTGTGTGGGCCTTTTGATCCTCATCATTATTCCAGACTAACTAAGGTCATCAGAATAGAAATCTGGTAAATGTGGATGTTGTGACTGCATCATGCTTTAGATACATAGGTAACACATTAGGTGGGAAGGGCATTTATATTTTATGAAGTTCATCATTTCATTATTATGAATTAATCTTTTTATGATTTCGCTGAATCATTCTTTTGGAGCATTCTGAAAGAGCTAAAAAAAAAAAAAAAAGAAAGCTTTTTTTCGGGCAACTGACTTAATGGATAGCTGCATGTCCAGTTTCAAAAGCTGTTACTTATAGAAGGCCAAAAAATGTTAATATGGCCTTATAACTGTAACATAATTTTTCCAAGGTGGGAAAGGCAATAAATTACAAAATACCACACTAATGGAATATATGGTTTGTAATAAGAGCAGCTGTTATTTCACTAAGGTATATAATGTTTTAAGTCTTGGTTTTCTGTTTTGGAAGTATGTTAATTAGTTCAGTTGTTTTACTTAATTTATTACCATTCTCTGTGTGTTTGTGATTCTTAATTGTATGATGTGGTTTATATTCACTGCTTTTACGTGATGGGAATGCCACAATGTGCCTTTGGTATTTTTATGCTTAAAAAATAAAAAAGTGAAATCACGAGGACTGCTCACAAACAGTTGTATATCCTTGACTAGATTCTTTAGCCATGTGTGTGCATAATGGTTTGCATGTGGGCAATTATCTGATCACTTACCGTGGGATAGTTTCCTGAACTGAGCTTCAATTTCAGTTACGCTGGATGCAAATGAGCAATACTAAAAGTATAAATAGGCCCCAGAATGAAAACTTTCCTTTTGGAAATGTTAAGCCAGGAGCATATATCAATTAAAAAATAAGCTTCCATTATATGAGACTTGCCACATATTGGGAAATGAATACCAGAAAGCAGGTGTATTTTAGGACAAACCTGTAACTCTTCTGATAATAACGTAAATCTTCAGATGCTTTGAATATTAAAGACTTGAGGGGTTGCCATTAATTGCATTTTGGGGTTAAATTAGGATGAATGAGAAATGCTTTCTGGCCTCAACTCTTCTAGTTGGAAAACTTTCTGAGATATATGAGTAGATTTTCTTAACCAGCAAGACAGTGAATTTTGTCAATGTATTTTTTTATGATCTAGACCTAGCATGCCACAGGGACATAATTCTAATATCGATCACCATATGTATCGATCATCAATACAATAAATAGGTAGAAATGAAAGAGATGAGACTCTCTGTATCGCTGGACTCAAAGCAGCGATAGTCAGTCACCACAGGACTCTTACAGACCAGCCCTGTGAAAATTGCTGAAGGGGGATAAAAATATAATTCTTTGCTGTAGGGGGCGTTTTATACATTTTGGGATGTTTAGCAGTAAGCAGTTCTGGCCTCTTTTTAAAGGGGCAGAAATAATAACAGACATACTTCCTGTGAGTGTAATAGGAATTCAGAAAAATAACACAGGTCAAGGGAGATTTTGTAGAGGAAGTGGGTTATGAGCAGGATCTTGAAGGATATATAGTGTTGGCATGTCAGGTTAAAGAACTTGATGACTAAGGGGTTACTGCTTTTTAACCAAAAGGAGGTCATTGGTGACCTCGATGAGAAAAAATTCAGTAAGCTACATTACGACTATTAGATGAATCATAAGAAGTTTTAAAGACAAATTCCTCTTCTGACCCAGGCCTGGGCATAGCCTTAATACCCACCACACTGACAGAAGTGGACTTTAGGGGCTATGTGAACTTCTGCCCAATATGATTCACACATGACCTGTACCATTCAGTGAGTTATTTCTCCTCCACTTTTCTCCTGATTCTTCTTTCTTCTCCTCCTCCTCCTCTTCCTTTATCTCTTGCTTGCATTCTGTTTCTTAATTTTTCTTTTTCTTCCACCTCCTCTTTCCCTTAGGTTAGGCTAATAGAGGTCTGTGAGAAGAGAATCCACAGTCATGACGAGTATATTCGTTTCCTGTTGTTGCTGAAACGAATTACCACAGACCAGTGGCTTAAAACAACAGAAATGTATTGTCTCACAGTTCTTGAAGCCAGAAGTCCAAAATCCTTTTCACTGGACAGTAATCAAGGGCTGCACTTGCTTCAGAGGCTCAGAGGGAGAATCCATTCCTTGACCCTTCCAAGTTCTGGAGGCTGCCAGCATTCCTTGGCTTGTGGCCACATCCCTCCAATCTCTGTCTCATGGTCACATGACCTTCTCCTCTTCCCAGTGTATCAGATCTTTCTCTGCCTTTCTTTCATAAGAATACTCATCTATGAAAATGAAAACGCTAGTTTGAAAAGATACATTCACCTCAGTGTTCATAACAGCATTATTTACAATAGCCAAGATATGGAACCCACATAAGTATCCATCAACAGATGAATGGATAAAGAAGATGTGAGATAGATGTATAATGGAATATTATTCAGCCATAAAAAAGAATGAAATTCTGCCATTTGCAACAACGTGGATAGACCTAGGGAGTATTAGGCTTAGTGAAATAAGTCAGGCAGAAAAAGAAAAAGACAAATACTCTGTTATCACTTATATGTGGAATCTAAAAAGTAAAACAAAGGTATACAACAAAACAGAAGAGAAACAGACTCACAGATACAGAGAACAAACTAGTGGTTACCAGTGGGGAGAGGGAGGCGGGGAGGGGCAAGATGGGGTTAGGGGATTAAGAGATACAAACTACTATGTATAAAATGGATAAGCAACAAGGATATATTGTACAGCACAGGGAAATAGAGCTATTGTTTATAATAACTTTACATGCAGTATAATCTATAAAAATAGTGAACCACTGTGTTGTACACCTAAAACTAATATAATATTGTAAATCAATATACTTAAGGGAAAAAAATGACACTCATGATTACATTTAAGGCCCATTCAGATAATCCAAGATAAACTTCCCACCTCAAGATCCTGCAAAGGATCACATCTGCAAAGACCCTTTTTCCAAATAAGGTAATATTTACAGGTTCCAGGGGTTAGGACCTGATATATTTGGGCACCATTATCCAACCCACTGTAATCAGGCTACTGCAAAGGGTCCTCCCTTGACATACGGCAGACATCATTCAGTCCATCCTAGACACACATGACCTTCTCTGGCGGATCTCACTTGCAAGCGTGAGAAAGGAGTCATACCTCTTCATGTGTCTTGTGTTCACTGGAACAGTGCTCTGTGTTTGAGCAACACCTCCCTGCTAACGACTGAAGAAGGAAAAGAGGCCTCACTGTAACTTTCCAGTTACCTGAGTACCAACCATTAAGTCCCAAATAATGAAGGTCAGGACCAAGGGTGTGTTCCCCATGGAGAGCTCCCTATTTTCTTCCTCAGACTTTGAAGCCTAGTTTTTGTTTTTGGTAAGAAAAAGCCATCCCCTGGGCTTACTGGTTTCTGGTTCAAGTTGCCAACATACCTTCTTCAGCTCAGGCTGGAGGAGAAGTAGAGAAACACGCAGAGAGGATTGATAAGGAATTCTCCCAGCTAGAGATCCTGCTAAATTCACCTGAGATGTTGAGACTGTGAGAAAAGAGATGCTCTGAGTCCTTCACATTTAGCTTTCTTTAATCCCATCACCCACAAAGTATCTGAGCGAGGATGAGGAGGGTGAAAATATAAATAAGGAGCATGAAAATTCGTGCCCACTTTCTTTCCTACCCAGTATCCATTATTGGCAGACCATTTTCACTTGCAAGGTCCTCTGGCAGAGGGAATCCGGATAAATTTGCCAACATTAATTTTTATGGTGTGGTCTCTAAAGCCCTTATGCATCCTTGTTCATTCACTCTCAGAATTCTTATTCAGTGAATTTTAGAATAGTGATTCTAATGAGGAATATTACTCTTTTAAAAGAGCATTTTAAAATAACTCTGAGACATGCTGTTACAGACCCATACAGTCAATAATTACTTTTACTTTTTCCAGTGTTAGCTTACTGGATATTAAATGGGTTGTAGTTTCTGTAGGGCTATTTTTGGTTTTCCAGCAATCTTTGCTTCGTGACCTCTCATGCCCCATGGGGAAATATCTCAGCATCTCTGTTGACCAGGGATGATTTTTCTCAGCTCAGTATTTCTCAACCTTGGCACTATTGATATTTTAGACTGGATAATTATTTGTCATGGGGGTTGTCTTGTGTATATTAGAATGTTTAGCAGCATCCTGGCCTCTGCCCTCTAGATGCCATTTCCTTGCTGAGTTGTAACAACCAAAAATCTTCAACATTACCAAATGTTCCCTGGGGCTCAAAATCACCCCTGGTTGAGAATTAGTGTTCTAACTCTATTATTTGCTTGGTTAATAATTATAGCTAGCATTTATGGAGCACTTACGAAATGCCAGTCACTGTAATAAGCACTTCACTTGCATTAATAAATTCATACCTTACAAAATCTCACAAGGTAAGTTCCATCATTAACTCTATTTTACAGATAAGGAAACCGAGGCACAGAAGTGTTGAGCAACTGTGCTAAGATTACACAACGTTTAAAGAGTAGAGCCATGATATTAACCAGAAGTTAGGATTTAGAATTCATGCTCTTAGGCATGATGGTACACCTGTGGTCCAGTGCTCATGAGAATATGTTGTTACAGATTTAAAAGCCTCTTCCTTTGCATCTATTTAAAGGTTGTAAATAAACTATAACAATGGATGAAAGGATTAGAAAGGACCATTTATTAAAATCATGCTATGAGTGGGGCACTCGTCTTGAGACTTTCACATAAGTTATTTCATTTAATCTTCACTGTAGCCGATGGAGTAGATATTATCATATTCATTTTTTCTATGAGAGAACTTGGCACCAAAGAAGTAAGTAATTTTACCCAAGCTAGTATAATAACTGGCAGAAACTGAATTTGACCCAGTGCCGTCTGACTTCTAAGTCCACGTTCATTCTATTTTACTCTGATACTTGCCTTGGGTTTCAGAAAGATGGAGGGAGGGGCATTTTTAGGTTTTCCATATATATTTTCTGGTCCAACCTCTCTTCCTGTACAAATTCCACATTACTTGGAGCTGATACTTGGAGATTTTGAGCTCTCACTTATCCTTCCCCAAAGCCTTCTGACAGTGTAATAAAAATATGCAGACACAGCTGAGTGGGCATGAGCGTCCATAGACCTGGTGTGAGTGCTGGCTCTTCCACTTCACTGCTGCCTGACCCTGGGCAAAGCATGTAACAACTGGAAGCTTCAGCTTCCTTATTCGTAAACATGGGGCTAATGATAATGCCAACTCTGCAGGGTAAAGATTAGAAATAATGTATCAAAACACTATTTTAGTTGGCACAGTTTTGCTCCTTAAAATTACAAGTTATATATATTTTGCCACTTTTCTTTTTTTCTCCCTTTCAGAGCACTTGCAGTCTTTCCACCCCAGTTCCCCCCCCCCCCACCCCCATCAAGGGTATCTGGAGACCTCCTCTTTAGAAATTCACTAAGACTCATTCTTGATTAAAATGAAGGTATCTTGGGCGTAGACAGAACATTTGAAGTCTTTGTTAGCTAAACATACTTCTGAAGACTAGTTTGGGTACCTGGAATGGGGAGATGAAGACAAGGAGAAAGTGACTTCACAGATATTTTTCAGAGAGACCATATGAAAAAGATTATTATGAAAGATAGCATACCCTGACCTGTATCCACAGAGAGCAGTGTTAAGAGCTTAATGAAAATTTTCATTTTTTATTGAAAACTTTATTTTTATTGAGGTATAATTGATATATAACACTATATTCATTTCAAATGTGCAACATAATGATTTGATATTTGTATATATTGAGCAATGATCACTACAGTAAGTCTGCCTCTCACCACATCTGTCTCCATCTAACCTTGCAAGGTGACCAGTTATTCCCCATATATAATTACAAAAATTGTTTTCCTTGTGGTAAGGACTTTTAAGATCTACTCTCTTATCAAATTCCAAATATACAATATAGGATTGTTAACTATAGTCACCATGCTATACATTACATCCCTATGACTTTTTTTCTGGAATTTTTCTTAGCAACACTCTTCTAAATAATTCTAAGTATATATCTCACTGATGCCTCTTCTTTTTTAAAAAATGTTCAACTTTTTATACAATTTTAAAAGGTTACACTCCATTTACAATTATTACAAAATATTGACTATATTCCCCGTGTTGTACAATGCATCCTTGTAGCCTGTCTTACACCCAATAGTTTGGTTTTATAATAGTTTTATAACTGATTTATTTTATAACTGGAAATTTATACCTTTCTACCCCTTTAAAAAAAATTTATTTTATCAAAGTCTAAATTGTGAGTTAGATAGGTGGGACTTGATGTAGAACTTATATTTTTAACTATAGATGTATGAGAACACGCATGCACACACACACACACACACACACACACACACTTCCCTTGCTACCATAAAATAGAGCGTTCCTATGAAACCTTAATAAACCGAAATGGCATAAAGCAAAGAAACGGTTATGTACCTTTTTTCATAAAAGCGAAAATCCTATTTGGATTTCTTCTGGTTAGGGAAAACAGGTACTAATGTAGGTCTTTTGTAAAAGCAGAGTTGCATAAAGCAAACTTTCCAAAAGCAGGTGGTACTTGTATATGTACAATTGGGGTGGAGGATGGAAAAAAGTACAAGAAATATTGAGGAATGTAATTCTCTAGGAAAATATTGTGAACTTCACAGCTTAAATATGTGGGGAGATATTAACAAAGTTCTTGTTACTTCTAAGTTGAGCAAAAAAAAGAAATTCCTATAGTTCATTGGAATAGTAACACATGTACTCAACTCAATGGATTGAGACCTTGCAAGGTGACCAGTTACTCAAGGGAGATGTCATTTTATTATGAAAAAAAAGTCAATGGAGAAGGTGTTCATATCTAGTTGCCTTGCTGAGAATGTCAGTCACAGCCTAAAGAGATTCCAAAGGTAATGTGATAATATGGCAGGTCTACTCAAGGGCAACCAGTGGAAATGTTCTGAATCAAAAATAACTCAGCATTTGAGAATTCTGAGAGGACATTCAATACATCTCCATGTAGAGGAATTGGCGGGGAGGGATGCGTTAGTTTGTTTCAAGATTTCAAGAGATTAAATTTAGTATGTTATAAATTTATTGTTGGAAATGTTAAATCTCATTACTAATTGAATTTCACTGAAATAAAGACTTGAGGGAAAGCTGATATTTATCTGTTTGGCAGAAATCAGTTAAATTCAATTACACATGATTTTTTTTTAATGTTTTCACAGTCACTGTGAAGACCAAAGCTGTAAAATTCAATTACATGTAGGTGATCATGCTGTCACATTCTGGTTACCAGAAATGGTCATGATGGAATTCAAAAATGGTATATTGGATATCTGCCCTTTCAGCAAATACCATTATAAGAGCAAAGACAACGCACAGCTGAATGATTCCTAAGCTTCTCTTTTGCTTTCACTCAGTAATAGGTATAATAAAATTTCATTCTAAGAAACGAACTTGGAAACTCCCTTTACCACAGAATTTATTCCCATTACCACAGAATTTGACCTGAATATTCATTTTCTCAGTTAAGAAATGAAGATGGAATGACAAACAAGCTATTCCAGTTATTGCTCTTTGGAAATCACATGTGTTCATTCTATAGTATGGTGTGTGAAGCTAGGGATAAAGATTTTTTCTTTTTTCAGAAAAATAACCCATAGCTTCAACTTTGTGAGAAGAAACTTTATAAAGAAAACTTTGTAAAGAAGAAAAATGAAAAAAGAAAAACCTATTAGGAAAGGAAAATACTGTTAATCTGAGTAGGAATGACAAAGAGAAAAGCAGTAACGGGTTCATAATTTTTTGGAGGTGCTTGATTTGGAAGACGAGCTAGGGGTTCAAATATGGAACCTGAGTTTTCTTTCTAGCAGTGATATGCCAGTCATGCTGATCATCCTAAAACAGAACCGTGTTGTGTTTTATAACCTGTGGGCGAAAAGAATAGATAACCTCCCTTAGTGTTTTAGAAGACAAGCAGTGCAAAGGAGAGACAAGTCTCCAGGAAAAGGAGTTACAAGAAGCTACTTCCCACTAACTGTCATTTTGGGTCACTGGAAATACACATGTGTGCCCAGGACATGCGTAGATGCTTTGGGGAAGTTGGAGACAATTAACCTTGAGTGTTGCTGAGTGGAGAACACGTCAAAGGCAAGGGGCAGTGAGAGAACCAGAAGCCAATCAGAGTGAAGAGCATGTTTGAACAGAAAGAGGGGGGCATATAAAGACTAAGTGTTTGGGGCTCCTCTCCCTCTCCACTGTCTCTGTTCTAGAAGACACCTGCCAACCGGGGCAGGTATTTACGACTCCAAGAGGACAAGAGGAGTCAGGTGAGTCGGAGGTCAACTAGACTGTGTTTACTTGCATACATTTTGTCCCTTTGCCTGCTCCGAGAGACTGGTTAAATTTTGAATCACAATGACTGGCATTCCCAACGTATTCTATTTGTTTACTCTGAACCTGCTTAAGGAGTCTGTCATTGACATGTGAGCTCACAAATGCACATTCAAGAAATGAGTAGAATATGTGGCTGTCACTGCTTCCCCTCGTTTTCTCTGCATAGGGAGAGGCTGGAATGACACTTAGGCCTCCATTTGTCAGACGGGGCTGGCGCTCTCTGCGGCCTGTTTGGCAGGTACACCATGATACTAAATGAGACTGCATTTGGAGGCCTCCTTTGGAAGAAAGGCATATTACGGTTCAGTTCTAAGGTGGCAAACTTTGAATATATTGCTGCAGAATTCTTCTTTAGGAACTTTTTTTCTTGTAAGTATCAGAAAATAGAAATATTAGACTGGAGAAGAAATTGCAAATTATTTTTTAGACATAATTGTTTAAAATATTTTTACTCTAATATGCATTTTTATTTACACAGTGATCAAATATTTTGAAGTGATGAAAGGAGCCTGTAATAGTGGAATTTCAGGCATCAGCCACAAGACTGGGGGTAGGGGAAATATTTTTTTTAAGTTAATTTTTATTGGAGTATAGCTGCTTTACAATGTTGTTTTGGTTTCTGCTGTACAGCAAAGTGAATCAGTTATACGTATACACATTCCTTCCCATTTAGGTCACCACAGAGCATTAAGTAGAGGTCCCCGTGCTATACTATAGGTTCTCATTAGTTATCTATTTTATACATAGTAGTGTATATATGTCAATCCCAATCTCCCAATTCATCCCACCCAGAAATTCCAACTTCTGAAAGACCTATATCCCAGTCGTGAGTATTTTTTAATGCCTGTAGACCCTTCTGGAGTGATGCTTTGGTTAAGCAATGAGGCCAAGCACACCAGTAGAACGAAGTATGAAAGTGATAGTCAATGACCAGCTCTTGCTTTTTTGTTTCCATGCCATCTGTGCAGAGATTTCTAACCCATTTTATTATATGTTATCATTTCTTAAAAGACTGGGGCATGGGGGGAGAATCTCCAATGCCATTCTTTGCTAGTTCCAGCGTTAACCTAATGATTTTACTCTGAGATTTTCAGTTTGAGTCAGATGACCGTCAATACTAATCTGTCCAATAAAAATACAGTCTAATATATTCATTGTTCGTGTTAAGGACTAAGGCCATAAAACGCAATGCTTTACTTTTGCATGTTTTTTGAAAAGATCAAAGGGAATTGATGGATGGTTTCAAATAGAATGGTATTGCCTGAGCTGATGAATCAAAGTTGTTTGTATTAACCCTCCACCTCACAATGAAATTAATTCCTAATTTATTTACCTGTGTATAAAAAGGAATGTAGCTCACTTAAAACTAACAGGTGGTGTGGGACTAGGAAAAGGAAAGATTAGTCATTCTTATTCTTATCATCTCACGATTCAAGATGATCACTAAGGAAAAAAGTTCAGAAGAATGTTATAATAACAGTCCTGCTGAATTTAGGGTACAAGCCTAATGTGTGCCTTGTATTCCACTATGGGAACTTGACACCTCTCAGATGTTACTTCCAGAGAACTCTGGCAGAGTTGGCTTATTAACTTTATTACCCAGGGAGACAGTGACAGAGTAATGGGATATGGGTGACATTGTATGATTAGATGTAGGTCATTATTAAGATTCCAACTTCTATTTGTGGGGGGCAGTTCACAAGTGTTCAATAAACTATTAGTAATCTGTTATTACTAATAAGGGAACGAAAGTCCCCTTATCTGCTTTGCTTTTAGCCATCAATGAAGAGCAGGAGGCCTCCACTAAAACATGCTTCTCAAGTGTCATCTGCATGGACTTTGTTTTGTTTTAAAGCGTCTCGTTGCACCTTTGCATTGTGTGCTAACCTATAACTGCCTTGACTCACTTTAGAAGCAGCCGGGAAATAAATCCTAAATAGTAAAACTTTTCAATTTAGCTGATGTGTGCATATCTTTATAAACACACGTGTATATATGTGTTCATATGTATATATATGAACACATTTATAGGTGGCTTTATATTGTTAATGATGCTTTCCTTACATAACACACACATACATACATACGTATGTGTATATATATATATATATATATACTATTGTGTATTTGTATAAAGATTTTTATTTTCCAAAATGCTTCTTATAGATTATCTTTTTCTGAACTTCATAATTACCCTGCACACAGGTTAAATGACCTGCTCAAATTCACACTTAGTAAGTAGGAAAGCCAGGGCTAGCAATGAAGTTTCCTGATGCCTAGCCAAGGGTTCTTTCCACTACAACAGCTGTCACTGGTTATTGGGAAGCCGAGGGGAAGAAACTGATTTAACTTCTCTGAAGTTGAGAATTATTGATAGTGACTGAAATATCAGCAGTGCAGTTACTTTCCAAAGTCAGTTGATCTAAGACAGTCCTATGTGTGATTAAGTTATGTAAGTGGCTGTGTATGATAATTTTGATGAGTTCTGGCTATATTATGCTATATTCCACCATCACGTGGTGCTCTAATTCTTTTATGTTAACTATCTTTTTATTAACTTTATTTTTGACAAATAAACCGTCTCATAGCTATTCATTACACTAGTAACAAAAATACTGATGCAAGATACCCTATTACTGAAGGTATACAAAACTAGAATCTTGAATCATACAATAAAATTCTATTTCCAATATTGTCCTTTAGTCAACAAAATTTTTTTAATGGAAATCAGTGATTATGGTATACAAAATTGACACTATTATTTCAAGGTTAAAATTTGATGAACCATTTTTTTTTAGATATTCTCTTTTGAGACACCCATTCCTTTATCTAATTTATGGTTAAGCTTCATAGAGATAGGGCAAGTTGAAAGGTCTTTAGTTTTTTCAACCGGCATTCACTGGCAGGATTAGTAAAAGAAATGGGAAACCGCTACTTCATTACAAACAACAGCATACTCATAATCAAAACCAACCAAATTGACAAGTATTCCCCATTAGAACTCAAAATACTGTTACCAAATAAGGAGTGATGGAAAAGCCCTTGTAGTAACCTTGGTGTAATAATGAGTATTCAGAAAGTTCAGCCTGACACTTTGGACTTTCATATTTAAAAATCTGTTTGTCCCATAAAGTCTTAAGGGCAATTTTCACAATTGAAACAATTTTTTTTTCTTGTAAAACAAGGTAAAACCCTGCATTCCATGGGGTAGAGGTTGAGATGCTCTAACCCTCCCTCCCAGAAATGTTTTAAAAACAAACAAAACCCAAACGTAGTGGCTTACGTAGATAGAAATGTATTTCTCGCATTACAGTCCCTCTGGTCCAGGTGGTGAAGGTCATGAAACAACACAGGTTTCTTCCTTTCTGCTGCATCGCCATTCCCTGATGTGCTCATCAGCATTAGCAAAGCTGGGTTTCTACCACGTCTGTGCTACAGCCCGTAGAAGAAGGGAATAGGAGAGAGTCCAGGGCAAGTGTCTTTAAGGAGGTGACCCAGAAATGAAAGATATCAATTCTCCTCTCCCATTGCCCAGAACTTTAGCACATGAACTTACTTAGCTTCAAGGGATGCTGGGAAATGTAGTCTGTAGCTGGGAGACCATGTTTCTAAAAGATGGGATGGAGGAGGAAGGGTGGAGGGGTGGTCTCATCTATTAAAAGAAGGTGGAGAAGGAAAGATACTGGAGACCATATACCAGCATCTGTCACAGCCACAGTATACAAAGTAAAATTCATTTATTCAAGCAGGAATAGTATCCACAGTGAATCGTCAAAGGCATTCAAACAATTAAATGGATTAATGCTGGTAGTACTTGTGTTATTTAAAAATAGTGGTTCTCAAGTTTTCTCAGTCTAGTACCACTTCTTTGGAGTAAAAGTTACACAGGTCACCTACACTCTGCACAAAGATTTAGCTGTGTACATGGCTTTGTTTCTAATGAGAAAATATGAAGGTAGTTTCTAGTTTTTATATAACACAAGTATATTAGAGAGGCATGCCATTTTTTTAACATTATTGAAGAATGAACTTTTCTAAGTTAACTTTCCAAATAATGGAAGCTTACCATTTTAAATTCAATGTGAAACAAACATAAGATCCTCTTTTGTGTGTATTTGTGTAAGTGTGAATGTAAATATTTACTAAACTGAGGTAGTTTTCTATCTCCTTAAAACAGGTATACCGAGCACAGTTGAATGAATTTATACTTTCATTCAATGCATTTATTCAGCACCGATTACGTGCCAGTGACTGCATCAGGCTCTGCATAGGATTTCAGATTTAATCTTCCCAACAAGCCAGCGAGGTAGGACAGATTTTCGCTGTTTCACATGTGAGGAAACTGAGTGTCATCAAGGTTAGGTAACATGCTCAAGGTCACATAATCAAGCCTCATTTAAAACGCTGGTCTCGCTATTCACTCTACTTCAGTCAGTTTCCTTCATTCAACAAATATTTATCAAGCACCTTCTCTGTCCATGCAGTACGCTCAATGCTTTTATGTTTTACTCCTATTTAACCTATATGACAATCCCATAAAGTAGATATTATTTTTCCATTTTATAGATGGTGCAGCTCTAGTTCAGAAAAGTGAAATACCTTACCCAAATTGCAGAGAAATGGGTAGGACAGGATTTACATCTAGATTGCTCTTTCTACTCAGAACCTGCCTTTCCTCCTATCTTAACAAGGCATAAAAGTCCCATTCGGCTCCCAGCTTAGACACAATGCAGACCTGGTTTACCCTGCTCTCTATATTTCCCATCCACCGGCTCGGCATATCCTGTCAACTCTTGCAGAAACACCTCTCCAGTCCACCCTCCAGCCTAGCTGAGCCTTTATCATATTGGGCCTGGAACTGTTTCCTAACTGGTCTTTTTATAATCAAGTTATCTTTATTTATTCCAGTCTCTACATTGTCATGAGGTGGTCACCCTCAAATAAATAAAAGTATCCAATAACAGTTCTTTCATTCTTAAAATGTTCCATTTGTTGCTCGACCTCCATAGAATAATATCTCAGTTTATTACTTTGGCATATAAAGCTCTTCTCAGCTCAGCTGTGGCCTCATCGCTCATCACTCAGCTCCCACCCAGCCTAAATTCTATGCATACTTAATGCTTTGCTAATCTCCAAACCCATCTGCTTATTCATGCCGATGTACTTTTTTTTTTAACATCTTCATTGGCGTATAATTGCTTTACAGTGGTGTGTTAGTTTCTTTTGTACAAGATGTTCTTGTGACCTACAGTAGCCTTTCCCATTTTTCCTGCCTGAAAAATTTCTACACTTTAATGATCCAATTATAATATAAAATTATAATGTTACTTCCCCAAATGAACTTGGTCACTCTTCTTTGCTCTTGATACTCTTGTGTATCTTAAGTGCTATCATAATTATGTGTATACATGCCTGGATGAGTATAGTCTCCTCCAGACTATACTCTCCTTGGCAGCCAAGACCACCTTGGCCTTGCACAATGCCTGGCACGGAATAGCCATTCAGCAAATGTTTGGGAACAGTGGATGAAAGACTCAGCTGCTAGACATAGCACAAAGGCAGTTGTGATGAAGTGACCATTTAACAAAAAGAAAACAACTGCTTATTGAAAACTTACTCTAGAAAAGCTCTGTCTCTTAGTACTATAAAGGGATCAAGAAAGAATATAATAATCCTCACTTTTAACTCTGTCCTAGCTTAAAACTTAATTAAGCATCTAAAACTGATACATTGGAATTAGAGCATTCATGTACCGTCTTAGTTGTTACTATTTTGTTCTTATTAGATTGTACAGTCCAAGAAGCTGGATCCTGTTTTCATCCTTGTATTCCCAGCTCTTGTCATTGTTCACATAGTAAGGGTTCAAAAATCTTTGTTGAAATATGAGTGAATAACAAGTTTTCAAAAATACACAGAATGACTATATTTAAAGTACAAAGTAAGTAGCATAGCCTCTGTAGACGTTATTGGAGATGAGATAAAGATATAGGAACTGAAAGACCATTTGGGTCAATCTGAGACATAGGAAGGATTTAAGAAGATGGAGGAAGTGTTGAAGTCATGTCAAGGACATAGAAGAATTATGAGAAAGTGCATTATATTAATCAGCTAGTGCCACATAAATACTACCTAATAAAACTACCCCCAAACTCAGTGTCTTATATCAGCACTTATTTTCACACTTATAGGTCTGCTGATTTAGGCTGGATTAGCCAAGTAGCTCTGTTTCAGGTTGCAGGTCACCCAAGTTGGAGTTGGCTCTAGGCTGGGGTTGGGTTCATTTCTGCTCCACATGTCTCCATCCTTGTGGTGTTAATTGGGGAGGACTAAAGTGTAATTTGGGTATGAGAGGGACATGAATAATTACGACCAAAAGATGGGATTTTGTCAATTGATTCATTCATTGTTCACAATTATCCACACCTTCCCTTTGTTGGAATTACACATTTACACCCTTCCCCATATGACTTTGCAATACCTTCCACGAGAGTGAATGGAGTATATTTCCCAGCCTCACTGATGTTGAGATTGGCCGTGTGGTTTGCTTTGGTCAGTGCAAAGAGGGAAGAAGTCACAATATGCCAGTTTCGGGCTAAGAACTCAGGAGAGACTGTGCTTTTCTTATTCACCCGCTTGTGCTCCTGCCCCTTGCCACAGGAAGTACATGCCCCAGATAGCTGCTGGTCTAAGAATGATGAGAGATACGTGATATAAACTTGTTCCTGATCCAAAGTCTGGAGCCCAGCCAACTACAGACAGAAGCACATCTGCCTCTGCTGACCATCAAAGAGTGAACAAGAAAAATATACCTTTAATGTTGTAAGACCCTAGGTTTGCAGGAAAAGCTGACCAATACAGGTGTGGAAGTGGGCAAAGAGAGGAAGTATTCAGAAATTATTTTGGAGAGAAAGCTAAGGATTCATTGAATGGAGGCACGAATAGGATGTGGGAATTGACAGGATAGAGAGGCAATACAGGAGAAGGGGTTAAAGCTGACTGGGTGGTCAGGTCCAGGTTGGAGTTGAATGAGATCTTGAAATTATGTTGGAAATTGCAGTCTCCAGGGCAGAATTTGTCTGTAGAGTGGTTTTGTTTGGCCCGTCTAGATCTTTTAAAATTTGAATTTGAATCTGTTAGGTAGGTCATCTACTCTCTGGTTCCTTACCTTCCCTACCTCTCCTTTTTCACACTCCATTTCTTGGAATGCATATATGTCCCCTGTTAATCCCATCACCGCTTATTGCCAGGCCCATTGAGTTTAATGAGATAATGTGAATTATAATGATGATGAAAGCTGGTGTGAATTGAACACATTATGGGTTCAGTGCTTTTTCTAAGCTTTATACGTCTTATCTCATGAATTCCCATTTCATACATAGGGCAAAAGTAAGTTAAGTAACTTGCCTAAGGTCAACAGCTGCAAGTGAACAGGCCAGAATTTGAAAGTACCAGTTTATTGAATAGGTCAGCTCAAACATGAAACAGGAATTATTTTTGTTTAAACACTTTCCTCAGGGTCCTATCTTGCATCCCCCCTTCCTTTCCTGATTGTAAATTCTTTAGCCACACCTCCGGCAGATTTATACCTTCCCAGTCACTTTTGGTGTTAAAAGACTATCCAATTTACAACTCCAGTCTTAACTCTAGTTCAGACCTTTCCTTCCCTTATCAACAGCTACATCTAGGGCTCAAGGGACCAGAGGGGAAGAGTGGTGGTTTCCCCTCAGTCCTCTCCCACTCCTTGCCCTGGCACCGTGTGGCATGTGTGGGTGTATTCCGGTTGAGAATCGGGGTCATGATCTGGTTCTCTCATTCTCTTTTCAAGGTCTGTGACCTCTGGTGTTGAGGGAGGGTTGGGAGACATGGTAGAGGAATGGCAGATGTTTCTTGACTCAATTGCCCAAGTTATTCTCTTTCTGTAGACTGTCTTTGCTTCTCTGGCCAACACAGCTGGCCTGCGGTACTATCGGTATAATAGGTGTCCAAATACTGATGCTACAGTAAGTCACAAGTGTAAGTTATTTGGAAATACATTTTATGGTTAAACACATTTTAAGAAATTACATTTTATGGTTTTACTCCCCTGAGCTAAAGGAAATTTTGAGTTTTGCTCTCTGTTTGTCGTCTCACTTTGCCCCCTCGGAAATTGACCAGAGGCATTAGGTGACATCCCTAGTGAAAGGGTAAATTACTCTTACTTTCATGAAAGAAAATTTAGTTTTCTCTTGCAAATTTAAAAAATTTAGCTTATTGAGGTATAATTTACATACAATAACATTTGCCAATCTTAAATGAGCAATTTGATGAGATTGGATAAATGTACCCAGTTGTATAAATACCACATAATCATGATACAGAATATTTCCATCACATCAGAAAGTTATTTTTCCTTTTGCAGTTAATCCTTCCCCCACCCCAACAAACTCCAGACCTTAAAGCCTAAGGGTCTGCTTTATATCACTGTAGTTTTGACTTTTCTAGAATTTCATATAAATGGAATCATACGGTCTTCTGTATTTGATGTCTTTTATTTAGCATTATGTTTTTGAGGACATTTGATTTGTTTCCAGTTCTTGGCCATTATGGACAAAGTTTCTATGAATATTCCTGTACAGTTTATTCTGTGGACATGAATATGTTTTCATTTCTTTGGATAGTTAGAATGGAACTGCTGGGTCATATGGTGGGTATATGTTTTAGTTCATAAGAAACTGCAAAACTGCCAACGTGCCTGTACCATTCTTGTATTCCCATATGCAACGTGTGAGAGTTTTGTTATTTCCACATCTTACCAGCACTTTGTATTGTATTTTTAATTTTAGCCATTACATTGTAACTGTAGTGTCTATTTGTGGTTTAATTTTTTTAAATTTTTATTGGTGTATAGTTGATTTAAAATATTTAGTTAAAGATGTATGTAGTTGGGCTTCCCTGGTGGCGCAGTGGTTGGGACTCCGCCTGTTGATGCAGGGGACACGGGTTCGTGCCCTGGTCCGGAAGGATCCCGCATGCCGCAGAGCGGCTTGGCCCGTGGGCCATGGCCACTGGAGCCTGTGCTCTGCGGCGGGGGAGGCCACGGCAGTGAGAGGCCCGCGTACCGCAAAAAAAAAAAAAACAAAACGATGTATGTAGTTTAATTTTATATTCTTCTGATAACTAATAATTTTATGAGAAATTGTTTTATATTAAAGAACATAATTTTAAAACATTTTAATATTAATTATATTAATTTAGTATTTTAATTTAATGTGTTAATTTAATAATATAATTAATTTAAGATTAATACTATATCTACTTTTTTTCAGCAAATATTAGTTTACTTTCTATTACAGTTTAAAGTTATACAGGTCTTACACATATTTTATAAATTCATTCCTAAGTATTTCATTTTATTATAAATGATACTTTTTACATATTACTTTCCAATTGATTATTTCTCATATATAGAAATAAACTTGATTTTTGTGCATTGGCCAGGCATCTTGCAACTTTGCTAAGTTCGTATCAGCCAGTAATTTTGTAGAATTTTTCTTCAGATTTTCAACAAAATTCTGTGGCCTGAAAATAAAGGTGGTTTTACTTTTTCCGTCCCAGAAGCAACACTTAAATCTCAAGTGAAATTTTACCTCATATAATAAGTATGTTCATTTAGCAGTGCTTCATTATAGTTCCTGAAAAATTAAATCACATTGTGGACAACTTTCTTTCTTTTTTTTTTTTTTTTTTTTTTTCAGAATAATATCTTTTTTCACCCAAAATCACAATAAATAAATACACAATTGAAGGTGATATTTTGACATTATACCCTGGCTAATTTTCTTGGCACAGTGCTTTCTAGTCAAGGACTATCCTGTGGAAACAAATAAAAATTGTGTGCCCATTTGGATAAACCCAAAATATTTTGCTTGCATACATGTGCAGCAAACAGATGTTTTGCTTTCAGATACGTGCGCAAAGTAAGAGGGACGAAAAAGTAACGTCTTCTACCACAGTTTTGTCTATATTGGATGTGTGCTATTTTCACTTGGTGTTAAGAATTTGGTCTTTATTTTTCCCTAACAAGGAATTGCTGTGCTATAACTTTAAAGTGTAGTTTGATTGCAAGGTAAGAATGAGCCCCGAAGTATTGCAAATTATTTACCGTAGATTCCTATTTGATTCCTATCTGTTCTTGTTCCTGTAAGCATCTGCCTCGCAGTACTGTTTACCTTGGAAGCAGCAGTCCCTCTCAAAAACAGCAGCTGGATCCAGTTTTAATTTTTCCCATACTGGTAGAAACATCCCCATCACCCACCCCCACCCCCCTCATTGCCCCAGCCCAACACAAAAAGATATCTGCACCAGCTAAGCAGAGCCGCGTTGTCATTGGAAGTCTGACTTCCAGCACCATAGGCCCTCCTTCCAGCTTCTAGGGTTTAAAAATTCCAAACTCTCCCCCTTGTCTCCCACCCCCAGCCCTAAGGGTGGTAACTGCTTCCTTCAGTTGCTGCCTCTATGACACTTCATGTTTTCTCCCTCTCTCTCTAGTGCTCGCTCTTTTTGTTTCTCTGTTACATAAAATACAACTTTAGACATAATTAGTAATTCATTCCATTAAGTCAATTCATTTCAAAACATTGATATGCTTTGCTTTTGAAGGGATCCCGACTGATAAAGATTTTGGCACTAGGAGTAGTCCTATGAAACATACCATCAAACATAGTACTTTAGGGTTAATTTAGTCATTTTGTGGGCTTGCATTGAGTGTTGAGCTACTTGTTCATGGAAAATGCATTGTTAGTGATCTGACATGAAGTGACATACGATCAATCAAAGCCTCACTTGTGATTGATGGTAAAATGCTGACTGAAGCAGGTCCTTAGAAAACCAAAGGGTTACTGTCCTTCAGCACTGTAGCAAGGAAGGTAACAAGGACTGTGGTGAAGGATAGAGTCTGTGTGCATTGGAACATTTACAGAGAGAAAATGAGGAACATTGTGAATGGATTCTAAGGGTGTTTGCCCAAGGAGGAAGGAACAGAATTCCAGAAAGAACCAGGCTTATCGATGTTGATGGTTTTATGAGTGTTTCTGGATTGAATGTGTTCATTGGAGGTGGTTCTAATAGTTTATTTTGAATGAGTGACATCTGACTCTTTGATAGCCTGCATTTAATGAGATTGAGATGCCAAAACACCCCTGGGAAAATGTAGAAAAGCAGATCCAAAAGGCTTGGGGAGAAAAGAATGTTAGAGACATTTATCACCTGTGACCTACAGTCCCACCCCCTCCGTTACCTTTAACCCACACTGCATTCACTGAGAAGGCTCCAAGGACACCCCATTTACATTGGTGAGGGGAGAACCTGAATCTTGGGAAAGCTCTCTGGTTGCTGTTATTTATAAGTACAAAAGTGGGTGATACTGCCATTGAAATGTGCCCTCTGATTTTCAGTAGGAAACTGCATTTGCAGAGGCTTAACTGACACTTAGCCAAGTATCAGTGCTTAACTGACAATGTGGATGTGTTTACCATAATGGGCAGAAGGAATAAACTGGTAATTAGTATGTTTTGAGTTGCAAATATCTTTGGCAGTGGAAAATTGTTTACAGTGTCTCTAGGGATAAAATGTATAGACGGGTCACTAAAATGTTACTTGATCTATAAAATAGAAACAATTCAAATGTCTGAGAGAAACTAGGTGTGGACTGACACAATGCAGTGTCATAACCTCTCACCCAGTTTCTCTATATAAGCCTAGAACCCCTTGATTGAAGGGGAGAGGTTAAGTTCATTTGAAGGTAGAGCCTGCTACCCTGCCATACATATATACTATGAATCTTCCTTCAAGCCTTTTCCAAAGGAAACTGTAGGCATTTATTAGTATGAACGTGCTATGGGAAAAAGAAGTACCCAGATCTTTTGGGAACTACGAGGCACTGGCTTTGAACTGGTTCTGACTTCTAGGAACCCTAAATGCCACTTGGTCCGCCAGTCATTATTGGGGGTTTATGGTGGTCATGCAGCAAATGGAGTTAACAGTGGTGTGCTGGAGAAACACGTGAGATGGAGATATAATTTTGGAGTCATTAGAATATAGATGAATATTTAGGAGCCATGATACAGGATGACATCACCAAACAGTGGTGTAGATAGAGAAATGAAGTCCAAGGGTTAAGCCAAGAGCTACTTCAAATTTTAGATGTTGATAATATGAGAAGGAACCAGCAAAAGAGATTGAGAGGCAGTAGCCAGAAATAGATTAGGGATAGCAGGCGAGTGTGGTGTGCTGGAAGCCAAGGGAAGAAAAGAGAATAAGCAACTGTGTCAAATGCTACTAATCAGGCAAATAAGAAAAGGACCAAGAGATTGCAACTGGATTTTAGCAATACTGATGACCTGGAGAAAAGGAGTTTCATAGCAGTGGCTGGTGCAGAGGCCTGAGTAGAGTGGGTTCAAGAAAAAAAATGAGAGGATACATTGGAAACAGCAAGTACAGACAACTTTTTAAAGGAGTTTTGCTGTAGAGGAAAAGAGAAATAGGGCAGCATCTGGAAGTAATGAGGTCAGGAGAACATTGATGTTGTTGTTGTAAGTTGAAGAAATAATAGTATATTTTATGTTGATGGAAATGTTCCAATAATAAGGGGGGGAATATGATGATGCAGGGAAAGAAATGAGAATTGTCAGACCAATGTTTTTGAGTAGGAGAAGGGAATGAAATTTAATGCACAAATGAAGGGGTTAGACTTAGCTTTGAGCACAGATAGTCTGTTCACAGTAATAGGAGAGAAGGTAAAAAATATTAGTACAGATTTGGGACATACATAAAAGAGAAATAATCTGCAAATTTAAAAGTTGTTTCTTATAAAATTCTTATAAACTTATAAGCCTTTAAATAAGTTAAAAGTTCTTATAAACATAAAACTGACAAAACAGTGACAAGGTTTATCAGGAAAAAAAGATAATGCTTTCACAGGCAAAATGAGGAATAAAACAGAAATCATAACTAAAGATGGAAAAGAGTATCATGACCAACTTTATGGTATTGGATTTGAAAACAAATTCTAGGAAAATGTAACTTAGTAAAATTGACTAATGAAGGAACAGAAAATAGTCCTATAACTCTTTTAAAAATTGAATCAGTGGTTTAAAACAAAGTAAACTCCTATTTAATGATGAAATATTAAAATCATTTCCTTTAAGATTAGGAATGGGGTAAGAAAAAATAATCTATTACCATTTATATTCATGTCTGTATTGGAGAACCTAGCCAAAGCAACAAGGCAAGAGAAAGAAATAAGGGTTTTGAGAATCAGAAAGGAAGTATAAATAATTCTTGATATTTGCGGATGCCATCACTGTCTACATAAAATAACCTAAAAGAATCAACAAAATCAAAAAAATCTAAATAATTAATAAAAGGTAACTGGATTAAAAATCATTTAAAAATCATTTGTATTTTTATAAACTTTCAACAGAAAATTTATTTTAAAAATATCATTTCAATAGTAGTAAAATCATAGATACTTAGAAATGTACAAGACCTATATAAAGAAAATTGTAAAACTCTTGAAAGACATTAAAGAAGACCTGCATAAATGGAGATATACCATATTCGTGGTTCATAACAATATCATAAAAATGTCTTTTATTCCAAAATTAATGTATAGTTCAGTGCAGTTCATCAGAATCTTAGCAGGTTTGTGTGTATGTGTATCTGTGTGTCGGAGGGTAGGGGTGCAACCATGCATGTATAAGTGAATAAGTAAAACCTGAAAGCTAATTCTGACTTCAATAAAGAAGTTCAAGTTTATAAGAAAACCCAAAACTGTTTTAACAAATAAGAATTGACAATATCTTTGAAAGAAAATATTATAAAAGTTACAATTTATAAAAAGAATTTCCTAAAGTATCCTGTGAAAGTTTTAAAATAGCTTTATTGAGGTATAATTGAAGTACAATAAACTGCACATGTTTAAAGTATACAGTTGGATATGTTTTGTCATATGTATACACCTGTGAAATCATCACCCTCCAAAAGTTTCTGTATGTTCCTTTGCAATGCTTCCCTCCACATCCCTGCCCATTTCCAGGCAACCAGTGATCTACTTTGTGTCACTATTGTTTCTTATTTTAGAATTTTATATAAATGAAATCATACAGAATGTCCTCTTTTTTTTTTTTTTTTTGCGGTATGCGGGCCTCTCTCTGCTGTGGCCTCTCCCATTGCGGAGCACAGGCTCCGGACGCACAGGCTCAGTGGCCATGGCTCACGGACTCAGCCGCTCTGCGGCATGTGGGATCTTCCCGGACCGGGGCATGTACCTGTGTCCCCTGAATCGGCAGGCAGACTCTCAACCACTGCGCCACCAGGGAAGCCCAGAATGTCCTCTTTTTGTCTTGTTTCTTTCACTGGGCATAATAATTATTATTATTATTTTTTGCGGTACGTGGGCCTCTCACTGTTGTGGCCTCTCCCGTTGCGGAGCACAGGCTCTGGACGCGCAGGCTCAGCGGCCATGGCTCACGGGCCCAGCCACTCCGCGGCATGTGGGATCCTCCCGGACCAGGGCACGAACCCGTGTCCCCTGCATCGGCAGGCGGACTCTCAACCACTGCGCCACCAGGGAAGCCCTGGGCATAATTATTTTAAAACTCATTCACACAGTAGCTTGGATCAATAGGTCCTTCCTTTTTGTTGCTGAGTCTTATTCCCAAGTGAGATTTAAAATGGCAGCTTCCTGAAAACATGGGAAAGTGAAGACCAAGTGGATGACCTCACATTCTAGAAATCCTCACACCAATGGACCTTCACAAATTTTCTTACGTTGGCCCTGATTTTGCTCCCACATTTTAGAAAGCTGTAGTTTTAAGGAACCAAATTCTTCTCAAAGCGCCTGTTGCTGAACACCATCTTTCCTTTAAACAGATTTTGTTTAGCTGAATACAGTATATTGTTACATGTTTGTAGCTAGGAATATGGTTTCCCTATGGGCTCCTTAGGCTTTACTTTATTCCGTTTCTTTAAACTGTAGCACAGGGCTACAGTTTATTGTTAGCTTTTGATCCCAAGAAAGAGTTTATGGTTAGGTCAGCCCTGTTCAAGCTACTGCAAGAAAAGCAGTTCAAAGAGCAAGTTGACTGATTATCAGGAGAGACAACACACCCAGTAAGACTTCTAATGGATACATCATTTACTCTAGTGCAGTCATGCAAGTAGCATTTACTTGAGTATATTCTATGTACTTGTATTATTATCAGAGTTTTACATGTATTGTCTCATTTAATCCTTAAATCCCAATGAGACTGATGCAATTAGTTATTTTATACAGAGGAAACAGAGGCATGGAGATAGTAGGGTAACAGAGGAAATGGCAGAATACAGCAGAGCATGGAGTCTAGAGACAGATACACCCGGGTGTATTCCAGCCCTGACATTTTAGTAGTGCCTAGCTTCCTTGCTGGTTAAATAGACTTGTGTAAAATCAATACCATAAAATAACAGTACCAGCTCATAAGGGTGTTGTATGGCTTAAATGACACAACACTTGCAAAATGCTTAGCAGAGTGTCTGGTACCAAGTGAGTTATAAATGGTAGCTATTAATAATTTTATTATCATTATTATTACCATGACCAACAGTAATACTTTCATTATTACCCTGAGCCAATTATTTGAAAGTAAAATGTTTCCAAACCTCCTAATCAAAAATGAGATTGTGTCACTTCTAGATACTGGACATGTAAGATGCATGGGAGATTAATATTAATTAAAATGCATTATAGTCTTCCATGAAAAGTGTTGATTTATACTCTGTCACTAGTCATGTTTCCTTGCAACATTTTGAGACAACTAATTTCTTTTTTAAACACATTCAGAGAGAAACACCACTAATATTTTGATCCTGTGACAATTATCTTTACCACATGGGTATTATCTGAGAGTTAGCAATTTGACTCCTTAATCAACAATCCCTGCTTTACTTTGTTCATTTCAGCCAACTCCCATTTCTTTTACTTTTCTCAGCACATAATGTGATAAATGTTGCTGCTGCAACATGATTCACAGAGTAAGTGTGAGGTCGCCAAGGCACAGACACAAAGTCTCACCAGGAGATGAGGAGGATAATATTCCAAGGCTGCCGTGGCATTCTGGGATTGTTTATGGCTAGGGAAAGCTTGTGGGCTTGCTCTTGAATACAACCTCATGGTAATTGTTAGTGTAAGTGTTTCCTTCCTCATACACAGGATCACAACCAAGGGTTATGGGCTCTTACCTTAGGTAAGGCGGAGACCATCAGCTTGCCACATGCCCTTGCATGCCACATGACAAAATTAGCCTTGCCAGCTACGTCTCCCTCTGCCCCCATTCCAGCTCAGGATTAGTTCAATGACCTTTTCTAATTGGATGGCACAAATTCTTGTCTGGGCTCTTACTCTGAATTGTAGGTACCAGTCGTATGACTGTAATAAAATACTCCAAGCTGTTAGCACCAGGCAGCTGGAGGAGGAAACCAAGGTAGGAATCCTTGTTCTACAAAGCCGGCTTTGGCTCTCTCTTTATAATAGAACAGAACTGGAAACACTGTCTAGTATTGTGGGAAAAGAAAGACAGGCATTTGGCTATTGTCACTCATAGCCACCCAGTCCTTCTCTAATTTCAGCCACTGCTTGGAAACAAGAAAGAGTTGGAAGCAATCTTAGCCTAAACCCACCACCTCTTCAGTTTAGGTTTATTGCTCCAGTCATCTGCATTTTGGTTCCATCACATCACATGTCCATGTCTCCCTCAAAAATAGCCCCTCCTGCACACACAAACATTGAGCCCTCCATACCATCCAGCAGTACTGTGATATCTCTTTTGTTGGCCCACTCTTCCATTTGTCATAATCTCAACTCTCCTTAAATACCCAGCCTCCCCCACTTACCTGTTCCTTTCCAGCAAGGAAATAAGCACTACAGCAAACAGCAAACCTTCACCAACAGCAAACCTAAAAGGTATGTGCATCAATGTATCTTGCATCCTTCCGCAGTGAGGAATGAATGATCGCTTTATTTAAGAGGATAATCCCTCTGCGTGTACTATGGATCCTCTAATAGTCCTGCCTTCTTAAGAACCTAATCCTATGGATTAGGATAGGATTAACTCATCTTCATCCTTCTTTTCTCTGTGGCCTCTTTTTAAAATATTTTACTGACTCTAATATATCTAAAATATTATTTCAACATATAGTCAATACAACAAATGAGTAATGTTATATTTTACATTCTTTTTTATATCAAGTCTTTGAAACCTAGTGTATACATTTTTACCATCTTAATTGTTCTTTTTTCCCTTTTATTTATATATTTTTATTGAGGTATATTTGATTTACTCTCTGTGGCCTCTTTGCCATCAACATTTAAACATTCTCAAGTTTCTCTTCTCTGAAGACAAAAAACCTTTTTTCAGCTGTATTTCCCCCACCAGCTACCTCTCTCTCTGTTTTTATTCACAGTCACTATGTCTATTTTAGCCCCTTTCTCTGTTATATTAGCTCCCTAGAATCTTGTCCTCCATCCTACCACAAATCCCCTGAAACAGTTCTTGCCAAGGTCACCGAAGACCTTGATGTCATCAAATTTAATTGGTCTAGGGCTTCCCTGGTGGCGCAGTGGTTGAGAGTCCACCTGCTGATGCAGGGAATATGGGTTCGGTTCGTGCCCTGGTCCAGGACGATCCCACATGCCGCGGAGCGGCTGGGCCCGTGAGCCATGGCCACTGAGCCTGCGCGTCCAGAGCCTGTGCTCCGCAACGGGAGACGCCACAACAGTTGAGAGGCCTGCGTACCGCAAAAAAAAAAAAAAAAAATTACTTGGTCTAGCTGTGTCTACCTGACGTCTCTATGGTATTTTACACACTCCTTCCTGTTTAAACATTCTCTACTCTTGGTTTCAGGACACAGCAATCTCCTGTTTCCTCCTATAGTTGATATCTCTTTTTCTCGACTTCCCCAACTCATCGTGCCCTACCTCTCCAGTAAATGATGGAATTTCCCAAAACTTAGTTCTAGGCTCTATTCTCATGTAAAACTATAAATTCTCCCTAGATGACTCCAACTGCTCTGCACATTTTAATTTACCATTAATATGCTAATTAGGCCAAATTAACTTTGTTGCTAGCCTTCTGAGGTCCATATCTATACACTTAGCTGTATATTCATCCTTGTTCACACATTTCAGAGACATCTTAAAGCTAACCTGTCCAAACCAATCTCAATATATTCTCTCAGAAATGGCTCTTCTGAATCTTCCCCCATCTACTAGTATTACTATGTACCCAGTTGCTCACACAAGAAACTGTGGAATTATTCTTGATACTTTCTTCTCCTTAACTGTCATATCTAGTCAATCACCAAGTTCTCTAATAGAGAGAATCCCTATTTTCCTCTGGTCATGTTGCCTGAAAGGAACTTTTTGGTCCTAGGAAAGAATTGTGTTGAAACAACACTTCCAGGGACTTCCCTGGTGGCACAGTGGCTAAGAATCCGCCTGCCAATGCAGGGGACACGGGTTCAAGCCCTGGTTTGGGAAGATCCCACATGTCGCGGAGCAACTAAGCCCGCGCGCCACAACTACTGAGCCTGCATGCTGCAACTACTGAAGCCTGTGTGCCTAGAGCCCGTGCTCCGCAACAAGAGAAGCCACCACAATAAGCCCGCACACTGCAGCAAAGTGTAGTCCCCGCTCGCCTCAACTAGAGAAAGCCAGCACACAGCAATGCAGACCCAACACAGCCAAAAATAGATAAATAAACAAATTTATTTTTTAAAAAATAACAAAAGAAATAACACTTCCAGTTCTCTTTCTATCCTTCCTCTTCCCACTTCCATCTTTTCTTGTCAGAGAAGAAATGAATTGCCTTATTGGTGAGTTTAGGTGAAGGAGTCAGACCATTCTGCATTTCCCTCTTTTGGCTTTTTATGCTGCAACAGTGGGTGCATTTTAAAACACGTAGAAATAAACTTAACCAAAAAAGTGCAAGGCTTGCACATTGTAAACTACAAAACATTGTTGAAAGAAGTTAAAGAAGATCCAAATAAACAGAAAGACATCCCATACTCATAGATCAGAAGATTTAATTTTGTTAAGATTTGCCCCAAAATGATCTACAAGTTCCCTGGAAATCCTGTCAATATCCCGGCTGGCTTCTTTGCAGAAATTGACAAGCTGATACTAAAATTTGTATGAAAATGTGGAGACAGAATAGTCAAAACATTCTTGAGAAAGAAAAACGAAAAGTTGGAAGACTCAGGCTTCCCAATTTCAAAACATTAAAAAGCTACGGTAATCAAGACAGGGTGGTACTGGCACAAGGAGAGACAAATAAATCAATGAAATATATTAATTCTAATTAAGAATTCATAAATAAAACCTTAACATTTATGGTCAATTGATTTTCAGCAAAGGTGCCAAAACAATGCAATAGCAGAATAGTCTTTCTGACAAATGGTTCTGGGACAACTGGATGTTTGCATGCAGAATAATGAAGTTGAACACCTACCTCACATCATGTGTAAAAGTAAGTTCAAAGTGGATCAGAGACCTAAATGTAATAAACAACCTAAAATAGGTTTTAAAAACTATAAAACTCTTAGAAGAAAACAAAGGAATACATGTCTGTGACCTGGCTTAGCAATGATTTATTAGATATTACTCTAAAAGCACAAGCAGCAAAAGGAAAATTGGATAAATTGGACTTCACAAACAAAAAACTCACACTCTCAAAGGACACTATCAAGAAAGTAAAAAAGACAACCCACAGAATGGGGGAAAGTATTTGGAAGTCATATATATTACAAGGGACTTTCATCTAGAAAATATAAAGACAATCTCTTACAACTCAACAATCAAAAGTAAATAACCCATTTTAAACGTAGGCTAAGAATCTGACTAGCTTTCCAAATAAACTGCTCAAATAGCTAATAAGCACATGAAAAGATGCTGAACGTCATTAGTCATCAGGGAAACACAAATAAAAATCATGATATGATACTACTTCACATCCACTAGGATGAATAAAATTTAAAAAGACAGACAACAAGTGATGGTGACAATATGGAAAAATTGAAGCCCTCACGTATTGCTGGTAGAAATATAAAACAGTGCAGCCACTTTGAAAAACCATCTGGTAGCTCCTAAAATGTTAAACATAGAGTTACCATATGATCCAGAAATTCCACTCCTAGTTATATCCAAGAGAATAGAAAACCTATGTCCACACAAAAACTTGCACATGGATATTAATAGCAGCATTCATAATTACCCCAAAGTAGAAATAACCCAAATGCTCATCAACTGATGAATGGATAAACAAATGTGGTTCGTCCATACAGTGGAATACTATTCAGCAATAAATAGGAATGAAGTATTAGTACATGCTACAACATGGATAACCCTCAAAAACATTAGATTAAGTCACACATAAAGTCTCATCACAGTCACAAAAGACTACATATTGTATGACTTCATTTATATTAAAAGTTCAGAACAGGCAAATCTATAGGGACACAATTACAGCATATGTAATCATGCTAAAAACCACTGAATTTTTCACTTTTTTGTTGTTGTTGTTGTTGTTTTGGCTGCGCTGCACAGCTTGCGGGATCTTAGTTTCCCCAGCAGGGATTGGACCCGGGTCACGGCAGTGAATGTGCCAAGTCCTAACCACTGGACCGCCAGGGAATTCCCTGAATTTTTCACTTTAAACAGATGACTTTTACGGTATGTATATTACTTTCTTACCCATCTTCAAAGTTAGCAAAGTCACATTCTCTGACCCTTAATACACTGTTAAATCTTTCTAACCCAGCCAATAACCCAGATTCCTAGTAGGAGATTTTTTTGTGTGTGTGGTACGCAGGCCTCTCCCGTTGCGGAGCACAGGCTCCGAACACGCAGGCTCCGCGGCCATGGCTCACGGGCCCAGCCGCTCCGCGGCATGTGGGATCTTCCCGGACCGGGGCACGAACCCGCATCCCCTGCATCGGCAGGCGGACTCTCAACCACTGGACCACCAGGGAAGCCCAATTTTTACCTTTTTTAATGATTGAAAAAATCTAAAGAAAAATAATATTTTGTTATACAGGAAATACATGAAATTCAAATTCCAGTGCCCATAAATAAAGTTTTATTGGAACACAGCCAAGCTCATATGGTTATGTATTGTTCATGGTTTATTTGACATAACTGTAGAGTTGAATAGACGTGAAAGAAATTTTGTGGTTCACAGAGCCTAAAACATTTATTATGTGGCTCTTTACAAAAAAAATTTTGCCAAACTCTGTTCTAGGAAATAGTGCTATTTCAGGTTGGTCTGATTCCAAAGCTCCTTCCTCCATGCCATGCTGCCCCAACATGTGCGTATGAGGTAGAGGCAACACATCAATATGGTAACAGTGGAAAATTATCTTTGTGAGAACAGCATCTGGCCCATGATAGACGCTTGATATTTTTTGAATGAATGAATGTGTGTATGAATACTAATGGATACAGAATGATTCACATGGAATAAATATTCTTGAGAAGTCCTATGTCAGTCTGTCTCTCAGCGTTATCTACAGAGAAGTAGCCACTCAATAAAGAAGCCAACAATTGCTTGAAGGGGCCTTTGTGTTCCTTACTGTGAGAGGATGCCCTGGTTTAAGAACTTCTAGAGTCATGGAATAATGGAGAGAGAATTTTCTCCCATTGAAGTCTAATTTCTGAGAGGGCTCTTCTGACCCAACTGGGTTTGACAAGCCAGCATAGCTATTGGAATTAATCCTACTTAAGCCAGAAGCGATGAAATAGAAACTTCTGGTATATTAATTTGTCTCTAGACCTGGGCCACTAGCACTATGTGGCTATTTAACTTTATATACAAATTAATTAAAATT
Source organism: Monodon monoceros (assembly GCF_005190385.1). Lineage (NCBI taxonomy): Eukaryota > Metazoa > Chordata > Mammalia > Artiodactyla > Monodontidae > Monodon > Monodon monoceros. The sequence goes on along the minus strand of NW_021703778.1, from coordinate 151,867,828 downwards.
AAATAAGATTGATATTTTAGTTCCTCAGTCACACCAGCCACAGTTTAATTGCTCATTCACAGCCAGTGGCTTTTGTTTTGGATGGTTCAGAAGAGAACATTTCCCACATCAAAGAAAGTTCTGTGGAACAGTGCTGCTCTAGACAACAGGACAGATCTTTCATGCAATTGATAGTGTTGCGTAGAGTTGAGCATTTTTGCCCTAAGTCATTTGTGTGATTTGTTAAGCTAAGCTTCTGTTCCCAGTATTTTCCATGATGACACATCTCTAAATTTAGAGATCATGGGGAGAGGAGATTTCCCTTCCAAAATTCTGTTTTCCAAATTTCAAGAATCTATGTGTATCTCTCTTACTTTATGCTTGAGATCCAAAGATTAGATGTGGCTCTCCATCTACATTAGGAAGACAAAGGCTGACTTTTCACGGAGTGTAATTCTTCTTATGCAATTATGAAATATCAAGGTCTGTGGATGCACATTGGCAGTCATTCCTTTCCCTTCTGTACTTCTCCATGATCTGTCTAAATCCTTATGGACTATAAATCAAGTAATTGTTGAATGTGTACTGGCTTGCAACTTAACACTTTTCTCTAATCCCAAGGCCTTTCATCCAAACTTTGGAGAGTACTTTATATTTCTGTACTCACTAGAACATCTCATTCTCCTGGGTAGGTGACAGGGATTAAAATCTGCTCACAGATGGAGAGACCAAGGGAAAGAGAACCACAAGGTCACTGTGTGACATTGACCATTCTAAGAATTGAATCCATTAAACCAACAATAAATGACCCTGTGCTAATAGTGATGATTTGACCTCTAAAGAATATTTCTCATCCAAAATTTCTTTAAAGGCATTTTTAATTTCTGGAACTACTTTCTGCATCTGTGGAAAAGGGCAACTCTTCTTTCTTTCATTTCCTTCTTTTTAGTAATTGTAAAAGTAGTGAATATTCATTTTTTTCTAATTTTGCAAGTATAAAGGAAAAAAAACCAAAAATCAATTGTTAATACAGTTCTTTTATTCAAGAAATATTTATTAAATGCTTATTACATGCCACATACCTTTTAGAGAAAACTTGCCACGTTACCTCTTCGTGTTTACGTTTTTCCCTTTATATATACATCTGGGAGATAGCATGGTGTAGCGGCAAGAGTATGGTCTTTAGCATCAGACCAGCGTGTGTGTCTGAATTCTGACTCCAGTACTAACTGTGTGAAGTTGGGTAAGTCATTTAAATGCTCTGAGCTCTGTTCCCTTATATGTAAACTCAGTGTATTAATAGAGCAATGCAGACTTTCTAAGGATTTCAATAATTTCTGCTCTGTTGAGCAGTAGCTAGGCTGTGTGGGACAGAAGCCCATTAGCCCCACCCAGATCTTTACTCTACACCAACCTGGAGCAGGATTTTTTTTTTTTAATCATAAAAAGATGGCTGGAGTAGGGAATCAGGGGATATGGGCCACTGGGATAGTGGCCAAGTTTTTCCAAGATTCAGAGAGGGAGGACAGAATTTTTTTTCCCGGGCCAAGCTTGCAAATTCCCAAGTGTATCACCAACTACAAAGCACTCCATGTTAACACACCATTCAGGGCAATGATTGCTAGGTTCTCAAGCAAAGTTGTAGACTCAACACAGAAGAGGATGTATGCAGGGCAAGTAGGGCTGTGTAATCTTAAATTATAGTGAGTTAAATGGGAGCCTTTGAGAAATGATTAGGTTTATCCATAGTATTTGCAGGTCTCTCTTGCCAGCTCACATACTGCTGCCACAATGGGAATGAAGGAATCATGGAACCTTCCATACAGCCTTGCCAATTCTCTTTTTTAGTAGGAAGCTGATTATTCAGTTTGGAAATTAACCCAGATTCCTTGTTTCTTTTTCTGCCTACTTTCCTCCACTGTTTTCTGATCAGTTCACTTATTAGAAGCTCTGCCAGAGGGTAGAAAGGAACACGTTCAGGAAGCATTGAGTCAATGTTTCATTGTTTTCTGGTAACACAGATAAAAGTTATTTGGGAGACTATACTCTAAGATTGTCCTTTACTCCTGATTATGCAAATGACAGATCAATCAAAGCCCTGGAAGAATTATCTTGTTTTCTACACCAATACTCCATTCTTTAGAACTGGACGTTCAGGAGCTACCATCTCCTTTTTCCCTCATTACCATGGACAAATTGAAATCTGGGTGTATCAAAACTCTCCCAGAAGTTTTATATTTAGTTTTAGCTCTACACATTGGTCCAAAGCTAGTTTAGAAAAAAACAAAGTGAATTTCATCTTTGAACTGATGAGAACAACTTACAACATATTGAATAACTTAAGGAGTTTCCAATATATAATAAGCCAACAGTTGATACAGTTTAGTTTCCTGCCTTATAACTTGATTTTATGACAAGTATAGCTAGCTGTTCAGAAAAAATTTAAGAACATTATTTTCTAACCACCTTGCCACTGTGCAATATTTATTGTTACTGCAGAGATTTTTTTCCCCCTTAACCTCAGCTTAAGATCATTTTATGCCCTAAAGCACATCACAGTATGTCCTGAAGCATATCCTGGGAATCAGAAGTGAACCTTTAAATCATCTAATTTCACATCCCAGCAGCTATGATTTGGTCAGTATGTGTGCAGAGTATACACTGAGGCAAAGGTTAAAAACACAAAGAGAAAACCCCAAACTGAGTGGAATAAATAACTTGCCTTCAGGTGGAAAGAGTCTGTATTTTTGTCGACTTTGCTTTCATAATACCCACTACATAAAAGATTAGCATCTCAACATCCACAAGAAAACCCTCCCACCTAAGGATTTTTTAAAATAATTAGGCACTACCTTTATAACAGGTGAGTTGCCAAACAGAAAGAGATATGACTCTGGAGTCTGCTTCTGGGTGATATATATCACTTCTGACCTTTATTTGTTCAAATTTGAAGATTATTGCTTTTCATATTGCCTGTGAGGCCTTGGAAGCTAAAAATGAGATCCAGCTATCAAGATCTAGGCAAGCTATCTATGCAGAATCCTGAAAAAAGGCTCAAGCATTCAGATTCAGCTATAGCCATACATATTCTTTTATTTTATTCTTAAAATTGTAGAAGAACGTACATGGACTTTGGAGAATGGTAAAAATTGCTGTGTGACCTTCATCAATTTAATTAGGCCCAGCTTTTTGTTCTGCAAAATGGATTTAGAAATACTTACTTCATCAGATGTTTGTAAAGTCTAACACAGTTCTCATTTGTAAACTTCCCCGAGTATTACCTGTCATATAAGAGACATTCAAATATTCACTCTCTTTATAAGCAAACTTGAAAAGTTAGTTGAATATCTTCTTGTATGTTACAAGGAGGACAGCACAATTTGGAAAGAGAAATGTCAGGGGAATATTGTTTTTTTCTGAAGGGTCCAAAGTAGGAGGGTTGCTTTGTTTGTTTGATTTTGGTTTACTTTTATTTGAGGTCCTGCTATATACACACAGTTGGCTAGCCATTCATTATTTATTTCTCTCTGGACTAGAGCAGCAGAGGCTGACTCCCTATTATCCATTCCAACCCCGAAGTATTAGCCCAAGTAAATACTAATAATTCCATAACTTCTGTCAGTGAAAGGTTCAGGAGTAACCAAAGAGGTATGGGGCAAATTTAGAAGAGAGGACACTTGCTAAGAGATTGCCGCATGATATACTAATTTCTCTCCTACCTCTGGTCTTGGTGATTTGGGAGCATAACTCTCAGAGGCATAACAGCTATTTTGTGGTTAACATGAGAATGAAACAAAATCCAGGGATGGCAGAGGGGTCTCCTTGATGACATCATGGAGTTTCTGAAACAACCAACCCTGGAGTTCACCCTGCAACTGGACTTCTTATATATGAAATGAAACACGTCCTTGTGTAAGTCAGTCTGTGTCACTTGGATTTAACAAATCAAAATACCTTTCTAACGAAAAAGAGTAGCCTCCAACTGATCCCCCTGCTTCTCCTCTTTCCCCTCACAGTTTATTCTCAACACGCTAGCCAAAGTGATCTTCTCATTCCCTGGCTTAAAATCATCTGGTGGCCTCCTTAGAATAAACTCCAAAATCAGTACCAAGACTTCTGTAAGTTGTCTTCTATAAGCAACTCTATAGGGGCCTCCGGTAAGATGGACAACAGCATCCGGTGTGCCCTGACCCCTGTCCACTTCTCCAACCTCAGCTCCTGTCCACCTTACCCTCTTTACACTACGGCCACAGTAGCCTTCTTTGTGTTCCTTGAACAGTCCTTTCTGACCTCAATGCCTTCATTCTTATTGTTCCTGCTACGTAGAATGCTCTTTCCCCAGTTGTTATGGCATTCTCTTCTCAGCTCAAAGTCACCTTCTAGAGAGGCCTTAATCATCCTATTAAAAAGAATAGCTTACATATTCAACTAAACCTAGCTCTCTACTTCATTATGCTACCTTATTTTTGTTACAGCGTATGTCATTATTTGAAATCACATTATTCATTTATATGTCTTCCACACTAAAATGAACTCTCCATAAGAGCAGAGGTCCTGTCTGCCATGTTTGCCCTTGTATCTCCAAGTCCTTGGTCAGTGCCTAGCATATAGTAGGCATTCAATAAATATCTGTTGAATAAATGAAAGGAAGAACTATTGTAGGGATAGTAGCAACTCAGCCTGAGATAAATGGACAACGCAGAAAGTGGAATCAAAGGAGACGGGGAAAATATTCAAAAGAAGTCTTGATAGAGTAATTAAAATGTAAAAAGTACAGATAGAAACATGTAACACAAAAGAAATAGCTATAAATACCAACGGCTAGAAGCCCAGCTCTGAGAGAAGAAAAAGTGGAGGTTGCTTTAATTCAACAACAAATCTGAATATGCAGAGGAAGACATGGTGCCCAGATTCCAAGGGGAGGCTCCAAGGGCGAGGTAAGCCCCACCAGCCCAAGAAGTCAAAAGGACCTGAAATCTAAATTGGAAGACCCCACAAATGTAAATTTAATTGTAACTGATCAAAGGCCAAATGTCTGGAATTGCATAGTCCTTCTCTTCTTTCCAAGGGAAAAAATACAAAAGATTGGAAGGAAAGAGATAAGGAGCCTAATGAAATGTTGAGTTGTCTTCTCCATTCACACAACAGTATAGTAAAAAATCAGTTTCCCAAAGCTTAGAAATTAGACAGTTATACAACCAAAACGAAAAGTGTTAGATATACCAGGAAGTAGTGAAAACATGCTTGAAGGGAGGAGCAAGATGCAGGAACTTTGTAACATGAATTAAAAATACATACAGAAAAGGTGTCAATGAATAGGTAAACCCAAAAGCTTTAAAACACTGAGAGATTCCCATCCACATAAGTGGCTGGAAAGAGAGACCAAAAAAAGCATAATTTTCATGAACTTCAAGCAGTATTGAAAAACTAAAGTTGGTTTAAGAAAATGTACAATGGTCTCTCTGAATGGTTCAGCCCCAACCAGAGCTCATCACCTATGACTCTGTAGTTAGGTAAAAGTCAACCATTAAGTCAAGGATAGCAGTGTGATTATAAATAGATCAAGGAAAAAAATGTATTAAGAAGAGTAGTCTTCAAAAACAAACAAAAACCTTAGAAAAATGATGTTTACCTAGCAGACAAAAGAAGAGAGGAAAATAATAAAGTCGTCTGTGCTGACCAAAGGCACATTAACTCAGTCACTTGGAGTAGGGTTCTTGGTTATCCTGGTTATCCACAGGACTGGAGACTAAATTGTGAAAGGAGGATAAGGAAGGCACTGCCAAAGCTTGTGTAGTCTTAAAAATTCTCATGTCTGTCTACAATGTAAGACAGGAGGTTATTTTGCCTAAAATAATAGTAAAAGCTAACATTTTTGAATATCTACTGGCTGCCAGATACTATTATAAGCATTTTATAGGTAGTGTCTCATCTGTCATCACAACATTACAAAGAAGGAAGGAGAGCAAGCAATAGAGAGAGAGAGAGGGAAAGAAGGAAGAAGAGAGGAAGAAGATGGGAGAGATGATTCTGCAACAATTGGTAATAACAAAGATCAAACAACATTAAGGCAAACCAAAAGACCATTAACATAAGAAGATGAAGGTCTTCAGATCTCAAGAGGACCCTTCAGAAAGACAACAAAATAATAACAGGAATAATTGCATAAAATGCACTGGAAATCTTCAGCAGCTATAACAATGTCTAACATGCCAGAGAGGATGTAAAAACAAGCAAGTCTAACAATTTGATGGTATGCTGCATATACCTTGGGCATAGTTTAGACAAACAAGAGAAGTAATTCAGTCTACCAGAGAAGATGGGAATTCTTTCTGTCACAGTAAATAAAATTAAAAAAGGAAAAGCTGGGGGAGGATGGAAGGAAGGAAGGAAGGAAGGGAGGGAGGGAGGAAGAGAGGGAGAGGGAGGGAGAGAGAGAGGGAGATGAAAGGAAGGAAGACTAACAAACTTATATTTACATTGTCTGCTGGGACCTGGATATTCCACAGTACACAATTCTACTATGAAGGAAGTGCCAAAAATAAATGTAAATCTAAACATACTGAAGCATGTTTTTCTCTACTAATAGAAATTTGTATGAAAATTAACAAGAAATATAGCCTATTTTGTGCATGCATGCTTGTTCTGGAAGAAAGGATCATCATTTTTATCAGGATTTTGGTCTAATGAAGCAACTTTATTTTTTTTAACATCTTTATTGGAGTATAATTTCTTTACAATGGTGTGTTAGTTTCTGCTTTATAACAAAGGGAACCAGCTATACATATATCCCCATATCCCCTCCCTCTTGCGTCTCCCTCCCACCCTCCCTATCCCACCCCTCTAGGTGGACACAAAGCACCGAGCTGATCTCCCTGTGCTATGTGGCTGCTTCCCACTAGCTATCTGTTTTACGTTTGGTAGTGTATATATGTCCATGCTCCTCTCTTACTTCGTCCCAGCTTACCATTCCCCCTCCCCGTGCCCTCAAGTCCATTCTCTATGTCTGCGTCTTCATTTCTGTTCTGCCCCTAGGTTCTTCAGAACAATTTTTGATTTTTAGATTCCATATATATGTGTTAGCATACAGCATTTGTTTTTCTCTTTCTGAGTTACTTCACTCTGTATGACAGACTCTAGGTCCATCCACCTCACCACAAATGACTCAATTTCGTTTCTTTTTTTGGCTGAGTAATATTCCATTGTATATATGTGCCACATTTTCTTTATCCATTCATCTGTCGATGGACACTTAGGTTGCTTAATGAAGCAGCTCTTCATTGCAGAGTGGGAAGGCTGAAATACCAAGATATCCTCCAATGGGGTACAGAAGAACAGTAAACAGGGTACCATAAGCTTCCACACTGTGCTAAAAGGTGAGGAGAGTAGTCAGGGAGCAAATGGAGAGCAACCTCTGAGAACTTGGTAGTGAGTTGAAAAGACAGTCTTTAAGACCATGATGAAAGAAAATACTTAGAATAGCACAAAAAATATGAGAGGCACTAAGAAGGTTGTTGGAGAACGGCACAGTGATGCCTACCTCTCCATGCATAGGAGTGATCCACCTGAAACTAGAACTGGACTAAGGTCTGACATGGGTTAGTGAAAAAAGACCATCTCACATTCAAGATGTCTGTTGTCTAGTACCATTTCTATTACCAACCAGCTGTGTGAACTTGGGTCACTTATATAGTCTCTAGATTCAGTTTTCTCATCTCTATGAGGCAGGAATTATATTGGTTGATCAGAGATATTGCTTCCAATTCAGAAAGTAATTCTAGGGACTTACATGGTGGCGCAGTGGTTAGGAATCTGCCTGCCAATGCAGTGGACACGGGTTTGATTCCCTGGTCTGGGAAGGTCCCACGTGCTGTGGAGCAACTAAGCCTGTGAGCCACAGCTACTGAGCCTGCGTGCTGCGACTACTGTAGTCCGTGCACCTAGAGCCCGTGCTCCACAACAAGAGAAGCCACAGCAGTGAGAATCCCACACATTGCAACGAAGAATAGTCCCCTTCCTCCACAACTACAGAAAGCCCGCGCACAGCAACAAAGACCCAAGGCAGCCAAAAATAAAAATTAATTAAAGAAACTAAAAATTAAATTATTTAATTTAAAAACTGTCAAGAAATATGCACATGTCAGAAATGACAAAAATATCCCTTTTATTTTTTGTTATGATTATGGAATTTGGGGAAGCCTTTAAATTTATAATATGATCTTTAAGAGGAAGGCTTATTTATAAGATAACTGGCGTTTTCTTTGCATTATATGCTATGCTAGAATTTTACATACATTATCTTAATTTAATTTAATGTTGACATTGTTTGGAAAGTAGGTATTATCCCATTATCCACCCCCACCCCCCTTTTTCTGGATAAGAGACTAAGGCTAAGAAAGGCTAAGTGACTTTTCTCCAGCTCACAAAGCCATTAAGTGGTAAAGCTGGGATATGTACAAGATCTGTGTCTCTGGCTTCAAAGTCCGTGTTCTTTTTATCCCAGCACACAGTGCGTCCAAAAATAAGGAAGTGAAGGATGAAGGGGAGAGAAGAAGAAAATGCACTGCTCTGGGGAATAGTAAAAATCTGTGAGCTTCAGAACATAAACTGCTTCTTAGAACAAACGTGGGAGTTCTGAGACTTACCCCCAAGCATTCTGAGTTCCAGGAAATACCAGTGCTTGTGCCATGCCAATTATATTAGGCTCTTTGAGGATAAACCAAGGATTGATATATATGTATATGTATGTATGGGTCTGTGCATATATGTACACACACACCGTGTTAGTCTGCTTAGCCTGCTATAACAAAATACCATAGACTGGGTGGCTTAAACAGCAACATTTATTTTTCACAGTTCTGGAGCCTGCAAGTCAAAGATAAGGGTGCCAGAATGGTCGGGTTCTAGTGAGGACCTTCTCCCTGGGTTGCAGATAGCCCACCTTCTCTCTGTGTTCTCACCTGGTGGTGGGGGATGATGGAGAGGGAGAGGAGAAGGTGGGGGGAGGAAGAGAAGGAGAGAGGGGGAGAGAAGAGAAGAGAGGGAGAGACAGAGAAAGGTCTAGTCTTTCAGTCTCTTCCTATAAGGACACTAATGCCATCATGAGAACGGGCTCCACCTCATGAATTCATCTAAACCAAATTATCTCCCAAGAACTCTGCCTTCAAATATCATCACATTGGAGATTAGGGCTTGAGCGTATGAATTTTAGGCGGATACAAATATTCAGTCAATAATACACACACACACACACACACACACACACTCACAAACACACCAGGTGATTCTAATGTTCAGCCAAGTTTGCAAACCATTGCTTTAGAACAGTTGCTTTGGGCTTCCCTGGTGGTGCAGTGGTTGAGAATCTGCCTGCTAATGCAGGGGACACGGGTTCGAGCACTGGTCCAAAAAGATCCCACATGTCGTGGAGCAACTAAGCCTGTGTGCCACAACTACTGAGCCTGCGCTCTAGAGCCCGCAAGCCACAACTACTGAAGCCTGCGCACCTAGAGCCCATGCTTCGTAACGAGAAGCCACCGCAATGAGAAGCCCATGCACCGCAACAAAGAGTAGCGCCTGCTCACCACAACTAGAGAAAGCCTGCATGCAGTAGCGCAGACTCAACGCAGCCAAAAATAAATTAAAAAAAATAATAATAATAAATATATATATAAAGAACAGTTGCTTTCAACCTTTATTGTACTTCAGACCCACCTGGAGAACTTGCTAATAAATGCATGGATGGGCACCACCCCTAGAGTTTCTAACTCTCCAGGTCTGGGATGGGGCTCCATAATTTGCATTTCTAACAAGTATCCAGGTGTTGCTTATGCTGGGACCTCACTTTGAGAATTGTTTTAGAAGTTGCTGACTTCTGATGTGTACAAGCTAGTAGAAATTAATTGTAACTAATTTTAATCAACTCTTGATTTCAGGAATTCAGTCCACAGGAATTCTCTTATTCAGTCACATGTATTTATTGAGTGCCAATCAAATCATGTTATGCACTGGATCATAGAAAGTGCTCAATAAATGTTGGCTCTTATTACTATAGTATTTTATTAGCACTATTATTAGTACCTGTAGTAGCAGTAGTAGCACAAGGAGGGAGAGGAGAAATAGCAGTAAAAGTAGTATGTTTAGATGAGAAATGGTTGGAAGCTAAACCAAGGAAGTAGCAGTGGGGATGGAGGGGGAGAAGAATTTTGTATGGTATTTAGGTTTTAAGTCTTCGTAACAGTTTGATTTAGAAGTGGGTGAGGAGATAGCTTGGATACGTGGCTAGATAAACAATGGTGCCATTTTCTGAGATGAGGATCAAAGGAAGATACTGATTTTAATGGAAAAGTTAGAGTCTGGTTTTGAAAGTGTTGAGTCTGAGGTACAATTGCTACATCCCCAAGGAGATTTCCATATGTAGCAGGAGAGGTTATATAGTTCTGACATCAGGGAGACAGAGACAGACTTAGCCTTGAGATAAATATCTGATAGTCAGGAGTATATTTATAACTCTGGTATCTTTGGGGCACCCACATTTTTAAAAAATTAATAATTGAGAAAATAACTAGAAATAATGAGAGCCAAAAATAGCTTTAAAAAGATTTTAAGCAGAAGAAGAGAATGGTAGTCTCAGGACGACTCAGAAAATAACTGTAGAAAATGCAGCCTTGGGAAGAGAACACGGTACACCAGAAATCTCAGGTAGAACCAATAATGTCCACTATGTCTGTAAAACTACAAAAGTAGATTCACATTGTCTAGGCAATGTCTGCACTTCCCAGACCACAGAGGGAACAGGGAGTATAAAAGGAGGAATTTTTACCTTTAAAGTCACAGATGACATTCCACTACAAGGTGAGAGAAACATCACACTTGAAACCCATGTCCCCTTTGATAAATTTCCTTTGAACACTGGGGCCCAGGCTAAAGTAGTTCCACAGTGTGTAATGCTAGCTCTGTAAGAAAATCTGACTTATTTTAGATGTGTTTTTTAAAACCAAGAGCATACAGTTTTCACAGAAGGCTACAGTGATCTAGAAATTAAATGTTCAAATTAGAAAAAAATAAAAGGAAGGCATAAGGATAATTGTTCTGGGATCAAAGCTTCCTGTTTCTTTTATTAGGTAAAAATAAAAACTACATAAGAGATTTAAATTGTATTTTACAAAGCTAAGTGTGCAAGGCATATAATATTACTTTATACCCTTTAAATCAAACCAAATTAAATCTGACCCTAAGTTTCAATACCACAGAGAGAGTGGTACATTCATGCTGGGTTATTATTGGGACTCCGTCCTTATTTACAGGTGTTATGCAAGGCCAGCTAGGCTTTCAGAGGTGTGGGCTTCACTGATTACCACTGAAAAGTCTGTGACCCTTTAAAATTTAAGGTGCAGTTTCTCTTTCCCATGCAACGCTCAGGGCCTAGGAATCTGAATTTACAACCCCAAATTGCATACCTAGAGAAAACACACTTCCAGAATGAAGGGAGACATCAAGACATTTTAAAATGAAGGAAAACTAAGAGAATTTGTTGCCATCAAATCTACCCTAAATGAAAGACTAAAGGAAGTTTTCTAAGTTCTGATGATTGAAACAAAATTATAACACTGTCTGATATGGCTCTAAGTATATGTAGAGGAAATATTTATTACAGTTATAAGTGGGGGAGGATAAAGATGTAAATGCAGATAAGGTTTCTATATATCACTTAAACTAGTAGAATGACAATACCACATAGACTGTGATAAGTTACGTATATACAATGTAATACCTAGAGCAACCATTAACAAATCTGAACAAAGAAACTAAAAAATGCTATAGATAAATTAAAATGGGTTTCTAAAAACTGTTACAGAAACCCACAAGAACACAAGAAAAAGGAAACAGAAATTAAAAACAGAGAGCAAACAGAAAACTAACCAAAACATGGCACATTTCCCATTTATCTATTTTTGTTGTTGCTGCTGCTTATGCTTTTGGTGTCATATCTATGAAACCATTGCCTAATCTAAGTGCATGAAGATTTACTCCTGTCTTTTCTTCTAAGAGTTTTATAGTTTAGGCTTTTACATTTAGATCTTTGATTCATTTTGCATTAATTTTTGTGTATAGTGTGATGTATTGATATATGTATATATGGTCCAACCCTTGGCACTCTTACTAAAAATCAGTTGATCATAAATATAAGGGTTTATTTCAGGATTCTTGATTCTATTCCATTTGTCTGTGCTTACAACAGTACCACATTGTTTTGATTAATGTATGTTTGTAGTAGGCTTTGAAATTGGGAAATGTGAGTCCTCTAATTTTGTTTTTCTTTTCTTTTTGGCTGTGTTGGGTCTTTGTTGCTGCATGCGGACTCTCTCTAGTTGTGGTGAGCAGGGGCTACTCTTCATTGTGGTGCACAGGCTTCTCATCGCAGTGACTTCTCTTGTGGAGCACAGGCTCTAGGGATGTGGGCTGCAGTAGTTACAGCACGCAGTCTCAGTAGTTGCAGCACATGGACCCTAGAGCGCGCGGGCTTCAACAGTTGTGCCGCATGGGCTTAGTTGCTCCATGGGATCTTCCCAGACCAGGGATCAAACCCGTGTGCCCTGCATTGGCAGGTGGATTCTTAACCACTGCGCTACCAGGGAAGTCCCTTGTTTTTCTTTTTCAAGACTGTTTTGACTGTTCTGCATGCCTTGCATTTCCATATGAATTTGAGGATTAGCTTGTCCATTTCTGCAAAGAATTCAGTTGGTATTTTGATAGGGATTGCATTAAATTTGTAGATCGATTTGGGGAGTATTGCAACTGTAACAGTAAATATTGTCCATGAAAACAAATGTCTTCCTGTTGAGTAAGGTCTTTAATTTCTTTCAATGATGTTTTATAGTTTTTAGAGTGTAAGTTTTGTACTTCCTTTGTTAAATTTATTCCTAAATATTTTTTTTTGATTCTATTTTAAATGGAATTATTTTCTTGACTTCATTTTTGATTTGGTCATTGCTACTGTATAGAAATACAAATAATATTCATATTTTGATATATCTTGCAACCTTGCTGAACTCATTGATTAGCTCTAATAGTTTTTTAGTGGATTCCTAGAGGATTTTCTATTTACAAGATTAAGTCATTGGCAGATAGAAATAGCTTTATTTCTTCCTTTCCCATCTGGATCCTTTTATTTAGTTTTCTTGTCTAATTGCCTTGGCTAGGACCTTGACTACAATGCTGCAGAGAAGTGGAAAGTGCAGACACCCTCATCTAGTTTCTAATTTCATTAACACTGTTAAATATGATGTTAGTTGTGGGTTTTATGTAGATGACCTTTTGTATATTTTTCACACCGAGGGGATCATATCAGGTTTGCTAATTTTTAGCCTGATTTTCCACCCAACATACCACAAACAGTTGTCTGTCATTAAATTGTCTTTTGTATACCACTGTAGTGGCTACATGCCATTTTATTGCATGTGGCCACCTTTTAAAATTATCTTGTCATTTATCCAAGATTAGTTATTCTAAAAATTATTCTATAAACCCATATGGTTTTATACATCATTGTTTATTTGGGCCAAAATCTGAGAAATAACATATCTGGGTCAAAAGTTATGCACCTGTGATAGATTTTTCTAATTTAATTTAATATTTATTCTACTTGTTTTTCTCTCCAACTGAATTGTCAGATTCTTTTAGAGAAGAGCCTACTACTGGGTATCTCCATAGGCTACCCAGGATACTTGCAACAGGACCATTCACCTGAAGGTGATTAGGGAGAATATTTAAATGACTGGATATCTCTTTGCAACAAAGTATTCATTCTTAAACTTCCCTGATATATCTAAGATGATTTGATTATTTTCCTTCTATATGCCTTTATTATATAAAACTACTATATACACACATTTTGATAACATTAAATTTTTTTGTATATTCTCTTTATCCAACTCTATTTTACATTTATTACTTCTAATTATCAAAGATATTTCAAGCCATCTTTTTTTTCCTTTCTAATCCAGGCAGAGAAGGGCATATCAGGAACTTAGCCCTTAAGAATACGTTATTTAAATAGTGCAGGGTTGGTAAGCAAATGTAGTTGGTAAAAGTTTAGTTTCTTGTAAGTTTATAGGTGGATTGAATGAATATCTTTTGCTTGTCTAAACAATCATCACAGGTAGTAACAAAATCTTGCAACTAGATACACACAAATTGAGAAATTGGGTGTGTTTAGTAGACAGATTTCAGAGGTAGGAAACTATGAGGAACAAGCTGATTTAAAGAATGGAAGGGGAGGAACCTTCTGAAAGACTAGGAGAGAAAATTCATGAAAATCTATGCCTGGTGAATCAAACAGGAAAAGATAATGGTTATTAACTGTGAATAGTCTGAGACTGGAGTGTACAATATTATAAACTGCTGTTTTGGGGTTGCTGTGCTAAAGAATAAATGACACTGTTTAAAAAAAAGAGAGAAGCATCTTCAGATTGGTTTCTGTTTTCCTTTAAAGTTATTTTCCAAGGAATACTGTAGGAGCCTTTTCAAAATGTGACATTTCAAATCCTGAGGGTTTGTGCCTATATACAATTTATCTCTTAGCACATAGTAAAGAGAAAGATGCTCTTATGAAATTTTACTCACCTGTTAGTAAATTCCATGCCTTTTAAAGTTTAGAAATTCTAAAGTTTCTTATCAAGACACCTACTTCTGCATCTCTAGCACCTTAGCAAGAAATGTAAACATGCAAAAGATTAGCATGTTTACTTTCACTTATTGAGATGCAAAATGGCAACACCTAGGGCTTCCCTGGTTGCGCAGTGGTTAAGAATCCGCCTGCCAATGCAGGGGACACCGGTTTGATCCCTGGTCCGCAAAGATCCCACATGCCGCCAAGCAACTAAGCCAGTGTGCCACAACTACTGAGCCTGTGCTCTAGAGCCCACCAGCCACAACTACTGAGACTGGGTGCCACAACTACTTAAGCTCAAGCACCTAGAGCCTGTGCTCTGCAGCAAGAGAAGCCACCGCAATGAAAAGCCCGTGCACAGCAAGGGAGAGTAACCCCTGCTTGCCGCAACCAAAGAAAGCCCGTGTGGAACAATGAAGACCCAACACAGCCAAAAATAAAATAAATAAAATAAATAAATAAAAATAGACTAAAACAAGCTTATAATGATATAGTATAAAAATGTATTGCACAGCCTTATATAACTAAACTGCTTAAGACCAAGACCAAACCAAAACATTGAGTACCTATATAATATGTGGAGATACTTTAGAAGAGCTATGAGGGTAGTGACTAGAAAAGTCAGGTAAGACAAGAATGTATCCTGTTGTGCAAAGAGCCAGATGTTCTGGATAAGATGGGGGTTTGAGAAGAAAGCATGAAGGGATCAGCTATGCTCTCCTGTGTCCCTTGGTTTTCCATCAAATCATAAAGCAGGAAGGATAATCATTCCCTCGGTTTAGGGGAAAGAAAGGAAGATTTCTAGGAGTTATTAGGATCTATAAACACCGTGTGGGGAAACACTGCAAAAAAGACTAAAAGCTGTGCATCAACATGATCAGCATGACCCTCAAAAGAGCTCATGGTCACCCTCCAGGGGCACGGTGCTGTCTTTGGATCCTGGAGCAATCGACATATGAGGCTGGGAAGGGACATGGTAAGGCTGATGGGCTAGAAGGGGACCCAGGGTGCTGAGAAACATGCTATCAAAGCAGTCAACTACTGGTGTGTAGCTTCCGCTGTGACCTCAATTTCTGGATTCCAAGAGTCTTACTCTTTATTCTCATGGCTACTACTCTAGTACGATTATTACTACGTATGCCTGGGCCACTAGAGTAGACCCCTGTTTGACATCCCTTACAAGGCCTGCCCTCTTTTTGCTTAACTATTTTTTATACTTATGATCAATCTTTTCAAAGCCCCACTTTGAGCATGTGTGATCCTGCCTACTTGAAGTTCCTGCTTCAAGTTCATACTTAACCATTTTCGAGTGCTTCCATTAACTGTTACGAACCTTATTTCACACAGTTCTTTTCGCAAATCATAAGCCTTTGTCTCACTTAAGTCAGAATTTTTATTTTTGCTTCTGTGCTTTTGCTCAGCTGTTTCCTCAGCTCCACTTTCCTTGGTTTAGATTCTACTTATCCTTCAAGGCCTGGTCTAAATCATATTTTTAACTTAAAACCTTGGGCAACATACTTCAGCTCATGAATGTTTCTTCATTTTCTCTTTGTCAAGATATAAGCCTGTTAACTCAGATGCTGGGAAAGAAATGACCTCATTTAACATTCTGTTGAATCCAGTAGTTTCATATGTTTCCATTCTGCTTTCCAAACCATATAGTAAACATTTTGACAATGGGAGCCATTCTAAGAATCCTATAGTACCTCAGGCAATGCTGGGCACCGAGCAGTTAGCACAGCCTCTGATTGTGACTGAGGAAGAAACCATATTAAAAAAGAAAAATGTCACAGTGATGCAAGGTATAGGGAAGTGATCAAGCCTTGAATGATACTAATCAGAGATAGTTTCAGGAGGGTAATATAATTTTGCAAAGGTTTTATTTTTTCTTTCTTCAAAGACACAGCATGAGAAATAGGGAAAAAAATTCCAAATATCACATGGTCTGCTGTGTTGTTTGGTGTAAACATCCTTGGGAAAATTGGAATCTGGAATATTTGATGGATCCTCCAACCATGGCATGTCAACCTGGAGTGTACTTTATTTTCTTTTATTCCTCAGAATCCCTATGATTATTAATAGTGGAGATTATCCTAGGGCAAAAAATGTGTGGTCCTTTTTACCAAAGACTAGTTTCTATAAAGAAATTAGCTAACTAATTATCATCTCTCTGTCTCCAGTTCATTTCTGCCACCCATAGCAATGAAGGACTCCATTAAAAAACATTACTATTTTATTAAAAATGCTCCATTAATTTAGTATTCTTTTTAATTTCCCAGTAGATTTTGAAGAGATTACGGTACCATCTGTATATGCCCAGAAGTGGTAATTATAATAGCAGGAGAACCAGCCTCAGCTTTGGTGCCTTCTTCTTTTTTAAAAGTGACCTGAATAGAGTCATTGCCTTTACTGATTATAGTTCTTTTTCTTCTTTCAAATTGGTAACAAGGGAGACAATACTTCTTAATACTCTTTTGGTGAAAATGAATGTTTACTGAGGTAAGGAGTTCAGGTAGACTACTTAATAGGCTTATTCAGTAATCAGAGTTCATGTAAAAGTTGAGCCAGTTCATTCTGAACTGGTTTTTATATACTGAATATCCTTTAGCAGTCTGTGAAGCTTATAAAGCAACTCCTGTGCCAGGTATAAAGCTATTGTTTCTTAGCTCCAAGCCCACTCTTCTAAACATCACTTTGTGATGGTGAAGCTAAGACTTTCCATACCACATTTCAGTGGCACTTGGCTCCCTACTAGGCTATACCAAAGGAGGCCACTAGAGGGAGATGGCAAGGCGGGGGGAGGGAGAAGGGATTTTTTTTCCTTCCTGTCTGTTGTATATGGGCTTCCTGTTTATTTCCTATGACCGTGCCATACTTCTTCACCTTTGCATCAGCATTATCCTCCCATAACAACAGCTGAATTCATTTTGCAGATTTTCCAACGCTGGCAGAGTTGGGTTATGGCACCACCTCAGAGATAGCAGCACCAGCTAGCACCTTCTCAGAAGCCTGAATTTCATCTCCACTGGGTCTTTCCTCTAGATCCAGGATTTTTAAAATTCCAGCCTCTCCTATTTGTTCTGCTAGGCGAAGGTGTGTGGCTGCCTCCTGCTACTGATACTTCCATGATCCCTTAATGCAGTGGCAGGCAAACGTGTGTTTGTGTTATCTATGGCTGCTTTATAAGAGTCAGGTACTTGCAATGGAGACCATATGACTGAAATGTTTACTGTCTGGCTCTTTGTACAACAAGTTTACTGAACCTCGCCACAGTGTTCTAGTCTTGCCTTTTTAGTTAAGTTTACAATAAAAATTAAAAAATTTTTATATTAAATTCTCTCTGTTCATATAACTGTTGTGGTTTCTAGATCCTGCTTGGACACTGACTGATACAAATATTGGTTCCACATGTGGTCCCGGGAAATGGACACTCCAAATGGGGATTTGAGGATTGGTCTGGTCATGTTTTTGTACTTGAATACAATGCTGAAATTAGGTACTAGTAATCCATGGCGTGCAGTCACATCTCATTTAATCAAATTATCACCAATGTTGATTGTGGTGAAATGCCTACTACAGCATGTGCCTAAGAAGCTGACCATTATGATGGTAATGACGACTCCAAGGACTTTGTGTGGGGTAGATTTTCTGATTGTTCTGAAGTTCGTACAGAAAGAAAACAACAAACCCAGAGACTCAGGGACCTTTATTGTAGCCCTAAAATAATATTTTTTATAGCCACTGGGCTATCATTGCTGAGAATCAAATACAAAATTTAATTGGGCAGGGCTTCCCTGGTGGCGCAGTGGTTGAGAGTCCACCTGCCGATGCAGGGGACACAGGTTCGTGCCCCGGTCCGGGAAGATCCCACATGCCGCGGAGCGGCTGGGCCCGTGAGCCATGGCCGCTGAGCCTGCGCGTCCGGAGCCTGTGCTCCGCAACGGGAGAGGCCACAACAGTGAGAGGCCTGCGTACCGCCAAAAAAAAAAAAAAAATTTAATTGGGCATAAGGCACAATTACAGCAAAAGTTAAATTCATAGCTTTCACAAGTCTCTCATGTACAAGTACTGAGTCTGACCTGGGAAGAAATGCACCCCTATTAGTCTGGTGAAATCGATGAACCCTTTCTCAGACTATTGCTTTTAGATGCATAAAATAAAATATATAGAATCAAAAAGGAAGCCAATTATATTGAAATACAGCAGTCAAAATGTTTAAAAGCAATCATGTTCTTTAAAATAAATGCTTTAAAAACAATATCTAGCAGTAGTCATTAAGTGCCACAATTTTGAACACTTTTTTAATACATCTGCATCATCTTGTAGAGTAATATGAAATACCTATGATTTCTATTGTTACCAAAGTCATGGGTGATGATAACACTACTGTGGGGTTTTTTTTGCTCATATTTATTATTGAAGAAAATGCTAAATTTCAGCTAGAGGCTGATGAAAATAAAGTTGTATTTTTTCTTCTCCAAATTCATTAATCTTCTGGATTACATCTATGTACCTCAGATTAAGAATCCCTGTTTTAGTGGTATAGGTACCCTTGAGAAATTAGTGGTGTATATATATATATGAGAAGTTTTGAAATAATTACTCAGTATTAATTAGATGAGGGCCAAGGCTGTGGGGTTCATTTAGTCTCCTTTTAACTCTTTCTATTTACAACCCATCCTCATATCATTCTTCATTTCTTACCTCAGGAATCTCTTCCTCTAGGAGACTGGGTGAGGTCCATCTTCTCTGTGCATCTATATAGTGCCCAGGACTTCTGCTATCGAAGCACTTATGATACTATAGTATTCAGGTACTTTACTGTACTGTGTTTTCCCCATCAGGGATTATGATATTATTCTGCCTGTTTGCCTTTATGTATTCTCCCCACTCAGCTATAAGCTTTCTGATATTAGAGACCATGTCTGACTTGTTCTTGTTATATCTCTAATACAGCGCCCATCACCTAGTAGATGCTCAAACTACATTTGTGAATAAACAAGTGAATGAATGGATGAGTTCTAAGGTGTGAATAGTTTTCTTCTCGTATTCATAGACAAAGCTCTCGACTAGGTATTTTGTATAAGTGTTGCCATGAGTGGGGACAGAAGAGAGAATATGAGTGAACGTGTCAGTAAATCTGCCCATCACTGGAAATGCAACTCAGTGTTCAACCCTACTGCCAGTGGTGCGATAGACATGCTACCTCTGGGGTGGACACTGTTCCATTTTTTTCCATTGCAAAGAGAATTATGATTTGTTTTGCAGCATCAGTATGACATGTGCATCAGGGAGACTGGATTTCCCCTTAGCTGTGGGGGTAGCATCTGAGCCTTGATTAAGCGAATCCAGTCGTAGTAGTTCCCTTTGACACTGTTTGGTTTAGGCGTGGGCATGTGATGCAATTATGGGCAAGGAAATGTTATGGCAAGCCTGCTGCGGGGTGTCCAGAAAAGGATAAAAGGATATGCATGAAAGGCAGCATTCCTGTTTCTCTCCCTTTGGATGTGGTTATATGAGGGGGTGATGCTGGAGCTCATGCAAACAAAGTGTGACAGTGAGGGGAGCAGCTGGCATACTGAGAGTGGCAGTGTGGAAAAATGGAAAGCGGATCATGGTTGACGTTGTTGAGATGCTGTGTGAATCAACTGCTGTACTTGATATACAACAGGAATGTTTACTGTTTAAGCCATTTTTTGATTGGCTTTTTTGTTATTTGCATTCCAAAGTGTCATAACCTTCTTAAGTGAAGGACAGCTTTACTAATGGTCATGCACAGATGTGATAGGGATTCCAGTCTGCCTGAGATCTTAATGCTTGAGAGTAACAAAAATCTGCCATTGTATGCAGGAATTCTTTTAGAGCTAATTAAAAAGTGGATAGGGTGCCAGCCATTTCTGAAACTCATCAAATGAGAACATTTAAAGCTGGCTGATAAGAATTTGTAGGTGAACTAACCCCAAACACCCTTTTGAAACCCAAGTGTGCTATGGCGAGGCATTCTTGTGCAGCATGTTATGTGTTAACCGTGTTATGAAACTGGCTTTGACATTTGGATGTCTACCACTCGGTGAGTGGTTAGTTATGAAATGCTATTGGTTCAACAGATTATACTTCTGGAATAAAGCCTGGACTTCTGGGATCTTTTTAGTGGCTGGTTTATTTGTATTTCCAAGGCCATTTTCCCAGTAAGCCAACACAATCAAATTACATGCAGCTTTGAAGACATTCTATCTTACAGTTCGACGTTTTAATTAGGACTTTAAAGAGAGAATAATCACTGCCCACAACTTCCCTAATGTTACCTAGAAATGGGCCAGTTAATTAGGATCCCAGAAAAACCACTGCATACATTTCTTTTTAATTGTTTTTCCAAAACTTCCATCACCACATCTCTTGGCTTCAACTCAGACCAAATCAAATAAACAGCAGGGAAGGGTTCACTCTCTTTGGCCTTCCGAAAACTCTAAGGGTGCAAATAAGGAAGTCAGTCTGTGTCCATCATCTAAAAATGTATGTTTCAGCCTGCCTAAGATATTTTTCTTTCATTTCAAGATTGCTTTTGAAAGGAAAACCATGCCAGTGCATTTCATTAGGTCATTCTCTATGAAAGCCATTAGCATCTGGTTCACCTGATCTCTTTGATTCTTGTATCTATACTTCATTTTTCTTTATCTCTTCTAGGGTAACATTATTAATGGGTGGTCCCACTAAGGAATTTTTTTTTAATGCTCTCTGACTGCATTAAATTTCTTCTAAGTGGATTTTACAAGGTGGAGGGAAAAATGAGTCTGTTATTGAGAAACAAAGGGGCCCAGGGTGTGATAGCAATTCAAGAAATGAATTGTGCGCTGTTGGGAGGGTCATGTGTAACAGGATGCTCACTGCCTCACCAGGCCTTGCTGCTCCCTGTCCCTTGGGTCAATATACAAGAATGGAAATGTGGGAAACGTCTGAGTTGTTTGTCTAATGCTCTGATGTGTTTTGACACATTCAGGCGGGAGAGGTGGTTGCTGCTTCCCAGAAGGGGTTTAAGGAGTGTAACAATAAGCCACTCTGTCATTCTGCCAGTCAGGTACCTTTACCCTCACTTTTGAACCTGATAACATGTGCCTCAGTCTCCAGCTGGATGATCAGTTGCAACGTTTATCTCAGTTCCCAAGATCTACCGGTTATAAAGTTCATTTTGTTAAATTGATGGGCTGCAAGTGGTTAATTTGAAGGATATCCTCCCTCCACTTACAACTTCATTGATGACTACTTTTTCAACATTCTGCTGAAGGTACTCACTTCACTCTTGTTCATTGTGAGAGGCAGTGAATCCAGTGAGACTCAAGCTTTAAGACCCCTCACACAAACCCCTTCCAAGTCTCTGGCAAGAGCTCTTACAGTGTGTTCACATGATCACATGTGTTTGTAAATTTTGAAAATATAAGCTAATCTAACCATGACTAGTTATAACCACTGTGTGGTTTCACAAACAATTTTGTATTCACAATTTTGTGTGTTTTTTAGAAATAAGGACCCCCGAATTACATAAACTTTAGGCCTAACAAACCTGGATCTGTCCCTGCTCATTATATAAGTACTTTTTAAATTGGATTATAACATTATGTAAGTTTCATGTGTACAATATTTTATTTTTACTTCTGTGTGCACCTCAGTACGCTCACCACCACCAAAAGTTTAGTTTCCATCCATCACCATACTGTTGACCCCCTTTACCCATTTTGCCTTCTCCCCACTTCCTTCCCTTCTGGTAGCCACTACTCTGTTCTCTGTATCTATGCATTTGTTTTGGTTCTTGTTTGTTTTGTTTGTTTGCTTTTTAATTTATTTAGTATTTTACATATTAAAAATATATAAAATCATATAGTTTTTGTGTTGCTCTATTTGACTTATTTCACTTAGCATAATACCCTTCAAAATAGTATATAAAGAACTCATACAACTCAACAACAACAAAAACGACAAAACAGCCCAATTAACAAATGGGCAGAGGAGCTGAATAGACATTTTTTCCAAAGACCTACAGATGGCCAACAGACACATGGAAAGGTGTTTAACAGCACTAATTATTAGGGAAATGCAAATCAACACCACAATGAGATATCCCCTCATATCCATTAAAATGGCTATTATAAGCCCTTCTTTTTAAGGTTGTAGGTCCTAGATTAGAAGCCTGTGATGTGTCCAGATAATCACAAGGTGGCTTTTCAAGGTAGCTTTCTAAAAGGAATGTCCTTGAAGTAGACAAAGTTTGTTTGGCAAGTCTTAGTTTCCCTGTCACCGTGATTCCCTGAGATTTCTTCAAATTTGAGACACTTCTCTGATCTAGGGAGTTTAAATCAGATAAGATATGTGTGATACTTAGGACAGTGAATGGGCACCATTAAGTCCTTGGTGAAGGCTAGCTATAATAATTATTGTTATATTAATGTCCTCAAAATTGTGCAGCCTTGTGTATTCCTTTTTTCTACCACTCTTCTCTAAAGAGACCAATTCTATTACTATCACCATGATAAATGCCCCATTCCCCAGATGTATCACTTGATATTTTCTCTGCTATTAAAAATGTTTCTCTCATAGATAAACAACAAGGTCCTACTGTATAGCCCAGGGAACTATATTCAATATCTTTTAATAACCTATAATGGAAAAGAATCTGAAAAAGTATCTATATGTGTATATATATATATATATATATATATATACTAAAAAAAGTATAAATATATATATAAAAAACTGAAGCACTTTGCTGTACACCAGAAACTAAAACAACATTGTAAATCAACTGTACTTCAGTAAAAACTATTTCTCTCATAGTTTTCAGCTATCTTGAAGTGTAATATCGTAAAATTCTGTACGATAGACCACCAAAAGTGATAATGGATTAATAGAGTGACTCAGGGTGGCACAGTGGAAGAACATAGGGGCTAAATATTGGCTTCAGTACTTATTGGCTAGGTGACCACTCTACCTTCACTTCCTTCATCTGGGAAAAGATTTCATTTTACAGGGATGTTTTGGGGAATAAGTATGTAAAGCACTTGCCACAGTGTCTAGAGTGGACTAGGCACTCACTGAATGGACATCATTATTGTAATCAGGCCACCCTTGATGACTCAGTGTCTGAACCCAAAAGAAGCCACCTTTAATGGAGAAATTAGATGATTTTCTGTAGGTTGGGGAAATAGTCAGAGGCATGTTGGTTTGTCTGGTGTTTCTTAAATCTGATGTAGTTAAGATTTCTATACCTATGAACAGCTCTATGTTTCCTAAGATATAGATGGAGAACAATAAAAAGATAATATTCTGACATACTTAGGAATGCTGATAAGCTAACTCATAAGCTCACTTTATAGGGTTTCATAGCACTTAGATTAGAATTCTAAATCTAACTAATGCACTTTAAGACCTACTAGAATTTCATTAAAAAAGTTATCAGAATGAAATCTGAATTTATTTGCCTAATTGATCTAACCTTATACTGGACTTCTGCACAAAATATAAGTAATAATTGGTAATTGTTAAGGATTAATGAGAAATAACCTGTTGGCAAATATATTCCTGAAAGCTCATTTGAATTTCATTCCAATTGTATTCACAATCAGGGATTTGAATTATTGATTTCTATCTTACCTGGAAATTTTAAGAAAAATATCTGTAGTATTTCCTTAATTTGCTTGAATAAACTATTAGTTAATGTTTTGTTTTTATGCTAAATATATAGATTGTCTCAACCTCTTTGTTTAATGGGGCCAAAATTCATAAGATATTCTTCTGCACTTGAAGATGTCTTTAGTTTTTTAAAAATAAATTTATGTATTTATTTATTTTTGGCTGTGTTGGGTCTTCGTTGTTGCACACGGTCTTTCTCTAGTTGCGGCAGGCAGGGGCAACACACGCAACTCTGTTGCGGTGTGCAGACTTCTCATTGCGGTGGCTTCTCTTGTTGTGGGGCACAGACTCTAGACGCGTGGGCTTCAGTAGTTGTGGCATGCGGGCTCAGTAGTTGTGGTGCACGGGCTTAGTTGCTCCATGGCATGTGAGGTCTTACCAGACCAGAGCTCAAACCCATGT
The DNA here is from genome assembly GCF_005190385.1 of Monodon monoceros. Taxonomy (NCBI): domain Eukaryota; kingdom Metazoa; phylum Chordata; class Mammalia; order Artiodactyla; family Monodontidae; genus Monodon; species Monodon monoceros. Next base: position 151,843,095 of record NW_021703778.1, on the reverse strand, counting down.
CCATTGCATTGGCAGGTGGATCCTTAACCACTGGCCACCAGGGAAGTCTGATGTCTTTAGTTTTAAGTGTGCTAGACCAAGTTGGGCATATTTGCACTGATGCACATAAACAAAATGGATGATGTGCTACATAAGAGTGTATACATCCTCTTTAAAAATAAATATGTATCAAATATAAAACATATAAGATTCTAGACTATGAACTTCTTAAGGGTAGTGTCTAGCAGAATGCCTAGAACATAGGTAGATGTGCAATATTTATTTGTTAAATGACTAAATGAATGAATTTACCTGAATTAAATGGAGTAGTTTGAACTTGGTAGGGAAGGTTCATGAAATATCCTGAAGAATGCAAATCTTTGAGCTTCTTAGAGGAGAATCAGAAATTTGGGGGCTCAGAAAAGAATTTAGTGACAACATAGGCCAACAGCCTCATTTTGTACAAGGGAGATATAATCATTTATATAAACTAGTAATGGAACCAGGAGACAGTATGGAGGGCAAAGTGAGGTTTACTTGAAAACATTCCTGTATATTGTATCTCCAAGTAAATCGGTAAATAATACTCAGAACTTACGGAATGGTATCAATATTAAGAAAATGAGTGCTCCAGGTCACGGAAGCAGCCTAAATGCCCATCGACAGACAAATGGATAAAGAAGATGTGGTACATATATACAATGGAAAAATGGTATAGATGATCTTATTTGCAAAGCAGAAATAGAGACACAGATGTAGAGAACAAATGTATGGATACCAAGGGGGAAAGGGGTGGGGTGGGAGGAATTGGGAGACTGGGATTGACATATATACACTAACTAATAGGTATAAATAGATAAATAATGAGAACCTAATGTACAGCACAGGGAACTCCACTTTGCTGTACAGTAGAAACTAACACAACATTGTAAAACAACTATACCCCAATTAAAAAAAAAAAAGAAAATGAGTGCTATGTCAATGGCAAGACTTAGTTTCTTCTCAGATTATTTGTTTACTTCTGGTTATTAATTTCTTTCAGACTAATTCCCAAAGACTGTCCAGATAATTTTGTTATAGGGAAGCTTATTGTATTGTGTATTATCTGAAAAAATAAAAAATATTCATGATTGAGAAGTTTGGGATGTCTGTCTTTCAAAGGTTTCTATTGTAATGAGATTCAACATATACCATGTATATGGTAAAAGTGCAAATTTAGAGGAAAGTGAAGAAAGGAAAGTAAGTTTTATATAATTGACAAAATCTGAAGCACAACAATCCATGTGGCTCCAATTACTTTCAAACCCCATTTAGTTGATTATGAAAAGAAGAGGGAACAAAACAAAAGAGGACCGTGCCTCTGAGGTTGAGAAATACCCCACCACTGGAATTTGAGTTCCTAGACACTGTGTGTGTGTGTGTGTGTGTGTGTGTGTGTGTGTGTGTGTGTGTGTGAGAGAGAGACAGAGAGACAGAGAGAGAGAGAGAGAGAGGGAGGGAGAGAGAGAGAAGGAGGGAGAGAGGTGGGGGCGGGAGGGAGAGAGGTGGGGGTGGGAGGGAGAGAGGTGGGGGTGGGAGGGAGATACCTGAATCCTCCTTTCTTTGAGGTTTTTGGCTTTCTCAATCACATGAAAGCTACTTGCCTAGGGAGTCTAAGAAAAAGATCATGGTAAAGCTGGCTATGAATCAGTTCAAATAACCGGTCAGCTTTTTAAGTCCCAAAGGATATTTAGCCAGGTCAAACTTATGAATGCCTTTGAGCAACTCTCTGGACTGATCCCATCAGTAGCTGTCATGAGATCTGTAGTATCCAAACTGTAATTCCCTTTCCATCTTAGCTTTGAAGACCACTAGTGAACAAGTTAAACTAGAGCTTTGGCTGATGATCCATAGAGTCGGTATGGCACCCCAGACTAAAGTTGCATTGTCTTAAAACAAGAGATGAACAATTAGCATATTCTTGGCAATGAGTAAGACAGTAGGGAAAGTTAAAAATTCAGGTACATCAAAAGCATCATACGAGTCTTGCCAGCATGAGACCAGTAAGTACTAAAGAAGTGTTATATCTACAGGTGGAAAATATTAAATTACTATTCTTGTACTTTTCTTTCTTGTGCCCTCAAAAGTTTTGGCAGAGATATGACTATAGGCTGCTGCCCTTGTTTTCCAAAAAAAAAAGAGATGAATTTAGGAGAAAAATCAGGACCTGGACTCAAAGAGTTGGGACTGGCTAAACAAATGTTAGTTTTTCAGTGAAACAACTTCTACAAGCTGGAATTAAATTGATTTGATGGCTCTGAAGTTAACACCTTTGGGTGATCATTTTAAAGGATCTTTTGAAATGTGTATCTGTGGTAGAGATATGAGGTTCACAATAGTATTTGAAAAAAAATTTAGGCATATCAAAAAAAGAAATTTCATTAGAATAGTTCCAGCCTTTTTAAAATTAATCTTTCATCACCTTCCATTATGGGGGAACACTGAATAAAGTGTTTCTCAAGCATCCAACTTTAAGTGCTAGTTAAGACTTTTGCCAAAACATCCATTTATTTTCCTAGCCTGGGGGAACTGAACTAGCAAATGGATGTCACTTTTAAGCACACAAGTGTCTTTTTGGTACACGCTAAATGAAAGAGTTTAAAAGAAAAAGAAACTTCCATTCACATAAAACTCTTTCTTGCTAATATCCCAGAGCTAAGAGTTGCTTGTAAGTTTGGCGGAGGTGAGGAGGGTGGAGAAATATCTCTGGCATTCAGCTTTAGGTTGGACAAGCCACATTAACTCTACAATTTTATTATAATATATTTGTTCTTTCCTGGATTTACAATCCCTTCAACATTTGCTTTGACCAGTGACCTCTGCTAGGGATTTCCCCAGGTGTGTATAATAATTTGGAAGACTACACAGTTCAGAAGTCTTCTGTGTTTCTTATCTGTATGTCATTTGCTTGTACTGGCCTACCCGTGTTATGATCAGAGAAGATTGTATTTTTCCAACCTCAAAGAATGTGTTTTATTAACTCCTTTTCAAATTCTTCTCACTCAGTGAACGTTTCAGAAGGAAAATGCTCAGATTCAGGTGAAGGGAGTCATACCAAATACTTGCCAGACCACAAAAACTTCAGCTGCCTGGGCTTAAGGCTGATTTCAGTCACTAAGGAATCTGGGGATGAAAACACTGTTTGTAGTGAACTTGCAGAAATTCTGCAAATGTCACTAGGACAGGGATCAGGTCTGTCACCCATTCAGCCGAAGAGCCATCTAACTGTCTACTTTAATGACTTTTTCATCTCTTTATCATGATTGTTTACATTGTTAGGCCCCCTAAGAATTTACAGACTCCAGGATTAGAGTTCTTTTCCTGGAGTCATTAAAGTTCTGCCCTGATAATGGGCTTAGGGGAAAATGGTTTGCTCTGTTTGGTTTTTGTCTTAAATGTGCTTTGGTCTTCATGCCCTAACTCAGTGGTTCTCAAAGGTGAGTATGCATCAGAATCACTGGGTTATTAGACTATGGCTTGTTGGCATCCCCTCCTCCCCCGCCTGCCTCAACTCTCTCTCTCTCTCTCTCTCTCTCTCTCTCTCTCTCTCTCTCCCT